>NC_088385.1:127905000-128505000 GCF_037993035.2 Macaca fascicularis | reverse complement strand
TCCTTCACCTTCAGTCGCATTAACTGAGGGCGCTGAAATGCTGTCTCTTGTAATAAGTGACAAGTAGAACATCTACGGAGATTTTCTTGTAAAACTGAACAAACGGAGCAAAAATCCTTCTTGCAGTCACAGCAAACATGCTGAAGAAAGAAAAGCATTTGATGATAGCAAAATATAAACCATTATGAAAACATGAGTTTTCTTTCTGCCTTCTATTAAAGTTTAATTTTAGTTCTTAGCAAAGTCCCCAATGGCACCAGACTCTTTCCACAGGCATTTTCATGTTCCAAAAGCCATGAAAAACAAAATAATTCATTGCCAAGGCAGTCTGAATTCACAGAAGTTCTAATATAGGACTTTAAGAAAAACATACTCTTGTGTTAATGAATTAAAACCTTTCCGCCCCTTGGTATAAACATGTAATTAACAAAACAGAGCTTGAACCACATAGAGCAGAAAGCATAATCACACTTCCTGGTCTTTTCCTACATGAACAATTTCCCCATTTAAAGAGCAGAAGACAAAAAGCATAACACAACCTGAGAGGGAAAGAGAAAGGCAACTGATCTCTCAAGGTCAATCCAAGAAAATACAGGACCCACTAATACAGTGATCAGTAAACTGCACAGCCTAATCACAATCAAAGCCATGCCACTGCAGAAGCTTAAGAGGGCATTAAGATGTGGTTGTTTCCGCTCAGTGCATTGTTCCCACAAGCTAACATTTGTTTTTCCTTAAGTATTTCAAAAGACTAAACTAATGATCAAAGAGAACAAGGACACCTACCAATATGAGGTTCTCTGAATGACTTTCTATCTTAGTGAAAATAACTGTTAGCTAAGTATTTTATGTTGAATCTCTAAAGAGTAGTTAATTTATTGCATTCATTTCTTCATTTGAAAGTTAAGGGATACTTTTTTGAAACTTGAATCTGAATCACAGTTACAGTAAATCATTTGTGAACAAAACTACAGACTAATAAATTTATTGCTTTAGGAAATAAACATCATCACGGAGAATAAAATGACACAAACAGGTCAAAGTTCAGGAGAAAGGATGCCTGAACATGAGAAATAATGTCTAGTCAGAAAATTTGAGCGGTAATATAATCCCTCCAAATTAAGTACTTTTCTAGATGGAAAATGGCTAATGGAACTAAGCTTTTGATATTTTTACAAACAAATGAAAATTCACTAGCTATTCAAAATAACCTACAATCAAGAATTCTGACCCATGTGTCTTGTTATGTAACATTTCATCCAACTCACCTTCTTTCTAAAGACTGAAAATGAAAGTCCACAGGCTTTACAAACTATGTTGGGCCCTTCTGTAGCTGCTGGTGGGTAGGTGGAAAACTCAGGGTTTGGTGTAAATCTGAATGGACCAGTGGCTCCTGCAAATCCTGACTGCTGGCCTCTGACAGCTCCAGTTCCCATGACTTCATTCAGCAGCCCACAGCACGAAGCCCACATAGACGTGGCACCCGCCTGAAAAGGAACACAAATCCCACAGTTTAAAGCTAAGTGGAATCTGGGCTCTCTGGGATCCTCAGGGAATACTATTCTGGAGAGGTAAGTTTGCCCTCAATAACTCTGAGATTACTGTATTCTTCTGGGCACTGAAATTTCAAGCCATTTGGAAAGAACTAATTTTCTGCTATTTCCAAAGAATATCTGGCATTGCCAATACCCATGATCTCGTTAAACAAAAGGAAAAGAGAACATGATCCAAATCTTATAAAACAAAAAACCTACATATCCACCCAAAACAGATACATGTACACATGCATGTTTAAGAAAAAAAAAAAGACTGGATAAAAGTCTGTCCTCTGCTATATTTGGGATATGCATATACTAAAAATTCTTCATTTTTCATCTGAAATTCAAATTTTCCAGGCATGCTGTATTTTACCTGGCAACATTAGGCTGGTGGCCACTGCACTAGACACTATAGTTCTACAGTCTAAGGCAGATTTTCTCAGCTATTATTTAACAGAAATAACATCAATTTGTTTATTTATTTAAAAACAGGGTCTCGCTCTGTCACCCAGGCTGGAGTGCAGTGGCATGATCTCAGCTCACTGCAACCTGCGCCTCCTGGGTTCAAGCAATTCTCCTGCCTCAGCCTCCCGAGTAGCTAGGATTACAGGCATACGCCACACACTCGGCTAATTTATTTTTAGTAGAGATGGGGTTTCACCATGTTGTCCAGGCTGTTCTCAAATGCCTGGCCTCAAGTGATCTGCCCACCTTGGCCTCCTAAAGTGCTGGGATTACAGGTGTGAGCCACTACACCAGGCCTATAAATTTAAATTACTTCATTTCCTTAAACCTCTGTTTTCGCATTTGTAACAGTATAATATACTATGGCATATGTAAATAATTTTTTTAAATGACTAAGAAAACATCAAAACACCAACTGAAACTCTCTCTAGATTTTATTTTTTTTACCTGAAGTTGTAGACAAACCAGAATAGATTTTAATGTATTATGTGTAATTTATTTTCTCTGAAATTTTCTCTACTTTCCAAATTCTTTTTCTTTTTTTTTTTTTTTTGAGACAGAACTTCGCTCTTGTTGCCCAGACCGGAGTGCAATGGCGCAATCTCGGTTAACTGCAACCTCCACCTCCCAGGATCAAGCGATTCTCCTGCCTCAGCCTCCCGAGTAACTGGGATTACAGGCACCTGCCATGTCCAGCTAATTTTTTGTATTTTTGGTAGACAACATGGGGCTTCACCATGTTGACCATGGCTGGTCTCGAACTCCTGACCTCAGGTGATCCACCCACCTCGGCCTCCCAAAGTGCTGGAATTACAGGCATGAGCCACCGTGCCCAGCCTCCTAGCTTTCAGCGAGGGCCAAAGGCACAAGAATTGCTTGAATTCGGGAGGCAGAGATTGTCGTGATCCGAGATCACTCCGCTGCACTCCAGGCTGGGCGACAGAGCGAGAGTCTATCTCAAAATAAAAAAAACAAAACAAAAAAAAACAGCAACAACAGGAAAGTATTTTTTATTCTACCTTTTCAAACTGAAGATACTAAACATGATTTTTAATGACTTGATAAACATGATGACCTTCCAAGGCGTAAGGGCTATTTGCCACTCCACTAAATGGCCCAGAACTAATGTATTGCTTGCTATGGTTTTTCCTTGTCTCTTCCCTCTCTCTGAGCCACCATGGCTATCACTATACCTGCCCAGAGTAACCTGTCTCTTTTTTAACTGCAGTCTCAGAAACCTGATAACCACAGTTGTTACAAGTATACATAAAAGAATAAATTTTCAGTGAGGGCCAAAGGCATTTTCCCATGCTTAAAATAAAAGCTACAGTGTTTAGAACGAATAGGCTTTTGCTTCTTGTCCTAATTCTTAAGCATATTCTAAAATCTAGATAATGTGATAGGTAATGGAAGTCGAGATAGCTGAGGTATTATTTAAAATGGCAGCACATAATAATACAGTTCCATTTATTTTATTATCTGATTCTGTCAAACATTTACTGTTTGTCCAGCAAGCTCTTAAAACAAAAAGCAAATAAAAAGCCCTCAACCTTAAAAGGCAAAAGGCAATTTGGAATGCAAAAGAAGGATAAAGGCTGTTTCTGCTATTACCCAGAAGTAATGTTGTATTGTAAAGAACAAACCACAACACAAGGTTCAGTCTGAAGTATCAAAGCCGAGGATTTCAATATTATAAATCTTCACACCCTATAATTCTCAAGAAATAGTGATGCCTTTAAGTCAGATAAAGCCGTGCGCGGTGGCACATGCCTGTAATCCCAGCACTTTGGGAGGCTGAGGCAAGTAGATCATGAGGTCAGGAGTTCAAGAGCAGTCTGGCCAACATAGTGAAGCCCCCTTCTCTACTAAAAATACAAAAATTAGTGGGCCAGGCACGGTGGCTCACGCCTGTAATCCCAGCACTTTGGGAGGCTGAGGCAGGAGGATCATGAGGTCAGGAGATCAAGACCATCCTGGCTAATAGGGTGAAACCCCGTCTCTACTAAAAATATAAAAAATTAACGAGGCGTGGTGGTGGGTGCCTGTAGTCCCAGCTACTTGGGAGGCTGAGGCAGGAGAATGGTGTGAACCCGGGAGGCGGACCTTGCCATGAGCTAAGATTGCGCCACTGCACTCCAGCCTGGGTGACAGAGTGAGACTCCATCTCAAAAAAATTTAATAATAATAAAGTTAGTGTTCTTTTAAGTAAAGGATTCATCCACAGTTCTTTAGAGTATGCACTCTTAAAACAACCGGAAAAACTTTGTTTTAAAACATTCAGTTTGCATGTTACAGTTTTTGGGGAAAAAAATACTTCAACTGCAGAAAATACTCCCAGGATAAGCTTCGCTTCATTCCAGGAGTTAATAGAAGTGCAGTTTTGCAAAGCTTTAGCTTCCTACTAATGTAGCTACGAAACCAACAGCTCTCTCAGCTTGTATCCCCTTCTAATTCATGTCTGATGTTGCCTCCTGGACTATAGTAAAAGTTCCTCATGGACAAAAACTTATCTTTCTCCTGCTCCTCTTTCTACCATCCTATGACTGACAACTGTAAAAAATTTCTATTATCTCTTCACAGGCAATGTAACATTATTAAAATTTTACATGCTACTTAGAAAGTTCAAAATGTGTTTTCTGGTAAAGAAGACCAAAAATCGGCCGGGCGCGGTGGCTCAAGCCTGTAATCCCAGCACTTTGGGAGGCCGAGACGGGTGGATCACGAGGTCAGGAGATCGAGACCATCCTGGCTAACACGGTGAAACCCTGTCTCTACTAAAAAATACAAAAAACTAGCCGGGCGTGGTGGCGGGCGCCTGTAGTCCCAGCTACTCGGGAGGCTGAGGCAGGAGAATGGTGTAAACCCAGGAGGCGGAGCTTGCAGTGAGCTGAGATCCGGCCACTGCACTCCAGCCTGGGCGACAGAGCGAGACTCCATCTCAAAAAAAAAAAAAAAAAAAGAAGACCAAAAATCTCAAATGACACTCTCTTTTAAAAGCAGCACTCTCAGAAATTATGACCTTTTTATCAGGGATAGTTTTACAATGAATTAGGGAAGGATACAATTTTTCAAACCATGTTAGTGAGTATGAGCATTAAAATTCTAGGCTGAATTTTTTTTTTTCCCAACTACACAGCTCTGGTAAAGGGAATAGAAGGACTTATTTTGGGAAAACAGATGGATTCCCTGTGTAGATACCAATTTTGGAGGGGGACAATTTTGTCCCATTCCTCATGTTTCTATACAAGGAAGGGAATTTCCTCTTGGTTCCCCAGAAAGAAAATGAAGAAAAACACTTAATTCAGCCACTTATTATAAAATAAAAATTTAAAAACAGCCCAGGAATAGTGGCTCACACCTGTAATCCCAGCACTTTAGGTGGCCAAGGTGGGAGGATTGTTTGAGGCCAGGTCAAGACCAGCCTGGGCAACAACAGGGAGACTCTATCTCTACAAAAAATACAATTAGCCAAGTGTGGTGGCATGTGCCTGTGGTCCCAGCTACTCGGAGGCTGAGGCAAAAGGATCGCTTGAGCCTGGAAGGTCAAAGCTATGGTGAGCTATGCTTACACCACCACATTCCAGCCCGGGTGACAGAGTGAGACCCTGTCTCAAAAACAAATAAAAAAGCCCAAGTCAACCTCCAAAGTATCCCAGGCAAAAATGATGCTATAACCCAATATTCGGTACAACTCAGATACATATTAACTATTGTCAGCCAAATACTACAGGAATAGAAAGGAAAGAAGCAATCCTGAAAAATTCAGGTTGCACCCTCATTAGGATCTGTGAACTTAAATTTGGGCAAAATCTTCCAATGAAAGCATGATCTCCCAATGAGAGAATAACCTTAGCAGCATATTGAAGGGCAAATCCACTTACAGTTATCCACTCTGAGAGGAGCATTTGCAACACTCCAGCTTTCTGGAAAGTTCAGAAATTTGAAGCAGGGGAAGCCCCTGTCACTAGTTTATTTGAAGTATTTTTCTTTCCCATCCAGCTTTTTTTTTTTTTTTTTTTAGAGACAGAGTCTTGCTCTGTTGCCCAGGCTGGAGTGCAGTGGCACAATCTCGGCTCACTGCAACCTCTGCTTCCCGGGTTCAAGCGATTCTCCCGTTTCAGCCTCCCGAGTAGCCGAGATTACAGGCACACACCACCACACCCAGCTAATTTTTGTATTTTTAATAGAGACGGGGTTTCACCATGTTGGTTAGGCTGCTCTCAACTCCTGACCTCGTGATCCCCCCGCCTCAGCCTCCCAAAGTGCTGGGATTACAGGCATGAGCCACTGTGCCCGGCCCCATCCAGCATATTTGAAAATCTTAATTTCCATCTCCCCTTTAAGCCCCATGTTTCCTGGCATCCCAGTGCTGAAATGAACAGAATTTCTTTACATTCATTTCAGCACTGAGGTGCTAGGAAACACTGCCCCCGCTGCCCTTCGTTGGAACGGGTGTTTTAGTCCTGTACCTTGGTAGCTGCTGTACCTCTTGCTAAGGGCTTGTCTAGGGTTGTGAAACTGCCCTTAAGAGAGTGCTTTTCAGCCTCGGCTGCCCGTTGGACTCACCAGGCAAGTCTTTAAAAATACTGATGCCTGGGGTCCCAGCCCCAGAGATTCTGATTTCACTGGTCTGTGGTACAGCCTGGGCACCAGAATTTTTTTGAAAACTCCCTGGGTAATTGTGATATACAGGCCAGGTTAAAAGCTTAAGACCTGCTCAGTCAAAGGGAAGATATCTTCTTCCTGCCTATACTGTTTCAGCTGGAACATCACCCTCCACAAATTCCTGAGTGGAAAGGGCTGTGGTTACTTTGGAAGCCTGTGGCCCTAGAGTTCTGGGACTAATGCCTCAGCCACATGCTCCCCAAGAACTGTCTACATGTTTTTCTGTTGTGGGATATGTAGTATTTCACATCCCACTTTGGTTTTACCCAATCCTTTAAGAAAGGGTCAGCTAAGTTTTGGCCGGGCCTTGTGGTTCATGCCTATAATCCTAGCAGTTTGGGAGGCCAAGGTCGGCACGTCACCTGAGGTCAGGAGTTTGAGACCAGCCTGGCCAACTGGGTAAAACCCTGTCTCTACTAAAAATACAAAAATTAGCCGGGCGTGGTGGTGCACGCCTGTGGTCCAAGCTACTCGAGAGGCTGAGGCAGGAGAATTGTTTGAACCTGGGAGCTGGAGGTTGCAGTGAGCAGAGATCACACCACTGCACCATTGCACTCTAGCCTGGGCAACCGAGCAAGACTCCATCTCCCAAAAAAAAAAAAAAAGGGTCAGCTGAGTTGTTAACAATCTAATCTGATTCTTCAATGAATCCCTTTCCTTTTTACAACATATTGGCCTGTAACTTTAGCTGGACTTTGGTGCTCTCCTTGATTTTATTTGCTCTTTGCTTTTGGGCCCAAACTTTTATTTCCCACCTTAACTCCTCCGCATGTTTTCTTGTGTGAAATCTCCCAATATTAGGAGAAAGTCAGTGATTTCTGGGTCTATCAAAAGCACCCATTGTTCAAAGTATTTTTGTCCTCCTTCACCTCCAGGTTGAAGAATCCATCCAAAAGATAAATCCTTCCAAGCTTGGACTTCATCTACCTGGTTCTCTTTTAGTATGTTTCATCTTCCTGTACTTTCTCATAAATTTCAGAAATTTATTCCGCATGTCCCCTCAGGGCAAAGGCATCTCAACCTTCAACTGTCACCTTGACATTCACCTAATAGTGCTTGAAGTGTCCTATACTGATCTTTCCCCCTTAAATCTGTCCACATTTTCTAGTTTTTATTTATTTATTTATTTGTTTGTTTGTTTGTTTTTGAGAGAGTTTTACTCTTGTTACCCAGGCTGGAGTGCAGTGGTACGATCTCAGCTCACTGCAACCTCTGCCTCTTGGGTGTAAGTGATTCTCGTGCCTCAGCCTCCCGAATAGCTGTGATTACACTTGCCCGACACCACACACCCTGGTAATTTTTTGTATTTTTAGTAGAGATGGGGTTTCACCATGTTGGTCAGGCTGGTCTCGAACTCCTGACCTCAGGTGATCCGCCTGCCTTGGCCTCCCAAAGTGTTGGGATTACAGGTGTGAGCCACCGCACCCAGCCATTTATTTTTATTTTTTTAGAGATGGGGTCTCGATATGCTGCCCAGGCTGATCTCAAACTCCAGGGCTCAAGGGATCCTTCTGTTTCAGCCTCCCAAATCACTGGGATTACAGGCATGAGCTACCACGCTTGGCCCATATTTTCTCTTATGTCTTGACGGAACCTATAAAAGCAGTTGGAGAACTATTTAAGAGACCATTTCGCCAAGAGTTTATTGAATCTGAGCTCTTACAGTGGAGAGGGGGACAAGGGATGGGGAGAACATACGCCAATCTATTTTCTGAGCTCTTCACACTCTGCCTCTATTATATTTCCTTGGAACCCTGTTACCGTGTCCAATAGGGTCATAACCAACAAGGATCCCTCTTCTGCACCCTCCTTTTAAAAGCTTTAGAGACCTAAGTTCATGTTCTTTCCTGTTCCATTTCTGTCTTCCCTATACTTCCAGATCTTCCTCCAGTTAAATTAGCCTGTATTCCTTTATTTTTCTTTTATTCACTCATTGCTTCCATATTGATAGTAAGACTGAAGCATCTTCTACAGACCACTCCATTTCCTCCTAGATTTTGAGCAAACCCAATTCCTAGAAAGACAGCATACTAGGCGGAGCCCTTGGGCTTCCGAATTTGCAGTCAGTTCACTGAGTTGTATACTAGGCATACCCCCACCTTTGGCTTCTGACAGTACAGTAGGCATACCCCTTTGGCTTCTGAATTTGCAGTCGATTCACTGGCCTCAATTCCAAAGTGATGTCTTCTTTATGGAAGGGTCATCATCCATTATTTGTTCATTGGGGGAAAAAATCCTACAGTTATTCCTCCGTGAATAAAGCCCAAAGCCAGATCTCTGAAAAGCCTAGAACTTTGAAAATGCAAGCCATGATCTGGGCTTCCATGAGCTATTTGGGGAACTTAGTTGGCAGCAAAACTCCATGGGTTATACCATATGAATCCAAGTGGTATTTAAGAATTATAACCCTTTTTCTAACAGGTTAGAAAGAACAATAATCTGGGGAAAAGGGAGGGAGGGAGGAAGGGAACAAGGGGTGAAAAACTATTGGGTACTGTGTTCACTACCTGCTGACGGGACCAATTGTAACCCAAACTTTACCATCACTCAGTATACCCATGTAACAAATCTGTACATGTACCCCCAAATCTAAAAGTTGAAAGTGTATTTTAAAAAAAGAACACTAATCTGTGAAGACAGCTAAATTTCCTCTCTTGACCATGAATGTAGTTTAAAACAACACAGAGAATAAGAGAATGAGGCAACTGTTTGCCTATGCCTAGCACAAAACTCCAAGCTCAGAGAATTTACCTGTGTCGGGAGTTTATTTTCTAGCCATCAATGATTACTAAAAATAAATGACTTGTTCTTGATAGTCTAATCCCTTTCCTACCCACTCTCTTAAGCCAAAGCAGCTCTCAGTAGAGCAGCCATAGGACCATGGTCTGCCTGGCTTCTATCAGTTAAAAACCAGGTATCATATTAAAAACTTACACCTAACAGGGCACGGTGGCTCACGCCTGTAATCCTAGCACTTTGGGAGGCTGAAGTGGGCGGACTGCCTGAGCTCAGGAGTTCAAGACCAGCGTGGGCAACATGGTGAAACACCATCTCTACTGAAATACAAAAAGTCAGTCGGGCATGGTGGTGGGCACCTGTAGTCCCAGCCACTTGGCAGGTTGAGGCACGAGAATCATTTGAACTGGGAGGTGGAGGTTGCAGTGAGCTGAGATGACGCCACTGTACTCCAGCCTGGGTGACTGAGCAAGACTCTATCTCAAAAAAAAAAAAAAAAAAAAACTTACACATCCCGGCCGGGCGTGGTGGCTCACGCCTGTAATCCCAGCACTTTGGGAGGCCAAGATGCGTGGATCACGAGGTCAGGAAATCAAGACCATCCTGGCCAACATAGTGAAACCCCATCTCCACTAAAAATATAAAAATTAGCTGGGCATGGTGGTGCATGCCTGTAATCCCAGCTACTTGGGAGGCAGAGGCAGGAGAATCCCTTGAACCAGGGAGTTGGAGGTTGCAATGAGCCGAGATTGCACCACAGCACTCTAGCCTGGTGACAGAGCAAGACTCCGTCTCAAAAAAAAAAAAAACCAACAGCAACAAAAAACCTTACACATCTCATAACAAGAAATTAAATTCTATTTTTTTTTTTGAGATGGAGTCTCACTCTGTCGCCTGGTCTGGAGTACAGTGGCCGGATCTCAGCTCACTGCAAGCTCCGCCTCCCGGGTTTACACCATTCTCCTGCCTCAGCCTCCCGAGTAGCTGGGATTACAGGCACCCGCCACCTCGCCCGGCTAGTTTTTTGTATTTTTTTAGTAGAGACGGGGTTTCACTGTGTTAGCCAGGATGGTCTCGATCTCCTGGCCTCGTGATCCGCCCGTCTCGGCCTCCCAAAGTGCTGGGATTACAGGCTTGAGCCACCGTGCCCGGCCAGAAATTAAATTCTAAAACCTGCCTTGGACTGCCTCAGACACCTAGATATCCTCCTGTCATTCTCGTATCCAATGCCAGTTCTCTTTTCTTCAAAGACAGTGCACCAAGATTTTAGGGAGCCAGTAACAGTACCTTTTTTCCACATCCAACTTGGAGCTAATTAAGAAATAAGACAGAGGCTGGGTACAGTGGCTCACGCCTGTAATCCAGCACTTTGGGAGGCTGAGGCAGGATGATCATCTGAGGTCAGGAGTTCCAGACCAGCCTGGTCAACATGGTGAAACCCCGTCTCTACTAAAAATACAAAAACTAGCCAGGCATGGTGGTGTATGCCTGTAATCCCAGCTACTCGGAAGGGTGAGGCAGGAGAATTGCTTGAAGCTGGGAGGCGGAGGTTGCAGTAAGCAGAGACTGTACCACTGCACTCCAGCCTAGGTGACAGAGCAAGACCCCGGTCTCAAAAAAAAAAAAAAAAGAAGAAGAAATAAGACAAATAGAAGTTAAAATGTTTGGCTTTACTGATAGCATCAACTGGAGAACAGGACCTTAGCTCTGCAGCCAACAAGTCTGGATAATATACAGCTGACCAAGAGCAGCTTACCACCTAGTTGAGTGGAGACCAGAATTCCATCTTCACTACAGGAAGACAGATGTGAGAAGGTCCCAGAAAGTACTGAGCCAAGCATGTCAGTTCCTTCGCTGAAACTCCTCAATATTCAAGTCCCCCTTTTTCGTCCAGTAGCAGAGACTGACTGTGTTTCTCCCATACTGTTCCTTTCCCAAAAATGAATTAGAAGCCCCCTCTCCTCTGTAGGAGCAAAGGGGAGGAAACAAATGGGAGGGAGAAGAATACAAACCTAAATAATCTGCATAAGAGTAGGAATGAGTTTCTGGCCAATAAGGTTATAAGGACTCTCTCAGGTTCCTCAGTCAGATTCAAATAATATAAGCCCATGAAACATCATTACAGTCAACAAAAACAAGAGGAAAGGTGTTCTGTTTCTTTGCAAGAGCAGTAGCCCAGCTCTCTTTCTGGCACAGTGCCAGGATTTTCAAATGGCCTCAAGGTTCAGCTGTCTTTGCTTCTGTGTGTGTATAATCTAATATGCTTTCAGAATCCCTATGGGGAGAAAATACTTCAAAATGCTCAATTTAAAGAATTCACAAGTTTACCACAAATTGTCAATCCTAAACTACATCAGGATGTGATCCCTTTTAATGATTCCATTAAATATAGTACCAACCAGCCAGACTGGAATGAAGAATCAGAAGAGCTATGGTGGTTTCCATAAAAATTAAATGACAGGCTAGGCGCAGTGGCTCACACCTCTAATCCCAGCACTTTAGGAGGCCGAGATGGGCGGGATCACTTGAGGTCAGGAGTTCGAGACTAGACTAGCCAAGATGGTGAAACCCGGTCTCTACTAAAAATACCAAAAAAAATTAGCTGGGTGTAGTGGTGTGTGCCTGTAGTCCCAGCTACACAGGAGGCTGAGGCAGGAGAATCATTTGAGGTGGAGGCTGCAGTGAGCTGAGATGGTGCCATAGCACTCCAGCCTGGGCAACGGAGACTCCATCTCAAAAAAAAAAGATTTTTTTTTTTCTGGGGGGAGAGAAGGAAAAAGAAAGTTTATGAGTATGAAAACAGAAAACTAGGCCGGGTATGGTGGCTCAAGCCTGTAATCCTAGCAGTTTGGGAGGCCGAGGCGGGCGGACTGCCTGAGTTCAGGAGTTTTAGACCAGCCTGGGCAACATGGTGACACCCCGTCTCTACTAAAATACAAAACAATAAATAAATAAATAAATTAGCCAGGCGTGGCAGCTACTCGGGAAGCTGAGGCGGGAGAACTGCTTCAACCTGGGAGGCAGAGGTTGCAGTGAGCTGAGATCGTGTCACTACATTCCAGCCTGAAGACAGAGTGAGACTCCGTCTCAAAAAAAAAAAAAGAAAGAAACAGAAAACTAAATGATCTACGTCATTCACTTTTTATTAAACTAGGTAAATAGCAATGTAATAATAATGCCATAGATTCTTCTCATAAGAGTCTACCTTGCTTGCCATAACTCTAAGTTAAATATGTTATTTACATAGTTATTTTAAGGATGAACCTAGAAGTTTTAAATTCAAAAATAATTGTCTCGGATGCTACATGAATCTACAAGGACCAAGGAGGGATACAGTTCTTCCACCAGTGAAAGCTTCCTCAGAGAACTCACCCACTGTATGTTCAGGGTTTGTTTTAAACTCTGGACAACCTTAAGTTTGCTAAAACTCAATGTTCTGTGTTAAACGACAGGAAAAAGATGTATTAAATCTTAGCAACAGTGATATAAAATAATCAGTTTTACAGTTTAATCCTTGGTTAGGTTAAACTTTCCTACATAACTTAAAGCAAAGCAGAAAAAACAGCTGACAAAGCAAATCTTTATCCTTTCTTTTTTTTTTTTTTTTTGAGACAGAGTCTCACTCTGTCGCCCAGGCTGGAGTACAGTAGCGTGATCTTGGCTCACTGCAAGCTCCGCCTCCCTGGTTCACGCCATTCTCCTGCCTCAGACTCCCCAGGAGCTGGGACTACAGGCACCCGCCACCACGCCCGGCTAATTTTTTGTATTTTTAGTAGAGACGGGGTTTCACCATGTTAGCCAGGATGGTCTCCATCTCCTGACCTTGTGATCTGCCTGCCTCGGCCTCCCAAAGTGCTGGTATTACAGGCGTGAGCCACTGCGCCCGGCCTCTTTATCCTATTTAGAGTCATTTGAGAAACATATGTTCCTTAGAATGTGAAAGGATTTCTTATCAAAACTGCTGCTTCAACTGAAATACAATATGCAGGGACCTAACTCTTTCTTAGTGACCAAATATCCGACCATATACCACAAAGGAAGAAATTCTACATCCTAAATTATTTCTCTCATACCATTTGGACATTAAGCAGGTTGCAAAAACAGATGATGAACTCTAAAACGTAATACTTTTAGACAAGACATTGGTCAAACTGATAGATTATTACAATAATGTGTGCTATAGATATAAATGTTACCTTCCTCATGCTTGGATTTTTGTTTTCTTTTTTTAACAGTATACTTGATCCTTAGCACCACTCCCCCACCTTTCAGAGAAAAAAAAAGGAAAAGGAATTACATTCAGTAGATTACTTTCTCCTTGATAGCTCATTTTGAGCTTGGAAGAACAAACGAGATTAGCACAATTAACGGTGAGATCAATATAAATAAGGAAAAATGGGAAAAAGGATTAAATCAAATTAACACAGAGCACCAATTTGGATTTTTTTTTTTTATCCCTTATGGGAAATTGATTGGATGTTACTGTAAGGTTAAAAAGTTACTTGAGTCTGAGAGGTAAGACCTATTTCAAAACATCAGTTTCTAAACCAAACCAAACCAAACCATAATACCAAAGGGAGAAAGTAAATACCCATTCCACACATACACTAAAACCAGCTGCTCTAGGTTTGAGTGGACATGTACTTATCTATATAATTGCTTAGCTTTTTTTTGTTTTTAACTGCTTAACTTTTTTTTCCTTTTTTTCTTTTTAAAATAATTTTTAATAGAGACAGGGTTTTGCTATGTTGGCCAAGCTGGTCTCGAACTCCTGATCTCAAGTAATCCGCCTGCCTCGGCCTCCCGAAGTGCTGGGATTACAGGCATGAGCCACTGCGCCCGGCCAGATATACTTGCTTAGCTTTTAATGTAATTTTAATTCCACAGAAAGAAGTATTTCCTTACATGAACATTCACATGTTAGCATTCCATGACATCAGGAATCAGTCTCTGCCCAGAAATCTACAGATGAGCATACTCACAATTAAACAATTTCAATATAAATCAACATTAAGTTAAATAATAAACATTTAACAGCCCAAATCCTAAGTGGTGTAAACCCAGTTTCACAAAAACAAAAGCATCATTTATAACTCATCTTGCACAGGCTGATGTCTATTCAGGTCTGTATTTTGCTTCTGAAAATATATATCTTTTCTACAATTTCAATTGCCACCCAACTTTGTTTCTAAAATTTCAACTTGGAAAGTAGTACCTTCCACTTCAATTCAAAAACCACGTCTGCTTTCAAAGAACTTGTTTCAAAATTTCAACACTGGACTTGTCCCTAATTCTTTCCTTGGATAGTTAGTTCCTTAATGGGCCCCAAATTTAGTATTAATAAAGATACTGACATTCTTCGAGGCATTAAAGATCCCTGCTTTGTTTTTGGATCTTAACACGGCAGAGGCTGGTTTTCAGGAAATAAAGCTACTTTCTAGATATTTTAATAGATATTTCAAGCTGGAATAATATTTTATAACTAAACTGGAAAGTTAAAAATAAGCTTTTACAATATCCTCGTACTTCAAGGCACAGTTCCAAAGTTACCTATAGCAAAAATATTCCTTGCTTTCTGCAGCCAGAAGTATCCTTTCTTGCTCCTAAGGGTTTTGCCTCCAATTTTTTTTTTTTTTTTTTGATACCTATAGCCGTCTCCCATGTAATATGATTACTTGCAAATAACTCTTCTTTTGAATGGTAAACTCCTTCCCAAGGGGTGGGACTGTATGTTGAATTCTCCTCACCATGTCTCACTCTTGGCTAACGCACAGAAAACGTTCAACAAAATATATGCTGAATTTCTGTGACCAGTCGACACTCCTTTTCAATCTTCCATAGTAAATCTTCGACGCTTTTTGGAGATAGCGTTAATCTAGCAGCTCACCTGCTAGATGACCCACCCCCAGCACACCTCTGCACTGAGATTAACGAAATCGTCTAGGTCTGAAAGTTATCATCGCCTTATGACTCATCCCACTTGGTTTGAGTTCGGCAAATGAATCAATACCTGAGCTGACTACTGTTCACAGAGCTCTTCAGAACTCTCAGCGATCGGGTTGAGAATCATCTCTCAGAAGTAGGCCGGAACCCCCGCTCCCTTTCTCCCTTTTCTTCAACTTCTCATCAGTAATGCTCCCACGCTCTCACTCCCACCTTGGAGAACTCAAGCTGCCAAATTCCTTGCTGCGTTTACCTAGCGGCGATGGAGGCACATCCAAGCCTTCTCTAGGTCGCGGCCCCGACGAGCAGCCTAAGAAGCACCCCTTCCGGGTGGCATCCCCGCCCTGAGAGTTCTCTAACCCGTTAACCTGGCCCCGGCCTCACCACCCCCTGCACCCCTCCTGTTCTCCTCGGTCCCACGATGTCCCCAGCACTTGGGTTAGCTCAAGGACTCGGGGCGGGAGAGGGCACGCCGCGCGCCAAGGGACCGAGGCTGAGGCGAGCCCTGGTGGCTCTGCCTCAGGCCCCCGAGGAGGCGCACAGGGCCCGGCGCAGAGAGAGGCCCACCCGGCGCGAACACTGGGGGCGCCCGGCTTCTCCCCACCGCTCGGGTCGCTGACGGGGGTGGCACTGGAGGAGCTCAAGAGGGTCCGGGAGCCTGCCCTGGGCCGGTTGGGGCCCCTGAAGCCGGGCGGGCGACCCCCCTCAGCGCAGCTCTCCGAGATGCCGACTAGGTAACCGCTAAGGCGGAAAGAAAGGAGGCGCTTCAGGTGCCCTGGCTGGATAGGATTGGCGAGGAGAGTCTGTCCGGCTCCACCGGCCCCTCACCTTCATGGCCGCGACCGCCTCGGCTCGGCCGGCTCTACCAGGAAACTCAGCACCATAGCAGCTCTTCGCACTGCCGACCTCCTTCCCTCTGGGCGGCGATTACGGCGCCTCTGGAGGCCACCGAGCGTCCGGACGTAAGGGGCGTGTTCACGCTCGCCGCGGGCCCTGGTAAAAGCTCAGAGCGGCGGCCAAGGTGGCCAATAGGAATCCGGCTTTCGGGGGGCCGGTCACCAGAGCCAATGAAGCGACAGGGATGGGGCGGGGCCTCTGGCGTTTCCTCCTGGCTGCGAGTGCAGGGGGAGGATTCTTTTCCGCC
Organism: Macaca fascicularis; assembly: GCF_037993035.2. Lineage (NCBI taxonomy): Eukaryota > Metazoa > Chordata > Mammalia > Primates > Cercopithecidae > Macaca > Macaca fascicularis. Next base: position 128,488,509 of record NC_088385.1, on the reverse strand, counting down.
CCGAGCGGAGACCGGCGGACCTGGGCGTGGCGGGAGGTGCCCTCCGCAGCCGCTTTCTCGGTTGGGTGTTTGAAGTGGGAGACAGCGTCCCCTGAGGAAGCTGCTGCGGCTTTCTGGGCTAGGTGGTCAAGTTTCCGGGGAGGACAGCGCGGCAAGGGCCGTGGTGATTTGAACACGCCGGTTGGCTCGAAGGCTTTTGTTATGACCGTCAGAGCAGGGCCTCAGATTTCCTTCCCAGATGTTCCCGCGTTCACGCTCGGTGATGACCTCGGGGCTCCTCACTCGTGGGTCCGGTAAGGAGCGGCAGCTGCACTTGCTAGGACGCGGCCTTTAAAAACAAGCCTTATTGAAAACACTTAGAAAGCCAAGGGCTCTCAAATCCCAAGAGCTCTTTGAAAAGCTATATTCAAAATAACCAAAATCGTAGCACAATGAAAGAATTTGCGCGAGCAATTGGAATTGCCTTTGGACAGAGAAACTGAGGTTGTAATTAAGGTATCGATTTATTCAGCTATACTGGATGACAGTTTATTTTCCTACACCTTTTTTATTTTTTATTTTTGACAGGGTCTTGCTCTTGCCCAGGCTGGAGTGGAATGGCGTGATCTCTGCTCACTGCAACCCCCACTCCGGGTTCAAAGGATTCTTCTGCCTCTGCCTCCCAAGTAGCTGGTACTTCGGGCGCCCGCCACCACGCCCTGCTAATTTTTTCTAGTTTTAGTAGAGACTGGTTTTCACTGTGTTGGCCAGGCTGGTCTCGAACTCCTGGCCCCAGGTGAGCCGTCCACCTTGGCCTTCCAATGTGCTGGGATTAGCCACCAGGCCCAGCCGATTTTCCTACAATTTTTAATCTCACCTCTAACTTAACCGGTATTTAAGATTTTAAACATGAAAAAGTCAATTCGCTCTTCATGAGGACCTAAGACTGTTCTGTTGCTTATAGATTTGCTTCGACAGTTGTGCTATATTAGATTAAAAGACAGGGAGAGAGAGAGAGTGCGCGCCAGGCCACTTCCTTAAACTGAAATAATGCATCCGAGTATGTATTTCTCTTGCTTCAAGTGCTGCTCAGATATTGTAATGTAACTTATCCAGAATAGTCCTAGGTTTTCTTTTTTGGAAAAATGCACAGAAAGCCTTTCATTCACGATGCAGGACGCAGCTGAACTTCATTGGAAGAGACAGTATTAATTAATTCTCCTAATGATCTAGACACAAAGAAACTCAATAAAAATGTTACTGGGGTACAAAGCCATGGTTGTCCATCATTAGAAAAGGCCTGGCAGGTCTATCACCAGAGATAATAAGCACATAAAAAGATGCTCAACATCACTATCAGGGAAATGCAAATCAAATCCATGGATACCACTGTGCGCCTACAAGGATGGGTAACATTAAAAAGAAAGAAAATAGATGGTGAAGATGTGGAGAATTTGGAATCTTCACACATGAATGGTGAGAATGTAAAATGGTGCAGCTGCTATGAAAATGTCTGACAATTCTTCAAAAATGTTAAAACATACAGAGTTACCATAAGACCCAGCAATTCCACTCCTAGGTGTGTACCCAAGAGAAATGAAAACCTAGGTCCACAGAAAAACGTACATGCTTATGGTTCTTAGCAGCATTATTCATAATAGCCAAAAAGTAAAAACAACCCAAATGTCCATTATCTGAGAAATGGTTAAAGGAAGTGTGGTCTCTCTATGCAGTGGAATATTATTAGACTAAAAAAGGAATGAAGTACTGATACATATTGCAACATGTATGAACCTTGAAAACATCATGTGGCTGAGCCCGGTGGCTCACGCCTGTAATCCCAGCGCTTCAGGAGGCCAAGGCGGGCGGATCACCTGAGGTCAGGAGTTCGAGACCAGCCTGGCCAACATGACAAAACCCTGTCTCTACTAAAAATACAATAAATAAATAAACAAATAAATAAATAAAAATACAAAAAGTAGCTGGATGTGGTGGCGCATGCCTGTAATCTCGGCTACTCGGGAGCCAGAGGTGGGAGAATCTCTTGAACCCAGGAGGTCGAGGCTGCAGTAAGCCAAAATCGCTCTACTGCACTCCAGCCTGAGTGACAGAGCGAGGCCCTGTCTCGAAAGGAAAAGAAAAAAGAAAAATCACGCTAAGTGAAAAAAACTAGACACAAAAAGATTACATATTGTATGATTCCATTTACAGGAAATGTCCAGAATAAGCCAACCCATAGAGATAGAAAGTAGAGTAGTGATTAAGGTCTCTGAAGGAGCAGGGGGGAAATGGAGTGACTGCTGCTAGACACAGGTTTCTTTTGGGGTAATGAAAACATTCTAGGCCGGGTGTGATGGCTCATGCCTACAATCTGAGCACTTTGGGAGGCTGAGACGGGAGGATCACTTGAACCTGGGAGTTCGAGACCAGCCTGGGCAACATAAGGAGATCCCATCTCTACAGAACATAAAAACAAAAATCAATGGGGTATGGTGGTGCACACCTGTAGTCCCAGCTACTCGGGAGGCTGAAGTAGGAGGATCACTTGTGGTCGAGGAGGTCGAGGCTGCAGTGAGCCACTGTACTCCAGCCTGGGTGACAGAATGAGACCCTGCTCAAAAAAAAAAAAAAAAAAAGGAAAAGAGAAAGTTCTAAAATTAGCTATGTGAATGGTTGTACAGCTCTGTGAGTATACTAAAAACTATTGTATAATTTAAGCGGGTGTATTATATGGTATGTGAATTATATCTCAATAAAGCTGTTAATACTGAGGAACAACACAAAAAGAAGAGTTAATGCAGCTGGAAAGTGGCCACAGAAGGACAATGAAAACAACCAAGGGTAGGGAGAAACTTAAGTATCAGGGGAACATTTAAAACAGTGTAATACTTGGGAAGATTTGTTTTATTTTGTCCCCAGCACACAGATCTGTACCTAGCATAAGCAAGCTCCCAATAAATGGTGTTTGATTTTGTTGTTGTTGTTGTTGAAACAGAGTCTCCCTCTGTCACCCAGCTGGAGTGCGGTGGTGCAATCTCTGCTCACTGCAAGCTCTGCCTCCCAGGTTCAAGTGATTCTCCTGCCTCAGCCTCCCGAGTATCTGGGACGACAGGCGCGTGCCACACACCCGGGTAACTTTTGCATTTTTAGTAGAGGCAGTGTTTCACCATGTTGGCCAGGCTGGTCTCGAACTCCTGACCCCAAGTGATCTGCCCACTTTGGCCTCCCAAAGTGTTGGGATTACAGGCATGAGCCATGGTGCCCAGCTGAATTGTGTTTTTTTGTTTTTGTTTTTTGTCTTTGGTTTTGGTTTTTTTTTTTTTTTTTTTTTTTTTGAGACGGAGTCTCGCTCTGTCGCCCAGGCTGGAGTGCAGTGGCCGGATCTCAGCTCACTGCAAGCTCCGCCTCCCGGGTTGCCGCCATTCTCCTGCCTCAGCCTCCCGAGTAGCTGGGACTACAGGCGCCCGCCACCTCGCCCGGCTAGTTTTTTATATTTCTTAATAGAGACGGGGGTTTCACCGTGTTAGCCAGGATGGTTTCGATCTTCTGACCTCGTGATCTGCCCGTCTCGGCCTCCCAAAGTGCTGGGATTACAGGCTTGAGCCACCGCGCCCGGCCGGTTTTTTTTTTTTTTTTTTTTTTTGAGACGGAGTCTCGCTCTGTCGCCCAGGCTGGAGTGCAGTGGCCGGATCTCAGCTCACTGCAAGCTCCGCCTTCCGGGTTCACGCCATTCTCCTGCCTTAGCCTCCCAAGTAGCTGGGACTACAGGCGCCCGCCACCTCGCCCGGCTAGTTTTTTGTATTTTTTAGTAGAGACGGGGTTTCACTGGGTTAGCCAGATGGTCTCGATCTCCTGACCTCGTGATCCGCCGTCTCGGCCTCCCAAAGTGCTGGGGTTACAGGCTTGAGCCACCGCGCCTGGCAGGTTTTGGTTTTTTTTGAGACAGAGTCTCACTCTGTCGCCTAGAGTGCAGTGGCGCCATCTCGGCTCACTGCAAACTCAGCCTCCCAGGTTCAAGTGATTCTCATGCCTCAGCCTCCCGCGTAGTAGCTAGGTTTACAGGTGTGCATCACCATGCCCAGCTAAGTTTTGTATTTTTAGTAGAGGGGTTTTACTGTTTTGCCCAGCCTGGTCTCCAAGTCCTAGCCTCAAGAGATCCCCCTGCCTGATCCTCCCAAAGTGCTGGGATTACAGGCGTGAGTCACCACACCCAGCCACCATAAGTGTTTGAGTGAATACTTTTTTTTCTGGAAGGTGGAGAAGGAAAATGATTTTTAAAAAATCGTAAGGGAGTAAATAGGTTACACATGAGTTTACAATGCCTAACTACTTGAAGTTGGGACTTTTTGAAGTTGAGAGAGATTTGTTCTTAAATATCACTCTTTTTTCAATGAAAGAGATGCATTTTGTGATCATAATTTTTTCTTTGTTTCAAATTTTATATAATGACCCTCATCTTTTTTTTTTTTTTTTTTAAGGTGGAGTCTCGCTCTGTTGCCCAGGTTGGAGTGCAGAGGCATGATCTCGGCTCACTTCAAGCTCCACCTCCCTAGTTCACGCCATTCTCCTGCCTCAACCTCCCTAGTAGCTGGGACTATAGGCACCCACCACCACACCCGGCTAATTTTTTGTATTTTTAGTAAAGACAGGGTTTCACTGTGTTAGCCAGGATGGTCTCGATCTCCTGACCTCGTGATCTGCCAGTCTCGGCCTCCCAGAGTCCTGGGATTACAGGTGTGAGCCACCACACCCGGCCAATGACCCTCTTCTTTCAATTGTGTACTAATTGTACCAGTTGTGGTTTGGGAAAATTTTGTCTGTTAAGTTATGATCATAACAACCTAATACTTTGTATTTCAGAGACAAAAAGTAGGATTGCCAAGACACACGGGGATAATTTATTGCAACTCAATGCAATTGAGGATGCATTGGATCCTTAGGATGTAGTGGGGCCATTTTCTGAGTTGTTTCTTTTTAACACCTCAAAAAATTATTTTCTTGAATTCACAATGTGCTGAAAGTCAATTAAATAATTTCAAACCTCTCTCAATGTCAAGAAGAAGCAAAAGTTTCATCATCTAAATTTTTGAGGCCTAGCATGGTAGCTCACTCCTGTAATCCCAGCACCTTGAGAGGCCCAGTAGGGGGATCACTGAGCCCGGGAGTCTGAGACCAGCCTAGGCAACATAGGGAGACCCCATCTCTACAAAAAACAGACACAAAAATTAGCTGGGCATGGTGGCATGCTCCTGTGGTCCCAGCTACTTGGGAGGCTGAGGTGGGAGGATCATTTGGGCCTGGGAGGTCAAGGCTATAGTGAGCCATGATTGTGCCACTGCACTCCACCCTAGGTGACAGAGTAAGACTCTATCTCAAATACATAAATAGGTTGGGCATGGTCGCTCACATCTATAATCCCAGCACTTTGGGAGGCCAAAGTGGGAGGACCACTTTGAGGCAGGAGAACAGGGTCTGGAGACAGGGAGCCTAAGGCCAACCTGCAGCGGACTTCTTGGAATTGGACCAAAAGGAAAACCCTACCTCTCCATGCCCAGGTGACAAGGGGCCAGAGGTTCCTCCCTCTACAAAATCCCCTCTCCCTTGGGTCACAAACAGTAAATGCCTCTAATTGGTAGAAGGCCAAGCCTTCACTTCAGCCTTTGATTGGTTGTGGGCCAATCTTTCATTTGCATAGGGTGTAACCAATTGGAAGCCTCTAAAGGGTACCTAGGGGTATTGTGAAAATCTTTTAGTTTAATAAAAATCCTAAATAACATTGCAACTGGGATTCTTGAGCTGCTTGCTTGAGCCCACTCCCACTCTGTGGAGTGTACTTTCACTTCAACAAATCTGTGTTTTGTTCCTTCATTCTTTTTTTTTTTTTTTTTTTTTGAGATGGAGTCTTGTCTGTCAGGCTAGAGTGCTGTGGCGCGATCTCGGCTCACTGCAAGCTCCGCCTCCCGGGTTCATGCCATTCTCCTGCCTCAGCCTCCCGAGTAGCTAGGACTACAGGTGCCCGCCACCGCGCCCAGCTAATTTTTTGTATTTTTAGTAGAGACGGGGTTTCACCGTGGTCTCGATCTCCTGACCTTGTGATCCACCCACCTCGGCCTCCAAAAGTGCTGGGATTACAGGCTTGAGCCACCGCGCCCGGCCTGTTGCTTCATTCTTATGTTGCTTTGTTTGTGCATTTTGTTAAATTCTTTGTTCAGCGTGCCAAGAACCTGGACAACTCGCAATCAAGACTTTCCATTTGGTAACAACTTGAGCCCAGGAGTTGGACACCAGCCTGAGCAACATAGTGAAACCCTGTCTCTACAAAAAACAAAAAATTAGCCAAGTGTGGTGGTGCACAGCTGTGGTCCCAGCTACTCAGGAGGCTGAGACGGGAGTATTACTTGAGCCCAGGAATGTGAGGCTGCAGTGAGCCGTGATTGTGTCACTGCACTCCAACCTGGACAACAGAACAAGACCTTGTCTCAAAAAAACTAATAAAGTCAAGGTGCAGTGGCTCATGACTGTAACTCGTGGCTGGAGAGGCCAAGGCAGGCAGGTCACTTAAGCCCAGGAGTTTGAGATCAGCCTGGGCTCTACAAAAAACACAAAAATTTAACTGGGCATGGTGACAGGAGCCTGTAGTCCCAGCGACTCTCAGGTTGGAGGATCACCTGAGCCCTGGAGGTCGAGACTACAGTGAACTGTGTTTGCACCACTGCATTCCCACCTGAGTGAGAAAGTGAGACCCTGTTTCAAAAAATAATAATTAAATTTTTGTAAGTTACTGAGTATTTCAACATTATATGTACTTATAAGACAATAAGGTAGAAGGCTATTATTATCCTAACAATGGAGTCACCCAATGATAACAAGTCATACAGGGAAGATAATATGAGCCTTTTACAAAGTTGGTTAGCAACTTGCTGTATTAAACCATTTCTTATTTTGGAAAATTTCAAACATATATGAAGTAAATAGAATAATACAATGAACCCTCACATACCCATCACCCAGTTTTAACAATTCTCTACATTCTACCATTCATGTCTCACCTCCAGCACTTGTACCTCTCTACCCATGCCCCACCACCCTCTCATCTAAGTTCAGATCATCATTAGATGAGTGCCCAACTCTGGTTGCCTAGATATGAGCCAGATCAAAGTATTTGAGAATTGGCTCTGGTTTGCTATGTTTTCATTTAAGCTTGGTCACTTTCACAAATATAACTATTTTACCTACTCAAGGTAATCCATCTTCTTTGGAGTCATTGCATAAGTTTTATAATTTAAAAGATCAGAGAAACTCTGTAACCATCCCTGCTTAACCTGAGTCTGCAAATGCCCAAGTTGTAGATAGGTCATCAAATGGACTCAGAAATGACAAAGTATGTCTTCATCTGAATGCTTAAACCAGCTCCCATCTGAATCCGGACTGTCTGATTGACTTCCGCTACAGTAAAAATGGTTTCAACAATACTTATTGCACTTTAGAGAAACATCTCTGCAGCTGGAGAACAGATGGCTCCCCAGAATCATTTTGTTTTGGACTGATAGAATCTTTTTTTTTTTTTGAGACGGAGTCTCGCTCTGTCGCCCACGCTGGAGTGCAGTGGCCAGATCTCAGCTCACTGCAAGCTCCGCCTCCCGGGTTCACGCCATTCTCCTGCCTCAGCCTCCCGAGTAGCTGGGACTACAGGCGCCCGCCACCACGCCCGGCTAGTTTTTTGTATTTTTTAGTAGAGACGGGGTTTCACCGTGTTAGCCAGGATGGTCTCGATCTCTCGACCTCGTGATCCGCCCGTCTCGGCCTCCCAAAGTGCTAGGATTACAGGCTTGAGCCACCGTGCCTGGCCTGACTGATAGAATCTTTTTGGAATTCTGCCAGTGAACTATGCTGTCAACTCGTACATGTAATCTTCTTCTGCCTTATGCTTCTCCCTCTGTAAAATGGAAAAAATGGTTATGAACCGGGAACATATGTCTTCAACTTTGCCAAATAGCTGAAGAATCCTGAAAGTGAAACAGAAACAGAACTTTTTGTGGTTTCCAGGCTAAGCACGGTAGCTCACGCCTATAGTCCCAACACTTTGGGAGGCTGAGGCGGGCAGATCACTTGAGGTCAGGAGTTTGAGACCAGCCTGGCCAACATGATGAAACCCTGTCTCTACTACACATACAAAAAATAGGCTGGCGTAGTGGTGCGCACCTGTAATCCCAGCTATCCAGGAGGTTGAGGCATGAGAATCACTTGAATCCAGGGAGCAAAGGTTGCAGTGAGCCGAGATCGTGCCACTGTACTCCAGCCTGGGTGACAGGATGAGACTCTGTGTCAAAAAAAAAAAAAGGCCGGGCGCGGTGGCTCAAGCCTGTAATCCCAGCACTTTGGGAGGCCGAGACGGGCGGATCACGAGGTCAGGAGATCGAGACCATCCTGGCTAACACGGTGAAACCCCGTCTCTACTAAAAAATACAAAAAACTAGCCGGGCGCGGTGGCGGGTGCCTGTAGTCCCAACTACTCGGGAGGCTGAGGCAGGAGAATGGCATGAACCCGGGAGGCGGAGCTTGCAGTGAGCAGAGATCCGGCCACTGCACTCCAGCCTGGGCGGCAGAGCGAGACTCCGTCTCAAAAAAAAAAAAAAAAAAAAAAAAAAAAGAATAGGCCAGGCACAGTAACTCATGCCTGTAATCCCAGCACTTTGGGAGGCCAAGGCGGGGAGATCATGAGGTCAGGAGTTCGAGACCAGCCTGGCCAACATGGTGAAACCCCTTCTCTACTAAAAATACAAAAATTAGCTGGGTGTGGTGACGGGCGCATGTACTCCCAGCTACTCGGGAGGCTGAGAAAGGAGAATTGCTTGAATCTGGGAGGCAGAGGTTGCAGTGAGCCGAGATTGCACCACTGCACTCCAGCTTGGGCCACAGAGCAAGACTCTGTCTCGAAAAATGAAATAAATAAATAGATAAATAGGCCGGGCGTGGTGGCTCAAGCCTGTAATCCCAGCACTTTGGGAGGCCGAGACGGGTGGATCACAAGGTCAGGAGATCGAGACCATCCTGGCTAACACGGTGAAACCCCGTCTCTACTAAAAATACAAAAAAAAAACTAGCCGGGCGAGGTGGCGGGCGCCTGTAGTCCCAGCTACTCGGGAGGCTGAGGCAGGAGAATGGCGTAAACCCGGGAGGCGGAGCTTGCAGTGAGCTGAGATCCGGCCACTGCGCTCCAGCCTGGGCGACAGAGCAAGACTCCGTCTTAAAAAAATAAAAATAAAAATAAATAAATAAATAAATAGATAAATAAAATGGTTTCCGGAGAGTTAGACAAATAACACAGGGCCAGTTGATATTTCTCTGAAGTTGGAGCACTTTACAGGCTTTTTCTCCAGTAACCCTCCTTAGCGGGCAGAAAGGAGAGAGGGTTTTCTTCTTTTCATGGCTTGGGAAAGTGAGCTGTCTTGCCTGAGGCTCAGTGAGGCAGTGATGAAAGAAGAGCTGCCAACTCTCCTATCCCCAGTCCAGCATAATGCTCACCGGTATTACGATTCTTCCAATAAAAAGACCTTCCAAAACAACTTCGTCCGTTTTTGGTTTCTTGTTTTGTTTTGTTTTTTTTGAGATAGAGTCTCCCTTTGTTGCCCAGGCTGGAGTGCAGTGGCACGATCTCGGCTCACTATAAGCTCTGCCCCCCAGGTTCACGCCATTCTCCTGCCTCAGCCTCCCAGCGGCTGGGACTACAAGCGCCCCCCCGCCACGCCCGGCTAATTTTTGTATTTTTAGTAGAGACGGGGTTTCACCGTGTTAGCCAGGATGGTCTCGATCTCCTGACCTTGTGATCCGCCCACCTTGGCCTCCTAAACTGCTGAGATTACAGGCGTGAGCCACTGTGCCTGGCGTAACAAGTTCATTCTTGTACAGTAAATCTATATTCATATACGTCTTAGTCCATTGGTGTTGCTATAAAGGAACATTTGAGACTGGGTAATTTAAAAAGAAAGAGGTTTATTTGTAGGGCTGGGGGCAATGGCTAATACCTGTAATCCCAGCACTTTGGGAGGCTCAAATGGGAGGATTACTTGAGCCCAAGTATTACAGACCAGCCTGGGCAACATAGCAAGATCCAGTCTGTAAAATTTACCAGTGAGTAGATTTGATGACCTATCTCCAACTCTGACATTTGCAAACTCAAGTTAAGCAGGGGTGGTTAGCTGAGCGTGATGGCACATACCTATAGTTCTCACTACTTGGGAGGCTGGGGCCAGAGGATCACTTGAGCTCAGGAACTGGAGGCCATCCTGGACAACAGAGAGCGACACTGGCTCTAAAAAATAGTAAGTAAATAAATAAAAATAAAAAAATTTAAAAGTTTGCCAGGTCCTCATTTTGTTAATAGTTGTATCATAGTATGGTTTTGCTTGAACAGAGTCTCACTAAGATCTAGAGATTCTGAACTTAACATTGAGTCCTGGCGGAGCACAGTGCCTCACGCCTGTAATCCCAGCACTTTGCGAGGCCGAGGCGGGCGGATCACCTGAGGTCAGGAGTTTGAGACCAGCCTGACCAACATGGTGAAACCCTGTCTCTACTAAAAATACAAAAAATTAGCCAGGCATGGTGGCAGGCGCCTGTAATACCAGCAACTCTGGAGGCTGAAGCAGGAGAATCGCTTGAACCCGGGAGGTGGAGGTTGCAGTGAGCAGAGGTCCTGCCACTGCACTCCAGCCTTGGCAACAGAGCAGAGCAAGACCTCATCTCAAAAAAAAAAAAAAAAAAAAAAGAGTCCTTCAGCATTTGCTATAAAGTTTTTGAGCTAGAAGGGCCCTTCAGGGTCACTTTATGTACTTTCTCAATTTACAGTTGAAAAAGTGTCTCCCAGAAGAGTTAAATGTGCTCAGGATCACACAGCTAGCTACAGGCAAAGATGGGACCGGAAGCCAAGTATGACCCCTTAAGCTCACGCTTTTTGCTGGCAACTTTGGAAAAAATCCAACCATTCTTTGCTCTAAATTCAAAGACAACCCAGGCTTCAAAGACGGAAACTATCTGATGACTCCTTAATAAGGATGTTGGGAATTTACCTGGACAAATCTTATACTCCAAACTACAGTAAATTCTAAACCAGAAAAAGGTTTAAACATATTTTTTAGAAAACTAAGAGAAAGTGTATCATGTATATTCCAGATATAACATGAAATAGGTTTCTGATTTATTTTCTTCTTAAAAAGTTTTTGGCCGGGCGCAGCGGCTCACGCCTGTAATCCCAGCACTTTGGGAGGCTGAGGTGGGTGGATCACGAGGTCAGGAGTTCAAGACTAGTCTGGCCAACATAGTGAAACCCTGTCTCTATTAAAAATACACAAAAAATTAGCCAGGTGTGGTGGTGTGCGCCTGTAATCCCAGCTAGTCAGGAGGTTGAGGCAGGAGAATCGCATGAACCTGGGAGGGGGAGGTTGCAGTGAGCCAAGATCATGCCGCTGCACTTTAGCCTGGGTGACAGAATGAGACTCTGTCTCAAAAAAATGAAATAAAATAAAATAAAATTTTTTTTTAGTCAGGCACAGTGGCTCACGCTGTAATCCCAACACTTTGGGAGGCTGAGGCGGGCGGAACACCTGAGGTCGGGCATTTGAGACTAGCCTGACCAACATGGAGAAACCCCATCTCTACTAAAAATACAAAGTTAGCCAGGCGTGGTGACGCATGCCTGTAATCCCAGCTACACCGGAGGCTGAGGCAGGAGAATCGCTTGAACCTGGGAGGAGGAGATTGTGGTGAGCCAATATCACACCTCTGCACTTCAGCCTGGGCAACAAGAGTGAAACTCCGTCTCAATAAATACATGAATGAATGAATAAATAAATAAATGAATAAATAAATAAATAATTTTTTTGAGTCAGGATCTTGCTCTGTCACCCAGGCTCGAGTGCAGTGGTACCGTGATGGCTCACTGCAGCGTTAATCTCCTGGGTTTAAGCAATCCTCCTGCCTAAGCCTCTTGAGTAGCTGGGATTACAGATGTGCACCATCACATCCAGCTAATTTATTATTATTTTTTGTAGAGACAGGGTCTCCCTGTGTTGCCCAGGATGGTCTCAAACTCCTGGGCTCAAGCAATCCTCCTGTCTCAGCCTCCCAATGTGTTGTGATTACAGGTGTGAGCCACCGCGCTGGGCCACCCACTCTACTCTCTTGGTTTTCCTTCTGTGTCTCGGAGCAATTTCTTCTCCATCTGCTCTACCCACCCTTCAAGTTTTGGTGTTCATACAAGTATTGCAGGCCTTTCCACTTCTCACTCGACAGATTCTCCTGGATGACTTCACCCTGTAACTCCAGAGAGGTAACATTCTCAGGAATTCCCTGTCTAGGTCTGTATATGGGTCTCCTGAGCCTCTGCCCATCCATCTCTTCCCTGCTTATCAGATGTGTGAGCTCAGTACCCACTTCCTTCCAACCCCTGCTCCTCTTCCTGGGTTCCCTACCTTGCTCTATTGCTCCATGCTAGAGAACTGCCAGTCATCCTTGACTTTGCCTTCGAGCAGCTCTAGCCCTGTGTGCCACTCACATCCATCTACTTCTCCATCCCCTTGGCCCATGGCCCTTACTGCTTCTCTTGCTTCATTGCAGCTGCAGAAGCTTGAGCTCCGATCTGCACTCCGCCACCACCCCCACTGCCTGCTTAGTCATCCCCACTTCCGGTTCACTCTCTATCCTGAGGACAAATAGCCTCTTTACACCATAAGTCTGACTTTGTCTTTTCCTGTTTAAATTCCTTTGGGGTGGTGGGGCGAGGCGGCTCATACCTGTAATCGCAGCACTTTGGGAGGCCGAGGCGGGCGGATCACTTGAGGCCAGGAGTTCAAGACCAGCCTGGCCAACATGATGAAACAGCGTCTCTACTTAAAATACAAAAATTAGCCAGGCATGATGGCACACATCTGTAATCCTAGTTACTCGGGAGGCTGAGGCAGGAGAATTGCTTGAACCCGGGAGGCAGAGGGTGAAGTCAGCCAAGATCGGGCCACTGCACTTCAGCCTGGCAACAGAGCAAGACTCCGTCTCAAAAAAAAAAAAAAAAAAAAAAAATTCCTTTAGGGTCTCCCAATGGCCTCATGAAAAAATCCAAATTTATTAAAATAGTGTTACAGGGTCCTTTATCTTCCGTTCCCTGCTCACCCCTCCAGTCCTACTTCCCAGCACCCTCACCTCACAACCTCCACTGTAACCATACTGAACTGCTTGCAGTGCCCCAGGGGGTCATACTCTCCTACCTCTGGGCCTTTACACAGGCAAGTTCTCTTGAGATGTAAATTCTCCATCTCTTGCAAGTTCAGAGGAAGCGCTTAATTGGCTTCCTCGACTGGCTATCTTTAATCAACCTTTAGCTACCAGCTCTGTAGACTTCCTCAAGGAGCTGTACTCTGAACTCCTAAAGTTGTCAGGCACGCTGATACACATGTGCATCATACGTGATACTCACTGTCATACCGTATTATAATCACTATTTTGCTACTTTGGTTTTTCTTTTCTGCTTTTTTTTTTTTTTAATTGCAATTAAGGTATAATAAAATCCTCAAATCTTAAGTGTTCAGTGAGTTTTGTTTTTGTTTTTGTTTTGAGACAGAGTCTCCCTCTGTCACCCAGGTTGGAGTTCAGTGGCGCAATCTCGACTCACTGCAACCTCCACCTCCCAAGTTCAAGTGATTCTCCTGCCTCAGCCTCCCAAGTAGCTGGGATTACAGGTACCTGCCACATGCCTGGCTAATTTTTGTATTTTTAGTAGAGGTGGGGTTTCACCATCTTGGCCAGGCTGTTCTCAAACTCCTGACCTCATGTGATCTCCCCAACTGTGTTGGGATTACAGGCATGAGCCAACACGCCTGGCCACTTCAGTGAGTTTTAATGACCGAATACATTCATGTACTCACCCAGAACAAAATAAGGACATTTCTGTCATCTCAGAAATGTGTGTGTGTTTGTGCATGTCTGTGTGTGTGTCTGTGTGTGTTCCTCTCTAGTCAACATCTCCTCCCATCCACAAAGGCAGCCCACTGTGTAACTGGTTACTTGTCTGGATCGACTATATGCTCCATGAGGGCAGTTACCATGTCTACCTTCTTTTTGTTGCCCAAGCTGGAGTTCAGTGGCACAAACATGGCTCACCAGAGCCTCAATCTCCTAGACTCAAGCAATCCTCCTGCCTGAGCCTCCTGAGTAGGGGGGACCATGGGCACATGCCACCACACCCAACCAATTATTGAAAAAAGTTTTGTAGAGACAAGGTCTCCCTATACTGCCTGAGTTGATCTCGAACCCCTGGGCTCAAGTGTTCCTCCCACCTCAGCCTCCCAAAGTGCTGGGATTACAGGTATGAGCCACCACAGCTGGCCTCCATCTTCTTTATACATTTCAAAACCTAGTACATAATAGATAACTTAATAAATATAAATGAATGCATGGAATATTGATAGAATGGATAGACAACCGCTGGTCGCAGTGGCTCACACCTGTAATCCCAGCGCTTTGGGAGGCCGCGGTGGGCAGATCACCTGAGGTTGGGAGTTCAAGACCAGACTGACCAGCATGGAGAAACCCTGCCTCTACTATAAATACAAAATCAACCGGGCGTGGTGGCACATGCCTGTAATCCCAGCTACTCAGGAGGCTGAGGCAGGAGGATTGCTTGACCCCAGGCGGTGGAGGTTGCAGTGAGCCAAGATCGCGCCATTGCACTTCAGCCTGGGCGACAAGAGCGAAACTCCATCTCAAAAAAAAAAAAAAAGAAAGAAAAAGAAAAGAAAACTGCAGTGATTACATTAATTTATTGGGATATTTTGGAGGTTAACATCACTGATGATAATAAAAATAGCTAAGGGCTCCTGTCTCCTTGAGCCTTTGTCCAGCCCTGCACTGGTAATGAAACCTTTCTGTCGAAGTTACAATTCAAGGATTAGGCATTCCATCCCCAATTACGGTTGGCAAAAGTCAAAATAAATCTTTTTGAATTCCACAAAATTTGAATTTCACACTGAAGTGATTCAATTTTAAGGCATATTTACTTCAAGTCAAGTGTACCGTATATGTAATAATATCATCTCAAACAGCTACAGAAATGTGAAAATACAACATTTCAGACATTCACCAACAGACGTCACTGATAAGTTGCAGTTACCATATTTAGCATAAGCTTCAGGTATTAAAAGTAGGCTGGGTGTGGTGGCTCACGCCTGTAATCCCAGCACTTTGGGAGGCCAAGGCCGGCGGATCACTTCAGGTCAGGAGTTCAAGACCAGCCTGTTCAACATGGTGAAACCCTGTCTCCACTAAAAATACAAAAATTAGCCAGGCATGGTGGCGCATGCCTGTAATCCCAACTACTTGGGAGACTGAGGCGTAAGAATCGCTTGAACCTGGGGAGGCAGAGGTTGCAGTGAGCCGCGATCACGCCACTGTACTCCAGCCTGGATGACAGAGTGGGACTCTGTCTCAAAAAAAAAAAAGGTACATTAAGTCAACTCTCCCCACCCTCTTGAGAAGTGCTGACAGGATCAAGAAGACAATAGGCCGGGCGCGGTGGCTCAAGCCTGTAATCCCAGCACTTTGGGAGGCCGAGGCGGGCGGATCACGAGGTCAGGAGATCGAGACCATCCTGGCTAACACGGTGAAACCCCGTCTCTACTAAAAATACAAAAAGAAATTAGCCGGGCGTGGTGGCGGGCGCCTGTAGTCCCAGCTACTCCGGAGGCTGAGGCAGGAGAATGGCGTGAACCCGGGAGGCGGAGCTTGCAGTGAGCCGAGATCGCGCCACTGCACTCCAGCCTGGGCGACAGAGCGAGACTCCGTCTCAAAAAAAAAAAAAAAGAAGACAATAAATGGGACTAAGCCTCGTATCAAAGATCATAATCAACACATTTATTAAACTTAATTGTGTATGGTGCTATGACATGCTAAATGATTCACACAGAGAATTAGCTAAACCTTGCCTCTCTCCTCTAACAGTTTACAATCCAAGGCAGACAGGCTGACGCTTTTGCACATTTATAGCCAAATTAGACAGACACGATGAAATACAAACATTGTCAACTGATAAATGAACAAAATAGACATTCAGAGAAGGAGATATTCAGATGGCTGCGATAAGAACAGTTGCCTTGGCCGGGCGCAGTGGCTCAAGCCTGTAATCCCAGCACTTCGGGAGGCTCAGACGGGCGGATAACAAGGTCAGGAGATCCAGACCATCCTGGCTAACCCAGTGAAATCCCGTCTCCACTAAAAAATACAAAAAACTAGCCGGGCGAGATGGCGGGCACCTGTAGTCCCAGCTACTCGGGAGGCTGAGGCAGGAGAATGGCGTAAACCTGGGAGGCGGAGCTTGTAGTGAGCTGAGATCCGGCCACTGCACTCCAGCCTGGGCGACAGAGCCAGACTCCGTCTCAAAAAACAAAGAAGAGTTGCCTTGAAAATTTCAATTTCAGACTATGCAGGATAAAAAGATTAGTACTTTTATCCATCACCACCTTCATTTACAATTATATAAGAACATACATGTGCCTAGGCTGGGCACGGAGGGCTCACGCCTATAATCCCAGCACTTTGGGGGGCCGAGGTGGGTGGTGGATCACGAGCTCAGGAGTTAGAGACCAGCCTGACCAACATGGTGAAACAACGTTTCTACTAAAAATACAAAAATTAGCCAAGTGTGGTGGCATGCGCCTATAATCCCAGCTACTCAGGAGGTTGAGGCAATCGAATCGCTTGAACCCGGGAGACAGAGGTTGCCGTGAGCCGAGATCGTTCCATCTGCACCCCAGCCTGGGCAACAGAGTGAGACTCCATCTCAAAAAAAAAAAAAAAGAGGATACATATGCCTAATAATTGTTCCCAAAAATGTCAACCTTTGTCCATCATTATTCTGAAACCCTTACACCTTCCAGAGTCACAATACTTGTAGTAATTTTTTTTTCCGTTTTGAGACGGGCTCTTGCTCTGTTGCCCAAGCTAGAGTGCAGTGGCATGATCATGGCTTATGCAGCATTGACCTTCCGGGCTCAAGCGATCTTCTCCGCTCAGCCTCCTGAGTAGCTGGGACTACAGGTATGCACCACCATGCCTGGCCTTTTTTTTTTTTTTTTTTTTTTTTTTGGTAGAGACAAGGTCTCGCTATGTTGCCCAGGCTGGTCTCAGACTCCTGGCCTCAAGCAGTCCTCCTGCCTTGGCCTCCCAAAATGGTGGGATTACAAGCATGACCCACCATGACTGGCTGCCTGTAGTAATTTTGTAATAGATCATAATTTCAAATGGTATTCTCGAACACACATCTGACTATGTCTTTGCTAAAAGATTAATAAAATAGCCTTTTCTTTTCAGCACTGCTGGCAAGATTTCCAAAACAGCTCTTTTGATCTTGCATTGAATTTTTTTTTTGTTTTAACTGATTCAATTCTATTAAACTATTATCTCCCCTATTTTTTTTTTTTTTTTTGAGACAGAGTTTCGCTCTTGTTGCCCAGGCTGGAGTGCAATGGCGCGATCTCAGCTCACTGCAACCTCCACCTCCCGGGTTCAAGCAATTCTCCTGTCTCAGCCTCCCGAATAGCTGGGACTACAGGTGCACGACACCACACTCGGCTAATTTTTGTATTTTTTTTTAGTAGAGACATGGTTTCTCCATGTTGGCCTGGCTGGTCTCGAACTCTTGACCTCAGGTGATCCACCTGCCTTGGCCTTCCCAAGAGCTGGGATTACAGGCCTGAGTCACAACTCCTGCTGAAGCTAATTCTTTAGAATGGCCCCTTTAATTTGAATGGCTAATTATTACACCATTTGACACTTGAAAAAAGTATTTTTGGCCGGGCACGGTGGCTCAGCAATATACATGCAGGTATGTATACTGATGTGACATCAAAGAATAGTTCTTAGAATTCGCTCTTGATATGTTTATATCTGGGTGTGAACTGATAGTCCCAAAGCTGAAAGTGGAAACTCCAGTACCTAGATTCAGATCCATGTTTCAAGTCACTCCGAATATTGCTTTTTTTTTTTTGAGACAGGGTCTTGCTCTGTTGCCCAGGCTGGAGTGCAGTGGCACAGTCACGGCTCACTGCAGCCTCCACCCCTGGGCTCAAGCAATCCTCCTGCCTCAGCCTCCTGAGTAGCTGGAACCACCAGCGGGTGCCACCACTCCGGGCTAATTTTTGTATTTTTTGTCGAGATGGGGGTTTTGCCCTCTTGCCCAAAGTGGTCTCGAACTCCTGGGCTCGAGCAATTCTCCCACCTCAGGCTCCCAAAATGCTGGGATTACAGACATGAGCTACCACACTTGGCCTGAAAATTATCTTTAAAATAACCTCAGATACCTGGCTGAGTAATGTGTAGGTACTAGAATAGGCACAGGGGTGCCATCAAAAATGTTAGTAGATGAATGACATAATCCAAGTTTCTTGGTTTTTGTTGTTTTTCCTGTAAATGAGTGACCCCTAATCGAAATTTTCAGTTCATGATAGCTAATGGGGGTGGGGGAGAAATGTCCAGATCTGTTGTAATCCTTAGCTTTCTAAAATTCTTGCCCAGCCTCTAAAGCACTGCTCTCCAAATCTTATTATGTCTAAGAATAGAACTATCCTGGAGAGCTGACCTGATAGTAGTATTTTTCAGTTGTTTGATAGTGCTGTTCACCTCAACTCTTATTAGAAAAGAGGGTAGCAAAGATTAGGATGCCTTTCCAAAAATATCAAAGGCTTTATCCAATATGGAATCACTGTCCCACAGCAGGGAGAATTACCTTGAGCAGAGCTATCCTGCCTGGAGAGTTGACTATAAAGATGACTATAAGGACCGAAATCTTAATTTTTTTTTTTCTGATTACAAAGGGAAAATGTATTGTTGTGAGAAATATGGAAAAGTTTACAAAAGAAAATTAAAATTACAATTCCACTACTTAAAGATAACCAGTACTAGCATTTTGATGTACATCTGACAATTACAATAGTCAGACTTAACATTTACTGAGTCTTCTAATTTTTAAAAAATATGCTGGCCAGAGGCTGGGCGTGGTGGCTCACTCCTGTAATCCCAGCACTTTGGGAGGCCGAGGCAGGCGATTATGAGGTCAGGAGATCGAGAGCATCCTGGCTAACACGGTGAAACCCCGTCTCTACTAAACACACACACACACACACAATTAGCCGGGTGTGTGGTGGCGGGCGCCTGTAGTCCCAGCTACTTGGGAGGCTGAGGCAGGAGAATGGCGTGAACGTGGGAGGTGGAGCTTGCAGTGAGCCAAGATCACGCCACTGCACTCCAGCCTGGGCGACAGAGTGAGACTCCGTCTCTAATAATAATAATAATAATAATAATAATAATATGCTGGTCAGAGGCCAGGCATGGTGGCTCATGCCTGTAATCCCAGCACTTTGGGAGGCTGACGCGGGCGGATCACGAGGTCAGGAGATGAAGACCATACTGGCCAACATGGTGAAACCCCGTCTCTACTAAAAATACAACAAATTAGCCGGGCCTGGTGGCACGTGCCTGTAGTCCCAGCTACTTGGGAGGCTGAGGCAGGAGAATTGCTTGAACCCAGGAGGCAGAGGTTGCAGTGAGCCGAGATTGCGCCACTGCATTCCAGTCTAGGCGACAGAGTGAGGCTCCGTCTAAAAAAAAATAAAAATAAAATAAAAAAAATATATATATATGTATGTGTATATGCACACACATGCTGGCCGGGTGTGGTGGCTCACACCTGTAATCCCAGCACTTTGGGAGGTTGAGGTGGGTGGATTACCTGAGGTCAGGAGTTTGAGACCAGCCCAGCCAACATGGTGAAACCCCGTCTCTACTAAAATACAAAAATGAGCCAGGCGTGGTGGCGGGTGCCTGTAATCCCAGCTACTCGGGAGGCTGAGGCAGGAGAATTGCTTGAGCCTGGGAGGCAGAGGTTACAGTGAGCCGAGATTGCGCCACTGCACTGCAGCCTGGGCAACAGAGCTTGACTCCGTCTCAAAAAAAAAAAAAATGCTAAGTACTATGCGTTAGAACACAGATGTTCTCTCTTGCTATGTTGTCCAGGCTACATTCAATTTTTTCCAGGGAAAAGATGTATCAATTTGCATTCCTATTGGTTTTGTATAGAAAGAGCCCAATTATCTGCACTGTGATCAGCACTTATTAATTTGCTCAAATCTTGGCTAATACTGTGTCTATTTTATTTATTTATTTATTTATTTATTTGAAATAGGATCAAGCCGGGCACGGTGTCTCATGCCTATAATCCCAGCACGTTGAAAGGCCAAGGTGGGCAGATCACCTGAGGTCAGGAGTTCAAGACCAGCATGGCCAACATGGTAAAACCCCGTCTCTATTAAAAATACAAAAGTTAGCCGGGCATGGTGGCAGGCACCTGTAATCCCAACTCTAATCCCTGTAATACTCTGGAGGCTGAGTCAGAAAAATTGCTTGAGCCCGGGAGGCGGAGGTTACAATGAGCCAAGATAGTGCCACTGCACTCCACCCTGGGAGACAAAGCGAGACTCCATTCCCCTCCAAAAAAGAAACAGGATTTCACTCTGTCACCCAGGCTGCAGTGAAGTGGCACAATTATAGCTCAGTGCAGCCTCAAACTCCTGGTTTCAAGCAATTCTCCCACCTCAGTCTCCTGAGTAGCTGGGACTACAGGTGTGTGCTACCACATCTGGCTAATTAAAAAAAAAAATTATTTTTTTGAGACAGAGTATCACTCTGTCACCCAGGCTTGAGTGCAATGGTGCAATCGCTGCTCACTGCAACCTCCGCCTCCTGGGTTCAAGCGATTCTCACGCCTCAGCCTCCCCAGTAGCTGGAATTAGAGGCACCAGCCACCATGCCCAGCTCATTTTTTATTTTAGTAGAGATGGGGTTTCACCATGTAGGCCAGGCTGGTCTCTAACTCCTGACGTCAAGTTATCCACCTGCCTCAGCCTCCCAGTGTGTTGGGATTACAGGCATGAGCCACCACGCCTGGCCAAAAATTTCTTTTTGTAGAGATAGAGTCTCGCTATGCTGCCCAGGCTGGTCTTGAACTCCTGACCTCAAGCGACCCTCCTGCCTCAGCCTCCCGAAGTGTTGGGATTACAGGTATGAACCACCACACCTGGCTTTTTGAGTCTAAACAATGGCATTTTTCTTATTTTTGATTTGCATTTCTTTTATTTTTGGTAGGGTTAAACATTTTTCTTTTTCTTTCCCTCCCATCTTTATTGAGGTGTAATTGACAAATAAAAACCATATATATTCACAGTGTACAATATGATGTTTTGGTATATTTATGTAAAATGTAAAATGATCACCACAGCCAGGTGCGGTGGCTTACGCCTATAATCCCAGCACTTTGGGCGGCCGAGACGGGCAGATCACCTGAGGTCAGGAGTTGGACACCAATCTGACCAACATGGAGAATCCCCGTCTCTGCTGAAAATATAATTTAGCCGGGTGTGTTGGCCCATGCCTGTAATCCCAGCTACTTGGGAGGCTGAAGCAGGAGAATCGCTTGAACCCAGGAGATGAAGGTTGCAGTGAGCTGAGATGGTGCCATTGCACTCCAGGCTGGGCAACAAGAACAAGAGCGAAACTCCGTCTCAAAAAAAAGATCACCACAGTCAGGCTAATTAACATATCCACCACCTCATATAATTACCATTTTTTGGCGGCAAGAACACTTAAGCTCTGCTCTGTTAGAAAAAGTCAAGTATACATTATTATTTTTTTTTGAGACGGAGTCTCGCTTTGTCGCCCAGGCTGTAGTGCAGTGTCACGATCTCGGCTCATTGCAACCTCCGCCTCCCGGGCTCAAGCAATTTTTCTGACTCAGCCTCCAGAGTATTACAGGGATTAGGGTTGGGATTATAGGTGCCTGCCACCATGCCCGGCTAACTTTTGTATTTTTAGTAGAGACAGGGTTTCACCATGTTGGCCACCTCCTGGGTTCACGCCATTCTCCCGCCTGAGCCTCCCGAGTAGCTGGGACTACAGGCGACCGCCACCATGCCTGGTTAATTTTGTTTTTGTGTTTTTAGTAGAGACAGGGTTTCACTGTGTTAGCCAGGATGGTCTTGATCTCCTGACCTCGTGATCCACCCACCTTGGCCTTCCAAAGTGCTGGAATTACAGACATGAGCCACCACGCCCGGCCTACCTTATTATTAATTAGAGTTACCATATGCTATATGTTTGATCTCTAGAATTTATTCATCTTATAATTGAAACTTTCGTTTGACCAAAATTCTGTTTCTCCCTCCCTATGGCTCTTGTCAACCAACTTACTCTCGTCTCTATGAGTTCGACTTCTTTGGATACTGTACGTAATGAGATCACGCAGTGTTTATCTTGAGTTGAACTTTTTTTTTCCATCAAGCCAACTGTTTTAGCGTCTTTATGTATTTTTGAAGCAAATGAGAATTGTAATGGATAAACAGGCCTTCAGCATTGACTGGTTTGGAGCTAACTCTTGAATACGAAAAGGTAGTTCCTGGCTGGGCACAGTGGCTAACGCCTGTAATCCCAGCACTTGGGAGGCTGAGGCAGGCGGATCACTTGAGGTCAGGAGTTCAAGGGCAGCCTGGCCACATGGTGAAATCCCATCTTTACTTAAAATACAAAAATTAGCCGGGTGCAGTGGCACATGCCTATAATCCCAGCTACTCGGGAGGCTGGGATTCTCCTGCCTCAGCAGGAGAATCACTTGAACCTGGGAGGCAGAGGTTTCGGTAAGCCGAGATCACACCACCACACTCCAGCCTGGGCGACAGAGCAAAATTCTGTTTCTTTTTCTTTCTTTTTTTCTTTCTTTCTTTTATCTTTTTTCTTTTTTCTTTCTTTCTTTCTTTTTTTTTTTTTGAGATGGAGTCTTGCTCTGTCATCCAGGCTGGAATGTAGGCACAATCTTGGTGGTTCACTGCAACCTCTGCTTCCAGGTTTTAAGCGATTCTCCTGCCTCAGCCTCCCTAGTAGCTGGGATTATAGGCGCGCACAGCCACGCCTGGCTAATTTTTGTATTTTTAGTAGAGGCGAGGTTTCGCCATGTTGGCCAGGCTGGTCTTGAACTCCTTACCTCAAGTGATCCACCCACCTTGGCCTCCCAAAGTGCTGGGATTACAGGTGTGAGCCACAACGCTCGGCTGAGACTCTGTTTCAAAAAAAAAAAAAGAATTAGCAATTCTACTCCTAAGTATATACTCAAAAGAACTGAAAACAGATACTAAAACAAATACTTGTACACGAATGTTCATAGCAGCACTATAAACAACAGTCAAAAGACAGATATATCCCAAATTTCCATCAACTTATGAATGGATTAAAACATTGTGGTATATATACACAACAGAATATTATTCTGCCATAAGAAGAAATGAACAAAGTACTAATACATGTTATAATGTGAATGAATCTGGAAAACATTATGCTAAGTCAAAAAAGCCAGACCCGAAAGGTCACATATTGTATCACATCCCCCACCTTGTTTTAGCAGGGACAGGGTCTTGCTCTGTTGCCCAGTCTAGTCTCAAACTTCTGCCCTCAAATGATCCTCCAGCCTCTGCTTCCCAAAGTGCTGGGCTCACAGGCAGGATTCACCATGCCTGACTGAGTCCATTTTTATGAAACGCCCAGTATAAATGAATCCGTAGAGACAGAAAGCACACTGGTGGTTTCCAGGGGCTGAGGAGAGTGGAGGAATAGGGAGTAATTGCTTACTGGGCATGGGGTTTCCTTTTAGGGTGATGAAAATGTTTTGAAACAAGGTAGAGACGGTGGTTGTACATCATGGTGAATGTACTAAATATTACTGAATTATGTGCTGTATTATTTCTAAAATTTTTATTTATTTTGAGATGGAGTCTCTGTTGCCCAGGCTGGAGTGCAGTGGTATGATCTCTGCTCACTGCAAACTCCACCTCCCAGGTTCAAGTGATTCTTCTGCCTCAGCCTCCCAAGTAGCTGGGATTACAGGTGCTTGCTACCACACCCAGCAATTTTTTTTTTTTTTTTTTTTGGTAGAGACAGGCTTTTGCCATGTTGGCCAGGCTGGTCTGTAACTCCTGACCTCAGGTGACCTGCCTGCCTCAGCTTCCCAAAGTGCTGGGATTACAGATGTGAGCACCGAGCCCAGCCCAAATTATTCACTTTATTGTATTTATTCATTTTTAAAATGGAGTCTTGCTCTGTTGCCCAGGCTGGAGTGCAGTGGTGCAGTCTCTGCTCATTGCAATCTCCACCTCCCAGGTTCAAGTGATTCTCCTGCCTCAGCTTCCCAAGTAGCTGGGATTACAGGTGGCCACCACCACACCTGGCTAATTTTTTTGTATTTTTAGTAGAGATGGGGTTTCACCATGTTGGCCAGGCTGGTCTTGAACTCCTGACCTCAGGTGATCCACCCACCTCGGCCTCCCAAAGTGCTGGGATTTCAGTTGTGAGCCACCGTGCCTGGCCAAATTATTCACGTTAAAATGATTAACTTGATGTCATATGAATTTCACCTCAATTTTTAATAAGCTAAACAAAATAAAGAATTTGCCTTTCCACTGGGTACAGTGGCTCATGCCTGTAATCCCAGCACTTTCGGAGGCCAAGGCAGGAGGATCGCTTGAGCCCAGGAATTTGAGACCAGCTTGGGCAACGTAGCAAGACCCTGTCTCTACAAAAAATTAAAAAATTAGCCAGGCAAGGTGGTGCGTGCCTGTGGTCCCAGTTACTCAGGAGGCTGAGGTGCTAGGGTGACTTGAGCCTGCACAGTGAAGGCTATCATGGTGATTGCACCATTGCACTCCAGTTTGGGTAACAGAGTGAGATCCTCAAAAAAAAATTTTTTTTGGTCTTTTCTTTTTCTTTTTTTCAGACGGAGTCTCACTCTGTTGTGCAGGCTGGAATGCAGTGGCGCTATCTTGGCTCACTGCAAGCTCCACCTCCCGGGTTCACGCCATTCTCCTGCCTCAGCCTCCCAAGTAGCTGGGACTACAGGCGCCCGCCACCATGCCCCGCTAATTTTTTGTATTTTTTTTTTTTTGAGACGGAGTCTCGCTCTGTCACCCAGGCTGGAGTGCGGTGGCCGGATCTCAGCTCACTGCAAGCTCCGCCTCCCGGGTTCACGCCATTCTCCTGCCTCAGCCTCCCGAGTAGCTGGGACTACCGGCGCCCGCCACCTCACCCGGCTAGTTTTTTTTTGTATTTTTTAGTAGAGACAGGGTTTCACCGTGTTAGCCAGGATGGTCTCGATCTCCTGACCTCGTGATCCGCCCGTCTCGGCCTCCCAAAGTGCTGGGATTACAGGCGTGAGCCACCGCGCCCGGCCCATTTTTTGTATTTTTAGTAGAGACGGGGTTTCACCGTGTTAGCCAGGATGGTCTTGATCTTCTAACCTTGTGATCTGCCCGCCTCGGCCTCCCAAAGTGCTGGGATTACAGGTGTGAGCCACCGCCCCCGGCCTGGTCTTTTTTTTTCATTTTGATTTTGTGAAAAGTTTGATAAGTTCTTCAGTACAGTGGAGCCATAGATAACATTCAAAGTATTTTTTCTCTAGCATGTTTCTATTTTCAGTCTTCATTTAATCACTAGTATTAACATGTAGAAAGTAAACCAGGCACAGTGGTTCACGCTTATAATCCCAACACTTTGGGAGGCTGAGGTGGGAGAATGGTTTGAGGCCAGGAGGTCAAGGTTGCAATGAGCTATATTCATACCACTGCACTTTAGCCTGGGTGACAGAGTGAAACCCCATCTCTTAAAAGTGGAAAATTATGGGCATGATGTTGTTTGACTTAATTACACCTGAATGCTTTTCCTGAAAGAAAAAAAAATCATGTAATTTATGTTCTCAGGATAATTTGTGCCTAGGAAAAATCAAATCCAGAAGCTTACCATCCTTTTCCTGTTACTCTAGAGTGGCTAAAGAGGAGTTAAAAGATTAGTTGGAAATTTACATTCCAAATGGATTCATTATTAACAGAGAAACAAATGAAACGTTCAATCATCTGTTCGAGACTATTGCTTGGCACCTGTTTGCCAAATGTGCTTTCTATCTTCATATTTATATTTATCATTTGTGCAAGAGAGGTTGGGAATCAGGTGTATATATATATATATATATATATATTTTTTTTTTTTTTTTTTTTGAGACGGAGTCTCGCTCTGTTGCCCAGGCTGGAGTGCAGTGGTCAGATCTCAGCTCACTGCAAGCTCCACCTCCCGGGTTCACGCCATTCTCCTGCCTCAGCCTCCTGAGTAGCTGGGACTACAGGCGCCCGCCACCATACCCCACTAATTTTTTTTTGTATTTTTCGTAGAGACGGGGTTTCACCATGTTAGCCAGGATGGTCTCAATCTCCTGACCTCGTGATCCGCCCGCCTCGGCCTCCCAAAGTGCTGGAATTACAGGCGTGAGCCACCGCGCCCAGCCTCAGGTATATATTTTAAAGGTGTCTAAAATTTGTGAGATGGAAAGCCCCAGAATTTGGGTGTTAATCTCCACCCCCTCTGCATCTTCCCGACTTCCTGCCTATTCCCCAAATGTTGTCTACTGCCTATTCACCCTTGGTGTTTCTGAACAAAGGTTCAGAAAACATTTTGGAATGGGCTCATGCCTGTAATCCCAGCACATTCGGAGGTCAAGGCAGGAGGATTACTTGAGCCCCCGAGTTCAAGACTAAGTTGGGTAATATAGTGAAACCCTGTCTCTATAAAATAAAATATAGTCGGGCATAGTGGATCATGCCTGTAATTACAACACTTTGGGAGGCTGAGGTGGGTGGATTATTTGAGGTCAGGAGTTCGAGACCAGCCTGGCCAACATGCTGAAACCCCCGTCTCTACTAAAAATAGAAAAAATAGCCAGGCATGGTGGCACACGGCTGTAATCCCAGCTACTCGGGAGGCTGAGACAGGAGAATCGCTTGAACCCAGGAGACGGAGGATGCGGTGAGCCGATATCACGCCACTGCACTCCAGCCTGGGTGACAGAGCGAGATTCCGTCTCAAAAATAAATAAATAAATAAATAAATAAATAAAATAAGTTATAAAAATAAATTTAAAGAAAAAATATCGGCCGGGCGCGGTGGCTCAAGCCTGTAATCCCAGCACTTTGGGAGGCCGAGACGGGTGGATCACGAGGTCAGGAGATCGAGACCACCCTGGCTAACACGGTGAAACCCCGTCTCTACTAAAAAAATACAAAAAACTAGCCGGGCGAGGTGGCGGGCGCCTGTAGTCCCAGCTACTCGGGAGGCTGAGGCAGGAGAATGGCGGGAACCCGGGAGGCAGAGCTTGCAGTGAGCCGAGATCGCGCCACTGCACTCCAGCCTGTGTGACAGAGCCAGACTCCGTCTCAAAAAAAAAAAAAAAAAGAAAAAATATCTTGGGTTGAGTGCAGTGGCTCACACCTGCAGTCCCAGCACTTTAGGAGGCTCAGGCGGGCAGATTGCTTGAGCCCAGGAGTTTGAGACCAGCCTAGGCAACATGGTGAAACCCCGTCTCTATAAAAAATGCAAAAATTTAGCTGGGCGCGGTGGTTGACACCTCTAATCCCAGCACTTTGGGAGGCCGAGGTGGGCAGATCACTTGAAATCAGGAGTTCGAGACCACCCTGGCCAACATGATGAAACCTCATCTCCACTAAAAATACAAAAATTAGCCAGGCATGCTGTCGCTGACCTGTAATCCCAGCTACTCAGGAGGCTGAGGCAGGAGAATGGCTTGAACCCAGGAGGCAGAGGTTGCAGTGAACCAAGATCACGCCACTGCACTCCAGCCTGGGCAATAGAATGAGACCCCCTCTCAAAAAAAAAAAATTAATTAATTAAATAAATAAAATACTGACATGGAGTGGGGGAAGGGGAGATAGACATATTTTGAAGGAATATATTTGTTTTTTTGTTGTTTTTTTTTGTTGAGACAGAGTCTCGCTCTGTCGCCCAGGCTGGAGTGCAGTGGCCGGATCTCAGCTCACTGCAAGCTCCGCCTCCTGGGTTCACGCCATTCTCCTGCCTCAGCCTCCCGAGTAGCTGGGACTACAGGCGCCCGCCACCTCGCCCGGCTAGTTTTTTTGTATTTTTTTTAGTAGAGACGGGGTTTCACCGTGTTAGCCAGGATGGTCTCGATCTCCTGACCTCGTGATCCGCCCGTCTCGGCCTCCCAAAGTGCTGGGATTACAGGCTTGAGCCACCGCGCCCGGCCTGAAGGAATATATTACAAAGGAGTTAGAGATGATCAAGAATGTCAAATTACTCCCCAAATTCAAGCTTAGGGGTCAGGGAGTCCTTTTACCAACGGTGATGTACAAGTCAAGAATCGGTGTCAGTTTGAAGGATAAGGGGATAAATTTCTTTAGTTTTACCGGAGGTGTGATTAAGTCTCAAGTGTCTGCAGGATAAGCCATGCCGACAACTGTTAAAACCAGCTGGAGACACTCGATGGGTCAAATTACATCAGCATCTCCTCCAGAAACCGAGATTTACTCTAGTTGAAACCTTCCCTGACCATCATCCCGGATAGATGATTTTTTTCCTCCCATCACATCAGCATTCACTCCAAAATATTTTCTTTTCCTTATTTTATTTTATTTTTGAGATGGAGTCTCGCTCTGTCGCCCAGGCTGGAGTGCAGTGGCGCAATCTCAGCTCACTGCAACCTCCGCCTCCCAGGCTCAAGTGATCTTCCCACCTCAGCCTCTGAAGTAGCTAGGACTACAGGCATGTGCCACTGCACCCAGCTAATTTTTTTGTTTTTTGTTTTATTTTTTGAGACAGAGTTTCGCTCTTGTCACCCAGGCTGGAATGCAATGGCGCAATCTTAGCTCACTGCAACCTCCGCCTTCCAGGTTCAAGTGATTCTCCTGCCTCAGCCTCTGGAGCCCGGCCTGTATCTTTTGATATAAAATTAAATCTCAACAATTTGTGTGGGTTGGGAAAATGTCTGTCTGAATTAGTGAAAAGTCTGAATTATAATAATTTTGAAAGTGATGTGATTTTAGCATATTTAAGTGTGTGCGGTAACTCTGAATAGACCAAATAAAATCTAGGAAAAGTGAAATTCTTAGAAATTTGCTTTTACACGGCCGGGCATGGTGGCTCACGCCCGTAATCCCAGCACTTTTGGGAGGCCGAGGCGGGTGGATCACGAGGTCAGGAATTCGAGACCAGCCTTGCCAATATGGTGAAACCCCGTCTCTACTAAAAATACAAAAATTAGGTGGTCATGGTGGCATGTGCCTGTAGTCCTAGCTACTCGGGAGGCTGAGGCAGTAGAATCACTTGAACCCGGGAGGCGGAGGTTGCAGTGAGCTGAGATCGATCGCACCACTGCACTCCAGCCTGGGCGACAGAGTGAGACTCCGTCTCAAAGAAAAAAAAAGAAAAGAAATTTGCTTTTATAAATAGATAATTATGATTCACCCTGCATTCAATAAGAAATTTATGTTTGTACAATGCTTTATAGTTTTCAAACACTTTCTTTTTATTATTTATTTTGAAGTAGAGAAGGCAAGTGTTATATTTTCCATTTCAGAGGGAATAAGAAAGCTAGTGACATGGCCAGCCATGGTGGCTTGCACCTGTAATCCGAGTATTTTGGGAGGGCGAGGTGGGCAGATCATTCCAGCCCAGGAATTTTAGACTAGCCTGGGCAACATGGTGAAACCTGGTCTCCACCAAAAACAAACAAACAAACAAACAAAAAAAAAAACAAAAAACCTTGGTGCAAAAGCAATTGCAGTTTTTGCCATTACTGTCAATGGTAAAAACTGCAATTACTTTTGCACCAACCTGAAATTAGCTGGGGATGGTGGTGCACCCCTGTAATCCCAGCTGCTTGGGAGTCTGAGGTGGGAGGATCACCTGAGGCCAGGAAGTCAAGGCCGCAGTGAGCTGTAATTGTGTCACTGTACTACTGCACTCCAGCTTGGGCAACAGAGAGAGAGAGAGAGAGGAGAAGAAGAAGAGGAAGAAGAGGAAGAAGAAGAAGAAGGGGAAGAAGAAGAAGAAGGAGAAAAGGAAGCAAGGAAGGAAGGAAAGAAGGAAGGAAGGAAGGAGAAAGAGGGCTGGGCCCGGTGGTTCACACATGTAATCCTAGCACTTTGGGAGGCTGAGGCGGGCAGATCACGAGGTCAAGAGATCAAGACCATCCTGGCCAACATGTTGAAACCCCATCTCTACTAAAAATACAAAAATTAGCTGGGCGTGCACGCCTGTAGTCCCAGCTACTCAGGAGGCTGAGGCAGGAGAATCACTTTACCCTGGGAGGTGGAGGTTGCAGTGAGCTGAGTTCGCTCTACTGCACACCAGCCTGGCAGCAGAGCAAGTCTTCGTCTCAAAAAAAACCAAAAAACAAAAAACAAAGAGAGAAAGAAGGAGAGAAGGAGAGAGAGAGAGGAAGCAAGGAAGAAAGGGAGGAAGGGAGGGAGGGAGGGAGAGAGAAAGAAAGAAAAGAGAGAGGCCAGGCATGGTGACTCACGCCTGTAATCCCAGCACTTTGGGAGGCCGAGGCGGGTGGATCACGAGGTCAGGAGATTGAGACCATCCTGGCCAACATGGTGAACCCCCATCTCTACTAAAAATAAAAAAATTAAGCCGGGCGCGGTGGCTCAAGCCTGTAATCCCAGCACTTTGGGAGGCCGAGACGGGCGGATCACGAGGTCAGGAGACCGAGACCATCCTGACTAACGCGGTGAAACCCCGTCTCTACTAAAAAAACACAAAAAACTAGCCGGGCGAGGTAGCGGGCGCCTGTAGTCCCAGCTACTCGGGAGGCTGAGGCAGGAGAATGGCGTAAACCCGGGAGGCGGAGCTTGCAGTGAGCTGAGATCCGGCCACTGCACTGCAGCCTGGGAGACAGCGAGAGACTCCGTTTCAAAAAAAAAAAAAAAAAAATTAGCTGGATGTGGTGGCGCATGCTTGTAATCCCACCTACTTGGGAGGCTGAGGCAGGAGAATCACTTGAACCTGGGAGGTGGAGGTTGCAGTGAGTGGAGATGGCGCCACTGCACTGCGGCCTGGAAACAGAGTGAGATTCCATCGGAAGGAAGGAAGGAAGGAAGGAAGGGAGGGAGGGAGGGAGGGAGGGAAAGAAAGAAAGAAGGAAAGAAAGAAAAGAAAAGAAAAGAAAAGAAAAGAAAAGAAAGATAGTGACTTACTTGGAATGGGTCAAAAATCACGCAGCTTATCAGTCTGTAAAAATATTTTTATGAATTAAATTTTTATGACTAGAGATGAAGTCTCACCATGTTGCCCAAGCTGGTCTTGAACTCCTGAAGTCAAATGATGCTCTCATCTTGGCCTCTCAAAGTGCCAGGATTACAGGCACGAGCCACCATGCCCGGGCCAGGTTTTTTTTTTTTTGGTACAATAATAATAACAGCTAGCATTCATTGTGATTTACTAAGTCCAAGGAACGATTCTTAGCACTTTACATGTATTTCTCCTTTAAAGCTCATCATTGCCCCTGAAGTTTGTACTGTTAGTATTCCCATTTTGTAGATGAAAAAACTGAAGTATAGGGGATTAACTAATTGCCCAAAGTCCCTTGATAGTAAGTGGTATGGCCTGGTTGCACCCAAACAGTCTGATTACATGGCCCACACTTTTAATTATAACATTTAATTATAACGTGTAAACAGTAGTCTCACTACTGATTTCAGAAGAACAGAGATGTTGTATTTCAAATAGGATACAGAGGTGACTATTATGACCTGGTTTGCATGGCTCATTTCCTTAGAATTGCTTCCCATGCAGTAAGAAAATAATTCTTAGAGCTGACCGTCCAAATCTTTGTGAAGGTAAGATTCATTAGTCTATGTTAATGATGTTTAACTGTGCTCAATGTGTATATATTGTTCTGTATTTGCTGATAGGTCACTTGCTCTCATGTGATGATTTAGTTTCTCCAATTAGACTGCAAACATTGAGGGGCAGATATTGATCTCTGGTTTCTTTGCCCTCCAATACAGTGTTGTGTCAAAAATTAGTTGTTGGCCAGGCACAGTGGCTCATGTCTGTGATCCCAGCACTTTGGGAGGCTGAGGCAGGTGGATCACTTGAGCCCAAGAGTTGGAGACCACCCTGGCCAACGTGGTGAAACTCTGTCTCTACTAAAAAATCCAAAAATTAGCTAGGCATGGTGGTGCACATCTGTGATCCCAGCTATTCAGGAGGCTGAGGCAGGAGAGTCACTGGAACCTGGGAGGTGGAGGCTGCAGTGAGCTGAGATGGCACCACTGCGCTCCAGCCTGTGTGACAGAGCGAGACTTTGTCTCAAAAAAAAAAAAAAAAAGAAAGAAAGAAATCTGGTTTCTATTCTGCCACCAAAGGGCTGGGTGACCCCCAAGGCCTCAGTTTCCTCATCCTAAAGGACTCAAATTATTTTTGAGGTCACCAGCCAAGTAGCTTTTGTTATAAAATGCAGATGTTCATATTTTTTTTCTACTGTGGTAAAATTCCCTTAACATAAAATTCACCATTTTAACTTTTTTTTTTTTTTTTTTTTTTTGAGACAGAGTCTCACTCTGCCACCCAGGCTGGAGTGCAATGGCACGATCTTGGCTCACTGCAGCCTCTGCCTCCCGAGTTCAAGTGATTCTCGCACCTCAGCCTCCTGAGTAGCCTGGATTACAGGCACATACCACCATGCCTGGCTAATTTTTGTATTTTTAGTAGAGATGGGTTTCGCTATGTTGGCCAGACTGGTCTTGAACTCCTGACCTCATGATTCGCCAGCTTCGGCCTCCCAAAGTGCTAGGATTACACACGTGAGCCACCGCGCCCAGCCTTAACCATTTTAAAGGGTACAATTCAGTGGCATTTAGTAACTTCACATGCAACCATCACCGCTATCTGTTCCAAAACATTATCGTCTGCATATGGATTATCCAGAAGAGTTAAATTCGTAGAGACAGGAAGCAGATTGGTGGTTGCCAGGGGCTGGGGAGAGGGGAAAGTGGGTAGTGATTGCTTAATGGGTACAGAGTGTCTTTTAGGGGTGATGAAAATGTTTCACAACTAGATGGAGATGATAGTTGCCCAATATTGTAAATGCATGAAATGGGACTGAAGTGCTCACTTTAAAATGGTTAATTTTACCACAATTTAAAAAGAGAAGGGGGAAAAAATAGCTTTGTTTATTAATTAATTAAGCACTTCAGATGTAGAGAGAGATAATTTAGATTAGTTAATGGGCTAACTCAATGAGACCCAGTCTAATGCCCCCATTACATCTACAGCACTGTGCCCTGAGATTTTAGCAGTGGAGACCAGTTAGGCTATTCATGAGCTTTCACATCTCAAAGTATGGTTAGAGGACTCATATTCTCAATATCACCTGGGAGCCTGTTAGACATTCACAAACCCAGCCTGCCCCAGACCAACTGAATGAGAATCTGTACTTTTTTATTTTATTTTGTTTTTGAGACTGAGGGAGTCTCCCTGTGTCACTCAGGCTGGAGTGCAGTGGTGCAATCTCAACTCACTGCAACCTCCGCCTCCCGGGCTCAGGCAATTCTCTTGCCTCAGCCTCCCAAGTAGCTGGGATTACAATGCATGCCACCACACCCTTCTAATTTTTGTATTTTTAGTAGAGACAGCGTTTTGCCCTGTCGGCCAGGCTGGTCTCACACTCCTGGCTTCAAGTGATCTGCCTGCCTCAGCCTCCGAAAGTGCTGAGATGACAGGTGTGAGACACTGTGTCCGACAGAATCTATATTTATTTAACAAGCTTTCCAGGTGATTTACTTGCACATTAAAGTTTGGAAAATCACAGTTATAGGAACACTGAAGTGGTACAAGCTTATCCCACTCTAGGCAACTAAGTATATATTAATATAATTTCAGTTTTGTTTTTGTTTTTTTTTTTGAGACGGAGTCTCACTCTGTCACCCAGGCTGGAGTGCAGTGGCACGATCTCAG
This sequence comes from Macaca fascicularis, assembly GCF_037993035.2. NCBI lineage: Eukaryota > Metazoa > Chordata > Mammalia > Primates > Cercopithecidae > Macaca > Macaca fascicularis. Next base: position 128,454,630 of record NC_088385.1, on the reverse strand, counting down.
CTGACTGCAACCTCCGCCTGCCGGGTTCAAGCAATTCTCCTGCCTCAGCCTCCTGAGTAGTTGGGGCTACAGGTGTGCACCACCATGGTCGACTAATTTTTTTTTTTTTTTTTGGTATTATTGTTTTAGTAGAGATGGAGTTCCTCATGTTGGCCAGGGTGGTCTCAAACTCCCGACCTCAAGTGATCCACTGGCCTTGGCCTCCCAGAGTGCTAGGATTACAGGCTTGAGCCACTGAGCCTGGACATAATTTCAGTGTTTTACAGAGGATGCATTGCGGCATGATTGCTTGCTTAACAGGCTCCCTTCAGTCTTTAATTTCCGATCTCCCTTAAGGCATTGGAAAATTTAACCACCATCAAAATATTTACCCATGATTTTCAAGGAACTCAGCTTTTGAGTAGATGAAAGTCTTTACAATTCAAAACACACACCAGCGACCAGAAAAAGTTAACATAAGCTTCCAAATCAGCAAGGGAAATTGCCTTCTTATGTGAGATGTGGCAGAGTTTATTTAAGGAGTGATGTGCCTTAATTCCAGCACTTTGGGAGGCTGAGGCAAGAGGATCACTTGAACCCAGGAGTTTGAGAGCAGCCTGGGTAGATAGGAATACACGTTGCTACAGAAAATGTTAAAAAACGGCCGGGCGCGGTGGCTCAAGCCTGTAATCCCAGCACTTTGGGAGGCCGAGACGGGCGGATCACGAGGTCAGGAGATCGAGACCATCCTGGCTAACACGGTGAAACCCCGTCTCTACTAAAAAATACAAAAAAAAACTAGCCGGGCGAAGTGGCGGGCGCCTGTGGTCCCAGCCACTCGGGAGGCTGAGGCAGGAGAATGGTGTAAACCCGGGAGGCGGAGCTTGCAGTGAGCTGAGATCCGGCCACTGCACTCCAGCCTGGGCGACAGAGCCAGACTCAGTCTCAAAAAAAAAAAAAAAAAAAGAAAAGAAAATGTTAAAAACATTAGCCAGTCGTGGTGACATGTGTCTGTGGTCCAGCTACTTGAGAGGCTGAGGCAAGAGGATCACTTGAGCCTAGGAGGCCGAGGCTGCAGTGAGCCAGGATCAATCATGCCACTGCACTCCAGCCTGGGTGACAGAGTGAGACTCTGTCTCTGAAAAAATAAGTTAAATAAAAAAGTAAAAAGAGGCCAGGCGCGGTGGCTCACGCTTGAAATCCTAGCACTTTGGGAGGCTGAGGCAGGTGGATCACCTGAGGTCAGGAGTTTGAAACCAGCCTGGCCAACATGGTGAAATCCTATCTCTACTAAAAATACAAAAATTAGCCAGGCATGGTAGCGCAAGCCTGTAATCTCAGCTACTCAGGAGGCTTGAGGCAGGAGAATTTCTTGAACCCGGGAGGCGGAGGTTGCAGTGAGCCGAGATTGCACCACTGTGCACTCCAGCCTGGGCTACAGAGCGAGACTCCATCTCAAAAAAAAAAAAAAAAAAGGAAATTAAATATTTTATGTTTTAGAGTACACCTCTGAATAGGAATTTTTTTTTTTTTTTTTTTTTTGAGACAGGGTCTCACTATGTCGCCCAGGCTGGAGTGCAGTGGTGCAATCTCAGCTCACTGCTGCCTCCACCTCCTGGGTTCTACTGATTCTCTTGCCTCAGCCTCCCAAGTTGCTAGGATTATAGGCGCCCACCACCATACGGGGCTAATTTTTGTATTTTTAGTAGAGATGGAGTTTCACCACGTTGGCCAGGCTGGTCTCGAACACCTGACCTCAAGTGATCCGCCTGCCTCAGCCTCCCAGTGTGCTAGGATTACAGGTGTGAGCCACCATGCCAGCAGGATTCTTTCCTCTCCCTCTCTCTCTCTCTCTTTTTTTTTTTTTTTTTTGAGACAGGGTCTTCCTCTGTCACCCAGGCTGGAGTGCAGTGATGCGATCATGGCTACTGCAGCCTCAAACTCCTGGGCTCAAGTGATCTTCCTACCTCAGCCTCCTGAACAGGTGGGACTACAGGCATGCGCCACCATGCCTATCTAATTTTTTTTTTTTTTTTTTTTTTAAAGTAGAGAGGAGGTATTGCTATCTTGCCCAGGCTGGTCTTGAAATCCCAGGCTCAAGTGATCCACCCACGTCACCTTCCCAAATAGCTGGGATTACAAGTGTGAGCCACTGCGCCTGGCAGTGAACAGTATTCTCAATGGATGATTTTAAAGACGCTGTTCCCTTCAGCCTAGGGTACCCCACCTTTTCTTTGTGCTTTGGTCCTGTCATTAGTACTTCCTCAGTATCCCAAACTTGAAAATCAAAAGATGTGAAGCTAACACGACGATACCCATGTTCTACCTAATTTTATGGTAAAATTTGCTTGGTTTAACTTTCTTTTTTTTTTTTTTTAATTTTTTAGATGGAGTTTCGCTCTTGTTGCCCAGGCTGGAGTGCAATGGCACACTCTTGACGCACTGCAGCCTCTGCCTCCCAGGTTCAAGCAAGTCTCCTGTCTCAGCCTCCCGAGTAGCTGGGATTACACGTGCATGCCACTACGCCTGGCTAACTTTTTTTTCTATTTTTAGTAGATACCGGGTTTTATCATATTGGTCAGGCTGGTTCGAACTCCTGACCTCAGGAGTGATATGATCACGGTTCACTATAGCCTCCACCTCCCAGGTTCCAGTGATCCTCCCACCTCAGCCTCCTGAGCAGCTAGGACTACGGTTGCACACCATCATGCCCAGCTAATTTTGTTTATTTTTGTAGAGACAGGTCTCCCTATGGCTCCACTTGCCTCGGTCTCCCAAAGTGCTGGGATTAGAGGCATGAGCCACCACACCGGTGGTTTAACTTTCTTTTACCAATACATTTAACAAATATTTATTACATGCCAATTACATACTAGATGCTGCTACTTGTATGAAGATTTAGCAATGACCAAAGGAAAGGGAAATGTATTAAAATGACATAGAAGTTATCACTGGGTTGTGGAATGATAGTTTTGCTATTTCTGATTCATCTTGTTCTCCTTTTCTATATTTTTCATGTTTTCTGCAAAGAGTATGTAGCACTTTTTATAATACCTGAGAAAATATGGATGGGCTTAGTGGCTCATGCCTATAATCCCAGCACTTTGGGAGGCAGAGGCCAGAGGATCGCTTGATTCCAGGAGTTAGAGACCAGCCTGGACAACATATACGACAATGTCCATTCTTTTATTCATTAATTGACACAAACTAAGACCATGAAGAAGTGTTTCCTTCCTTTACCCCATACACACGCAGTGAATAAAATACTCATTCAAAGAACTCAAAACGACCAGAAGACTAGAGAAGTTTTCTGGCAACTTAATTGCTTTTGTCGTTCAAGATCATTAAGAACCTGAAAGGAAAGAGATAATCATCTAGTTTTTAATAGTGACTGAACAATGCTCAGAAGTTCCAGAAGCTTATGGGAAACATGAGTTCCAATGCTGTGGCTGGGAAACATGAAACCACTTTAAATTTTCCGATAATTCTGGCTTAACGATGACTTGTTAATCATTCCCTCAAAACTGGACTAGGCACTCCAGCCTGGGTGACAGACTGAGACTCCATTTCAAAAATAAATTTTAAAAAATTAGTTAAAAAAAAAAACCTTCCTAATATTAGAAATCAAATCCCAGCTAATTTTTGTATTTTTAGTAGAGATGGGACTTCACTATGTTGGCCAGGCTGGTCTCAAACTCCTGGCCTCAAATGATCCACCTGCCTTGGCATCCCAAAGTGCTGGGATTATAGGTGTGAGTCACCACACCCAGCCAAATGTATACATTTTTTAAAAAGCAAGGAATTAACATCCTGAAAAGAAGCAAAAGCAATAAGCAAATGTGTTTCTACTTCTATTACTGAAAGTAGCCAGTTCTGCTGGCAACTGCCAGTTAAACATTGAGAGTAAGTCAGGGTGGCTCCAAGGAAATGAAAAAGGTAAGTGTAGCCGGGTGCGGTGGCTCAAGTCTGTAATCCCAGCACTTTGGGAGGCCTAGACGAGCGGATCGCGAGGTCAGGAGATCGAGACCATCCTGGCTAACACGGTGAAACCCCGTCTCTACTAAAAAATACAAAAAACTAGCCGGGCAAAGTGACGGGTGCCTGTAGTCCCAGCTACTCGGGAGGCTGAGGCAGGAGAATGGCGTGAACCCGGGAGGCGGAGCTTGCAGTGAGCTGAGATCTGGCCACTGCACTCCAGCCTGGGCAACAGAGCGAGACTCCTTCTCAAAAAAAAAAAAAAAAAGGGCCGGGCGCGGTGGCTCAAGCCTGTAATCCCAGCACTTTGGGAGGCCGAGACGGGCGGATCACGAGGTCAGGAGATCGAGACCATCCTGGCTAACACGGTGAAACCCCATCTCTACTAAAAAATACAAAAAACTAGCCGGGTGAGGTGGCGGGCGCCTGTAGTCCCAGCTACTCGGGAGGCTGAGGCAGGAGAATGGTCTAAACCCGGGAGGCGGAGCTTGCAGTGAGCTGAGATCCAGCCACTGCACCCCAGCCTGGGCGACAGAGCAAGACTCTGTCTCAAAAAAAAAAAAAAAAAAAAAGAAAAAAGTAAGTGTAAAATTATGTAATCTTTCTCTGATTAGTACTGAGAGATATGGGTAGTGGGTTTAACCAAACAAATGATGAGAGTTGACAATAAAAATGCAAACTCAACCCCAATTAATTAATTTGTCCATTGATCCTTCAGCAGCGGAGTCTCCTTTGAATGAAATAAGCGGTCCAGAGACAACAGTGAGAATTCCTTTCCCCAGGGAGGGAGGTCAATTCAGTTCGTGAGCCTTGAGAAGCTGAAATGCTACCTTGGATCTGGAAACTTAGTGATGCTTATCAGGCTAGTAATCGAGTTTCCCCAGCAGCTCAGTTCATTACCCAGAACTTTCTGTACTGAGTGAGTCCTGAGACTCTGCGTGACTCTCTCAAAGTCAGGCCTCATTTTATTTGATAGGAGACATTTTTCCCCCTTTCAGCTGGATTTTCTTGTATTATCAAAAGAGAGTGTTTATGCATGCACACAGGAGAACCGGTTCACACATTACATTTTCCTTGCCCAGAGGAATCAGAACAATTATCCATTCCCTCTAACATCATGTCTCAGAATTGTAGGGTTAGGGTTTGTCATTTTCTGAAGTTTTAGATCTGAGCAGCAGCAGGTATGGCATGTGTACGGTGACACTGCTGCCTTTCCCATCTGGGGTGGGTGCTGGGAATGATGTGTCAGCACTTAGCTGCTGGTGAACTTCTGTCTAACGAACAATGGAGAAAAATTGGCTCTAGTTGGTACAATTCTACTCAGGGTGTACAGTGTTCAGAGATACATAAAATCAGGAATATAATCATCCACTACTCAGAATAACTTTAAAATCTTTGATAATTATTTAGTTCTTCCAAAATCATCACATTGCTGAACATGATTCATGGTTAAACAGCAAGCTGGGTTTCTGATCCTCATTAAAATGTAGAGTCATTTCTGGTGGATGTAAAATGGTGCAGCCACTTTGGAAAACAGTCTGGCAGTTCCTCAAGAAGTTAAATGTAGAATTAGCATACGGCCCAGAAATTCCACTCCTAGGTATGTAACCCAAAGAACTGAAAACATATGTTCATGCAAAAACATGTACGTGAATGTTCATACCGTCACTATTCACAATAGCCAAAAGGTGGAAACAGCCCAAGTGTCCATGAACTGAGGAATGGACAAACAAAACGTGGTCTATCCATACAATGGAATATTAGTCAGGCACAAAAAGGGATAAAGTCCTGATCCACGCTATGATGTGGATGAACCTCAGAAACATGAAGCTAAATGAAAAGAAGCCAGACACAAAAAAACCACATATTGTATAAATCCATCGGAATGGAATTTCCAGAATAGGTACATCTATAGAGATAGAAAGTAGGTTCGTGCTTGCCAGGAGTTAGGGGAGGGACAATGGGGAGTGACTGCTACTGGGTATGGGGTTTCTTTTTAGGGTGATGGAAATGTTCTGGAATTAGATAGTGGTGATGGTCGCAGGCTTCTTTTCCTGGCTCCTGAGTCACCCTGATGGGTTGAACTAATAGGAGGCCCCGCGGGGAGATTGGAGGGCAAGGGAAAAGGAGAAGCTTCAGAATTTCTTGCCCTTTCTCTCTGCCTCAGGCAACATCCTCCAGCAGTGGCTGTATTTTACTTGGCACCACCAACTCCTTCTCAGTGGCTCTAGCTGGTCACCACTTTCTTTGTCCATTTCGACCTAGGAGTGGCAGGATCTTGTTATTCATATTCTCTCTCTCTCTCTCTCTGAGACAGGGTCTTGCTCTGTTGCCCAGGCTGGAGTGCAGTGGCACAATTGTGGCTCCCTGCAGCCTTGACCTCCTGGGATCCTGAGATTCTCCCCACTCAGCCTCCCAAGTATTTGGGAATACAAGTGTGTGCCACCACACCCAGCCATTTTTTTTTTTTTTTTTTTTAGACAGAGTCTTGCTCTGTCGCCCAGGCTGGAGTAGAGTGGTGGGATCTCCAGCTTACTGCAACCTTTGCCTCCTGGGTTCAAGCAAGTCTCCTGTCTCAGCCTCCTGACTAGCTGGGATTACAGGCATACGCCAGCACGCCCGGCTAATTTTTGTATTTTTAGTAGAGACGGGGTTTTGCCATGTTGGTCAGGCCAGTCTCAAACTTCTGACCTCATGTGATCTGCCTGCCTCAGCCTCCCAAAGTGCTGGGATTACAGGCGTGAGCCACTGTGCCCAGCCCACACTCAGCAACTTTTAATTTTTTTGTAGAGACGAGGTCTTGCTATGTTGCCCACGCTGGTCTTGAACTCCTGGGCTCAAGCAATCCTTCCTCCTTGACCTCCCAAAGTGCTGGGGTTATAGGTGTGAGTCACTGCACCCAGCTTTATTGCTAATCTGTGTCCCGTTTGGGTTCTTAGATCTTTCATTACTTGTGGAACCAATTCTCTGTATTCATTTTCTTGTTTATAGCTTCTGCTTCCTGCCTGCACTCTGATGGATAAACCCTTCTAAGGGCTGTATCAATTCGTATTCCTTCCAGTACTGTGTGAAACTGTCTCCTCCAAATCTTACTGCATTTTATCATTGTGGGAAATTGTGTCTCCCACTTCTACCCACCCAAATTTATATGTTAAAGCCCTAACCCTGAATAACTCAGAAGGTGACCTTATTTGGAAATAGGGCCATTGCAGATGTAGATTAGTTAAAATATGGGATCCTATGAATCAGGGTGGGCCTCTAATTCAACATGACTGGTATCCTTATAAAAGGGTGAAATATGGACTGGACGTGGTGGCTCACACCTGTAATCCCAGCACTTTGGGAGGGCGAGGCAGGCGATTCACATGAGGTCAAGAGATCGAGACCATCCTGGCTAAAACAGTGAAACCCCATTTCTACTAAAAATCAAAAAAAAAAAAAAAAATTAGCCAGGAGTGGTGGCATGCACCTGTAGTCCCAGCTACTCGGGAGGCTGAGGCAGGAGAATCGCTTGAACCCTGGAGGCAGAGCTTGCAGTGAGCTGAGATTTCACCACTGCACTCCAGCCTGGGGGACAGACCGAGACTCCGCCTCAAAATAAATAAATAAATAGCAAGCAGGGGTGGAAATATGAACACAGATATGTGTACAGGCTATGTGAAAATGACCATCTGCAAGCCAAGGAGAGAGGCCTCGAACACAGCCTTCACTCACAACCTTCAGAAGGAACTGACCCTGCCAACACCTTGATCTTGGACTTCCAGCCTCCAGAGTTGTGAGGCGACACATCTCTGTCGATTAAGCCACCCAGCGTGTGGTGCTTTGTTATGGCAACCAGAGCAAAAAAATACTGGTTTTTCATTAGGCATTTTTAAAAACACTCATGCACAATAAAGAATGGATGTTTTAAACCGGGCACAGTAGCACCTGCCTGTAGTCCTAGCTTCTAGGGAGGTCGAGGCAGGAGGATCACTTGAGCCCAGAAGTTCAAATCCAGCCTGGGAAACATAGCAAGACTACATTTGTAAAATAAATAAATAAAAAATAAAGACAAAAAGGGATGTTTTATGACAGATCAAGGAAATAATTAACAGGGAGATACAGGTGCTGGAGTCTATGGGGGAAGAAAGCAAGAAAGAGGATTGAAGTGGTGGGGAGTCTTTAACAAAGAGGAGGCCAGGCACGGTGTCTCATGCCTGTAATCCTAGCACTTTGGGAGGTCGAGGTGGGTGGATCACCTGAGGTCAGGAGTTCGAGACCAGCCTGGCCAACATGGCAAAAACTCGTCTCTACTAAAAATACAAAAAATTGCTGGGCATGGTGGCACATGCCTGTAATCCCAGCTACTTGAGAGGGTGAGACTAAGATAGAGGTAAGGTAGAGGTAAGCAAATAAAAAATAACTAGGTGGCAGCCTGTAACGTCCTTCCATTTAACAAATACGTGTTGAAGGCCAGGAGTGGTGGCTCATGCCGGTAAAGCCAGGACTTTGGGAGGACAAGGCAGGAGGGTCGCTTGAGCTCAGGAGTTTGAGACCAGCCTGGGTAACATAGTGAGACTCCCTCTCTACTAAAAATCAAGAAAATTAGCTGGGCATAGTGGCATGTGGCTGTAGTCCCAGCTACTTGGGAGACTGAGGTAGGAGGATCACTTGAGCCTGGGAGATGGAGGCTGCGGTGAACTGTGATTGTACCACTACACTGCAGGCTGGGCGAGAGTGAGACCACCACCTCAAAAAACAAACCAAAAAAACCCTCAAAACAATCCAAAACCATGTACCAATGGTCATGCCAGAAGCAGGGTGGTCTGAGGGACACCCAGAGGTGCCCAAGCTTGCTGAAATTCAGCCGCTCAAATGTTATCTTTATTTTTATTTTTATTTTTGAGACAGGGTCTTGCTCTGTCGCCCAGGCTGGAATGCAGTGGCATGATCTCAGCTCACTGCAACCTCCACCTATGGGGCTCAAGTGATCCTCTCACCTCAGCCTCCTGAGTAGCTGGGACTACAGATGCTCACCATCATGCCCAGCTTTTTTATTGGTATGTTTTTTGTGTATTTTGTAAAGATGGGGTTTAGGCCGGGCGTGGTGGCTCACGCCTGTAATCCCAGCACTTTAGGAGGCCGAGACGGGCGGATCATGAGGTTAGGAGATCAAGACCATCCTGGCCAACATGGTGAAACTCCGTCTCTACTAAAAATACAAAAAATTAGCCGGGCGTGGGGGTGGGCGCCTGTAGACCCAGCTACTCAGGAGGCTGAGGCAGGAGAATGGCCTGAACCCAGGAGGTGGAGCTTGCAGTGAGCCGAGATCATGCCACTGCACTCCAGCCTGGGCGATAGAGCGAGACTCTGTCTCAAAAAAAAAAAAAAAGATGGGGTCTCGCCATGTTGGCCTTGAACCTCCTGGCCTCAAGTGATTCATGTGCCTGAGCCTCACAAAGTGCTGGGATTAAAGGTGTGGGCTACCATGCCCAGGCTCAAAAGTTTTTTTTTTTTTTTTTGAGATGGAGTTTTGCTTTTGTTGCCCAGGCTGAAGTGCAATGGATGGCATGCTCTTGACTCACTGCACCCTCTGCCTCTCAGGTTCAAGCAAGTCTCCTGTCTCAGCCTCCCTAGTAGCTGGGATTACAGGTGCATGCCACCACGCCCAGCTAATTTTTTTTTCTATTTTTAGTAAAGACGGGGTTTTATCATATTGGTCAGGCTGGTCTTGAACTCCCGACCTCAGGTGATTCACCCCCCCCTCGGCCTCCCAAAGTGCTGGGATTACAGGCGTGAGCCAGCGCACCTGGCCTAAGTTATTTTTTGTTAAGCACTATTTTCTTCTGTGGCCCTGTGAGAAGATTAAACACTCTGAAATTTGTAGACACAGGTTCATTGCAGCATTATTCACAATAGCCAAAAGGTGGAAACCACCCAAATATCCATCCATGGACAAACGGGCAAATAAAATGTGGTCTCTCCATACAGTGGAATATGATTCAGCCATTAAAAGGAAAGGAGCGGCCGGGCACGGTGGCTCACACCTGTAATCCTGCACTTTGGGAGGCCGAGGTGGGTGGATCACGAGTTCAGGAGATCGAGACCATCCTGGCTAACACGTGAAACCCCATCTCTACTAAAAATACAGAAAAAATTTAGCCGGGCGTTGTGGCAGAAGCCTGTAATCCCAGCTACTCTGGAGGCTGAGGCAGGAGAATGGCGTGAACCCAGGAGGCGGAGCTTGCAGTGAGCCGAGATTGCACCACTGCACTCCAGCCTGGGCGACAGAGTGAGACGCCATCTCAAAAAAAAAAAAAAAGGAGTACTGAAGTACTGACACATGCTACAACATGCACGAACCTTGAAACAACGTTATGCTAAGTGAAAGAAGTCAGACCCCAAAGGCTGCATATTGTATGATTCCATTTATAGTAAATATCCTGAAAAGGCAAATCCATAGAGACAAGCAGCAGCCTAGTGATTTCTGGAGGCTGGGGAGAGGGGACAGGAGAATGGGGAGTCACTGCTAAAGTGCGTGGGTTTTCTTTTTGGGGTTGATGAAAAAGTTCTGGTACTGAATAATAGTGAAAGTTGCATATCACTGTGAATGTACTAATTACACTGAATTGTATACTTTACATAATTAAAATGGTAGGGTTTTGTTTGTTTGTTTGTTTTGAGATGGAGTTTCTCTCTGTCACCTAGTCCGGAGTGGAGTGGTCTGATCTCGGCTCATTGCAACCTCTGCCCTTCCGGGTTCAAGCAATTCTCGTGCCTCAGCCTCCTGAGTAGCTGGGATTACAGGCACGTGCTACCATGCCTGGCTAATTTTTGTGTTTTTAGTAGAGATGGGGTTTTGCTGTGTTGGCCAGGCTGGTCTCGAACTCCTGATCTCAAGTGATTCGCCTGCCTCGCCCTCCCAAAGTGCTGGGATTACAGGCATGAGCCACTGTGCCCGGCCTAAAATGGTAATTTTTTTTGTTTTTGTTTTTTTTTGAGAGACAGGGTCTCAGTGTGTTGCCTAAGTTGCTCTCAAACTCATGGGCTCAAGCAATCCTCCTACTTTGTCCTCCCAAAGTGCTGAGATTATAGGTGTGAGCCACTGCTCCTGGCCCTAAAATAGTAACGTTTATGTTTGACCTTTAAATTATTATTATTACTGTCATTATTAGACACAGGGTCTCCTTCTGTTATCCAGGCTGGAGTACAATGGTATGATCATAGCTCACTGCAGCTTCAAATTTCTGGGCTCAAGTAATCCTCCTGCCTCAGCCTCCCATGTAGCTAAGACTACAGGTGTACGTCACCATGCCCAGCTAATTTTCATACTTTTTTTTGTAGAGATGGGGTCTCACTATGTTGCCCAGGCTGGTCTCGAACTCCTAGCTTAAAGTGATCCTCTTGCCTTGGCCTCCCAAAGTGTTGGGATTACAGGTATGAGCCACAGTGCTTGGCCAACATTAATTTCTTCTTTTTTTTGAGATGAGGTCTCACTCTGTCACCCAGGATGTGGAATGCAGTGGTGTGATCGTGGCTCCCTGCAACTTCCGCCTCCCGGGCTCAAGTAATCCTCCCACCTCAGCCTCCTGAGTAGCTGGGACTACAGGCATGCACCACCATGCCTGATTAATTTTTTGTATTTTTAGTAGAGATGGGGTCTCACCATGTTACCCAGGCTGGTCTCTAACTCCTGAGCTCAAGTGATCTACCTGCCTCGGTCTCCCAAATTGTTGGGATCACAGGCATGAGCCACTGCGTCCGGCCACTGGCTGACTTTTTATTTTTAAAACATTTTTAGGCAGAGCACGGCGGCTCACGCCTGTAATCCCAGCACTTTGGGAGGCCAAGGCGGGCGGATCATGAGGTCAGGAGATCGAGACCATCCTGGCTAACATGGTGAAACCCCGTCTCTACTAAAAATACAAAAAGAAACTAGCCAGGCGTGGTGGCGGGCACCTGTAATCCCAGCTACTCTGGAGGCTGAGGCAGGAGAATGGCGTGATCCCGGGAGGCGGAGCTTGCAGTGAGCTGAGATTGTGCCACTGCACTCCAGCCTGGGTGACAGAGCGAGACTCCGTCTCAAAAAGAAAAAAAAAATTTAAATAAAAATAAGGAGTAACAAGTCAGAATTTTAGCACTGCAGACGACTTAACACATCATCTAGTACAGACCTTTCATTGCAAAGGCGATTAACCCAAGAGAGAAAACTAGGTTGTTGCTTGAATTACAGAGCTGGTTTCAAGGCCAACACTAGAACCTGGGGGTTCTGATTCCCAGGGTAGCTCTTTTGTCGCGTCGATCACAAATATTCTTGAATCATGGTTTTTCTCTTTATGCTTGATTCTGTTTCTCTTTGCAGATTGGCCTTGTTCTCCTTCTCTACAGGCAGCAAAGAATATGCCACCTAAGCCTTGCTTAGCAACCTCAGGAGAAAGGGAGCTCCTCTTTCTCTAGAGTCCACAGTGCAACCCCAGAGGAGGGCTGATTAGCTCTACTAGGGCTCCACGCCTGTCCCTGTATGCAGACGGACATGTTCTACAACTTCATGCAAATGAAAAACAGCACATTTATGGGGAGGACAGTAGAGTATGCTGGGCAAACTAAATAAATAAAAATAAATAGGCCGGGCGCGGTGGCTCAAGCCTGTAATCCCAGCACTTTGGGAGGCTGAGACGGGCGGATCACGAGGTCAGGAGATCTAGACCATCCTGGCTAACCCGGTGAAACCCCGTCTCTACTAAAAAATACAAAAAATTAGCCGGGCGAGGTGGCGGGCACCTGTAGTCCCAGCTACTTGGGAGGCTGAGGCAGGAGAATGGCGTAAACCCGGGAGGCGGAGCATCCGGCCACTGCACTCCAGCCCGGGGGATAAAGCGAGACTCCGTCTCAAAAAAAATAAAATAAAATAAAATAAAAAAAATAAATAAATAAACCAAAGTCCACTGCAAGTTACAAAGCCCTGCTTCCTTTATGACCTTGGAGTGCTGCTTTGAAATGTTGGTGTAAGGAATACCATTTATAGCAGCTAAGCACTCACCTGTAATGGCAGGTCCTCCTCAAGTCTCCTGGAGACAGAGACTGTTTCATCAAAGGGACTTCTGGCTAGTTTCTTTCTTTTCTTTCTTCCTTCCCTTCATTATCTTTCTTTTCTTTTTCTTTTTTTTTTTTTTTTTGAGACGGAGTCTCGCTCTGTCGCCCAGGCTGGAGTACAGTGGAGTGATCTTGGCTCACTGCAACCTCTGCCTCTTGGGTTCAAGCAATTCTCCTGCCTCAGCCTCCTGAGTAGTTGGGATTACAGGCACACGCCACCATGCTCAGCTAATTTTTTGTATTTTTAGTAGAGATAGGGTTTTATCATGTTGGCCAGGCTGGTCTCGAATTCCTAACCTCAGGTGATCCACCCGCCTCGGCCTCCCGAAGTGTAGGGATTACAGGCATGAGCCACTGCACCCAGGCCTCTTTCTTTTCTTCCCTCCCTCCCTCCGTTCTTTTTCTTTCTTTCTCTCCCTCTCTCTTTCCTTCACTCTGTCTTTTTCTTTATTTCTTTCCTTCTTTCTTTTCTTTCTTCTTTCCCCTCCCTCCCTCCTTCCTTCTCTCTAGCTCTTTCCCTCTCTTTCTTTGGTTTTGATACAATGTCTCACTGTCACCCAGGCTGGAGTACAGTGGCATGCTCACAGCTCACCGCAGCCTTGACCTCCTGGACTCAAGTGATTCTCCCACCTCAGCCTCCTAAGTAACTGAGACTACAAGCACCCACCACCATGCCTGGCTATTTTTTTTTTTTTTTAATTTCTTGTAGACACGGGGTCTTATCATGTTGTTCAGGCTGGTCTTAAACTCCTGGGCTCAAGCAATCCTCCAACCCTCGGCCTCCCAGGTGCTGGGATTACAGGCATAAGCCACTGTGTCCAGCCTTGGGTAGTTCTTATGACAATTGTTTTCCTCCATGAGGTCAAGCACCTAGTTTGTATATTCACTGCTGTACCTGCACGGACTTAGCACAATGACTGGCATATAGTATGTACTCAAATATATTTGTTGAGTGAATGTCAAGGCTTTGCAGCACAGTTGACTCAAAGGCATATTGACAATAATTGAGCCTATACTAAATGTGTCAGAAACTAAGGATGCAAAGATTTTTTTAAAAAAGCAAACCTGCTCCCTGCCTATGACAGTCCCTCAGAGGACGCAGTTAATTATGTAAGTCATAGATATAAAATCATACATATAATAAATGAAGCTTGAATGAAGTGCTATGAAAATGGTCACATGATCTCTAAGATGATGGAGTAAGTCCAAAATAGTTCAGATCTTTTCAGAGTTTTGATATTTAGCCATGTTCTTTTTTTTTTTTTTTTTTCTTTTCTGAGAAGGAGTTTCGCTCTTGTTGCCTAGGCTGCAGTGCGATGGCATGATCTTGGCTCACTGCATTCTCTGCCTACTGGGTTCAAGCGATTCTCCTGCCTCAGCCTCCCAAGCAGCTGGGATTACAGGTATGCGCCACCATGCCCGGCTAATTTTGTATTTTTAGTAGAAAAGGTTTCGCCATGTTGGTCAGGCTGGTCTCGAACTCCTGACCTCAGGTGATCCATCTGACTCAGCCTCCCAAATTGTTGGGATTACAGGTGTGAGCCATGGCGCCCAGCCTACCCACATTCTTAAAATCAGATATGTACAAAGAGAAAAGTCTAGGGCAGGCAGGATGGCTGGCACCTGTAATCCCAGCATTTTGGGAGACGGAGGTGGGAGGATTTTGTGAGCCCAGGAGTTACAGACCAGCCTGGACAACACAGCGAGACTCTCTCTCTACAAAAAAATTAAAAATTAGCCACATGTGGTGGTGCATGCCTGTGGTCCCAGCTACTTGGGAGGCCGAGGTGGGAGGATCACTTGAGCGCAGGAGGTGGAGGCTGCAGTGAGCTGTGATCATGCCACTGCACTCCAGCCTGGGCCACAGAGTGAGACCCTGGCTCCAAGAAACAAAACAAAACAAGGCCGGGCGCGGTGGCTCAAGCCTGTAATCCCAGCACTTTGGGAGGCCGAGACGGGCGGATCACGAGGTCAGGAGATCGAGACCATCCTGGTTAACACAGTGAAACCCCGTCTCTACTAAAAATACAAAAACTTAGCCGGGCGAGGTGGCAGGCGCCTGTAGTCCCAGCTACTCGGGAGGCTGAGGCAGGAGAATGGCATGAACCCGGGAGGCGGAGCTTGCAGTGAGCTGAGATCCGGCCACTGCACTCCAGCCTGGGTGACAGAGCGAGACTCTGTCTCAAAACAAAACAAAACAAAACAAAACAAAACAACCCAATAATGATTGATGACGATTGTAGTGAGTTGGAAACGGCATGCCCTAAATAAAGGTGGCTTATTTATTTATTTATAAGACAGAGTCTCACTCTGTCACCCAGGCTAGAGTGCAGTGGTAATTATAGGTCACTGCAGCCTTGAACTCCAGGGCTCAAGGCATCCTCCGGCCTCAGCCTCCAGAGTAGCTGGGATTACAGGCACCCACCATCATGCCGAGCTAAATTTTGTATTTTTAGTAGAGATGGGGTTTCACCATGTTGGCCAGGCATGTGTCGAACTCCTGGCCTCAAAGTGATCCACCCACCTTGGCCTCCCAAAGTGCTGGGATTATAGGTGTGAGCCACCACCCTCAGCCTATTTATTTATTTAGTTTTGAGATGGAGTTTTTGCTCTGTTGCCCAGGCTGGAGTACAGTAGCATGATCTCAGCTCACTACAACCTCTGGCTCCTTGGTTCAACTGATCCTCCTGCCTCAGCCTCCCGAGTAGCTGGGATTACAGGCACCCGCCACCATGCCTGGCTAGTTTTTGTATTTTTAGTAGAGACAAGGTTTCACCATGTTGGCCAGGCTGGTCTTGAACTCCTGACCTCAAGCGATCTGCCTGCCTTAGCCTCCCAAAATGTTGGGATTACAGGCAGTGAGCCACTGTGCCTGGCCAAAGGCAGCTAATGCTGTGCATATCCAGTCAGTTGGTACCATCTGGGAATAAATCAAGTTACCAAATTTTCTAATTTTTCAAGTGAAGCTGGAAATGTAGTTCTTTGTTGGCAGAAATATCCTATTTTTTAAGTGTTGGTAAACACCATGCAAGGCAAATAAAATATATCTAATGAGCCACATTTAGTTTAGATTACAACTTCAGTTTGCAACTTCTGGTTTAGAAATTCATCCCTTTTGGTCCCCAGCACCTAGAACAGTGCCCTAAATATAGTAGGAGCTTAGCACAGAGTTATCGAATAAATGAATCAATGGCTTGAAAGTCTTACCAATTTAGAGTAAGATTGTTACTTAGGATTTTGTAAAATTACTTTCCTCTTTCCATTCATTAAGTGTTCCTACTCATAATTTTTTTTCTTTTTCTTTTCTTTTTTTTTTTTTTTTGAGATGGAGTCTGGCTGTGTTGCCCAGGCTAGAGTGCAGTGGCGCGATATCGGCTCACTGCAAGCTCCGCCTCCCAGGTTGACGCCATTCTCCTGCCTCAGCCTCCCAAGTAGCTGTGACTACAGGCGCCCGCCATCACGCCCGGCTAATTTTTTTCTGTATTTTTTAGTAGAGACGGGGGTTCACCGTGTTAGCCAGGATGGTCTTGATCTCCTGATCTCATGATCCAGCTGCCTCGGCCTCCCAAAGTGCTGGGATTACAGGCGTGAGCCACCGCGCCAGGCCCCTACTCAGGATTTTAAGGTTGAATACCAGTTTATTCCACAGACCCTTTGTCAAACCTTATTTATGGTATACACATATGCAAAAATATCCTAAAGAGCTGGGAGATTGTAAGTATGCTTTTTCATTAATGGAGTGAGGCATAAAAATAAACCAAGGCAAAGAAAGAGGTTAAGTAAATATTAAATTCCTGGCAAAAGCCAGCTTCTCCTTTCACAAATAAAAGATAGTTATACAATAATTATGTATGGTAACTAAAACACACAGAGTTCTCAAGATAGGTAAGTTAGCTTGTATTTTAAGAGATCAATGTCTTCTTTTTCGATAGCATTATTTAGCTTATACGCATCTGCCTTCTTTTTTGTTTTTGTGAATAATGCATATTCATTCATTATTAAACAAACAGCGATTGAGAAAACAAAAACCAGGCATGAGGCTGGATGCCGTGGTCCATGCCTTTAATCCTAGCAATTTGGGAGGCTGAGGCAGGAGGATCGCTTGAGTCCAGGAGTTTGAGACCAGCCTGGACAACACAGTGAGACCTCGTGTCTACAAAAAATACAAAAAAAATTAGCCATGCGGCCAGGCGCGGTGGCTCATGCCTGTAATCCCAGCACTTAGGGAGGCCGAGGTGGGCAGATCACCTGAGGTCAGGAGTTCAAGACCAACCAGTTCGAGACTAGCCTGGCCAACATGGTGAAACCGCATCACTACAAACAATACAAAAATTAGCCGGGCGTGGTGGTGCGCTCCTGTAGTCCCAGCTACTCAGGAAGCTGAGGCAGGAGAATTGCTTGAACTCGGGAGGCAGAGGTTGTAGTGAGCCGAGATCAAGCCATTGCACTCCAGGCTGGGCGACAGAGCAAGGCTCCGTCTCAAAAAAAAAAAAAAAAAAAAAAAAAAAAAAAAAAGAAATGCAGAGTACAGATTTTGTAGTTTATTAGGTAGGAAACCGACTCACCATAGGGAGGTGATATTGTTTATCTTCTATTTCACGTAAGGATACATGACCACTGGCAACCTGACCTGGCTGTCTACAAAGGGCATTTGTTGTGAAACGCTGAAGAAAAATCTCATGTTCCTGTCTTTAAAGACAGAGTTAAATGAAACTCCTAAACATTTGAGTTTAAAAGTAACATAATGAATTAAATACATACTTTAACGGTGCAAATTTAATTTCGTTACTTTTAAACAATCATTTAAACATTGAATTTGAACTATTTTCAAATTACAAGAATAAGCCAGGCGCGATGCCTGTAGTCCCAGCAGCTCGGGAGGGTGAGGCGGCAGGATCGCTCGAGCCCAGGATTTGGAAGGGTGCAGTACTTCTTTGATGGCGCCTATGAATAACCACTGCCCTCCTGCCTTGGAAACATAGCGAGATATCGTCTCAACAACAACAACAACAAAACCACATGGGGAGCTCCTCAGTTCCTTCGGCCCGGACCCCAAGCATCAACTTTGCCTTCCATCCGATCCCTGTCCACGTCGCCTGGGAACCTGCTCCCACTCGGCAAGAGTTTCTGTAGGGAATCAGTCTTTGGGTGCAACCTGCGCCGCACTCTTGTACATTCTGATTGGCTGAGGCCATCCCATGTGCACTGATCTACTGCTCTGATTGGTTAACAACATGCCGCGAGCACGCGGATGCCTGTTTCCTGGGATACTGTGGGGGCGGGCGGAGATGTAGACCCGGTAGTGTTGTGCCCTGTGGTGAAAACTGGCGGCAGCGCGCCGCGGGCCCGGGACTTAGTCTCGGGCCGCCATGGCCAGCGTCCACGAGAGCCTCTACTTCAATCCCATGATGACCAATGGGGTGGTGCACGCCAATGTGTTCGGCATCAAGGACTGGGTGACGCCGTACAAGATCGCTGTGCTGGTGCTGCTGAACGAGATGAGCCGCACAGGCGAGGGCGCCGTCAGCCTCATGGAGCGGCGGAGGCTCAACCAGCTGCTCCTGCCCCTGCTGCAGGTGAGAGGCGACCGCTGGCTCCTGTTCGTGCAGCAAACTTTCACTGAGCATCTGCTCTGTGCGGAACCCTGGGCTTGAAGACACGTGTGTCCATCAGATACTCCCCCTGCCTGGGGGAACGTGAAGAAATAAAGATAGCTACTACCGCTAGCTAACGCGTACTGAGCGTTTACGGTGGGCCAGGCGCTTTGCATGCATTTATTTATTTTTGCAAGTTCATGTCTGGCTCCAGTATTTATTAGCTGAGAGTTAGAATCTCAGATCCTGTGTCTTCTGTAAAATGGAGCGTTGGAGACACAGGGATAAGTCATACAGGCTCCCTGTCCTAGAGGACCGTAATAAATAGTAAAAATGCCATAAAACCGGGCCGGGCGCGGTGGCTCACGCCTGTAATCCCAGCACTTTGGGAGGGCCAGGCGGGTGGATCACGAGGTTAGGAGTTCAGAGACCAGCCTGACCAACGTAGTGAAACCCCGTCTCTACTAAAAACACAAAAAATTAGCCGGATGTGGTGGCGGGCACCTGTAATCTCAGCTACTCGGGAGGCTGAGGCAGCAGAGATCGCTAGAACCTGGGGGGCGCAGGTTGCAGTGAGCCGAGATCGCGCCACTTGGCGAGATGTCGCCAGCTTGGGCGACAGTGCAAGACTCCATTTCAGAAAAAAACAAACAAAAAAAAAGGCGTAAAGCCAAGGACGAGCATTGATTGAATACTTAACTGTGTGCCAAGCACTTCGCTTAAAATTTGTTTTAAGTTATTTTTTGAGACAGGGTCTCGCTTTGTCGCCCAGGCTGGAGTGCAGTAGTGTGATCTCGGCTCACTGCAGCCTTGACCTCTCAGGCTCAAGTGATCCTCCCACCTCAGCCTCCCAAGCAGCTGGGAGTACAGGAGCGGGCCACCACGCCCAGCTAATTTTTTAAATATTTTTTTGTAGAGACAGGGTTTTGCCATGTTACCCAGGCTGGTCTTGAACTCCTGGACTCAAGCGATCCTCCCGCCTGGTCTCCCAGAGTATTGGGATTACAAGTGTGAGCCACTGCGCCCAGTTGTCATGTGTTATTTCATTTTGCAGACACAGGTCTAGCTCAGATACTTAAGTTCCTTAATTCATTTGGATCTCAGTTTTCTGTCTGTAAAATGGGAACAGTAGTAGAAACTGTTACTATATGTAATAAATGCTCAGTGTTACTAGTATTTTCATTTTAGTGTGTTCACATAGGGCATATATCTTCCCGTATAGCAGTTGTGGCTTTTCGATTTATATTCATGGTTACGTGATTGACAGCCTTCTCCCCCATTAGACAGTAACCTCCACGAGCGCAGTACTTAGTTCTATTTTTGTTTAGCAGTACATTCCCGAAGCCTCCTGAAAAGTCTAAGTAGTTTTTTGTAAAATTAATGAAATGCGATAGAGGTAAATGAGTGCACTGAGGTGAATGGAGACGCTTTTTTTTTTTTTTTTGAAACGGAGTCTCGCTCTGTCGCCCAGGCTGGAGTGCAGTGGTGTGATCTCGGCTCACTGCAAGCTCCGCTTCCCGGGTTCACGCCATTCTCCTGCCTCAGCCTCCTGAGTAGCTGGGACTACAGGCTCCCGCCACCATGCCCAGCTAATTTTTTTGTGTTTTTAGTAGAGACAGAGTTTCACCTGTGTTAGCCAGGGTGGTCCCGATCTCCGGACCTCGTGATCCGACTGCCTCGGCCTCCCAAAGTGCTGGAATTACAGGCATGAGCCACTGCGCCTGGCCCGAGGATTTCTTACAGAAAGTGTGAAGCTGTGTCTTGATGGATAAGCATTATCTGTTGAGTAATACTGATGGCAGAAACAGATCTGGGTTCCTGGGCCTCCATATTATGGGATCTTAAGAGATAAACTTAATAAAATTAGTATCTAGAGTTGCATTTATATTCCTTAGTATAGTTTATAAAGGATTTAAAAAAAAATTATCACTTGTATTTGTGGGTGAGGGGAATGGGAGGAGGGGAGAACTGAGGACACGACCGTTAAGAGACTTACCCAGTTAAATAAAAGGCGCGTCTTTATAACTTATAGTTCCCAGGGCTAGCCACGTTTGCTATTATTATAAATGCATTTCCCTCCATTGTTAAAGTTAGGATACTAAAATTTTGGTAAATAAAAGGCTGAATGCGATGGCTTATACCTGTAATCCCAGCACTTTGGGAGGTTGAGGTGGGCGAATCACTTGAAGTCAGGAGTTCGAGACCAGCCTAGCCAACATGGTGAAACCCCATCTCTACTAAAAATACAAAAAAATTATCTGGGCATTGTGGTGTGCACCTATAGTCCCAGCTACTCGGGAGGCTGAGGCAGAAGAATCATTTGAACCCAGGAGGCAGAGGTTGCAGTGAGCCGAGATCATATCACTGCACTCCAACCTGGGCATCCGTCTCAAAAAAAAAAAAAAGAAAAAAACAGTCATTCTGGTCTCTTAACTCTCACCTTCCTGCTCATGCTGTTTTTTGCTGTTTAGAATTCTCCTTTCTGGTTTTTAAACTGGCTAACTACTATACAGTGATTTAATTTTTTATTTTTAAATTTATTTTTTTAATTAATTAATTTTTTTTTTTTAAATTGAGACTGAGTCTCGCTCTGTCGCCCAGGCCGGAGTGCAGTGACACAATCTCGGCTCACTGCAACCTCCGCTTCCCGGGTTCATGCCATTCTCCTGCCTCAGCCTCCCGAGTAGCTGGGACTACAGGTGCCCGCCATGACGCCCTGCTAATTTTTTGTATTTTTTAGTAGAGACGGGGTTTCACCGTGTTAGCCAGGATGACCTCGATCTCCTGACCTCGTGATCTGCCTGCCTTGGCCTTCCAAAGTGCTGGGATTACAGGCTTGAGCCACTGCGCCCGGCCTGTGTTTTTCAAATTTTTTTTAGAGTGGTGAGATCTCACTCCCTCAGTCATCTGGGCTGGAGTGCCGTGGCGTGATCATAGCTTACCATGGCCTCCACTTCCCGGGCTCAAGCTGTCCTCCTACCTCAGTCTCCTAAGTAGCTGGGACTGCAGGCACCTGCCACCATGCCTGGCTAATTTTTAAATTTTAGTAGAGATGAGGTCTCCCTATGTTGCTCAGGCTAGTCCTGAACTCCTGGGCTCAAGGGATCCACCTGCCTCAGCTTCCCAAAGTGCTGAGATTATAGGCATGAGCCACCACACCTGGCCCCCTGCTGTACAGTTTTAATCAAAATATATGTAGAGTTCATGTAGTAGCATTCCAGCCAGACCTCAGCTCCTTTACTAACTGTTTGACTTCTTAAATTAGTTAATTTTTGGCTGGGTGCCTAGACTTTGGGAGGCCGAGGTAGGAGGATCACTTGAGCCTAGTAGTTCAAGAGCAGCCTGGGCATGGAGTTTCACCATGTTGGCCAGGCTGGTCTTGAACTCCTGACCTCTAGTAATCTGCCTGCTTCAGCCTCCCAAGGCGCTGGTATTATAGGCATGAGCCACTGCGCCAGGCCCTGACTGGTCTTTTTAATGGCTGCATTATATTTCACAGTAAGAAAAGCAACATAATTCAACTCTGTATTATAAATTAAGTCTCTGTTGGACTTACAGGCTCTTTTCAGTTTTTCTTCATTTCAACCAATGCATGCCAAAATAACTCCCCTAGAAGTGCAATTGCTGGGTTATCCGCATCTAAAGTTGGCATATATGCAGTCACCTTATTCTCTGAAAAAGATTCTGTATTTAGTTTTAAATCTCAACTAGACTGTAATCTTCTTGGTAGCTGAGGTTGCATACTGTTGTTCCTCATGGTACTCTTTTTTTTTTTTTTTTTTGGAGGCGGAGTCTTGCTCTGTTGCCCAGGTTGGAGTGCAGTGGCATGATCTTGGCTCACTGCAACTTCTTTCTCCCGGGTTCAAGTCATTCTCCTGCCTAAGCCTCCCGAGTAGTAGCTGGGACTACAGGTGTGTGCCACCATACCTGGCTAATTTTTGTGTTTTTAGTAGAGACGGGGTTTTGCCATGTTGTCCAGGCTGGTCTTGAACTCCTGACCTCAGGTGATCCACCCGCTTTGGCCTCCCAAAATGTTGAGATTATAGGCGTGAGTCACTGCACCTGGCCTCTCGTGGTACTCTTTATAGACTTCAGCGCATACTATGTCTGCATATGTTACAAGGTTTAGGAGAAGATCAAATGAGATTATGTTTGTGAAAAATAGTATTTGTTTAGTGTTTTCCAGTTTACAAAGCACTTCGTATTATCTTATTTAATCTTTGCCAAAAACAAGGGAGAGATTATTATCTCCATTTTGTTGATGAAGGAAACTAGGACTCAGAGGTCACAATTTTGCCATGGTTACAAAATTAAGAAGGAAGGAACAGTGGATCCTCAGACTATAAATCCTGTGTTTTTTTTCTATTTTAAACCATTCCACTGACTAGACAAAAATGGTATGCAAATGTGAAATATTACTTTAGTGTTTTAGGTACATAGAAAAATCCTTATTTGCATATTTGGAGTGATTATTAAATGAATTTATGTTTGCAATTCTTTATCAGTCTCCAGCTCTTTAAAATGTATCCATACCTCCCTATCTCCCCTTTACACAGGGCCCAGATATTACACTGTCAAAACTTTACAAGTTAATTGAAGAATCTTGTCCACAACTGGCAAATTCAGTGCAGATCAGGTAAACTTCATTTTCTTCTTTATATATGAAAAGGTGTCAAGGTAGACGAAAATCACAAAAGGGTATGTGGTAGTTAATTCTTTTAAAAAGATACCTTTATTGTTCTAGGTTGTTTTCCCAAGAACTTTTACTTAGGTTTTTTTTTTGTTGTTGAAAAATGGATAGCTGTTTTTTTTGGAGACAGGGTTTCACTCTGTTGCCCAGGCTGGAGTACAGTGGCACAATCAGGGCTCACCGCAGCCTGGACTTCCTGACCTCAGGTGATCTTCCCACCTCAGACTCCCGAGTAGCTGGGACTACAAGCATACACCACCAAACCTGGCTAATTTTTTGTAGTTTTAGTAGAGATGGGGTTTTGCTGTGTTGCCTAGGCTGGTCTTGAGCTCCTGGGCTTAAGCAATCCGTCCGCATCTACCTTGCAAAGTGCTGGGATTGCAAGTGTGAGCCACTGCACTTGGCTGAAAAATTGATAACATTAAACATACTGTTTTATAGCTTTTTTCCCCAAATTTTATAATTCTTTACCCATCTTATTCTTTTCAGTCACTGCGGATAATTGCATTTTTACTGGTTGATGTGATAGTTTGACAAATTTTATGATCAAGAAAACAACAATGATACTTTTCCTAAATATGGGAGTAACATTTTGAATCATGAAGTTTGTTTTATGAGCCACCATTTTATACAAATCTCTGAATTGCCTGTAAACTACATTATTCGAGATAATTGAGGAATATGAAACGAGAGAAGTTGTTCAAAGGGCCTTTCTAAAATATGCACCTCGATTTTCTCATTCAGAATCAAACTGATGGCTGAAGGCGAGTTGAAGGATATGGAACAATTTTTTGATGACCTTTCAGATTCTTTCTCTGGAACTGAGCCAGAGGTTCACAAAACAAGTGTAGTAGGTATGAAACTCTTCTAAGAAGAGCAGAGAGTATTTTCATTGAAGTGAGCAGCTTTCTAAGTCATGTCTGTCATTGCTCTGCTATATCTGTGAACAGACTCAGTGGGGATGTTGGAGGTGTTGCAGTTTGTATTTATTGCCTTGCTGTTTTGATCTATATTTAAATCATTAACTATGGAAAAGCACCTTCTGTTTTGTCTACAATAGTAAGAGTCAGAGCCTGGTCCTGGGGTTTTTGGGGGTTCCCAGCTCTTTCTCTCACAGTCTTCTGGATCACTTGCCTGCATGGTCCATCTGTGAGTGAGGGTCACCAGCCCAGACTTACGAAGAGAGGTAAGTAAAAATACATTACTGATACAGTATGCAAAGTGAGGGCATACATGGTGTTTCTTTGATGCTTTTCTATTAGCTTTATCCCATGCTCTATCCCTCTGGCTTTTTTGCATGGTAATTTTTATGTTATTCAGCGTGAGCTGTTTCTCTATCTCTTCCTATGTGCCAGGCTCTGGACGTGTAAGATAGACATGGAATTTCCTCTTATGGAGATTACCTCTGGTTGGGGTAGCCAGTTGGTAAAAGTAAACACATAAATATCATTTCAGATAATGTAACAGCCATGAAGAAAGTAAAATGGAAGCCTTCAGGTGGAGGTGGGGTGGGTAGATTGAGCCCTGTATAAGAAGAAACCAGCTTTGTAAAGGACTGGGGAAGAACATTCCAGGAGGAGGGAATGGCAACTGCAAGTGTGTCTTTCTTATTCTTCTGAAGGAAGAATTGCAGCAAACAGTTGTTGCCGTTGTGGAGTTGCCGTTGTGTAGCCTGGATGTCAGTTAATGCTTTCCCCTTGTCTCTGGTCTTATTTTGTAGGTTTGTTTCTGCGTCACATGATCTTGGCCTACAGTAAGCTTTCTTTCAGCCAAGTGTTTAAACTGTACACTGCCCTTCAGCAGTACTTCCAGAATGGTGAGAAAAAGACAGTGGAGGATGCTGATATGGAACTGACCAGTAGAGATGAGGGTGAAAGAAAAATGGAAAAAGAAGAACTTGATGTATCTGTAAGGTAATTTGGCTTTTTCTGACAGGGATCCTTTTTCTGCGAAATAGTATAATTTTTAAGTGCAGTAAGTCCTTGTTCATGTAGAGTTCATGTGCTGCCTTATGCTCTTTTTTTTTTTTTTTTTTTTTTTTTTTTTTTTTTTTTTTTTTTTTTTTTTTTTTGAGACAGAGTCTCGCTCTGTCGCCCAGGCTGGAGTGCAGTGGCCGCATCTCAGCTCACTGCAAGCTCCGCCTCCCGGGTCTACGCCATTCTTCTGCCTCAGCCTCCCGAGTAGCTGGGACTACAGGCGCCCGCCACCTCACCCGGCTAGTTTTTTGTATTTTTTTAGTAGAGACGGGGTTTCACCGTATTAGCCAGGCTGGTCTCGATCTCCTGACCTTGTGATCCGCCCGTCTCGGCCTCCCAAAGTGCTGGGATTACAGGCTTGAGCCACCGCGCCCGGCCGCCTTATGCTCTTTTTACCCCTCCAGATCTGGGAAGTTAACTGATAAAGGCTGCACCAGTGGGTCCCTTGCCCTCTGACTTGTGATTGGCCAATGGGAGTCACTGGCAGGAAATCCCAAGGGCCAGGGAGAATAAGGTGGAGTGTGGATTCCTTGGGGGTCCTGGGGAGCTGGCTGTAGGGTCACAGCTTCTGTCAGGTTGCCCTTTCTGCACTCCTTCAGTGGGTTCGGTCACTAGGAGCAAGTGTTTGTCGGCCCCAGGTGAAAGGTTCCCACTGTTACCAGTGCGGGGGACTATGTTGTCTCTTATGACTTCTCTGTCCTTTCCCCTACTTTTGTAAAGTGATCTTTTGTTAAACTCTTCTCAGACTACTCAATTCGAACGTGTTCTTTGCTTTCTGCTGGGTCCCTGACTGGTATTGTTCGTTAAATCAGAGTGAAGTAACAATTGATTAATTCAGTGAAAATTTACTGAATGCCTCCTAAGGGCTAGTCTCTAAGGAAGCTGTTGTAAGGAAGTTACTCACCTAGTTGGCCAAGCCCAAAATCCAGTAGTGTCCTTGATTCCTCCGTGCCCTTCACCCCAGTCCCTCAGCAGATCCGGTCAGTCCTTCCTCCTTGCTATGTTTGGAACTTGTTCACTTATTGCACGGCCACTGCTACCCGTGGAGTCTAAGCACCAAACCTCTACCAAATCTGCTCACCAAATCTGCACTAGCTTCAGTTTTCTTCTTGACTTAACTCCTGTCTCCCTACATCTGTTCTTCAGGCAGCATCCGGGGAAGCCCCTAAGAATATTAATCAAATCCCAGCACTTTTCTGCCCAAACCCTTTGGAACTTACAGAGGAGTCTCAGCTTACCATGGCTTCAGTGCCTGTATAACCCGGCCCGATGATCTTCCCTGACCTCTTTCTCTTTACTTTCCCCTTCCCTCTCAGCATCGTGACTGCTCTGGCTCTCCTTCAGTTTCCTGACTACTCCAATCAGTTTCTGCCTCAGGTTGCCTGGAATGCTCTTCCGTGGCTTTTCACCTCGTGTGCTCCCTTTCACCGTTCAGATCT
The DNA here is from genome assembly GCF_037993035.2 of Macaca fascicularis. Classification (NCBI taxonomy): domain Eukaryota; kingdom Metazoa; phylum Chordata; class Mammalia; order Primates; family Cercopithecidae; genus Macaca; species Macaca fascicularis. The sequence continues at coordinate 128,427,905 of NC_088385.1, read as the reverse complement.
CAGCTCAAGTTTCCTCAGACAGGCCTCCCTGAGCACGAGGTAGCCCCTATCCCAAATACTTTCTTTTTCTTTCTTTTTTTTTTTTTGAGTTTGAGTCTCGCTGTCGCCCAGCCTGGAGTGCAGTGGTGCGCTATTGACTCACTGCAACCTCCACCTCCTGGATTCAAGCGATTCTCTTACCTCCGCCTCCCATGTAGCTGGGATTACAGGTACCTGCCACCATACCTGCTAATATTTTTGTATTTTTAGTAGAGACAGGGTTTCACCGTGTTGGCCAGGCTGGTCTCAAACTCCTGATCTCAGGCAGTCCACTCGCCTTGGCCTCCCAAAATGCTGGGATTACAGGCATGAGTCACTGCACTCAGCCCCAAATACTTTGTATTTCTTTATTCCTCCATACCTCTGATCACTAAGTAACCTTCTTAAGCTTGCTTGCTTATCTATTTCCCCTGCCTCTTCACCCCTTGAGAACTGAGACCCTTCTCTGTCTCGTTTCATCACATTTCCCCAGTGCTTAATAGAGTGCCTGACTCGTAGAATGTGTTCTGTACCTGAATGTTGGATGAATCAATAAGTCTATCACCCATACTGGTAACTGGCCCGGTAACACACTTTGTATTAACTGTCCTTTCTTTTGCTGTTTTACTTCTCCTTCCCCAACTACTATTATCTGGGATTGCTTCCAAATAAACTACTTGTACTTGCAGGCAAAAAGATATGTATTTCATATTCCCTGGTGTCAAAGAGCCTGTGGTCTGGTGAGGAAGGCTGACAAGTAAACAGATACAGTGTCCAGAGCTCTGAGAGAAGTAAGCCCCTCCTGCCCTAAGGAGGTGGTCAGAGGACCTTATCATTTACTGGGAGCTTATCATTTACTGCATTGTAGGTTGTTAGGCTACCGTAATCCCCAGGGTGGCAGGGGGTGACGTTGTTTATAAATGGGGAATGCTTATCGCACTTTCTATGAGTAGTTTTTGTACTGTTACATGATTTGTTCAGCACATATTGGGAGCAAGAGGATAATAGTACCATTAACTGCTCCCCAAAACTCATTTCCTGACAAATGCTTCTTGTCTGGTGGAAAGACAACATAGTGTGTGGTTAAGAGTCTGGCTCTACAGTCAGACCCACAGGTTTGCCTGCTGCTCCTCTGCCTTTGGTCTGTGAGACCTTGGGCAAGTTACTCACCCTTTCTGTGCTTTGAGCTCTTTATCTGCAAAATGGGGCTCATACCACTTCCCCAGAGGGTTCCAGAATTAAATGATAAATTCATACAAAGTTTTCAGAACTATGCCTAGAAATGTTAACTGTTATTATTCTCTACTTTCTTTTAGTTATTTCTCCTCAGAAATGCTTATAGGCTACAGTGTAATCCTTTTTCTAGCTACTTTATATGCTTAAAGTAGCAAAGTGTCACTTCTGCAGAAATGTTAAAATTCAGACTTTTCTTATTTGGATTGGTTTTCTCTTAAATTAACTTGATTTATTTAGGTCTAACTCCATCTTTTTGTTTTTATCTTATTCCAAGAAGTCATTTATGTATAATCTAATATATTTACTGTAAAGGTACATGGTTTCAGAAAATTGTGCATATTTAGTAAACTGAATTTAATCATGAAAATTGAAGAAACGTTTTCTTTTTTTTTTTTTTTTTTTTTTGAGACGGAGTCTCACGCTGTTGCCCAGGCTGGAGTGCAGTGGCGCGATCTCGGCTCACTGCAAGCTCCGCCTCCCGGGTTCCCGCCATTCTCCTGCCTCAGCCTCCTGAGTAGCTGGGACTACAGGCGCCCGCCACCGCGCCCGGCTAATTTTTTGTATTTTTAGTAGAGACGGGGTTTCACTGTGGTCTCGATCTCCTGACCTTGTGATCCGCCCGCCTCGGCCTCCCAAAGTGCTGGGATTACAGGCTTGAGCCACCGCGCCCGGCCAGTTTTTTGTATTTTTAATAGAGACGGGGTTTCACCATGTTAGCCAGGATGGTCTTGATCTGCTGACCTCGTGATCCGCCCGTCTTGGCCTCCCAAAGTGCTGGGATTACAGGCGTGAGCCACCGCGCCCAGCCTGAAATGTATTCTTTAAATTTAAATCTAACTAATGATTATAATTCTTTGTCTAAAAAGAAATTACTTTGTTAGAGAACCTTTTTATTTTATAGGATGTTCTTACGTATATTTTTAAACTCTTTTTTAAAGGAAAATTTCAATTTTTTAAATTTTTGTGATCTTTTCTTTTCTTTTTTTTTTTTTGAGATGGAGTCTTGCTCTGTCGCCCAGGCTGGAGTGCAGTGGTGTGATCTTGGCTCACTGCAACCTCCGCCTCCCAGGTTCAAATGATTCTCCTGCCTCAGCCTTCTGAGTAGCTGGGACTACAAGCGCACACCACCATGCCTGGCTAATTTTTTGTATTTTAGTAGAGATGGAATTTCACCATGTTAGTCAGGATGGTCTTGATCTCTTGACCTTGTGATCCACCTGCCTCGGCCTCCCAAAGTGCTGGGATTACAGGCGTGAGCCACTGCACTTGGCCTACTCTATGTTTTCTTCTAAGAGTTTTTAGTTTTTTTAATTTAAAAATGTACTATTTATTTTTTATTACTAGCAGGTGGAAGGAAGATCTTCTAAGAGTTTTATAGTTTTTGGCCTCACATTGAGGTCTTTGAGTCTTTGCGAGTTAATTTTTGTTTATGGTATTAGATAAGGACTCACCATCATTCCTTTGCATGTGGATGTGCAGTTTTCCCAGCATCACTGGTTGGAAAGGCTGTCCTTTCCCTATCAAATGGTCTTGTCGCTGTTGCCAAAAACCATTTGACCGTGCATGCCAGGGCTTCTTTCTGGGCTCACTGCATTGATCTCAACATCACTTTTTAAGTTTTTCTTTCCTAGTTCTGAGGAGAGAATTAAATTTTTTGAACTCTTTTGATACAAGAATCCATTTGATTTTATAAATGTTATCATTTTCACTTATGTATAATTCTTTACTCTTTTTGTTTTTTTATTTTTTCCAGAGAAGAGGAGGTATCTTGCAGTGGGCCTCTGTCCCAAAAACAAGCAGAATTTTTTCTTTCTCAACAGGTATGTGAATTCTGTAGTTTTTCATGAACTTCTGTTTTAGTCCTGTGATGTGTGTCATGGCATAGGCCCGTTATGTGCATAGGTTTGTTAGTGAATCGGTGTCAGCCTTTACTCTTGGTCCCCTCTGCTTCACTAATGAAGCACTTGTAACTCTGTGCCCCTTCCTATTTTGTGTGTGATTTTATTTTTCTATTAAAGTTATAATCAAGGTTCATTTAGTAATGGTATGTGACTAACAGCCTAAAACCCTGTGGTTTAAAAGACTTGCTTCCCTTCTCTCAACATTTTATTATAGACATTTGCAAACATAAAGAGAGCCTGAAAAACAGTGTATGTAATTACCCATACCTATTACCTTGATTCTACAATTAATATTTCTGTTTTATTTATTTATTTATTTAATTTTTTATTTATTTATGTTTTTGAGACGGAGTCTCACTCTGTCGCCCAGGCTGGAGTGCAGTGGTGTGATCTCCACTCACTGCAAGCTCCGCCTCCCGGGTTCACGCTATTCTCCTGCCTCAGCCTCCCGAGTAGCTGGGACTACAGGTGCTTGTCACCGCGCCCGGCTAATTTTTGTATTTATAGTAGAGACGGGGTTTCACCGTGTTAGCCAGGATGGTCTCGATCTCCTGACCTCGTGATCCGCCTGTCTCGGCCTCCCTAAGTGCTGGGATTACAGGCGTGAGCCACAGCACCCAGCCTATTTATTTATTTTTTTGAGACGGAGTCTCTCTCTGTCGCCCAGGCTGGAGTGCAGTGGCGCGATCTCAACTCACTGCAAGCTCTGTCTCCCGGGTTCATGCCATTCTCCTGCCTCAGCCTCCTGAGTAGCAGGGACTACAGGTGCCCACCACTGCGCCAGGCTAATTTTTTTTGTATTTTTAGTAGAGACGGGGTTTCACTGTGGTCTCGATCTCCTGATGGGGGTTTCACCATGTGGGTCAGGTTGGTCTCGAACTCCTGACCTCAAATGATCCATCTGCCTTGGCCTCCCAAATTGCTGGGATTACAGGCATGAGTCGCCACACCCATCCTGTTTGCCTGTTAATTATGCTAAAACAAGTCCTGATATGGAGATGCTTTCAATTTTTATTCTGAAAGTCAAATTATCTTCTCCTACCTGTTTTCTTCCACAGCGTTTTTTTTTTTTTCCCCCCCAGATGGAGTGTCGTTCTTGTGGCCCAGGCTGGAGTGCAGTGGTGTGATCTCGGCTCTATTAAAACACAAAAATTAGCTGGTGTGGTGGCATGTGCCTGTCGTCCCAGCTACTTTGGAGGCTGAAGCAGAAGAATCACTTGCACCCATGAGGCGGAGGTTGCGGTGAGCCAAGATTTCGCCACTGCACTTCAGCCTGGGCGACAGAGCGAGACTCCTTCTGAAAAGGAAATTAAATTAAAATTAAAAAAATTAAAAGGCAAACAGCAAAGGTGTTCTTGGGCTCTAATACTTTGGAAAAAAGCATTTACGATAAATGTGACAGTGAAAGTTTAGGTTTTGGATTTGGTTTAGAAATCATATTTTCAGGCCAGGCGCGTTGGCTCACGCCTGTAATCTCAGCACTTTGGGAGGCAGAGGCAGGTGGATCACCTGAGGTCAGGAGTTTGAGACCAGCCTGGCCAACATGGAGAAGCACCATCTCTACTAAAAATAGAAAAAATCAGCCAGATGTGATGGTGGACGCTTGTAATCCCAGCTACTTGGGATGCTGAAGCCAGAGAATCGCTTGAACCTGAGAGGCAGAGGTTGCAGTGAGCCAAGATCGTGCCACGGCACTCCAGCCTTGGTGACAGAGCAAGACTCTGTCTCAAAAAAAAGAAAAAAGAAAAAAGAAAGAAATCATATTTGATGATGAGACAAAGTTTACAATATAAAATGAAAAGAACAGGAAATAAAGTTACAGATCATATTCTGATTTTGTTAAAAATATAATGTGTGTGTATACATTATATAAATTTAGAATACACCCTGTATTGTAAACATATTGTGAGTTTATTAAAAATATAATGTGTATACACAATATATGTTTACAATACAGGGTGTATTGTAAATTTATATAATGTGTATACACACATTTTTTTTTTTTTTTTGAGACGGAGTCTCGCTCTGTCGCCCAGGCTGGAGTGCAGTGGCCGGATCTCAGCTCACTGCAAGCTCCGCCTCCCGGGTTTACGCCATTCTCCTGCCTCAGCCTCCCGAGTAGCTGGGACTACAGGCGCCCACCACCTCGCCCGGCTAGTTTTTTGTATTTTTCAGTAGAGACGGGGTTTCGCCGTGTTAGCCAGGATGGTCTCGATCTCCTGACCTCGTGATCCGCCCGTCTCGGCCTCCCAAAGTGCTGGGATTACAGGCTTGAGCCACCGCGCCTGACCTACACACATATTTTTAACAAAATCAGAATATGATATGTAACATATATATATACACACACACACACGGAACAAAGACTCGATAATATACACTAAAGTATTAGTAGTGTTATTTCTTGGTAGTGGGATTGCAGAAGATTTTTGTTTTCTTCTGTAGGTTTTCTATATTTTTGGAATAATTTTTCCCCCTACTACACCTACATAATAATTCTTTTTTTTTTTTGAGACTCAGTCTTGCCCTGTCACCCAGGCTGGAGTGCAGTGGCACGATCTCAGCTCACTGCAACCTCTGCCTCCCGGGTTCAAGTGATTCTCCTGCCTCGGCCTCCCGAGTAGCTGGGATTACAGGTGCGTGCCACCACACCCGGCTAATTTTTTGTATCTTTAGTAGAGACAGGGTTTCACTGTGTTGGCCAGGCTGGTCTCCAACTCCTGACCTCATGATCTGCCCGCCTTGGCCTCCCAAAGTGCTGGGATTACAAGTGTGAGCCACCACACCTGGCCAATAATTTTCTATAATGATATAAATTAACAATGGAATTAGAAATTATTTTTACTTAAAAAAATTTTTTTTTAAGAAATTATTTTTAGGCCGGGCGCGGTGGCTCAAGCCTGTAATCCCAGCACTTTGGGAGGCCGAGACGGGCGGATCACGAGGTCAGGAGATCGAGACCATCCTGGCTAACACAGTGAAACCCCGTCTCTACTAAAAAATACAAAAAACTAGCCGGGCGAGGTGGCGGGCGCCTGTAGTCCCAGCTACTCGGGAGGCTGAGGCAGGAGAATGGCGTAGACCCGGGAGGCGGAGCTTGCAGTGAGCTGAGATCCGGCCACTGCACTCCAGCCTGGGCGGCAGAGCGAGACTCCGTCTCAAAAAAAAAAAAAAAAAAAAAAAAAAAAAAAAAAAAAGAAATTATTTTTAAACAGAGATGAGGTCTCAGTATATTGCCCAGGTTGTTCTTGAACTCCTGGGCTCAAGCAATACTCCTGCCTCAGCCTCTACCTCCCAGAGTTTTGGGATTATAGGCATCAACCACCACACCCTGCCCTTAGAAATTACTTTACTTATAGAAAAACTCATCTAGGTAAAATTGGAGTAAAGTGTCTATAACCCAGTTAAATGTAAACATTTAATTTGTAGCTAACTTTCTACATATGTTATATAATTGTTGCTGATATTATCCATATGAAACAAATAAGTAGGGCTGGGGCAAGGCACCTGGCTCCTATAAGGCCTCATACAGGCACTGGAAAAGAAGCAAACACGTTACTTGCCTGGAAGGAGCTTACAGTCTGGGGTGGGGTTACATTGGCAATTTTACTGTAGTTTGATAGTGCTACAGGAAGGGTAAATGCAGAGGGCTTATGGGAGCATGGAGGGGCTTTTAGGATTTCACCTCATCTAGAAGGTGACAGAAGCAGGTGGCCTGGAGGATGAGCTAGGCGTGGGCGTGGGTTTGCTCAGCCTTGGGTAGTATATGGCTGGGGAGTGATGGGTGGGAGGCTTGGTGTTTCTGGAAGAGGAAAGTGTTTTCGTATATGGTCAAGAGGAGAGCATGTGGCAGGGTCCACCTTCAGTGTGCCTAGAGTGAGGGGAGACCAGCCAAGGCTGGCTAGATGAGGGGCCAGAGCCTGAAGGGACCCCTGTAGGAAAGAAAATAATCAGGTGATGCTAGTTAGTATATCTTTTCATATGTTTATTGACCCTTTCTTTCTACTGAGTTATCATTTTTAAATTTCAGGCTTCTTTGCTAAAGAATGATGAGACTAAGGCCCTCACTCCAGCTTCCTTGCAGAAGGAGTTAAACAATTTGTTGAAATTTAATCCTGATTTTGCTGAAGCGGTGAGTCTTTCCCAGAATTTGTTGCTGTGTTAGAAAGGAATGACAAGGCTACTTTTTTGTTTGTTTGTTTTTGGAAATGGGTCTTACTCTTGCCAGGCTGAAGTGCAGTGGCATGATCTTGACTCACTGCAACCTCCGACTCTGGTTCAAGCGATTCTCCTGCCTCAGCCTCCTGAGTAGCTGGGATTACAGGCACGTGCCATCACGCCCAGCTAATTTTTGTATTTTTAGTAGAGACAGGGTTTCACCATGTTGGCCAGGATGGTCTTGATCTCCTGACCTCATGATCTGCCTGCCTCGGCCTCCCAAAGTGTTGGGATTACAGGCGTGAGCCACTGCGCTCAGCCAAGGCTACTTTTTATATTGAGTAGCTTTGCAAATGAGGATCAGCCCATTGGCCCAGGTTCTTGAAGGAAATCATGTTCTTGGCAGGCAAACAACTTGGTATAGGTTGCAAAGCTCCTCCCTCCCTCCCCGGGCCATAGGCGATTTCTTCAAACTCTTGATGTTCTCTTTCAGTCATCTCCCTGATGTTGTAAAGTTTAGACTGGAGATAATATACTAGACTGATGCAAAAAACTTTGTTTGTTTGTTTTTTTTGGAGACTGAGTTTTGCTCTTGTCACCTGTGCTGGAATGCAATGGTGCGATCTTGGCTCACTGCAACCTCTGCCTTCCAGATTCTAAGTGATTCTCCTGCCTTAGCCTCCCGAGTAGCTGGGATTACAGGCACCTGCCACCATGCTGGCTCATTTTTTGTATTTTTAGAAGAGATGGGGTTTCACCATGTTGGCCAGGCTGGTCTCGAACTCCTGACCTCAGGTGATCCACCCTCCTCAGCCTCCCAAAGTGCTGGGATTATAGGCGTGAGCCATCGCGCCCAGCCCAAATGACAGTTTTGAGGCTGAAAAGCTCTTTTCCTTTCTCTTCTTTTGTCAGTGTTTATTTTTAAAGTTCTGATAATTACATTCCTTAATGGATTTTTTACTCGGGAAATTTTCTTAAATAGTATTTGGATTTTCCATCTGACTTTGTGTGTAGAAATATATCTAGTTTGCTTCCTAGTAACTGAGATCTGCCTGTTAGGAAAGTTTCGGTGACTCAAAAAAAAAAAAAAGTAGAAAATAATTAACTTAGTAAGCTAGTAAGTCTCAGTGTGTTTTAACTTGTACATTAATAAAACTTAATTTTATAATTTGTATATGAATTCAGGTTTTAGGATCTTTAATTCTGAACTCTAAGTTTTCCTCAATATTTGAACTAGGTAAGGCCCAGTATTCTCATCTATCACTCGTGTGACCAGTGACATAATGGCGTATATTTGAGATAAAACTGACACAAATACTAATGGAACTCCCATTTTTAATTTGTGGACTCCCTCTAGGGGGAATGTGTCTTGAAGCTGTTTTATTCTGCCTCTAGGGAGAAGATTAAGCTAAACTATGACCATCTTATTACAAGGGTATGGTATACACTAGTGTTTGTAGCCAGTGGAACTCTCTGCAGTTGTCTTACACAAGATGTATTTACAGCATTTAAAATACATTGATTATTTCTTGTTTTAGCATTATCTCAGCTACTTAAACAACCTCCGTGTCCAAGATGTTTTCAGTTCAACACACAGTCTCCTTCATTATTTTGATCGTCTGATTCTTACTGGAGCCGAAAGCAAAAGTAATGGGGAAGAGGGCTATGGCCGGAGCTTGAGATACGCCGCTTTGAATCTTGCTGCCCTGCACTGCCGCTTCGGTCACTAGTAAGTTTATAGACTTTCGTCCTTGCGCAAATTGAAGAAACTGATAACAATAAAAGATCTGCTATTTGGCCGGGCGCGGTGGCTCACATCTGTAATGCCAGCACTTTGGGAGGCCGAGGTGGGTGGATCACGTGAGGTCAGGAGTTCAAGACCAGCCTGGCCAACATGGTGAAACCCCATCTCTACTAAAAATACAAAAACTAGCCAGGCCTGGTGGCAGGCGCCTGTAGTCCCAGCTACTCAGGAGGCTGAGGTAGGAGAATGGCTTGAACTCGGAAGGCGGAGGTTGCAGTGAGCTGAGAGCGAGAGCACGCCATTGTACTCTAGCCTGGGCAACAGTGAAACTCCGTCTCAAAAAAAAAAAAAAAAGATTTGCTATTTTGTGGAGAAAAGAAAAGGGAAAAGAAGTGGAAGAAATGAATTCTGAAATGTTAATTGTGATGCGTTTTTTAAAAATGTATTTTTTAAAAAGAAGAAAAGAAAGAAACTCATTAACCTGGACTAGTCAGTAACTTCCATAGAGGGAACCTTTTTTGCACTGGAATAAAGTTAATGAAAACCTTCTGCCTAAATAGTCTGCCCTCTAGTGTCACTATTTAACATTGCCATCTTAGTGCCTGGCCTCTTTCATTACTTCTAAGAACAACAGGCCGTTCAGTGGAAAGGAAATTAGGTCATTAGGCCAGAGAGTCCCTAAAGGAGTTTTTGGAGGTAAAAATGGGGATGCAGAAGCTATTTTTCGTATTTCAAAAAGCCAGAAGGCAGTTGTGCCTTTGCTGGATGAAAGACTACATAGGATTACTAAAAGTCACGTTTGCTTTCAGATAGAATTCAGGCCGCTCAGTCAGGTGACACTGGTTTATACTGTTGCCTCGATATGCCTGTGTTTTTAATGAATAGAAATAGGAAAATTGGTCAATTATTTTTTAGTAAATAGAATTAAGTAGATAAAACAACTTTCAAAACATGGAGATTATCTTGGAAATAATAAAATCATGTAAATAATGGCAAAAGGTGGGAAATTACTAATTCAAAGATCCCTTTGCCCCCCCACCTGCCCTGTGGTTTTTTACCAGTTGAGAGAAGTATAGTGTTTGCTATAGGCATCCTTGAATACAGACTATAGCGTGTATTAATGGGAGTATAGTGTCCACAGTTCAATAATGGAGACGTCTATCCCTTTCTCTGTGTGTCAGGCAGCACCTAGGGAATTCTTTTTATTTCTGGTTGTCAGGTTTTTTTTTTTTTTTTTTTTAAGAGACAAGGTCTCACTCAGTCACCCAGGCTGGAGTGCAGTGGTGTGATCATATCTAACTGTAACCTGAAACTCCTGGGCTCAAGCAAGCAAGCCCTTTCAGCCTCCTAGCTATGACTACAGGCATGCACCACAATACCCAGCTAATTTTTTTTTTTTTTTTTTTTTGAGATGGAGTCTCGCTGTGTCACCCAGGCTGGAGTGCAGTGGCCGGATCTCAGCTCACTGCAAGCTCCGCCTCCTGGGTTTACGCTATTCTCCTGCCTCAGCCTCCCGAGTAGCTGGGACTACAGGTGCCCGCCACCATGCCCAGTTAGTTTTTTGTATTTTTTAGTAGAGACAGGGTTTCACCGTGTTAGCCAGGATGGTCTCGATCTCCTGACCTCGTGATCCACCCGTCTCGGCCTCCCAAAGTGCTGGGATTACAGGCTTGAGCCACTGCACCTGGCCTTAATTTTTTTTTTTTTTAATTATTTTTCATAGAGATAGCATCTTGCTATGTTGCCCAGGCTGGTCTCAAACTCCTGGCTTCAAGCAATTGTCCCACCTTGGCCTTCCAAAGTGCTGGGATTACAAGCATGAACCACTGGGCCCACCCAGTTGTCAGGTTTTAAAAGGGACACAGACAAGCTGAAGCTTGTGTGGGGAACAGTCTCAGGGTGTTGAGACATTCAAAGCCATATCATATAAGTAATGTGGGAGGGATGTGAGTTGTTTAGCCTGGAGAAAAATGACTTATCCAAGCATGTGTTGGACATCTTTATGTAGTAAAAGGTCATGTGAAAAGAGCTTAGATTGATCGAGGGTATGGCTACGGGAGAAGATTGAGAGCTGGTAATTAAGTGTAAGTTAAAGGACAAAATATTTCTGCTCATTATAAGGAAACAGTTTCCCCTTATTGAACCCTCTGAGGAAGGCATCAGTGGGGTGCAGCGGCCTAGACCAAAGATGTTATTAAGGGTATTCAAACATCAGATTGATGGTTGTACCCAAAAATGTTTAAGGCGCCAAAAAACTCCATGATTTTTGCGACATTCCATGATATCTTGTAATAACTAACTGCAGCCTCGCCACCTGGATTCAAGTAATTCTCCTGTCTCAGCCTCCCAAGTAGCTGAGACTACAGGTGCGTGCCACTACGCCCGGCTAATTTTTATATTTTTAGTAGAGATGGGGTTTCACCATATTGGTCAGGATGGTCTCAAACTCCTGACCTCAGGTGATCCACCTGCCTCGGCCTCTCAAAGTGCTGGGATTACAGGCGTGAGCCACTGTGCCTAGCCACAAATAATACTTTGATGAACAGAATTTCTTCTTTTTATTTGTAAAAATATAGAGATGAGGTTTTGCTATGTTGCCCAGGTTGTTCTTGAATGCCTGGTCTCAAGTGATCCTCCAACCTTGGCCTCCCAAAGTGCTGGGATTACAGGCATGAGCTACTGCACCCATCTCAGAATTTGTCTATGTTTACAGTATTATCAATGGGTAGACAGCTAATTGCACAGAATATAAACAAGGAAAGGTAGATTTTTATTAATGTGTACATTTTCCTTAATTCCTAATTTATTCAGGCCCAGCCTTCTTTGTTTCTGGTCCTGGATCTATGGGCCTGTGTAAATCTTTGTCACTTAGCTAAAAGGATTTCTTGAAAATCCTTGTAGTTATTTATTGAGCATTTACTGTGTACTAGGCACTATTATAGGTACTAGGGATACAGCAGTGAAAAAGAAAAAAAAAACCCTGTTATAGAGCTTATATCAGGGGAGGTAGGGAATAAACAATGCTAAGCATAGTTGTAATATCTCAGGTAGTGATAGGCCAAGATAAGAGGTTAGAAAGTGATGGCAAAGTGCTCTTGTTTGCTCTTGTTTTCCTGAGTAACACTCTTACTCCAGATACATGCATAGATCACTCACTCCTTCAAATTTGTAAATCTCTGTTTAAATATAAAGGTAGCAGATCAGCCCTCCTTGATCTCTGCCAACTTAATATTTGAACAGACATTTAAAGGAAAAAAATATTACAGAAGTGGGAATCCCCAAAATACTTTCTAAAACTAGCTTTGGGCTGGGCACTATAGCTCATGCCTATAATCCCAGCACTTTGGGAGGCCAAAGAAGGAGGATCGCTTGAGGCCAGGAATTGGAGACCAGCCTGGGGAACACAGTGAGACTTTATCTCTTTAAAAAAATTAGCTGAACATGGTGGTGTGAGCCTGTAGTCCCAGTCACTTGGGAGGCTGAGGCAGGAGGATCGCCTGAGGCCAGGAGTTTACCAGCCTGGGGAGCATAGTGAGACTCTTTATCTATTTAAATAAAAATTAGCCTACCAGGCATGGTGGTGAGTGCCTGTAGTCCCAGCTACTCGGGAGGCTGAGGTCCATCGCCTGAGCCCAGGAATTCGAGGCTGTAGTGAGCTAGGATTGCGCTGCTCTACTCCAATGTGGGTGACAGAGGGAGACCCTGTCTCTAAAAAACAAACAAAAAAGTGATTTTGAAAAATGATAAAAGTAACAAATGCACATAGTAAGAAAAAAGTTCAAATAATGTAGGAGGGAATGCCATGAAAAGTAAAATATTATGTCCTCTCCTTGCCCCTCCCCTCAGCAGTGCACCTTTAAAATAAACGTCTTAGGAGCAGAGATAAAAGTCTTTGCTTTATGCCCTTTTCGTAGAAATTCCCCTTAGAAGAGACATGTCCTATATTTCCACTGTCAGTGTTTTCTGCTGCTGGGGTTGGGGCATGCCTCTGAGAGAATAAGCCCAGAAATAGTTACAGCTTCCAACCCAGAGACTTGCACTTGGATGACTGTGTACACATGACTTCCTGCTATGGTTGCTTATGCATGTTTGTGATTATTAATGAGATATTAATGTTTAGTCTGTCATTAGTCAACAGGCAGAGCTCGCCCTGCAGGAGGCAATTAGGATTGCCCAGGAGTCCAACGATCACGTGTGTCTCCAGCATTGTTTGGTGAGGCCGTCCTCTGGTCTTGGGAGTTTTGTTCACGGGTTGAGTTGGCCTTCACAAGGCCCCATTTGAATTGGGTTGTTTTGCAGTTGGAGCAGAGATCTTCAGCAGTAAAAGGAAACAAGTTAGGTGGTCATGGGAATTCAGAAAGGGCAACCTAGCTTTACTTATCTTTCTTAATTCATGACATCTGTGTTGCTTTTGGCATATATCTGGTCTACAAAGTTTAATGCAACTTGCCATGAAAGAAGAGAAAAAACCTTTATCACATTTAGGACTGGCATTAACAAAAGATATATGCTACACTTAGTAACTGGGTGAGATGTAGTCCTGTAATAGCAAAATCACCAAGCACAAGTGGAACACAGAAGCTACTTGACAAGCACCTGAGAATCTTATTTCTCAATTAAAGGCCATCTAGGAGCTTCATGATTTTTTTCTGAAACACCTGCCCCTCAGTGGCTGGCAGGTGAAGCAGAACAATGACTCGTTTATTTCAGCCTGGCTTTAATGGTGTTGATATGTTTGACAGGTCTCATTGAGATTCTTGATATTTCTTGAAAGAGTATCTGAGAGGATTCATTTTGTCCCTTTTAAATTCCTTCTTATGACCACATTGATATTTCACTAGAACATCAGCCCATTGCCATTGTTATGATATATTTTGATGATTTCTCTTGCCAGAGCTGGCTTTATGTGCTGGGGCAGAAGAGATCCGATAGCTATGTTCTGCTGGAGCATTCTGTGAAGAAAGCAGTACATTTTGGGTTACCGGTAAGGCTCATCTTTCTGTGCTGTGAGATTGTTTCCATAAATGGTCGAGCCTTTGTCTCTTTTTCTGCCCACCTCTGTCATTAACCAGCGATAGATTTAGAATGGGTTTCAAAGTGTGGTTTTATTCTTGGCAGTTTCATATGACTTTAATTATTAATCAGACCACAAAATTCTGTGTGGTAGGTTTTTCTCTGTTCCCTGTATCCTAATAACATCTGTGGAAATTCCCTTTACCAATTTGATAAGAGATTGTTGTTTAGTTTATTGAGCAACATTAATTTTAGCACATAGTCACTTAGAAAAATTTTAGCAAAGGCTTATTTTTAAACCAGGGATTGGTGAACTTTCCAGCCCTTAGGCCAAATCTGGCTTTCTGCCTACTTAGGGGCTTCAGGCTGAGTGGATTTTACAATTTTAAGTGATTGGGGAGAAAATGAACAACAGAGAAGAAATGTGTGACAGAAACCAAATGTGGCCTGAAAAATCGAAATTATTTACTCTCTGGCCCTTTATAGAACAAGTTTGCTGATCCTTGTTTTAAACAATAAACAAAGCCAGGAACCAATAAACCTGACAGGCAGATTTGTCCTTTCTCGTTTTGAGTGATAGGGAAGGCCGTGAATTATAGTCCTCAATGACATACACAGAGGGACATTGAAAAGACTTATCTGGCCAGGCGCAGTGGCTCACACCTGTAATCCCAGCACTTTGGGAGGCTGAGGTGGGTGGATCACCTGAGGTCAGGAGTTCGAGACCAGCCTGGCCAACATGGTGAAACCCGGTCTCTACTAAAAACACAAAATTAGCCGGGTGTGGTGAAACATGCCTGTGATCCCAGTTACTTAAGAGGCTGAGGCAGGAGAATCGCTTGAACCTGGGAGGCGGAGGTTGCAGTGAGCCGAGATTGCGCCATTGCACTCCAGCCTGGACAACAAGAATGAAATTCCATCTCAAAAAAAAAGGAAGCACAAGCTTGGAGAACCTTATTCTCAGAAACACCTATTGAAAACTAGACCATAGGCAGTGGGACTGCTTAAGCATTCTGTCTTATGAAGTTTGTGACAGACTTTGGTAAAATAGAAAGTAATTATGTGTAGTAATTTAATGTATACACTTTAAAATCTGGGCCTGGCGCGGTGGCTCACGCCTGTAATCCCAGCACTTTGGGAGGCCAAGGCGGGTGGATCATGACGTCAGGAGTTTGAGACCAGCCTGACCAGTATGGTAAAAGCTCGTCTCTACTAAAAATACAAAAATTAGCCGGGCGTGGTGGCGGGCGCCTGTAGTCCCAGCTAGTTGGGAGGCTGAGGCAGAAGAATTGCTTGAACCAGGGAGGCGGAGGTTGCAGTGAGCCAAGATTGCGGCACCGCACTCCAGCCTGGGTGACAGAGCAAGACTCCATCTCAAAAAACACCCAAAAACCAAAAAACAAATCTGTAGCTTGTCCTTTGATTCACACCTGGGAAAGAAACTTATACATACAGAATTGATTATAATGACAAAAGTGGCTCCTTGAACTAAGTGTAGGCTTAACTACAATTTTTGCCATGAATTTAAGCTGGCATTTTTTTTTTTTTTTTTTTTTTTTTTTTTTTTGAGACGGAGTCTTGCTCTGTCCCCCAGGCTGGAGTGCAGTGGCCACATCTCAGCTCACTGCAAGCTCCGCCTCCCGGGTTTACGCCATTCTCCTGCCTCAGCTTCCCGAGTAGCTGGGACTACAGGCGCCCACCACCTCGCCCGGCTAGTTTTTTGTATTTTTTAGTAGAGACAGGGTTTCACTGTGTTAGCCAGGATGGTCTCGATCTCCTGACCTAGTGATCCACCCGTCTCGGCCTCCCAAAGTGCTGGGATTACAGGCTTGAGCCACCGCGCCCGGCCTAAGCTGGCATTTTTTAGTTGAGCTTTCATCCTTGAAGATGACACCAAAAGTTAATGACAAGATAATTTTGTTGCTCATGATAGGCATCCTTTTTTGATCTCCTATTACATATGTGCACAGCACTGTTTGACATCTATTATTTCATTGTAATCCTTACGATAATTCTTTATGATAGGTTTGATGCCCATTTTACAGATGAGGAAGCTGAGGCTTAGCTAAGAAGCTAAGTGACTGGCCCTAAGTCACACAGTAAGTAGCAGAGGCAGTGTTTAAGTCCAGGTCCATCTAATGCTAAAGCCCTGCTGGCTCTTTCCCGTGTACCCTCTGCCTCTCTCCCAGACCCAGTTTTTCAGGAACACATCTCGTATGGATCAGGGTTAAGGCCAGGTTATAGGTACTTTCCTTTTAAATAGTGCTGTCACTGTGCATGTGCTGAAATGTGAAATCCACCACATTTCTGAAGAGCAAAACAAATTCTGTCATGTAATCTCTATCTTGGGTCGTGGGTATATCTGTCCCCTTAGTACCTCGCCTCCCTGGGAATACAGTCCCTTGTTCAACAGAGAGCTTTTGCTGGGAAGACGGCAAACAAGCTGATGGATGCCCTAAAGGACTCCGACCTCCTGCACTGGAAACACAGCCTGTCAGAGCTCATTGATATCAGCATCGCACAGAAAACGGCCATCTGGAGGCTGTATGGCCGCAGGTAGGTCTCCCAAGGCCCTGGGGGTATAAATCCTTTAGAGAGAAGCAGGAGCTAGCAAACTGTTCTGTGAAAGGCCGTACATACAAGATTTACCCGCCTTGGGCAGACGTTGTTCCTGCAGGGGATTAGACAAAATGTTTTATAGTCTAAAACATTTTGTATTTTGCACAGACTGAAAAGTTTTTTCCCATGCATGTTCCTTCTTACTCCTCCCAACCACTCTGTGAGGTAACGGGTGGGTGATCTCCATGCTGGGAGAGTAAACCAAGGTTCACACATCTGATCTACCCGAGATTGCAAACGCAGTTAACAAGTGACAGAGAAAGGACTCAAACCCATGTCATCTGACTCCAAGCACCGGGCTCCTCTGCTCTGTGACAGGAACCTTTCTTCCTGTTCATAGCAGGCATGATCCATGGTTGCTCTAGTTGAGTGTCACCTGAACCCCAAAGCTATTATGTAAAGAAACTTGCTTTTCTGTTAACTGAGGTGTTTTCTGTGGAATATTTTCAGCTTCTTGTGTACTTTCCCATTTAGCCACTTTTAGCCTGGAAGTAAACTTTGTTGCGGGATTTTAATCCTGGAGTTCTGTTGCTACCTCACCCCTCACTTAGACAGTCTGTTTCTAGGAATTCAGTAATGAAAGGAAGTGCCTTTTTTTACCAGTCTTGTTTTTGTATTTCAGATAATTTTTTGGCACGATGTGCTCTGAAACAGCTGCAGACACTGGCCACTGCTTACATTGCCAGAGCAGCCTGTGCCAGGATGGCATCGGGTCTGAATTCACCCGTGAAAACTAATTAACATACTATGACTGCAGGGACCATGGGGTGGGGGCGGGGGGATCTGGGAGCACGCACTCCCAGCTGTGCCCTAACCACTACGTGTCTCCTTGCGCTGCACATCCAGGATGCTTTTCTGCTTTTCTTATCCTGAGGGCAGGGTTGCTGGCACTGGGAGGCAGCTGCTCCCAAGAAAGCCAGAGCCTGTGAGGTGTTTGACTTTACGCCTCCA
Source organism: Macaca fascicularis (assembly GCF_037993035.2). Classification (NCBI taxonomy): domain Eukaryota; kingdom Metazoa; phylum Chordata; class Mammalia; order Primates; family Cercopithecidae; genus Macaca; species Macaca fascicularis. Next base: position 128,410,265 of record NC_088385.1, on the reverse strand, counting down.
CTCAAGATAGCTGACGGGCATGGCCAAAGGGCAGCCAGGTCTGCTGCTGAAAGGAAATCCTGTTCCCTCTCCCCACCCAGCACCATGGCCCTGCAACAGGCCCAGATGTTGCTGAGCATGAACAGCCTGGAGGCGGTGAATGCGGGCGTGCAGCAGAACAACACGGAGTCCTTTGCTGTCGCACTCTGCCACCTCGCAGAGCTACACGCGGAGCAGGTAGGCAGGTGGCCGGGCCACGTGCTTCTGGGGCAATGGAGGCTCTACCATTTCTCTCCTCTAGTGCTTGAGGAAAGCACTGGACACGTGTTGGACAGGTCTGCTCAACGATGTGGCTGAAAGAGTGAAACCCCACCAGTGGAAGGGGACCAAGTGTGGAGTCTGCAAAGTTGTTTGAATTTGGGGTGTTTTTTTGGCATCAGTGAAGGGAATTCTAAGAGGTCAGCCAGTTTCATGTAACTAAGGAAATAAATAGGATTCTTTGACATTTAAGGTAGTAGAGGTTTGTGTGTTTTAGGAGAGAGGAGAGTATAATAGAAGTATAGCTGAGATCATAATAACTAATGTTGGTTGTAAATTTCTTCTGTGCCAGTCCCTGTGCCTATTTTATGTGTACTGTCTTATAGAATCCACTTCATAGGCTCAGGTTTGTTGTTATCCTTGTTTCACAGAACTAAAGACTGAGGTCGTGGGAGCTAAATCCTGTATCCAACACCCATAAATGTCAGAGACAGGTTTCCAACCCAAACCTGGTTGACTCTAAAAAAGAGCAGTGGGAATGGGACATAATCTTGATGACTTCCAGCCCAAGTAATCTGACGAGATTCTCTTTATATGGGATCAATTAGTGTATCTCTTCTGCTACTGTAGGCTTTATCTTCCCTTTGTTCAAAATGTCTTCTTTCATGGGAAAGAGTCAGGGAAAGCTATTTTATCTAAAGCCCTCCATCTCACTAAACACTGCCGTGGCAATCCAGACGTTTCCTTGATCATATTTTTCTCTTCCTCTTTGTGATACCTGTTACTGTTAGATTGCATCATAATACTCAATATTTCCCAATTGCAGCCTAAAGATTTTTGAGTGATTTCCACTCCTTTCAGAGGTCTAGAAATACTTCCCTATAGCAAACATGTTAGCATTTTACAGTCTCTTACATGGCTGTGTAAACTGAGGGGTGGATGGGCCCTGACTGATGGGTTCCATGGCGCTTTGCCAGCTGGTTTCTTCCCGTGCCTGGGAAGCACCGCCTGTGTTTTCTGAGGTTGAAAGGGCTGGCTGGTTGCCTTCCCCCCGGGAATGTTGCAGGTCTGTCTCTCGCTTGTTTCTTCCCTCTTTGTGGCACTGGCACCTCTTTAACATCACTTCACTTTCTTTCCTGGTGCCATGGATAAGAGGAGCATCTGGTAATGAATGAGTTGGTGAACATATTGAAGTATTTAGGTGTTTTGTTTTTTTTTTTTTTTGAGACAGAGTCTCTTTCTGTCACCCAGGCTGGAGTGCAGTGGCTCAATCTCGGCTCACTGCAAGCTCTGCCTCCCAGGGTCACACCATTCTCCTGCCTCAGCCTCCCAAGTAGCTGGGACTACAGGCACCCATCACCATGCCCATCACCATGCCACCAGCCTATTTTTTTGTATTTTTAGTAGAGACGGGGTTTCACCACATTGGCCAGGATGGTCTCTATCTCTTGACCTCGTGATCCACCCACTTCGGCCTCCCAAAGTGCTGGGATTACAGGCATGAGCCACCATGCCTGGCCAATATTTAGTTTTTTTTGAGACAGAGTCTTGCTCTGTCACCCAGGCTGGAGTGCAGTGGCATGATCTTGGCTCACTGCAACCTCCGCCTCTGGGGTTCAAGCAATTCTCGTTTCTCAGTCTCCCGAATAGCTGGGACTACAGGTGTACACCACTATACCCGGCTAATTTTTGTATTTTTAGTAGAGATGAGATTTCACCATGTTGGCCAGGATAGTCTCAAACTCCTAGCCTCATGTGATCTGCTTCCTCAGCCTCCCAAAGTGCTAGGATTATAGATGTGAGCCACTGTGCCTGGCAAAATTATTATTTTTTACTATTAGAATAGAAAACTACTTTTCAAAAACTTTAGTCTTGGTTCAATTCTTTTTTTTTATTTTTAATTTTAAATTTATTTTTAATTTAATTTTATTTTTTTGAGAGGGAGTCTCACCCTGTCACCTAGGCTGGAGTGCAATGGTGCCATCTCAGCTCATTGCAACCTCCACCTCCTGGGTTCAAGTGATTCTCCTACCTCAGCCTCCCAAGTAGCTAGGATTACAGGTGTGTGTCACTACACCCAGCTAATTTTTGTATTTTTTGTAGAGATGGGTTCTTACCATGTTGGCCAAGCTGGTCTCAAACTCCTGATCTCAAATGATCCATCCACCTCAGCTTCCCAAATTGTTGGGATTACAGGCGTTAGCCACCGTGCCCAGCCAATTTTTAATTTTTTTTGAGACAGGGTCTCACTCTATCACCAGGGCTGGAGTGTAGTGGTGCAATCACAGCAAACTGCAGCCTCAACCTTTTGGGCTCAAGTGATCCTCCCACCTCAGCCTCCTCAGTAGCTGAGACTACAGGAGCATGCGACCACACAGTTAATTAAAATATCTTTTTGTAGAGATGGAATCTCACTATGTTGCCCAGGCTAGTCTCAAACTTCTGGGCTCAAGCAGTCCTCCCACTTCAGCTTCACAGTGTTGGGATTACCACACCCAGTGTATTTTTTATTTTTTTAAGAGATGGAGTCTCACTGTTGCCCAGGATGGAGTGCAGTGGCACAATCAGAGCTCACAGCAGCCTTGAACTCCACCTCAACCTGCCCAGTAGCTGGGACTATAGGTGCACACCACCTCACCCAGCTAATTATTTTAATTCTTGTTTCTTAGAGATGGAATCTTTCTGTGTTGTGTTGCCCAGGCTGGCCTTGAACTCCTGGCCTCAAGTGATCCTCCTGCCTTGGCCTCCCAAAGTGTTAGAATTACAGGTGTGAGTCACAGTGCCTTGTGGCTCAATTCTTTAGCTTTGTAACTTTGTCCAAGGCCATTTGTTAGAATTTTGTGTTTTTTTCCTGGGAGTAAGACCCTAAAAAGTAACCATGCTCTTTGGGTCTCTATTAGTAATGCCATCTGCATCCCCCTTTCACCTCTGGGCTTATGTGAAAAACCTGCTGATCCAATCATTGTTTGGCTTCAACAGCCAGGGTGTGTTAGGAAGCCTTTTAGTACACAACTAGAAGGTAGCTGCCTTTTTGTTTTAAGTCAGTCCTTTACCCTTTTCTTCATCTTGCCTTAGATCTTTCTAGTTTTAGAACATCAGCCATGTGGATATATATACTTACTGGGCTGATGACTGTCACATTTTTAATTAGACAAGTTAGACTCGCACCTGTGAAATTAAGTTTGGCCAGCTGCAGAGAAGGCAACTTTTTTTTTTTTTTTTTTTTTTTTTTTTGAGACAGAGTCTCGCTCTGTCGCCCAGGCTGGAGTGCTGTGGCCGGATCTCAGCTCACTACAAGCTCCGCCTCCCGGGTTCCCACCATTCTCCTGCCTCAGCCTCCCGAGTAGCTGGGACTACAGGCGCCCGCCACCTCGCCCGGCTAGTTTTTTGTATTTTTTAGTAGAGACGGGGTTTCACCGTGTTAGCCAGGATGGTCTCGATCTCCTGACCTCGTGATCCGCCCGTCTCGGCCTCCCAAAGTGCTGGGATTACAGGCTTGAGCCACCGCGCCGGCCGAGAAGGCAACTTTATCATGAGTCTCCAGTTACTCTTTTATTTCTTTTGTATCTGCTTCTGAAACTTTCCTCCAAGTCAATTTCATGGTGCACTTTGTTTTGTGGTATGGGAGTAATTGGGGTTTTGGTAAGCCTATAAATAAGTTATGGAGCTCAGAACTGCTTTCTGAGCTTCCTCTTGCAACCCAGAGAAGTAGAGTGAATTCTTTCTCTAACATAACCATTCTCCTTTTCTCTTTCTGTGTAATTCTAGCTCATCTTACATCATTCCTCTCTCAGTCTCAGGAATTGTAGGCCACAATGGGAATGTTTTTGGGGGATACTGCAGGATCTGTATCCCCATGCCCGACTCTGTGTGGCAGTCATGAAAATAATTGGTGAGACTGGCCAGTTAAAATCACAGGAATAATGATCTTTTGTTGTAATTCAATGTAATTTCTGCTTATTCACTTCAAATAAAAGTCCACTTGTGGCCTGAGCTTCTATGTAGACAAAAAGAGCATTACCTCATGAAAGGATTGAGACAAATTGAAAAGATTTCAGGATCAATAAGATAAACCTCCCAGCTGGGCGCTGTTTATCTTTATACTTGTAATCCCAGCACTTTGGGAGGCTGAAGCAGGCAAATCACTTGAGCTCAGGAGTTTGAGACCAGCCTATGCAACATGGCGAAACCCCGTATCTACAAAATATACAAAAATTAGCTGGATGTGGTGTGTGGTGGCGCACGGCTGTAGTTCCAGCTACTAGGGAGGCTGAGGTGGGAGGATTACTTGAGCCTAGGAGGCAGAGGTTGCAATGAGCTGAGATTGCATCACTACACTCCAGCCTGGGCAGTAGAGCAAAACCTTGTCTCAAAAAAAAAAAAAAAAAAAAAAAAGATAAACATCCCAACAATATAAGAGTATTAAAAAAGTGATGAATGTATATTCACAGAAAAAGCATGGCCCAAAAACATGAAAACATTTCAATCTAGTCGTTGAAATTAAATTTAAAGCAGTTAAGGTACTACTTTCACCAATTATATAAGCAAAGATACTTCAGTATTAGGGGAAGAAAAGCACATAGAGTTTTGGTATGAAAGTACTTGGTACATTTCTATAGGGTAATTTAGTAATATATCTCAAGGAACTTAAAAGTGCCTGTCATTTCTACTTCTAAGGTTTTTTGTTTGTTTGTTTGTTGTTGTTTTGTTTTTGAGATAGAGTTTCGCTCTGGGGCCAAGGCTAGAGTGCAGTGGCGTGATCTCGGCTCACTGCAACCTCTGCCTCCTGGGTTCAAGCAATTCTCCTGCCTTTGCATCCTGAGTAGCTGGGATTACAGGCGCATGCCACCACGCCTGACTAGTTTTTTTGTACTTTTAGTAGAGACGAGGTTTCACCATGTTGGCCAGGCTGGTCTCAAACTCCTGGCCTCAAGTGATCTGCCCTCCTTGGCCTCCCAGAGTGCTGGGATTATAGGCGTGACCACTGCATCCAGCCTATTTCTAAGGTTTTATGCTAAGGAAATAATTGGACAAGTATGCAAAGCTGTGTGCACCAAGATATTCATTGTAGCATTTTTTAAATGGAAAATATTAGAAATAACCAAAATATCAAAAACTAGGAGATTATTTTCATGTACCATAATTGATTTACCCGATAAAATACTATGATGATACAGATCTGTATTTATTGACATTGAAAGATTTATTCATTCAACAAATATTCATTGGATGCCTACCATGTGGTAAACAGTGTTATAAGTAATTTATAAAAATATATGTAAGCCGGGCGTGGTGGCTCATGCCTGTAATCCCAGCATTTTGTGAGGCTGAGGTGGGGAGATCACCTGAGGTCAGGAGTTCGAGACCAGACTGGCCAACATGATGAAACCCTGTCTCTACTAAAAATATAAAAATTAGCTGGGTGTGGTGGTGTATGCCTGTAATCCCAGCTACTCGGGAGGCTGGAGCAGGATAATTGCTTGAACTTGGGAGGTGGAGGTTGCAGTGAACTGAGACCGCACCACTGCACTCCAGCCTGGGTGAGACAGTGAGACTCTGTCTCAAAAAATATATATATAATTATTTTTGGAATAATTATATATTTTCAGTTTATGTGCATAAAAGAAGCATGGGAGATATGCCACAACATTAATTGTGATTATCTTTTCTGAGATTAAAAGTAATTTGTCACCAGGTGTGGTGGCTCAAGCCTGTAATCCCAGCACTTTGGGAGGCCGAGGTGGGCAGATTACGAGATCGGGAGTTTGAGATCAGCCTGACCAACATGGTGAAATCCTGTCTCTACTAAAAATACAAAAATTAGCTGGGCATGGTGGCGCGTGCCTGTAGTCCCAGCTACTTGGGAGGCTGAGGCAGGAGAATTGCTTGAACCTGGGAGGCAGAGGTTGCAGTGAGCCGAGATCTCGCCATTGCACTCCAGCCTAGGCGACAGAGTGAGACTGTCTCAAAAAAAAAAAACCAAAACAAACAATAAAAACAACAACAACAAAAAAAACCCAAAAGTAATTTGTCAGCTGGGCACATTGGCTCATGCCTGTAATCCCAGCACTTGAGGAGGCTGAGGTGGGTGGATTGCTTGAGGCCGGGAGTTTGAGACCAGCCTGGCCAAACATGGCAAAACCCTGCCTCTACTAAAAGTGCAAAAATTAGCTGAGTATGATGGCACATGCCTGTATTTGTAGCTATTTGGGAGGTGGGGGCTAAGGCATCAGAATTGCTAGAACCCAGGAGGAGGAGGTTGCAGTGAGTCAAGCTCACGCCACTGCACTCCAGCCTGGATGACAGAGCAAGATTCTGTCTCAAAAAAAAAAAAAAAAAAAAAGTATTTTGTGTAGCCAGGTGTGGTGGCATGCACCTGTATTCCCTGCTACTCGGGAGGCTGAGATGAGAGGATTGATTGAGCCTAGGAATTTGAGGCTGCAGTGAGCTGAGATCAAGCCATTGCACTCCGGACTGGGAAACAGCAAGACCTGTCTCAAAAAAAAAAAGAAAAGAAAAGAAAAGAAAAAAGTAATTTGTCTGTTCTTGTTTACATGTATTTTGTAAGTGTTTTCCTAGAATGGATGTCTTATGTGTGTAATTTAAAAAAAATTTTTTTTTTTGAGATGGAGTTTCGCTCTTGTTGCCTAGGCTAGAGTGCAATGGCACGATCTTGGTGCACTGCAACCTCTGCCTCCCGGGTTCAAGCGATTCTCCTGCCTCAGCCTCCCAAGTAGCTGGGACTACAGGCATGAGCCACCATGCCCAGATAATTTTGTATTATCAGTAGAGACGGGATTTCTCCATGTTGGTCAGGCTGGTCTTGAACTCCCGACCTCAGGGGATCCACCCGTCTTGGCCTCCCAAAGTGCTGGGATTACAGGTGTGAGCCACCGCGCCTGGCCTTGAAATTTTTTAAAAAATAAAATGTATTAGTCTTTTAAAAATGGCCCTTAGAAATTTGAGTCTCTGGCCGGACACAGTGGCTCACGCCTGTAATTCCAGCACTTTGAGAGGCCGAGGCGGGCGGATCACGAGGTCAGGAGATTGAGACCATCCTGGGTAACACAGTGAAACCCCGTCTCTACTAAAAATACAAAAAAATTAACCGGGCATGGTGACGGGCGCCTGTGGTCCCAGCTACTGGGGAGGCTGAGACAAGAGAATGGCATGAACCCGGGAGGCGGAGCTTGCAGTGAGCCAAGATGGTGCCACTGCACCCCAGCCTGGGCAGCAGAGCGAGACTCTCTCTCAAAAAAAAAAAAAAAAAAAGAAAGAAATTTGAGTCTCTGACCAGTCTCTCTCAGGGTGCTGCACCAAGAACAGGTGAATCTGTCACCGTCTGTGCATGGTGCAGCAGGTGTGGCTTCAACACAGGTTATGCTGATCAAATGGTGTCTTTCTACTTTAGGGCTGTTTTGCTGCAGCTTCTGAAGTGTTAAAGCACTTGAAGGAACGATTTCCGCCTAATAGTCAGCACGCCCAGGTAATCTGCCTTTTGCATGGTATTAGATTTATTTCTGATAATAATAGCTTTTATTATAATATAAAGTGGGATATAATCTCCCCTCAGAAAAATAATATTGAGCTAAAAAGGAACTTGTCAAAGGATGTTTACAAGTATGATATTACTTATACAAAGTTTAAAAACACAGGCTTACACTCTATGTTGTTTAAAGACAAGTGTATATGTTGTAAAAGTATAAAAAACATTAGGCCGGGCGCGGTGGCTCACGCCTGTAATCCCAGCACTTTGGGAGGCCGAGGCGGGCGGATCACAAGGTCAGGAGATCGAGACCACGGTGAAACCCCGTTTCTACTAAAAATACAAAAAATTAGCCGGCCGCGGTGGCGGGCGCCTGTAGTCCCAGCTACTCAGGAGGCTGAGGCAGGAGAATGGCGTGAACCCGGGAGGCGGAGCTTGCAGTGAGCCGAGATTGCGCCACTGCACTCCAGCCTGGGCGACAGAGCGAGACTCTGTCTCAAAAAAAAAAAAAAAAAAAAAAAAGTATAAAAAACATGAATAAGAATGATAAATACCAAATTGAGTGCCTACTTTGAAAAAAGAAAGGGAAGTAGAATTTGCAAAGGACTTCATCGGTATCTAATAGTATATAAAGCAGATAAAGCAAAATGTGAGTTGACAAAGTTGATGGTTGGCACACATCTATCTACTGTTTTATTCTCTGTGCTTTTTCACATACTTGAGATATTTTTAAAAAATTTTAAATACCCCCAAAAAAGAATGTGAGTGAATTATTGTAAGGGTATTTGCTAAGCAATCCAAAATATTTTTATATACTCATTGAGTAAGATAAACATTTGCCATTTTGTACTTAATTGTGTTTTTTTTTTTCTTACTAGTTATGGATGCTATGTGATCAAAAAATACAGTTTGACAGAGCAATGAATGATGGCAAATATCATTTGGCTGATTCACTTGTTACAGGAATCACAGCTCTCAATAGCATAGAGGGTGTTTATAGGTAAGAAACCTTGAAAATCTAATCCCAGAATAAAATAATTGGTAAATGGTTTTGTTTTTGTTTTATATGTGCATTAACTTATTTTAGCTTAGAAAAAAACTTTTTTTCCTATTTATTACTGGGAATGAGAAAATACAGATAAGCAGCTGGGCGTGGTGGCTCACACCTGTAATTCCAGAACTTTGGGAGGCTGAGGTGGGCGCATCACTTGAGGTCAGGAGTTTGCGACCAGCCTGGCCAACATGGTGAAACCCTGTCTCTACTAAAAATACAAAAAATTAGCGAAGTGTGGTAGGCACCTGTAATCCCAGCTACTTGGGAGGCTGAGGGAGGATAATTGCTTGAATCCACAAGGCGGAGGTTGCAGTGAATCAAGATCGCATCACTGCACTCCAGCCTGGGCAACAGAGTGAGACTCTGTCTCCATAAAAAAAAAAAAAGAAAAAAGAAAATACAGACAAGTAAAATTAAGAAAATAAGTATCTCCCAGAGATAATCATTAACATGCTGTTATCTATAATTCCAGAATTTTTCCTGCCTGCATATATGTATGTGTGTATACACAGCATGCTCACATACATGCTTACACACACATTCATACACGCATACACTTTATTCTTTCAACAAAAATTAAATCAGGCACAGTTTTTCCCCTTGGGAGGTTTATAGTCTAATTGAATAAATAGCGATTCTTACCCTCAAAGTGACTAGTTAAAATATTTGTGTTCATTTTGATTCTGTTTCAGGAAAGCGGTTGTATTACAAGCTCAGAACCAAATGTCAGAGGCACATAAGCTTTTACAAAAATTGTTGGTTCATTGTCAGAAACTGAAGAACACAGAAATGGTGATCAGGTAAGGGGTCTCTTGTGCATCTCACGGAGACATGGTGGTGGATCTTCTCATCCTGTGTTTTCCTCTTTACGGTCAGTGTCCTACTGTCCGTGGCAGAGCTGTACTGGCGATCTTCCTCCCCTACCATCGCGCTGCCCATGCTCCTGCAGGCCTTGGCCCTCTCCAAGGAGTACCGGTTACAATACTTGGCCTCTGAAACGGTGCTGAACTTGGCTTTTGCGCAGGTAAGCCGATCTCTGTTTTTATAGCACATATTTGTGCTCAGGAGCTGGTGAGTCTGTGACTACTTTTGAGTATTGAAAGGATAATAATGAGTTTTCATTTGTTCATATTGAAGTCTGGAAAGGTAGTCTTCATGTGCTAGCCCTCCAAAGAAGCCTGTGGAGGTGTGAATGTGGTGGCAAACTGACACCTTCCAGTGGCGCTGGCTTTCCTGAGCTGTGTATTCAGTAAGGGGGACTTGCCTCTTTAGTGAGAACACCTGCCTCATATTAATGATTAGCTGACACAGAGTGATGCTTGATTTAGCAACAAGGGGGAGTGAATAAAGAAATGAGGAACACGGATGTTCATTGAAAACTTTTGGAAATCAAATTGTATTTTATGTTTGTTTTCTTTCTCCCTTAGTAAAGGCCACGAAGGAATTGACTCTTCATTTTCATCTATATTCCCTGGTACCTTATAGGCCCTACACATAGAAGGCTTTCAATAAATATTAATCAATGAATGAGTGAAGGTCAAACTCTTGCAAGAATTTATTAATTAAAGGGGAGGTCTCCAAACTGGCTGTACATTAGAATTATTGTGGAGATTTAAAAAATATCTTCATACCTGAGGACTTGCCTCAGACCTACGGAGTCAGAATCTCTAGGGGTGGAGCTAAGGAATCTGTTTCTTACCGCCTTCCTTAGTGATTCTTTTTTTGTTTTTTTCTTGAGATAAAATGTACATGGCCAGGCGTGGTGGCTCACGCCTGTAATCCCAGCACTGTGGGAGGCCGAGGCGGGCAGGTCACAAGGTCAGGAGTTCGAGACTGGCCTGGCCAGCATGGTGAAACCCCATCTCTACTAAAAATACAAAAATTGGCCGGGCGCGGTGGCTCAAGCCTGTAATCCCAGCACTGTGGGAGGCCGAGGCGGGCAGATCACGAGGTCAGGAGATCGAGACCATCCTGGCTAACACGGTGAAACCCCGTCTCTACTAAAAAAAATACAAAAAACTAGCCGGGCGAGGTGGCGGGCGCCTGTAGTCCCAGCTATTCAGGAGGCTGAGGCAGGAGAATGGCGTAAACCCGGGAGGTGGAGCTTGCAGTGAGCTGAGATCCGGCCACTGCACTCCAGCCCGGGCGACAGAGCGAGACTCCGTCTCAAAAAAAAAAAAAAAAATACAAAAATTAGCCAGGCATGGTGGCGCATGCCTGTAATCCCAGCCACTCAGGAGGCTGAGGCAGGAGAAGGCAGGAGAATCACTTGACCCTGGGAGGCGGAGGTTGCAATGAGCTGGGATCGTGCCACTGTACTCCAGCCTGGGCAACAGAGTGAGACTCCGTCTCCAAAAAAAAAAGTACATAATATGAGATTTACCATTTTAACCATTTTAAAGTGTACATTTCAGTGGTTTTGAGAATATTGACAACGTTGTGCAACCATAACTGCTGTCTAATTTCAGACTATTTTCATTACACAAAAAAGGAAACTGTACCCATGAAGCAGGCCTTCCCCAGTCCTCCCTTCCCCTGGCCTCTGGTGATCTCTAACTGCTTTCTGTCTCTGTGAGTTTGCCTCTGCTGAACAATTTGCATAATCAGGCTCATATAAATGTGGCTTTTTTTGATTGGCTTCTTTTACTTAGCTTGATGTTTTCAGGTTTTATCCGTGTAGTAATAGGTATCAGTGCTTCATTCTTTTTCATGGCTGAATAATATTTCACTGTATGGTTAGATCACATTTTGCTTATCCATTCATCAGCTGATGGACATTTGGGTCTTTTCCACCTTTTGGCTATTATAAATAGCGGCTCTTACCATTTCTGTACAAGTTTTTGTTTGAATACCTGTTTTCATTTGATGCCTATGAATGGAATTGCTGAGTCATGATAATTTTGTGTTTAACTTCTTAAGGAAATGCCACAGTGGCTGTACCATTTTCTTTCAACCAGCAATGTGTAAGGGTTCCAATATCTCCACAATCTTGCCAACCCTTGTTATTTTCCATTTTTTATTATTATATCCTTCTTAGTGGGTATGAATTGGTGTCTCATTGTGGTTTTAATATGCATTTCTCTAATGACTAATGATGTTGAGTATCTTTTCATGTGCTTATTGACCATTTGCATATGTTCTTTGGAGAAACGTCTATTCAGATCCTTTGCCTGTTTTCTGAGTTGTCTTTTTGATGTTCACTTGTAAAAATTATTTATATATTGTGGATACTAGACCCTTATCAGATATATAATTTGCAAATATTTTCTCCTATTCTGTGTTTGGTCTTTTCACTTTCTTGATAGTGTCTTTTGATATACAAAAGTTTAAAGTTTTTATGAAGTCCAACTTATTTTTATTTTGTTGCTTATGCTTTTGGTATCATATCCAATATACTGACAAATCTAATGTCATGAAGATTTTCTTCTATGTTTTCTTCTAACAGTATTATAGTTTTAATGCTTATGTTTAAATCTGAATAATTTTGAGTTTATATATACTATGAGATAGGGCTCCACTCTTACTCTGCTGCATGCAGATATAGGTTATTCTGGCACCATTTGTTGAAGACTTTTCTTTCCCCATTTAATGGTTTTGGCACCCCGGTTAGAAACCAATTGATCAAATAAAAAAAATTGATTGTAAATATATAGATTTATTTCTGGACTCTGAATTCTATTCCCTTGATCTATATGTTATCCTTATGCCAGTACCACATTGTTTTGATTACTATAGCTTTGTACTAAGTTTTGAAATTAGGAGGTGGGAGTCTTCTTTGTTCTTTTTCAGGATTGTTTTCGCTATTCAGCATCCCTTGCAATTATATGTTGATTTTAGAATTAGCTTGTTCATTTCTGCAAAAACAGTAGTTGTAATTTTGATAGGGATTGTATTTGAATCTGTAGGTCAGTTTGGAGAATATTGCCATCTTAATACTATTGTCTTCCAACCCATGAACACAGGGTGTCTTTCCATTTACTTGGATCTTTAATTTACTTCAACAATGTTTTGTAGCTTTCTGTGTATAAGTCTTTCACTTCCTTGGTTAAATTTATTCCTAAGTATTTTATTCTTTCTGATGGTAATTTAAATGAAATGTTTTTAAAAATTTATTTTTGGATTGCTCATTGTTAGTGTATATTGATCTTATATCCTGTAACTTTGCCAAACTTATTACCAGTAACAGGTTTTGGAGATTTTTTATGGTTTTGTATGTATAAGATCATGTCATCTGCAAATAGAGATAGTTTTACCTCATCCATTCCCACTTAGATGCCTTTATTTCTTTTTCTTGCTTAAATGCTTTGAGTAAAACTTCCAATATATGTTGAATAAATGTGGCAAGAGTGTGTGTCTTGGCTGGACTCACTGTCTCACACCTATAATCCCAGCACTTTGAGAGGCCGAGGCAGATTACTTAAGGCCAGGAGTTCGAGACCAGCCTGGACAACATGGTGAAACCTCGTCTCTACTAAAAATAGAAAAATTAGCTGGGTGTGGTGGTGGTGCATGCCTGTAATCCCAGCTACTAGGTAGGCTGAGGACTGAGAATTGCTTGAACCCAGGAGGTGGAGGTTGCAGTGAACTGAGATCATGCCACTGCACTACAGATTGGGCAATAGCGAGACTCCGTCTCAAAAAAAAAAAAAAAAAAGGCATGTTCTTATTTTGTTACTGTAGGGGGAAAGCTTTCAGTCTTTCATCATCAAATGTCATGCTAGCTGTGGGTTTTTTGTAGAGGTTGAGGAAGTTCCCTCTACTCCTAGTTTATTTTTTTTTTCATGAAAAGGTATTAGATTTTGTCAAGTGTTTTTTCTGCATTGATTGATTTGATCATATTTTTTTGTGTGTGTTTGTTTTTGAGACAGGGTGTCTCTCTGTTGCCCAGGCTGGAGTGCAGTGGCGCAATCTTAGTTCACTGCAACTTCTGTCTCCCAGGTTCAAACAATTCTTGTGCCTTAGCCTCCCAAGTAGCTGGGATCACAGGTGTGCACCACCACGCCCTGCTAATTTTTGTATTTTAGTAGAGACAGAGTTTTGGCACGTTGGCCAGGCTGGTCTCGAACTCCTGGCCTTGTGATCCACCCGCCTCTGCCTCCCAAGGTGCTGGGATTGCAGGTGTGAGCCACAGTGCCCAGCCCGATTTTTTCTTTCACTTTATTTATATGTTATATTTGTGGATTGAATTACCTTGCATTCCTGGAATAAATTTCACATGATCAAAGTGTATGATCTTTTTAACATGCTGTTGGATTTGGTTTGCAAGTATTTTGTTGATAATTTTTGCATCTGTATTCATAAGGGATGTTGATTGATCTGTAGTTTTCTTGTGATATCTTCCTTTGGCTTTAGTATTAGGGTAATAGTGGCCCCACAAAATGGGTAAGGAAGTATTCTCTCCTCTCCTTTTTTTGGGAAGAATTTGAGGATTGGTGTTAATTCTTTAAAAGTTTGGTAAAATTCACCAGTGAAGCAGTCTGGCCCTGGGCTTTTCTTTGTTGGAAGTTTTTTGGTTACTAATTCAGTCTCTTTAGTTGTTATAGGTCTATTCGGATTTCCTGTTTCTTCTTGAGTCCATTTTAGTAGTTTGGTCTTTCTAGAAATTTGTTCATTTTATGTAGTTTATCTAATTTCTTGCATAGAATTGTTCATGGTATTCTTGTATAATCCATTTGACTTTTGTAAGGTTGTTAGTAAAGTCCACACTGTTGTCCCCGACTTCAGTCATTTGAGTCTTCTCTCTTTTTTTTCTTGGTCAGTCTAACAGTTTGTCAATTTTGTTGATCTCTTCAAAGAACCAACTTTTAGTTTTATTGATTCTCTCTGTTGTTCTCTTAGTCTCCATTTTGTTTATCTTCACTTTAATCCTTATTTTTTCCTTGGTTCTGTTAGTTAGCTTTAAGTCTAGTTTGCTTTTCATTTTCCAGTTTCTTTCTTCCTTTCTTTTTTTTTTTTTTTGAGATGGAATTTAGCTCTTGTCACCCAGGCTGGAGTGCAATGGTGCAATCTTGGCTCACTACAACCTCTGCCTCCCAGATTCAAGCAATTCTCCTACCTCAGCCTCCCGAGTAGCTGGGATCACAGGCGCATGACACTACGCCCGGGTCATTTTTATAATTTTAATAGAGACGGGGTTTCTCCATGTTGGCCAGGCTGGCCTTGAACTCCTAACCTTAGGTGATTCACCCGCCTTGGCTCCCAACATGCTGGGATTACAGGCGTGAACCACTGCGCCTGGCCTCTTTTTCTAGTTTCTTAAGGTGGAAGATTCACTTATTGATTTGAGATTTTCCTTCTTTTATAATATAGGCCTTTACAGTTACACATTTTCTTGAGAACTATATTTCATAAGTTTTTACTTTATCCCACAAATTTCATAAATTGGAGTCTGTGATTTTTTTTTTTTTTTTTTTTTGGACTCAGAGGCTTGCTCTGTCATCCAGGCTGGAGTGCAGTGGCTCACTGCAACCTCTGCCTGCTGAGTTCAAGCGATTCTCCTGCCTCAGCCTCCCAGGTAGCTGGGATTACAGACACGTGCCACCATACTCAGGTAATTTTTTCTTTTTTTTGAGACGGAGTCTGTCTCTGTCGCCCAGGCTGGAGTGCAGTGGTGCCATGTCAGCTCACTGCATCCTCCGCCTCCTGGGTTCAAGTGATTCTTCTGCCTCAGCCTCCCTAGTAGCTGGAACTACAGGCATATGCTACCACACCTGGCTAGTTTTTTTTTTTTTTTTTGTATTTTTAGTAGAGATGGGGTGTCATCGTGTTAGCCAGGATGGTCTCAATTTCCTGACCTCGTGATCCGCCTGCCTTGGCCTCCCAAAGTGCTGGGATTACAGGTGTTGAGCCGCTGTGCCTGGCTACCTGGGTAATTTTTGTATTTTTAGTAGAGATGGGGTTTCATCATGTTGGCCAGGCTGATCTTGAACTTCTGCCCTCAGGTGATCCACCTGCCTCAGCTCCCAGGGTGCTGAGATTACAGGCGTGAGCCACTGTGCCCAGCCAGAGTCTGGTATCTTTATACATCTCATTGCACTTTCTAATTTCCCTTGTGATTTATTCTTTGACACATTGGTTATTTAAGGGTATATTAATTTCCACATATTTGTGAATTTTCTAATTTCCTTCTGTTACTGATTTTTGATTTCATGTGATCAGAGAAGATTATTTGTATGATTTCATTCTTCTTAAATTTATTGAGTGTTATTTTGTGGCCCAACACAGTCTACCCTGGAAAATGTTCCATATGCACTTGAGAATAACTTGTATTCTGATGTATCATTGGGTGGCATACTTTATATATCTGTGTTAGGGCCAGTTCATTTGTAGTGTCATTCAGGTCTTCTCTTTCCTTGCTGATCTTCTAATTTTTCTATCGGTGATTAAAAGATGGGATATTGGCCGGGCGCGGTGGCTCAAGCCTGTAATCCCAGCACTTTGGGAGGCCGAGATGGGCGGATCACGAGGTCAGGAGATCGAGACCATCCTGGCTAACACGGTGAAACCCCGTCTCTACTAAAAAATACAAAAAACTAGCCGGGCGAGGTGGCGGGTGCCTGTAGTCCCAGCTACTCAGGAGGCTGAGACAGGAGAATGGCCCGAACCCGGGAGGCGGAGCTTGCAGTGAGCTGAGATCCGGCCACTGCACTCCAGCCTGGGCGACAGAGCGAGACTCCGTCTCAAAAAAAAAAAAAAAAAAAAAGATGGGATATTGAGCTCCCCGACTATTATTTTGGTTTTTGTTTTGTTTTATTTTGTTTGAGACAGAGTCTCACTCTGTTGCCCAGGCTAGAATGCCGTGGCACAATCATGGCTCACTGCACCCTCAACTGCCAGAGCTCCAGTGACCCTCCCGCCTCACTCTCCTGAGCATCTGGGATTACAGGTGTGCCCTACCATAGCCAGCTAATTTTCTGTATTTTTGTAGAGATGGGTTTTTGCCATATTACCCAGGCTGGTCTCAAACTCCTGGTATCAAGAGATCCACATGCCTCAGCTTCCCGAAGTGCAGGGATTACAGATGTGAGATACTGTGCCTGGCCTATCATTGTTGAATTGTCTATTTCTCCCTTCAATTCTGTCAGTTTTTGTTTCATATGTTTTGGAGCACTGTTGTTTGTTTGTTTATAATTGTTGTATCTTGATGAATCGACTGTTTCATGAGTATATAATGTCCTCCTTTTTCCTTGTCTCTTGTAACAATTTTTTTTGTTTGTTTTTTGAGACGGAGTCTCGCTGTGTCACCCAGGCTGGAGTGCTCGAGTGCAGTGGCGTGATCTCGGCTCACTGCAAGCTCCACCTCCCAGGTTCACGCCATTCTCCTGCCTCAGCCTCCCAAGTAGCTGGGACTACAGGCGCCCGCCACCATGCCCAGCTAATTTTTTGTATTTTTTAGTAGAGACGGGGTTTCACTGTGTTAGCCAGGATGGTCTCGATCTGCTGACCTCGTGATCCGCCTGCCTTGGCCTCCCAGAGTGCTGGGATTACAGGCAACAGTTTTTAACTTAAACTCTATTTTGTGTGATACTCATATAGGTAGTCCAGCTTTCTTTTGGTTATTGTTTGCATGGAATATTTTTCTATCCTTTTGCTTTCAGCTTATTTGTGTCTTTATTTTATTTTTTTAGAGACAGGGTCCCACTCAGTCGTCCAGGCTGGAGTGCAGTGCTACAATCATAGCTCACTGTGACCTTGAGCTCCTGGACTGATGGGATCCTCCCACCTCAGTCTCCCAAGTAGCTAGGACCACAGGAAAGCACCATCATGCCTGACTAATTTTTAAAATACTATTTGTGTCTTTTAATCTGAAGTGAGTCTCTTGTAGACAGCATATAGTGTATACTTAAAAAAATTTTTTCTGACAATTTCAGCCATTTTTTCAGTTATACCAAAAAACGAGCGTAACTCATTTACATCTAATGTCATTATTTCTAATTTGATTTTTTTTTTTTTTTGAGATGGAGTCTTACTCTGTCACCCAGGCTGGAGTACAGTGGTGCAATCTCTGCTCACCACATCCATTACCTCCTGGGTTCAAGTGATTCTCCTGTCTCAGCCACCCAAGTAGCTGGGATTACAGGTACGCGCCACTATGCCCGGCTAATTTTTGTAATTTTAATAAAGGCAGGGTTTCACCATGTTGGCCAGGTTGGTCTCGAACCCCTGACCTCAAGCGATCTACCCACCTGCACTGCCCAAAGTGCTGGGATTACAGACATGAGTCACTGCACCTGCCTTGTTTTCTATATGTCATATCTTTTTTGTCCCTCAGTTCCTCCATTACTGCCTTCTTGTGTGTTAAATAGATGTTTTCTAGTTTTATTTTATTTTGAGACAAGGTCTTGCTCTGTTGCCCAGGCTGGAGTGCGGTGGCACGATTGTGGCTCACTGCTACCTTGACCTCCTGGGCTCAAGTGATTCTCCTGCCTCAGCCTCCTGAGTAACTGAGACTACAGGCATGTGCAACCATGCCCAGCTAATAGTTTTAAATTTGTTTTTTGAGACAGAGTCTTGCTATGTTGCCCAGGCTGGTCTTGAACTCTTGGCCTCAAGTGACCTTCCTGCCTAATGCTCCCAAAGTGTTGGGATTATAGGCATGAGCCACTGTGCCCAGCTCTAGTGTACCATTTTAATTCTCTTTTTTTTTTTTTTTTAAACATACTAACACCAACGGGAATCTCTTGTTTCTTTTGCTCTATTCTTTTGAGCTATTTTCCGAATTGTTACTTTTCTCCCACCTAGTTCAACTCCTCAGAATCACCAAGCTAAAGGATATTAATGCTGGATCTTTTTGTAAAGACGGAAACCTTTCCATAGTGTGAATAACCACTCCCTGCTGTATTTGTCATAGTCTGAAATCAGATTGTCACATATTGTGTTTTCTAGGAGTGTGGTGCCTGTTTTAATGTAGTATACATGTCAGGTAAAAGATAAGCCAGAGATAGCCATTCAGGAGAGAACTGCCAGAAACGAAGCCTTTCCTGGTGAAGGGCAGTGGGTTTGGGTATGTACAGTGCCGTAATGTTTCTTTTTCAGCTCATTCTTGGAATCCCAGAACAGGCCTTAAGTCTTCTCCACATGGCCATTGAGCCCATCTTGGCTGACGGGGCTATCCTGGACAAAGGTCGTGCCATGTTCTTAGTGGCCAAGTGCCAGGTGGCTTCAGCAGCTTCCTACGATCAGCCGAAGAAAGCAGAAGGTAGGAAGCTGTACAAAGACTGTTGGGCAATGCTATTCCAGAAAGCATTGAAAGTTTAGGACCCAGAAGAAGAAAAGACATTAAATTTGGAACAGCATTTAAGTTCTGAGTGTTCACAAATATATATTAAAATTTCATGCAGCATTTAAAGTGCTTTCACATGCATGATTGGCAGAAAGACTGAGGACAAGTGAATGGTTATTTTAACCCTATAGAGCCAAGTACCGGGCTAGAAGTCAGGACTTAAAGACCATTTTTTGGTTTTTGGTTTTTGTTTTTTGAGACGGAGTCTTGCTCAGTCGCCCAGGCTGGAGTGCAGTGGTGCGATCTCAGCTCACTGCAAGCTCCACCTCCCGGGTTCACACCATTCTCCTGCCTTAGCCTCCTGAATAGCTGGGACTACAGGTGCCTGCCACCATGCCCGGCTAATTTTTTTTTGTATTTTTAGTAGAGACAAGGTTTCACTGTGTTAGCCAGGATGGTCTTAATCTCCTGACCTCGTGATCCACCTGCCTCGGCCTCCTAAAGTGTTGGGATTACAGGCGTGAGCCACCAGGCCTGGCCTTTTTTTTTTTTTTTTTTTTTGAGACAAAGTCTCGCTCTGTCGCTCAGGCTGGAGTGCAGTGGCGCGATCTTGGCTCACTGCAACCTTCACCTTCCAGGTTCACGCGATTCTCCTGCCTCAGCCTCCTAAGTATATACAGGCGCACGCCACCATGCCCGGCTAATTTTTGTATTTTTAGTAGGGCTTTCACCATGTTGGTCAGTCTGATCTTGAACTCCTGACCTCGTGATCCGCCCACCTCAGCCTCCCAAAGTGCTGGGATTATAGGCATGAGCCACTGTTCCTGGCTTTTTTTGTTTTGATTTGTTTTGTTTTTTTGAGGTGGAGTCTCACTTTGTCACCCAGGGTGGAGTACAGTGGCGTGATCTCAGCTCACCGCAACCTCTGCCTCCTGGTTCAAGTGATTCTCCTGCCTTAGCCTTCCAAGCAGATGAGATTACAGGTGTCCGCCACCACACCTGGCTAATTTTTGTATTTTTAGTAGAGACGAGGTTTCACCATGTTGGCCACGTTGCTGTCGAACTCCTGACCTCAGGTGATCCACCCGCCTCGGCCTCCCAAAGTGCTGGGATTACAGGCATGAGCCACCGCACCCAGTGTTAAAGACCTTTTTGAAAACCTCACCCTACCGAGTGGTTTGTTTTTTCTCTCTCAAAGAAAGGAGAATATAAAAGAATCTTCTGGTACTTGTTGAACAAATAAAACTAAATACCAAGTTTTGAAAACCGTATGTGAAGTGTTGAGTTAAATGTGTGTGTTATTTTCCCCACTTTCCATCAGCTCTGGAGGCCGCCATTGAGAACCTCAATGAAGCCAAGAACTATTTTGCAAAGGTTGACTGCAAAGAGCGAATCAGGGACGTCGTTTACTTCCAGGCCAGACTCTACCACACCCTGGGGAAGACTCAGGAGAGGAACCGGTGTGCGATGCTCTTCCGGCAGCTGCATCAGGAGCTGCCCTCTCACGGCGTACCCTTGATAAACCATCTCTAGAGAGGACATCCCTGCTGGGCTGCTGTGCAGAGTATAAGATTTTGGATTCGTTCGTGTCCCCTCTCTCCTTATAAATGATGTATTTGTGACCTATCTTGTCAATAAACTGCATTCTGATTAGTTTGTCTTACTTGGTTTCTTAGTAACTACGTATTTGTTTTCTTCCCTTTTGGTAGCAAAGGACACCAACTTCTTGTTAATAAATGGGTTAATAAATATAACAAGTTAGTGCAGGCATCTCAGATTATGTTCTCTCTGGGCAAAATTGCCAATATCTTGATTAGAAATTGTACGCACTCCATCATTATGTAAATTCATTTAGCACCTATTCTCAGACAAGAGCTCTTCTGGGAATTGGTAGATCTCTCCAGGGTGGTCAGTGCAGGTTTGTATGAGGCTTGGACTTTCTTCTGAGGCCTCTCTGCCTTGTTGGACTGAACCAGGGCTTGTGGTTCCTGTGGGTGCTTGTTGAGTACTTGTTGGCCCCTGACTGGAGATTAAGAAGGAAAAGATTTTTTCATAGTTTTTGGACCAATGACCAGAAGCATTTTTCAGTCCCTTTGTAGGTGCTGGCTTTCTTATATATTCTGCGTGGGCACTTTTTTTTTTTCCTATATTTAACTCTATAAATGAGGGATGATGATACATTAAGTCCAGGAATTCATCATGAGTAAGGTGATTATAAATTAAGGGGGCCAGCTGCCGTGGCTCACACCTGTAATCCTGGCACTTTGGGAGGCCGAGGTGGGCAGATCACGAGGTCAGGAGATGGAGACCAGCATGGCCAACGTGGTGAAACCCCGTCTCTACTAAAAAAAAAAAAAAAAAAAAAAAAATCAAAATTTTATTAGCTGGAAGTAGCAGTGCATGCCTGTAATCCCAGCTACTCGGGAGGCTAGAGCAGGAGAACTGCTTGAACCCGGGAGGTGGAGGTTGCAGTGAGCCGAGATTGCGCCACTGCACTCCAGCCTAGTGACAGAGCAAAACTCTGTCTCAAAAAAATAATAATAGTAAAAATAAAAATAAAATAAGAAAGGGTCCAAAGCTCAAAGGTGTGAGATGCTATCACCAAATATACAGTGTGTTATAGTTTACATTTCTTAACCCTGCAAGTAAGTAGGAGCCAGTTACTGCTTTTTCTGTTCATGAATTTCTTATCCTTGAGTGTTCACAGAAAAATGCTATTGTTTTAAGTCCAAAGCAGCAGCTATATCCAAATAGTCTGTTTCTTTTTTTTTTTAGACAGAGCCTTGCTCTGTTGCCCAGGCTGGAGTGCAGTGGCGTGATCTTTGCTCACTGCAACATCCATCTGGGTTCAAGTGATTCTCCTGCCTCAACCTCCCGAGTAGCTGGGACTACAGGCGTGCACCACCATACCTGGCTAATTTTTGTATTTTTAGTGGAGATAGGGTTTCACCATGTTGACCAGGTTGGTCTCAAACTCCTGACCTCAGCTGATTCACCTGCCTCGGCCTCCCAGAGTGTTGGAATTACAGGCGTGAGCCACCATGCCCGCCCCAAATAGTCTTTATAAAGCAACAGGGAACCAACTAAATTTTGCAGCTCCTGTTATTGGCTCTGGAAACAAGAGACTTGGTGGAGAGAGAGAGACTAATTGGTATGTTGATTGAAAATCTTTCCTTAAATTCATTTGAAAGGTTATATATAGAGATGGTAAACATTGAGTAATGTTAAAGGCTATGTAGTAAAAAGTAATTCTCTCGAGGCCGAGACGGGTGAATCACCTGAGGTTAGGAGTTCAAGACCAGCCTATCCAACATGGTGAAACTCCATCTCTACTACAAACAAAAAATTAGCCGGGCGTGGTGGCGGGCTCCTGTAGTCCCAACTACTCAGGAGGCTGAGGCAGGAGAATCGCTTGAACCTAGGAGGCAGAGTTTGCAGTGAGCCAAGATCGTGCCATTGCACTCCAGCCTGGGTGACAAGAGCTAAACTCCATCTCAAGAAAAAAAAAAAAGTACTACTTCCTCTTAGGAGTTAACAGTTATCAGTTCCTTTTTATCTTTCAAGTATATTTTTTCATCTGATGTCATTTTTGATTAATGTGTTTAAGAGCCTTTCAATTTAAGAAGTGGCCTTAGCTACTCTGCCTCAGCAGAAGGTTGAAGAAATGGGGTCAGGTTGTTCAGGTGACCCCACAGATACTAACATAAAAGCTTGACGTCATCACGCCTGACCAGGACCAGCGATGCAACTCATGGAATCCAGTGCAAACTAAAAATGTGAGGCCTCTATTAAAAAGTAAGAATTTCAAAGGCCGGGTGCAGTGCCTCACACCTGTAATCCCAGCACTTTGGGAGGCCAAGGAGGGCAGATCTCCTGAGGTCAGGGGCTCAAGACCAGCCTGTGCAACATGGTGAAACCCCATCTCTACTAAAAATACAAAAATTAGCCAGGCATGGAGGCGGGCACCTGTAATCCCAGCTACTTGGGAGGCTGAGGCAGGAGAATCGCTTGAACCCAGGAGGCGGAGGTTTCAGTGAGCTCAAATCGTGCCACTGCACTCCAGCCTGGACGACAGAGTGAGACCCTGTCTCAAAAAACCAAACAAACAAAAAATAATTTCAAAATGGCAACGGCAGAGCCTTAAACCAATATAGGGCCCTTCTGAGCTCACAGCCCTGCACAGTTTGCACACCTGAAAAGCCAGCCTGCCCAGAGTTGCTCTCAGCTGATGAGCCAGCCTGCCCAGAATGACTCTCAGCTTCACTCTAGCAGGGAGATGGCCTAGATCCAAAGCTAATAGAAGGGGTCTGGGGTCTCCTGCTGTGACTTAGATTTGTTGACTGAGGGGCTTGTTTCCTCCCTGATGGAAGAGTGGGTTGAATGAAAAGTAGAGACATTGGTGACCCCAAAACTCAGAACTGTCAGGGTGACAGCTAACTGGCTTTTCTCCTAATAGAGCATTTGGTGGCGGGAAAAAAAGTCAATAATTTCATAATGATATGATGATCAGTGGTTTAAGGGTATAAGAATTGATCATCTGGTTAAATGGGGAAAGGGTTAGATGAGGAGGGAACTGAAGCTTTTTCTTTCTTTTTTTTTTTTTTTTCCTGAGATGGAGTCTCGCCCTGTTGCCCAGGCTAGAGTGCAGTGGCGCAATCTCAGCTTACTGCGGCCTCTGTCTCTCAGGTTTAAGCGATTCTCCTGCCTCAGCCTCCCGAGTAGCTGGGACTACAGGCACCCGCCACCATGCCCGGCTAATTTTTATATTTTTAGTAGAGATAGGGTTTCACCATATTGGCCGGGCTGGTCTCGAACTCCTGACCTCATGATCCACCCATCTCGGCCTCCCAAAGTGCTGGGATTACAGGCATGAGCCACCGCACCCGGCCGGAATTGAAGCTTTTTAAGTAGCAGGCATTTGGGTCTATACCCGAGATCTTCAGGATGTATCCTCTAAGGGAGAGAAGGAAAAAGGTGTTCTGACCTGGTGGCACGGTGGGAACTCTAGCCAGCAGCCAAGTGCCCTGTTTTAAGTTCTTTGCTATATTAACACATTTAATCTTCACAGTAATTCCAAGAGTTAGCAGTAGCATGAATTCCATTGAACAGGATAGGATGGGGGCATAAGGGGGTTAAGTCACTTGCTCAAGGCCACATAGCTGATAGGTTCCAGAGCTGGGCCTACCCCTAGAATTGTGAAAAGTGCTGTCCTGTTTTTGTGAACATTGTTTTTCAGTTTATTGAACACATAAATTATAATATTAGTTGTTATTTATGTACTACCCAATATGGGCCAGATGCTGCTACGTACTTTCACACATACCATCTCTAATGCTTGTGAGCTAAACATCATCCCTGTTTTACAGGCAGAAAAGTGGGCCCTGGAGGTTGGGCCTGACCCAGCCCCCACCTTGGTGAGGACCAGAATCAGGATTCAGCCCCAGGTGTGACGGGCTCCACAGCCTAGGCTCTTTCTCTCATCAGCAGGCTGCCTTTGTATTCACCTCCATACTCTGAATATTTCTACTTGTTCAAAGGGTTTTAAATTTTGTCCTAATATTTTTGGGTGGTTACATTGGCTTTTTTTTTTTTTTCTTTCTCTCTCTTTTTTTTTTTTTTTTTGAGACCGAGTTTTGCTTTTGTTGCCCAGGCTGGAGTGCGACGGCATGATCTTGGTTCACTGCAACCTCTGCCTCCCGGGTTCAAGCGATTCTCCTGCCTCAGCCTGGGATTACAGGCATGTGCCAACACGCCCAGCTAATTTTGTATTTTTAGTAGAGACAGGGTTTCTCCATGTTGGTAGGGTTGGTCTAGAACTCCTGACCTCAGGTGATCTGCCCGCCTTGGCCTCCCAAAGTGCTGGGATTACAGGTGTGAGCCACCACGCCCAGCCATTTTTTTTTTTCCTTGAAGATGTATGCTGAGATAAAGAGCTTCCTCATCTGTGCCCCCATCACTTCTCCTTCTATGATGTTGTTTATGTTTGGGACTAGTAATCTCACTGCCTGTTGAAGGGAAACTTCTCAAGATCTTTTTGACAGCATTTTTCTTTTCTTTTTTAGAGATAGTTTTGCTATGTTGCCCAGGCTGGCCTTGAAATCTGAGGCTCAAGTGATCCTCTTGCCTCAGCCTCCCAAGTAGCTGGGACTGCATGCGAACGCCACTGAGCCTGACTTGACAGCATTTTTTTCTTTTTCTTTTTTTTTTTTTTTTTTTTTGAGATGGAGTCTTGCTCTGTTGCCCAGGCAGGAGTGCAGTGGCATGATCTTGGCTCACTGCAACCTCCTCCTCCCGGGTCCAAGCGATTCTCGTGCCTCAGCTTCCTGAGTAGCTGGGATAACAGGCAGGCGCCAACATACCTGCCTAATTTTTGAGTTTTTTTTTTTTTTTTTTTTTTTTATAGCAGAGACAGGGTTTCACCATGTTGGCCAGGCTGGTCTCGGACTCCTGACCTCAAGTGATCCCCCTGCCTTGGCCTCCCAGAGTGCTGGGATTACAGGCGTGAGCCACTGTGCCCGACCCCACAGCATTTTTCTTTCTTCTTTTTTGAGACAGAGTCCGGCTCTGTCGCTCAGGCTGGAGTGCAGTGACGCGATCTCAGCTCACTGCAGCTGACGCCTCCTGGGTTCAAGTGATTCTCCTGACTCAGCCTCCTGAGTAGTTGGGATTACAGGTGCCCGCCACCACGCCTAGCTAGCAACAGCATTTTTCTACTGTCCTGGTGAATGGGAAAAAAAATTCAACAAGTGCTGTAAATCAAAGAAAATGACCGAGGCAAGTCTCAATCATTTTAGGAGGCTTACTTGCCAAAGTTAAGGAACTGCCCAGGAGACAGGTCTATGCCTTTTTCCAAAGATGATTTTGAGGGCTTCAGTATTTAAAGAGGAAACGGTGGGATATTGAGAAATACACAGTTTTCATGTGAGAGTGGGGAGGGGAAAAATATTCATCCCTTTGCCTGGCTTGGTGAATCTGAATTTTTAAATAAGATAACAAGATAGGGCCGAGGAAGCAATCAGATACACATTTGTCTCAGGTGAGTAGAAGGATGACTGCGTTCTGGCCTATGTCCGCCACACCTGTGAAGATAAGCTATCCACTGACATTGCCTTGGAGAACTTCAACAGAACTACTTTAGGGTAAGGATCTTGGGGGCCACCAGGAATTTCCTTGCGGGCAAAATGTGAGGGAGGCGTGTAGCTTTTCATCTTTGTAGTCACCTTATTTAGGAACCAAAATGGGAGGCAGGTTTGCATGACCCAATTCTCAGCCTGACTTTTCCCTTTGGCTTAGTGAGTTTGGGGTCCCCAGATTTCTTTTCCTTTCACAGTACATTGGTGTGATGAATCCTGCTGTCTGCATCTGGATGTTCAAGGTTTGGGAGGTGGAACATTCCAGTGAGCAACATGAGCGGCACACGGTTCAGAAAGGAAGGATGAAGCCTCCGCAAGAGATTACAGTGCTGTCCTGGGGGGTGAGGTAATTTTACACTCTTGCTTCTAGCTCCTCCCTTGTACTGTTCAAGTTTTCTGTAAAAATAAGATTCAGATGCTTTGTTTACTTATTTTCTTGGCAATCTGTTGTCAGGACAACAAGATCTGTTTGCCTAGAATAGAATTTTCTGGTGTTCTTGGAGGAGAAAAATCCAAAAAACAAAGCAAATTCTTGTTTTCATATTTCTAAGAAGAAAATGGTTTCCTTAAGTGGGAATTTTTTGAGACAGAGTTTCGCTCTTGTTGCCCAGGCTGGAGTGTAATGGCACGATCTTGGCTCACTTCAACCCCTGTCACCTAGGTTCAAGCGATTCTCCTGCCTCAGCCTCCCAAGTAGCATGCGCCATCACGCCCGGGTAGTTTTGTATTTTTAGGAGAGATGGGGTTTCTGCATGTTGGTCAGGCTGGTCTCAACCTCCTGACCTCAGGTGATCCACCCACCTCAGTCTCCCAAAGTGCTGGGATTACAGGAGTAAGCCACCGCGCCCGGCAGTGGGATGATTCTTTTTTTTTTTTTTTTTTTTGGAGACGGAGTCTCGCGCTGTCGCCCAGGCTGGAGTGCAGCGGCCGGATCTCAACTCACTGCAAGCTCCGCCTCCCGGGTTTGCGCCATTCTCCTGCCTCAGCCTCCCGAGTAGCTGGGACTACAGGCGCCCGCCACCTCGCCCGGCTAGTTTTTTGTATTTTTTAGTAGAGACGGGGTTTCACTGTGTTAGCCAGGATGGTCTCCTGACCTCGTGATCCGCCCGTCTTGGCCTCCCAAAGTGCTGGGATTACAGGCTTGAGCCACCGCGCCCCGCGGGATGATTCTTAGAAGAAATGCAACTGTGAGACCAGGCAACAAGAGCAAAACTCCGTCTCAAAAAAAAAAAAAAAAAAAAAAGAATTGCAATTGTGATGTTTCTGTCTTGCTCTAATTCATTTTAATAAGGAAGGCACATAAATTGATGGGGGTTTTAGCTCTGTGCTAATTTTAATTAGTTAGCATCATTGAAGACTTATGTACCAAGCGCAGAGCTAGTATCTTTACATACATACATCATTAGATTTAAACCTCATGGGAAACCTGTGAGCTAGATACTATTATTATCCCCATTTGACAGCTGATGAAACCAAATTGAGAGAGATCAAGTCATTTGCCCGAGGCCATAGAGCTGGTAACTAGTGAAACCAGGATTTGAACAAAATCTATCTGACTTCAGGGTCATTGCTGTCACCCACAACGCGGACAGTATACAAATGTTTCACATGTGGTACCTGCCTAGACGCCACGAAGATATAGGCCTATTGGCAAGTCAAAACACAAGAGTGAAAAACGAAGGAATAAAGAAGGAAGGGAGGTGGCTGAGCATCAAATAAATGGTAGAGTCCTTGCTTTAAGACACCAGAGAGAGGAGAGGGCAGGGAGGGCCTGGCTCACAGCATTTCAGGAAATCTATCAGGAAAAAGCAACTCGAGCTAGGGTTTGGATTTGTAGGGGCACTTGCTAACCTTTCTTACTTAATTGGCTTTTAAGTTTACACAGCTGTGTGTATACCTAAGTTTCTGCCTGTGTGAGCTACAGTGTTCTAATAAAACATAGGCAATTTAGTAACATGATGTAAACATACAGAATTGTTTAACAAGTACCAGGAAAAGACATCCAGTAACAGGAAAGGACACCCAAATCTATTTTGGTTACCTTAGTAAAGCAGGGTTGCCAAACTATTTATTGCCCATAGGCTAAATCTGTCATGCCACCTGTTTTTTATGGCCTGCTAAGAATGGTTTTTATGTTTTTCTTTTTGTCAAGATGGGTCTTGCCATGTTGTCCAGGCTGGTCTCAAACTTCTAGGCTCAAGTGATGCTCCCACCTCGGCCTCACAAAGTGCTGAGATTGTAATCACGCGTGTAGGTGTGAGCCACCACACCCGGCCTTTTGCATTTTTCAATGGTTAAATAAAAACCAAAACAGTAATATTTTGTGACTTATGAAAATTATATGAAATTCAGTTTTCAGGGTCTGTAAATAAAGTTTTATTGGAACACTGCCACATGTATTCATTTACTATTTCCTGTGGCTGCTAGGATGGCAGGATGGAGTAGCTGCATTACAGAGCCTATGGCTTGCAAAGCCTAAAATATTTACTACCTGGCCCTTTACAAAGTTTGCTGACCCCTGGAGTCATAAGTGCTCCAGATAATCTCCACCAACCCTGATACATATTTTGGGGGCGGGAGGGGGAAGAAAATATGAGAATATAGAAAAATATGGGACTATGCATCCCCCATTCAGAATTGACTGTTGCTAACAGTTTGCCATTTGCCTCACAGCCATTTATAAATACTAAAAGAAATAAAACTTTACAACTTTATTTATGCTCCCTGTCCCATTCTGTGCTTTTTTCCTTCTTTGTGGCAGACTGTCATGAATTTAATGTATATTCTTCCCTTTCACTTAAAAATCTTGTATGTAAGCATGTGTCCATGAACAGTATCTACTGCGTGGGATTTTAAGATGCACACAAATTGTGCATCATGCTGTATTCTGCAACTTGCTTTTTTCCTCAACATTATGTTTTTGGGATTTCCTTATGTCAGTACAGATTCAGTGCACCCCTTTTAACTATTAGATGGTATTCTGTCAAACAACTATAACGAGTTTCATGTATCCATTCCTTTGATGAACATATAGGAAGTTGTTCTCAGGTGTTTTGTTTTGTTTTGTTTTTTTTTTGAGATGGAGTCTCGCTCTGTCGGCCAGGCTGGAGTGCAGTGGCGTGATCTCGGCTCACTGCAACCTCTCCCTCCCGGGTTTCAAGCGATTCTCCTGCCTCAGCCTCCTGAGTACCTGGGATTACAGGCGCACGCCACCACACCTGGCTAATTTTTGCATTTTTTTTTTAGTAGAGACGGGGTTTCACCATGTTGGTGAGGCTGGACTCCAACTCCTGACTTCGTGATCCGCCCACCTTGGCCTCCTAAAGTGCTGGGATTACAGGCGTGAGTCACTGTGCCCAGATTTTTTTTTTTTTTTGAAACAGTCTTGGTCTGTCGCCCGGGCTGGAGTGTAGTGGTGCGATCTTTCTGCCTCCTGGTTCAAGCGATTCTTGTGCTTCAGCCTCTCGAGTAGCTGGAATTACAGGCACCCGCCACCATACCGTGCTAATTTTTGTATTTTTGATAGAGATGGGGTTTCACTGTGCAAGCCAGGCTAGTCTCGAACTTCTGGCCTCAAGTGATCTGTCTGCCCGGGCCTCCCAAAGTGCTGGGATTATAGGCGTGAGCCACCATGCCCGGCCTCAGGTTTTTGCCATTTCCAACAAATGCAAGCATGTTGAGTAACATCAGAAGAGGTGCATGGCTGAGCGTGTTGGCTCATGCCTATAATCCCAGCACTTTGGGAGGCAGAGGCAGGAGGATCACTTGGGCCCAGGAGTTTGAGACCAGCGAGGGGGAGAACTCTCTCTACAAAAAATAGAAAAAATTATTTTTTTTCCAGGTGTGGTGGTGTGTGCCTGTAGTCCCAGCTACTCAGGAGGCTGAGGCTGGAGGATCACCTGAGCCTGGGGAGGTCGAGGGCAGCGAGCTGTGATCGTGCTACTGCACTCCAGCCTGGGCAACACAGAGAGACCCTGTCTTAAAAAAAAAAAAAAAAAAAGGGAGTGGGCCAGGCGCGGTGGCTCACACCTGTAACCCCAGCACTTTGGGAGGCCAAGGCGGCTGGATCACAAGGTCAGGAGTTCAAGACCAGCCTGGACAACATGATGAAACCCCGTCTCTAAGAAAAATACAAAAATTAGCCGGGTGTGGTGGCGGGCACCTGTAATCCCAGCTGCTTAGGAGGCTGAGGCAGAGAATTCCTTGAACCTGGGAGGCGGATGTTGCAGTGATCCGAGATCGAGTCACTGCACTCCAGCCTGGAGGACAGAGCAAGACTCTTGTCTCAGAAAAGGAAAAAAAAAAAAAAAAAAAAAAGGAGTCGGGGTGGAGCTCTCATTGGCTCATTGCATGTGAGTGTCCCTACGGCCTAGAAATACCAGATAAGCTCATCGGAACGGGCTGGAAATCCACCCAGCTGACCAGAGGGCTTTGAACCTTTTATTAATTTGGAGGTTGACTCTCCTCTCAACTCGGTTCCCTTTTGTCTGTTTGGCAGGGTCAGCGAGACATCCCCTGGGTCGCTCGACCCCGTAGGACGGTTCAGGGAGCCCTCCAGGTCTTCGTTTCCCCTCTTCCCCGCACAGTGTTGTTATCCAGCTGGGGGACCCAACGCACACTTAAGGCTCCAGCAAAGTAGGTGCCAAAAAGGGGAGAATGGGAAGAATATGCTGTATCTCACAAAAAGCATCTAAGTAGCCATCTGGAAAAGCCAGAATGAACTTCAATGGTGCATCCAGGTGGGCTGGGGATGGGAGAGGAACGCCTTTCGCCAGCCTTTAGGGCCTGCCCTGAGCAAGTGGTCAGTCGGCAGGCGGCTGCGGAAGGGGGCTCCCCCCAGTCGGTGGTGGCCCGAAATCCAGGCCGCATCCACCGCCCGGCGCCTAGCGCAGGGGCAGCAGCCGGGTCGCTAGGAGGGGCCCCAGGTGTTCTCGCCGGCTTGGGGAACTTTCCCAGGGTCAGTCCGGAGGCTTCCTGCAACCTCGGCATTTGGCTAAACAAAGCGCCGTCGGCGCTGCGCCGCCCGAGGGCGCGCAGGAAGAACCTGGGCAGGTGCGCGCCGCGGGCGAGCGGGGACAAAGTTGCGGCGCCCCCTCCCGCGCTCCGCGCTCCGCGCCCCGCGCCCCGCCAGGCTCTCCCCCCCGCCGCCTCCGATCCTCCTGGCCGGGCCTCTCTTCCCCGGCTCTTCGCCTCCTCCCTTTCTTCTCCTTGCCCTCCGCCTCGCCGCTACTTTCGTCTTTGCAAGCTCCCGCCTCCCCACCCCTCCCCGGCGCGGGGCCGAGCCGGCGGGGGCGCGCAGGGGGCGGTGCGCGGCGGGCGCGGGCGGTTCCGCGTTCGGGTTTCCCGCGGCCGTGGCCAATCCCCGCGCTGCCCGGGGCGGTGTCGCGCCCAGGCCGAGCCGGGCGGCTCCTCCCGCCTCCGCCCCCCGCGCGCCCGCCGCCCGGGCAGAGGAGAGGAGCGCGCGGCCGTGCAGAGCAAGCTGAGCTGAGCTGAGCCGAGCCGAGCTGGGGGCGCAGAGCGCGGGAGGCGGCGGCGGCGCGGAGCCCAGGTGAGCTGGCGGTAGCCGGGCCCGGGGCAAGGGACGCAGCCGCCGCGGCCCCGGGCGCCCGCTCCGTTTCCCTCTCGAGGTGGGGGACAGCGCCGGAATGGCACACAAAGCCCCGAGGCTGGCCTGGGGCTCCCAACACCGAGGGACCCCACGTGCGCCTCCCCACGCCCTGCCACGTGGAGGGACACGGTCCCCGACACCCCTTCCCCGGCGTTCTCGGGGCGCTGTGGGCCGCGGGATGGCCTCCTCAGCTGGGCCGCGCCCTGTCCGGGTGGCAGGGGCGGTCCTGGAGTTTGGAACCGCTGTCACTGGGGGCCGGGTCCGTCAGGGTTCGTGGAGGCGGCCTAGGCCCACCCCCTCGCGTTTGACAGGTGGGGAAATCTGGAGCGCTCCGGGGAAGAGACGACCAGCGGACTTTGAGCACCCCCACCCCGCAGCCTGCCTGTCTCGGGGCAAACCCAGGCCCTGGTGGCTTGGACACCAGGTGGCAGGACCCTAGGCCAGCAGTTGTGGGGACCTAGGGGACCTTTGGCTGTCTTCGGTCTGCCCTTTGACCACCCCCACCGCACCTCTTGTCTCAGCCGGAGCCTCACAGGCTTGGTCCTTCTGACCTAAATTCACCTCGGGGTTGCAGTATGCTGTGAATGCGGAGAGGCGTCCGCCTGACTCTCAGGGACGCTGGCCCCAGCCCCTCTCAGCATTGGGGCTCGGTGCCTGGGGTGCCACCCGACCCAGCCTTGAGCTTTTCCTGGCTTTTCCCCAGCCCCTGCACCGCCTAGCTGGGGAAGTGGGGTGCTTTCACAGCTCTGCCAGCCTGCCCCCCTGGCCGCTGTCACTTGGTGCTGGACAGGATGCAGCTCAGCCCCTCCAGCCTCCCCCAGAAGGTTGAGCTTTGGGGAGGGCGTCTCAGTGCTGTCAGCAAGAGAGGGATACCTGGCCTCCAGATGGGACCTGCAGCGTCCGTCTCCCTACAGGCAACTTTTACCTTCCCCAGCCTGGTGTTTAGAATCCCCACGCAGGAGATAGAAACTTCAGGGGCCCTAGAGCTGTGCTGCCTTTTACCACTCCCCCTCCCCTAGTTCTGTCCCCAGAGGAGAGACAAGAGGATGGCTTTATATCCCCATAAGTTCCTTTGTTCCTTGGAGGAGGCGGGGGCTGCAACAAGGGGAGGGCTTTGGGGGAGTTAGCCACCCTCTTCCCTAATCACCCCACAAAAACATGCAGTTTCAGAATAAATAGTGTGCATGCCATGCAAATGCAGCTTTAGGGCAAGCCCCAGATACCCCTTCCAGACTGATGCTCATACACCCTTCCTATAGAGGAAGCAGGCACTGATGATGAGGACGCAAAATGTATTTTTGTAATGAAGAGTAATAGCCATCATTTGATGAGCCCCTAACTTGGATAATAATAAGAATATTTATTTATTTATTTTTTGAGACTGAGTCTCACTCTGTTGCCCAGGGTGGAGTGCAGTGGCACGATCTTGGCTCACTGCAACCTCTGCCTCCCGGGTTCAAATGATTCTCATGCCTCAGCCTCCCCGGTAGCTGGGATTACAGGCACTGCTACCACGCCTGGCTGATTTTTCTATTTTTAGTAGAGAAGGGGTTTCACCATGTTGGTCAGGCTGGTCTTGAACTCCTGACCTCAAGCGATCCGCCTACCTCAGCCTCCCAAAGTGCTAGAACTACCACAGCCCTGGACAATATTAATAATAATAATAACAGTAATTAATAACTAACATCTATTGAGTTCTTGCTGCCTGCCAGATTCTGTGCTATGCGTTGCATGCATTATCTCATTTAATGCCTACCAAATCCTACAAGGTAGAGAATTTTAACCCCATAGTAGAGATTAGGAGATTGAGGTTTACAGAAATCCTGCAGTGTTGCTAGGATTTAGCCCCATTTTATAGAAGGGCTCAGAGAAGTTAAGTAACTTGCCCAGGGTCACACAGCCAGTGCAGGCATGTCAGGCCTTAGAACGTTCGTGCACCTGTTCTAGAGCAGAGGCCCTTGCAAGGCTGCCCTGAGCTTCTTGAGGAGCCCAGGTGTTTGTTTTGTTTTGTTTATTCACTACATCCGTGTTCACCGATGCAGCTCTATACAGGGTCCGTAGTACTGCCCATCCTTAGATGTGGCTAGTGGGCTGGTAGCCAAATACAGTCACTAATAACAACGCACTAGTTCTCATCTGGGGGTGGTCCCACCCTCCTGGCAAGGATTTGGAAAAGTGTGGGAGTTAGGCCGGGCGCGGTGGCTCAAGCCTGTAATCCCAGCACTTTGGGAGGCCGAGGCGGGCGGATCATGAGGTCAGGAGATCGAGACCATCCTGGCTAATACGGTGAAACCCCGTCTCTACTAAAAAATACAAAAAAAGTAGCCGGGCGAGGTGGTGGGTGCCTGTAGTCCCAGTTACTGGGGAGGCTGAGGCAGGAGAATGGCGTAAACCCGGGAGCCCGAGCTTGCAGTGAGCTGAGATCCGGCCACTGCACTCCAGCCTGGGCGACAGAGCGAGACTCTGTCTCAAAAAAAAAAAAAAGTGTGGGGGCGACTTTTGGTTGTCATGATGCTAAGCACTCCTGGCTTTTAGTGTGCAGGAGCCGGGGATGCCTACTAAAGTGTCCTGTAGGCAGGCCAGGGCCACAACATAGACAATCATCCTACCCTGGCCAGGCGTGGTGGCTCACGCCCGTAATCCCAGCACTTTGGGAGGCTGAGGCAGGAGGATCACCTGAGGCCAGGAGTTCGAGACCAGCCTGGCCAACATGGTGAAACCCCGTCTCTACTAAAAATACAAAACAATTTGCCGGGAGTGGTGGCACACGCCTGTAATCCCAGCTACTCAGGAGGCTGAGACAGGAGAATTGCTTGAACTTTGAAGGCGGAGGTTGCAGTGAGCTGAAATCGTGCTGTTGCACTCCAGCCTGGGGCACAAGAATGAGACTTCCTCTCAAAAAACAAACAAAAAACAACAACAACAAAAAATCACCCTCCCCCAAATGCCAGCAGTGCCACTGTTGAGAAACACCACAAGGAATGAGTGCTGTTGCGATGGAAGGAGCACAGGTCACTGAGGGTTCTGGAGAAATCTCCTCAGACTGGTGTGAATCTGGGAGGCTCCCTGAAGGAGGTGTCATTTGTGCAGAGCCTTGAAGGATGGGCCAGAAATGGGAGATTGGATGGGAGTAGGAGGGGAAGGGGATAGGGTGGGGTGACCTAGCAGGGACCTCTGTGCAGTAGCCAGGGGTTTCTTCTTTGAGAACCTCATCCTAGATGGAAGATGAGTGGCCAGACACCACTCTCAGGGGAGAGGACCAGGCCAAGTGGGGTAGGCCAAGCCTGTTTTCAAGGCATTTTGGCTCAAATTTTAACACGGGCCACAGAATTACCATTATTCTATCAACTCATTTTATGGAAGGTCTCAGAAAGGCTAATTTGCTTAGGGTCACCTGTGATCTTCTTCCCTCCCCAGGATACTTTCTTCTGGTGGTTATGGGAAACATTTCATTTCCTGATCCTGGGGATTTGGGGCAAATGCTATTTCAGATTTTCCTTTAAATCAGAGGGTCTTATATTGCTTTGTTTCTTTTCTTTTCTTTTCCTTTTTTTTTTTTTTTTTGAGATGGAGTTTCACTCTTGTTGCCCGAGCCAGAGTGCAATGGCATGATCTTGGCTCACTGCAACCTCCACCTCCCAGGTTCAAGCGGTTCTCCTGCCTCAGCCTCCAGAGTAGCTGGGATTACAGGTGCCCGCCACCACACCTGGCTAATTTTTTGTATTTTTAGTAGAAACGGGGTTTCACAATGTTAGCCAGGCTGGTCTCAAACTCCTGACCTCAGATGATCCGCCCACTTCGGCCTCCCAAAGTGCTGGGATTACAGGCATGAGCCACCGTGCCAGCCTTTATTTCTTTCCTTTTCTTTTTTTTAAGAGATGGGATCCTGCTCTGTTGCTCAGGGTGGAAGGCAGTGGTGCAATCATAGCTCACTGTAGCCTCCAACTCCTGGGCTCAAGTGATCCTTCTACCTCAACCTCCAGAGCAGATGGGACTACAGGTGCATGCCACCATGCCTGGCTAAATTTTTAATTTCTTTACAAAAACAGGGTCTTACTATTTTGCCCAGGCTGCTCTCGAACTCCTGGATTCAAGTGATCCTCCTGCCTCAGCCTCCCAAAGTGCTGGGATTGGATTACAGCCACTGTGCCCGGCCTATTGCTATTTTTCTTCCATGTTTTGCTTTCCCATTCACTTCTTCCCTTTGGATGGGGTTAGAGAACCTGGATATGGGGTTCAGGCCGGCTGGCTGCATGGTGCTGCTACAGCCTTAGCCTTGTGTCTGTGTCTCTTTCCTGACAGTTGAGGAAATTGCATTTCCCTTTCGAAATTGACCTTCTTTCAGGCTGTGCTTGTTACCTTACTGACCTGTTAGTAGAGATTCGTAAGGGCTTCTTTTCTTTTCTTTTTTTTTTTTTTGAGACGGAGTCTCGCTCTGTCGCCCAGGCTGGAGTGTAGTGGTCGGATCTCAGCTCACTGCAAGCTCCGCCTCCCGGGTTCGGGCCATTCTCCTGTCTCAGCCTCCTGAGTAGCTGGGACTACAGGCGCCCGCCACCTCGCCCGGCTAGTTTTTTGTATTTTTTAGTAGAGACGGGGTTTCACCGTGTTAGCCAGGATGGTCTCGATCTCCTGACCTAGTGATCCACCCGTCTCGGCCTCCCAAAGTGCTGGGATTACAGGCTTGAGCCACCGCGCCCAGCCTGGCTTCTTTTCTTTTTAAAAAAATTGAGGAGGGCTGGGCGTGGTGGCTCACGCCTGTAATCCCAGCATTTTGGGAGGCCGAGGCGGGTAGATCACTTGAGGTTAGGAGTTCAAGATCAGGCTGGCCAACATAGTGAAAGCCCGTCCCCACTAAAAATACAATAAAAATGAGTCGAGCGTGGTGGCTTGTGCCCGTAATCCCAGCCACTTGGGAGGCTGAAACAGGAGAATCACTTGAACCCCGGAGGTGGACGTTGCAGTGAGCCAAGATCGTGCCACTGCACTCCAGCCTGGGCAACACAGCAAGACTCTGTCTCAAAAGAAAAAAAAAGTTGAGGTGAAATTCACATAATACAAGCTTAACCATTTTATTTTATTTTATTTTATTTATTTATTTTTTTGAGATGGAGTCTCGCCCTGTTGCCCAGGCTGGAGTGCAGTGGCGTGATCTCGGCTCACTGCAACCTCTGGCTCCTGGGTTCAACTGATTCTCCTGCCTCAGCCTCCCGAGGAGCTGGGATTACAGGCACGTGACACCATGCCCAGCTAATTTTTGTATTTTTAGTAGAGATGGGGTTTCACCATGTTGGCCGGGATGGTCTTGATCTCCTGACCTTGTGATCCGCCCGCCTCAGCCTCCCACAGTGCTGGGATTACAGGCGTGAGCCACTGCGCCCGGCCTAAACTTTACCATTTGAAAGTGAACAATTCAGTGGCATTTAGTACATTTATAATGTTGTACAACAACTACTTCTGTCTAGTTCCAGAGCATTTTCATTACCCCCAGAAGAAACCTTGTACCCATTAAACTATCACTGTCTCTTCCCAGTGCCCCGTGGCCCCTGGCAACCACCAGCCTACTTTCTGTCTCTCTGGATTTGCCTGTTTTGGACATTTCATATAAATAGAATCATGTAATATATGACTTTTGTGTCTGGCTTCTTTCATTCAGCATCATGCTTTCAAGACTGATCCATGCCGTAGCGGCTGTCAGTGCTTCGTTCCCTGCTCTGGCCCAGTACTATTCCATTGTGTGGATGGACCGCATTTTGTGTATACATTCATCCATTGATAGACATTTGGGTTGTTTCCCCCATAAGGGCATCTTAAGGCTACTTTGTCCATTCTTGTGTCTCTGTAGCCCTTCAGTTAATGAACTTCTGGGTGTAAGACTTTTTTTGTCACTCTGTTTGGAGGGAGAAGGTGATGGAAGAAAGGTTTCTTGAAATCACTCAGGAACCAGTTTCCTGACCCAAGGTTTTCAGGATTCCCTTCATTGAACCTTACCTACCGCACTACAAGAATTGTGGCTCCCCATTTAAACCCATTGCTGGCCAGGTGCAGTGGCTCATGCCTGTAATCCTAGCACTTTGGGAGGCCGAGGCGGGTGGATCACACTTAAGGTCAGGAGTTCAAGACCAGTCTGGCCAACATAGTGAAACCCCGTCTCTACTAAAAATATGAAAATTAGCTGGGCGTGGTGACGCACTCCTGTAATCCCAGCTGCTCTGGAGGCTGAGGCAGGAGAATTGCTTGAACCTGGGAGGCGGAGGCTGCAGTGAGCCAAGATCAGTGTGACTGCTTTCTAGCCTAGGTGACAGGGCGAGACTTTGTGTCAAACACACACACACACACACACACACACACAAACAACAATAACAACAAAACAAACCCATTGCCTCTTGGATCAATTCATGGTCATTTCATTACAAGCATGATTTTTCAGGGACAGTCTTGATTTTATTCAGTTCCATTCCTTTCAGTTATGATGATTTTTTGTTTGTTTTTGAGATGGGGCCTCACTCGGTCGCCCAGGCTGGAGTGCAGGGGTGCCATCGTGGCTCACTGCAGCCTCAACCTCCCAGGCTCAAGAGATGCTCCTGCCTCAGCCTCCTGAATAGCTGGGACTACAGCCCTGCGCCACCATGCCTGGCTAATATTTTTAATTTTTTTGTAGAGACAGGGTCTTCCTTTGCTGTCCAGGCTGGTCTCGAACTCTTGGGCTCAAGTTATCCTTCCGCCTTGGCCTCCAAAAGTGCTGGGATTACAGTTGTCCACCATTGCAACCGGCCATGTTTTGTTAAATGTAGGTCCCCATGTGATTTTGTCAGTATATATTTTGTGAGACTTTTTTCCGGGTAAGTAAATCCACAAAGTAGAGAAAACCAGACAGATAGTGCCACGGCCCTGTGGCCATGAGTGGAGTCAGCCCAGTCTGTCCTGATAGCTTTGCCAGGAATACCGACGAAGAAAGCAGAAATGGAAAGTTGGCCTGAGAGGAAGCCGAGCAGAGATCAGCTCCTGAACCCTTCCATGTTGCAGATGAGGGAGGCGGAGTGCAGAAAGGAAGGGAGGAGCTGATCCTTGTGGAACAATTCCCTTGAGCCACACTGTGTACTAGGGATTTCCATAGAGAAGATCGACTCGATAGCCACTTTCTAGGTAGGTCTGGCCGGCACCATTTCACAGATGAGAAAATCAAGAGGCTCAAGGTCCTCTGGGATCTGTATCCTTTCCTGATGACCTTCTCTTCCTGAGGTCTCAGGCCTCTCTTGGCTCCCCACGCCCCCCCCCCCCTTTTTTTTAAAGGCAGGATCTTGCTCTGTCCCTCAGGCTGGAGTATGGTGGCATGATCTCAGCTCACTGCAACCTCTGCTCCCGGATCCAAGTGATTCTCATGCCTCAACCCTCCAAGTAGCTGGAATTACAGGCATGTCCCATCACGCCTGGCTAATTTTTGTATTTTTAGTAGAGATGAGATTTCACCATGTAGGCCAGGCTGGTCTTGAACTCCTGACCTCAGGTGATCCGCCTGCCTTGGTCTCCCAAAGTGCTGGAATTACAGGCGTGAACCACTGTGCCCAGCGTTGGCTCCTTATCCTGGCAAATTATGCTCGTTTTCTGATGGAGTGGAGTCCACCTTCCCCCGGGAGGTTCTGGGATGGAAAGCATTTCTGAATAGTTTTGGACTCTGAGAAATAAGATTTAGAGTTATTATTTGTTTTCTTCCCTGATTGGACCCTTTTCTCAACAAAACCAAAATAATAAATAGACATCATGATGTGAGTTCTGTTAGATTTTGTGGGGCAGACCCCTGGCTGCTGCTTTCCCGGTCAGGGATGTTACTGATGAAAATGGGAAAGGGATTATTTTAGCTGCCAGTGTTTTCGGTTTCAGTCATGTTTGTAGTATTGCCACTGAAGTTTTTTTTTTTTTTTCAATTATGAAACATTTTAAGCATAGAGAAAAGCCAAAGTTTTGCTTTGTTTTTTTGGACTGGCTCGCTTTTTGGAAAGCTGGAAGGAGGCCCAGGAGGTGACGGAAATGGGGCAGAGTGGGGCGTCCTGGCTCT
This sequence comes from Macaca fascicularis, assembly GCF_037993035.2. Classification (NCBI taxonomy): domain Eukaryota; kingdom Metazoa; phylum Chordata; class Mammalia; order Primates; family Cercopithecidae; genus Macaca; species Macaca fascicularis. The sequence continues at coordinate 128,370,472 of NC_088385.1, read as the reverse complement.
GCAGCCTCACCCTTCACCCAGCCTGCTCTTTTGGTTGGGGTGGGGTGGGGTGGTGGTGCTGGTGACAAACTATGCCCTGGGGAACTGAGAAATGCTGGGACTTGGTTCCTGTCCCCCGAGAAGCTCCCAGGTGAGTGGTCTCGGAGCCTTTTGGAAAAGATGAACAATTCTGACATCCTTTCCCTTTTGAAAGGAATGAAAGAAAATGAGAAGATTCTGGTGTGCCCCCACCCCCACCCCACCCCATCCTGAAAGCTGCTGAGCAACTATTTTTATGTTGCCTCTTTTTATCCTGGTGGCTTCTGTAAATAGTTGAGAGATGGCAGTTGCAGAGATAAAAATGCTAATCCCAACCTGGAAGAGAGAGAGGGACGGTGGTCCTTGGAGGAAAGCGGGGTGGGAGTCGGTGGGGAGGCCAAGGTGTTGCCCCTCTGCCCACGTGGCTTAGGCATGAGGCAGGAACCCAGTGGGTGGGGAAGGAGCATTGTGGGTGGTGCCTGAGAGAAGCTTCTGTTAGAGAAGTTTAAATGGGGAACTAGTGTTTTGCGGGGGCCAGGGTGCAGGAGGGAGAACACACTCCCCTTTTTGTTTTTGAAATGTGCTTTGGGGTATTGCCTTCAAGGCTTCTGGCAGAGAAATAGTTTATTTAGGTTCATCCTGGACAGTTCTGCCCTCAGGGTCCAGGTGTGGGGACATTGGGCCCCGCACAGCTGCAGAGCTGGCCCCATGCGTTCTCCTCGTCCCTCAGCTGAGGAGGCTTACAGCTAGATTTAGCATGACGTCCAAAAGGTGGGGAGGAGGAGGGAGAGGGGCCGTGGGTGGCCCAGGCACCGATGCCTGTGGGTTTCGAGCTGGCCCTGTCCATCTCTGATTTGCCAAGAGCATGTTGAAGTCTTTTTCTTGTTCATGGCAAACTGAAATTCCAGTTGTTTTCCCACCTCTTGCTTTGGTTCAGTGAAAGATTGGGAGGGATGCAGTGGGGGAAGAGGAAGGAAGGAAGATGGTTTCCACACTTTATTTCCAAATACCTCCCTCCCCCAAACACATACCCAAACTCACCCACACATTCATAACTTCCTCACACTTCAAGGCTGGGGCTACCTGTGCACACCCCTGGCTTTATTTTTATTTTTTAAATTTAAAATTTTTCAAGACAGAGCATTTCTCTGTTGCTCAGGCTGGAATGCAATGGTGCAATCACAGCTCAATACAGCCCCAACCTCCTTGCCTCAAGGGATCCTCCCACCTCAGCCTCCCACGGAACTGGGACCACACGTGTGCAGCACCACACTTGGCTAATTTTTAAGTTTTTTTTTTTTTTTTTTTTTTTTTGTGGCGATGGGGTCTTGCTATGTTGCCCACGCTGGTCTCGAATCCTGGCCTCAAGCAATCTTCCTGCCTCGGCCTCCCAAAGCACTAGCATTACAGGCATGAGCCACCACCGTGCATGGCTCACACCTTGCTTTAGATGCCTGACTGCGTGACTGGGGCCATTCTTTCAATGATATTTCATTATTGACTGAGTAATAGCTGCCTAAGAACTCTTAAGACAGTTGGCCCTGGCGAGCAGCAAGACAGGGGAGCTGCTTACTCTGTGAGCATCCAGGGCCGCAGGGGTCACTGGGCTGCAGGGCAGGCCACCTGGATCTCCTCCTGGTCCAACTGCGAGCCTGCCGGGCTGCCTGGATGAGGTCATCTCAACTTCTCTGAGTCTCAGTGACTCCATCTGCAGCCTCTGTTGCGTTGATTGCAAAAGCCATGTGAGAATGTGCTCTTATGACACATGGAAGCAAGGATGTGAAATGATATGCATACGCTATTTTTAATTTTGTAAAATGTGATGCATATGGACAAGGGCTAGAGGGGAAGATGAAGAGTTAGCATGGCGGGATTAGAGATTTAAGATATTTTGTTTTAAAATAAATTGAAACCGGCTAGGCACAGTGGCTCATGCCTATAATCCCAGCACTTTGGGAGACCAAGGCAGGTGGATCACTTGAGCCCAGGGGTTTGAGACCAGCCTGGGCAACATGGCAAAACCCCATCTCTACAGAAAATACAAAAAATTAGCCAAGTGTGGTGGTGTGTGCCTGTAGTCCCAGATACTGGGGAGGAAAGGGGGGAGGATCACCTGAGCCCAGGAGTTCGAGGCTGCAGTGAGCTATGATTGTACCACTGCACTCCAGTCTGGGCAATAGAGTGAGACCATGTCCCGTCCCCCGCCCCCTGCCCCCGCAAAAAATGGAAGCCAATTGAGGGCCTTGAATTCAATAACTGCCAAAGTTCTTTCTTGGCAACAGCGTTTATGTAGTGAGCATTCACACTTGTGCTCTCTTGAAGCACTCAATAGCTGGATGATTGTGGGCAAGTCGGCCAGGCTCCCTGTGCCTCAGTTTCCTCACTGGTGGAACAGGGATAATAGCAGAACCTATTTAGCCAGGCATAGTGGTGCGCACCTGTAGTTGCAGCTACTTGGGGGCTGAGGTGGGAGGAATGCTTGAGCCTGGGAGATCAAAGCTGCAGTGAGCCAAGATTGTGCCACTGTACTCCAGCCTGGGTGACAGAGTGAGACCCTGTCTCAACCAAACTAAACCAAACAGTATCTATAACTCATAAGGTGGTTATGACAATTAAATGAGATGACACAGGCTTAGAAGAGTGCCAAGCACTCAAGAAGGCTAGCCATTCGTATCACTGCATCTGCAGCAATGCGATTCTTGCGTTGAAAATGCCAGTTTTGGCCGGGCGCGGTGGCTCATGCCTGTAATCCCAGCACTTTGGGAGGCCGAGACGGGTGGATCACGAGGTCAGGAGATCGAGACCATCCTGGCTAACACGGTGAAACCCCGTCTCTACTAAAAAAAAAAAAATGCAAAAAACTAGCCGGGCGAGGTGGCGGGCGCCTGTAGTCCCAGCTACTCCGGAGGCTGAGGCCGGAGAATGGTGTGAACCCGGGAGGCGGAGCTTGCAGTGAGCTGAGATCCGGCCACTGCACTCCAGCCTGGGCGACAGAGCGAGACTCCATCTCAAAAAAAAAAAAAAAAAAAAAAAAAAATGCCAATTTTTTTCTCCTCTCCCTGTTCATCAGCCCTTCCCTGCCCCATCCTTGATGTTTTAAGATTAAAAGAAAGAAGCAAAGCAGTGTTGGAAGTGCTGGTTTCTGCCTGTCAAGGTGAAGGCTGTCCAGGTTGCCAGAGGCCTCGTAGCTGCCTGGCAGTTTGGCCTGGATGAGAGCCCTGGGGTGTAGGGAGACAGCAGCTTCCCTGTCAATAGCTTTGTCATTTGTAAGTCAGGGCCTTTGACTGTAAATGAGGGAAAACTAATCACGAAATAGCTTAAGCAAAAATGGAAATATGTTGGCTCATGTAGTTAAAAACTGAGGTACGTGAGCTTCAGGCATGGCTGAATCCAGGTGCCTAAACAGTATCTTCAACCTCAGCTCTTTTCCATCCATTACCTCTCTTCTCTCTTCTTAGACTTCATTCTGAGGCAGGGTTCTCCCCAGCCCCTGGTAGCTTTAGGAATATATCCTCTGAGCTCTAGGTTCAACAGAAAGGGCATTCTTTCTTTTCAACTTCCACAAAATCACAGAATAAGACCCAATAGACTGACTTGGGTCACACATTTACTCTTTTTTTTTTTTTTTTTTTTTTGAGATGGAGTCTCACTCTGTTGCCCAGGCTGGAGTGCAGTGGCGTGATCTCGGCTCACTGCAACCTCCACCTCCTGGGTTCACGCCATTCTCCTGCCTCAGCCTCCCAAGTGGCTGGGACTACAGGTGCCCGCCACCACGCCTGGCTAATTTTTTGGTATTTCTTGTAGAGATGGGGTTTCACCGTGTTAGCCAGGATGGTCTCGATCTCTTGATCTCATGATTCACCCACCTCGGCCTCCCAAAGTGCTGGGATTACAGGCATGAGCCACCGCGCCTGGCCATCTACTCTCTTTTTTTGAGACAGGGTCTCACTCTGTCACCCAGGCTAGAGTGCAGTGGCATGATCACAGCTCACTGCTGCCTCAACCTCCCCAGCTCAAGCGATCCTCCCACCTCAGCCTCCCTAGTAGCTGGGACTACAGGTGTACGCCACTGAGCCCAGCTAGTTTTTTTTTTTTTTTTTGTATTTTCGTAGCAATTAGGTCTCGCCATGTTGCCCAGGCTGGTCTCAAACTCCTGGGCTCAAGGGATCTGCCCACCTCAGACTTCCAAAGTGCTAGGAGTACAGGTGTGAGCCACTGTGCCTGGCCCACACATCTACTCGGTTTCTTTTTTAGATAAGATCTTGCTCTGTTGCCCAGGCTGGAGTGCAGTGGTGTGATCTTAGCTCACTGCAACCTCCTCCTCCCGAGTTCAAGTGATTCTTGTGCCTCAGCCTCCTGAGTAGCTGGGATAACAGGCATGTGCCACCATACCCGGCTAATTTTTTTTTTTGAGACGGAGTCTCGCTCTGTCGCCCATGCTGGAGTGCAGTGGTGCGATCTCGACTCACTGCAAGCTCTGCCTCCCGGGTTCACGCCATTCTCCTGCCTCGGCCTCCCAAGTAGCTGGGACTACAGGTGCCCGCCACTGCACTCGGCTAATTTTTTGTATTTTTAGTAGAGACGGGGTTTCACCGTGTTAGCCAGGATGGTCTCGATCTCTTGACCTCGTGATCCGCCCGTCTCAGCCTCCCAAAGTGCTGGGATTACAGGTGTGAGCCACCGCACCCGGCCTAATTTTTGTATTTTTAGTAGAGATGGAGTTTCACCATGTTGGCTAGGCTGGTCTCGAACTCCTGGCCTCAAGTGATCCATCTGCCTCGGCCTCCCAAGGTGCTGGGTTTACAGGCATGAACTACTGTGCCCGGCCTCACATCTACTCTTGAGTTACCCACTTGACAAGAGCAATTGGTACCCAGCTGGCCAGGCTTGAGTCACATGCGAATCTCTGAAGCTGATGGTGGGGTCAACCCTGTAGGGCCACATCTCACATGCAGGGATGGCTTCCCAGACATAAATTGGGCTGCTGTTATCAGACTAAAGAAACGTCAACTCTGGGCCAGCTAAAGAAAGCTTCTGACCTTCTGGGTGGCCTTGGGACAGAAGAAATAAACAACTTCTAGCCAGTATTTACTGAGTGCGAGCAGTGTCCTAGAAAGTTCTAGGCCCGGGAATTCAGCTGTAAACAAGGAGGGCAAAGCCACAGCTCTCATGAGTTTGCCATGTCCATGTCTCTGCGCCCAAATCCTGTGCATTTCTCCTCCAAGCACTTTGAGACCCTGTACCTTCGCTCTCATCTCTCTCAAACACAGGTTGAGGTCCCAGGAAGGCAGAGGAATGGGCTGCGTGCTCCCCCTTGTTAGAGATTTTGACCCAGCCTGGACTTTATTCAGGACGCAATATGTGGACATGGCAAGGCTATGCCTGTAATTGTTGGCCCCTTCCTGAAAAACTCAGCCCGGCCGGGTGTGGTGACTCACGCCTGTAATCCCAGCACTCTGGGAGGCCAAGGCAGGTGGATCACTTGAAGTCAGAAATTTGAGACCAGCCTGGGCAACATGGTGAAACCCTGTCTCCACCAAAAAAATACAAAAATTAGCTGGGTATGAGATGTGGGCCCAGGGGAGGGTATGGCCCGTGGCAGGCAGCCTGTCCTCAGCTTCGGGGAGGCACTGGGGAGTGGTGAGGACTGTGGCGTGCCGGCCAGTGTGTCCGCTCCCCAGAGCTGCAGCGAGTGGTTGCCAGGATAGAACACAGGCCCAGTGCTATCAGTGTGCAGTTCTTCAAGAGAATCTGTAAATTTGCACTTTTATCTGAAACCGCCTGGCTCTGAAATACTGGCATCTCATTCAAATTGTTATTTATTTATTTAGTGACAGGATCTCATTCTGCCACCCAGGCTGGAGTGCAGTGGTGCAGTCATAGTTCACTGCATCCTCCAACTCCTGGGCTCAAGCCATCCTCCCGCCTCAGCCTCCTGAGTAGCTGGGACTACAGGTGTAAGCTACCATGCCCAACTAATTAAATAATTTTTTTTTGTAGAGATGGGGTCTCACTATGTTGCCCAGGCTGATCTTGAACTCTTAGCATCAAGTCATCCTCCACCTTGGTCTCCCAGAGTGCTGGGATTATGGCCATGAGCCACCTCTCCTTCAAAGAGCTTTAAACCTGGGGTAAGGCCAGTATATCGGTGGCCAGATGTCACCCAGAAGTCACCATTTGCAACGTTTTTGTTCTAGGGACTGTGATGGGGAGGGGGTCTCTGAAGCCTGAGATGTCTCTATTGCCATCTGACAAGGGAGGGCCTTTGTTTTTGCGGACCCAGTCGTTTCAGTGGCCCCAAACCAAAGAGCACTGAAGGAGAACCGGTTGTAACAGTTGGTGTCACAATCTGATAACCCTGCTTAGCTGGACTAGGGCCCTGGGTCTGGAATGTTCCAGCACCTCCTCCGCGGATGCAGCTGAGCCTCTCAGGTCTCCCCCTCGAGCTTTGGGAAACGCCTCAGAGTCTGTGGCCTCCAAGGCAGCCAGCTCCTCCGAACCCCGCTGGTTGGGCGGGGTGGTGTATTGTCTTCCTAGAGAAGCCGTGACCAAGTCCCACACGCTGGGCAGCTTAAAGAACAGAGATATTAGGCAGGGTGCGTTGGCTTACACCTATAATCCCAGAACTTTGGGAGGCTGAGGCGGGTGGATCACCTGAGGTCAGTAGTTCGAGACCAGCCTGACCAACATGGTGAAACCCTGTCTCCACTAAAAATACAAAAATTAGCCGGACGTGGCGGTGGATGCCTGTGATCCCAACTACTCAGGAGGCTGAGGCAGGAGAATCGCTTGAACTTGGGAGGTGGAGGTTGCAGGGAGCCGAAATTGCGCCATTGCACTCCAGCCTGGGGGACAGAGCAAGACTTCGTCATAAAAAAACAAACAAAACAAAAACAGAGATATATTTTGTCAATTCTGGAGGCCAGAAGTCTGGGATCAAGCCTCGGCAGCGTTGGTCCCTTCTGAGGGCTATGAGGGGAATCTGTCCCAGGCCTCTCTCCTGGCTGCTGGTGGCTGTTGATCATCTTTGATGCTCCTCGGCCTCCAGAAGGAGCACCATCTCCGCCTCCGCCTCTGCCTCCGCGTGGCCTTCCCCCTCTGTGCTGCCAGGCTGTGTGTCTACCTTTCGCCTTTATTGGACTAGGCCTGTTGGACTGGGGCCCACCCTAATGACCTCATTTTAACTTCATAATCTCTGTAAAGACCTGTCTCCAAATAAGGCCACATTCTGAGGTCCTGAGGGTTAGAACTGCCATATAACTTTTTTGGGGGACACAGTTCAACTCACAGCAGGGTCTGAGCCCAGTCCCTGTAGCATTGCCCTGGGCCGCCCTCGGCTCTCGTCATCATCATCCACTTCCCACAAGGCTCTGGCCCCTTCCAGCCCCTCCTCCCCCACTTCGTTCCTGTTCCAGGGCTCCAGACCCAGGGAACTTGTTTCTGTTGCCTCCACTCTCCCGCCTCTTTTCCACAGGGGGCCTTCTCAGAAGCCGTTTCCCCTGCTGGGAACAAGTTCCTGCTCCCTTAGTACCTGCTCACCCTGTAGGTCTCAGCCTAATAGACGTTCACTAAGAGGGACCTTCTTTCACCCCCCGCCTCCCTTCAAATCTGAAGTAGTCCCCTCTGGTATTCTCTTTGCTCACATCCTGGTCTTCTGCCCCAGTCTGTGTTTATAGATTCACTTGGGCCCTACTTTTTCTTTTTCAAGATGGAGTCTCACTTTGTCACCCAGGCTGGAGTGCAGTGGTGCAATCTTGGCTCCCCAACCTCTGCCTGCTGGGCTCAAGGGATTCTCCTGACTCAGTCTCTCAAGTAGCTGGGATTGCAGGCGCCTGCCACCACACCTGGCTAATTTTTGTATTTTTAGTAGAGACAAGGTTTCACCATGTTGACCAGGCTGGTCTTGAACTCGTGACCTCAGGTGATCCACCTGCCTCAGCTTCCCAAAGTGCTGGGATTCCAGGCGTGAGCTACCGCGCCCAGCCTTGTGCACCTGCTTTTAAATGTTGGTCCCCCTCACTGGACTGTCAGTCCCCTTGAGGGCAAAAACCACATCTGTTTTGTTTATCCAGCACATGATCATTGCTTTATAATTACTAGATGAAAGAACGAATGAACGAATGCATTTCCTTGAGGACCTCTGTGGGCCTCAGTTTCCCCATGTGAGACAGGGTGTGGCTGACTGAGCCCATTTTCCCAGGGAGGACATTGATGTCCCGGGCAGGACATCGTCCGTGGCCTTGGCAGGATCCTCGGAGCTGTTTTGGGCCTTTTTGTTGTGCTTGGGATGAGGCAACCTCAGGGGAGCCTGTACAGGTGTGTCTGGGCTTGGGAGCACCTCCTTGGCACCCACTGGCAGCTTGCCGCACGGGAGGCAGCGGACGCAGGTTGGAAACAGCCCCTAGGAAATGAGAAGGTGTTTCCTGGAGGCCTGCGCCACTCAGCTTCCTGGCAGAGGAAGGAGCGTTTCCCTCATCCTGGCCCAGGTCCCGGGGCCATCTGCTCCAGGAAGGCTCTGGTGGCTCGTGATGAGCTGCCCCGTAAGAGGGAACAGGGTAGAGGCACGGCCTTGGGGGATGGCCTCTGCCTGGATTTCATGGGAAAGGATGCAGGGCCAGGGCTGACATTTTGTCAAATCCAAGCAACTTTGCAAAAAAGTCCTCTCACTCTCCACCCCCTGGAATCGAATGCTTCACTGTCCTTCCCTGGCAGAGGGCCTGTCCTGTGAGGGTTACATGGCCAGGCGATTAGCTTGGTGCTGGATGCCTGATGAGAGCTCAGTTGAATGTTAGCCGTTGCTGTTTCTAGGCTAAACTATTGTCTTTTTGCATGATTTCTTTCTTCTGCACAGAGTGTTGGTAGCTTTCATCAGGTCTTTGTAGGGTCTGTGACTCCCAAACCATTCAGGACACTGGCCTAGACTCTGTAGGTGTCTGTGAGGCGAGAAGCCCCTGGATGCATCTCTTCCTGTCAGAGCCTGCAGCACTGAGGCCTGTGTCCCCAGGCCTCCTGTCTGCTGAGCTCTGGGGTTTCACGCCTGCCCTGCCAGCGCCGAGGTCCCCGCCCTGGGTTTGAGCCATCTCTCCTCTCCATCCTCCTCCAGACCGCAAAGGCCGAGACTCCATCAGAGCTGTGAGGGAGGCCAGGGCCAGATGCCAGCTTGCCAAGGAGGCCGATTAAAAACAGCCTTGCCGGGGGCAGATGGCTGGGTGCCCTTGGCCTGGTGTAGGCTTCGATAAGCAATTGTTTTCCTGTTGGTGAGGAAAAAAAAAAAAAATCTCCTTTGACTTTCCCAGGCACTGCTGGGCCTCATTTTCTTCTCAGGAACTCTTGCAGCCCTGTCAGAGGCAGCTCTAGGATGGGGGAGAGACTGACCGCCTGCCCTGGGGGACGCAGGCCGGGCTGAGAGACACACTCAAGAGCAGACCAGCTTGCTTGGACATCAGTCCTCGTGGGAACATTCCAGAGCATAGGCTACCTACCAGAGCAGGCCGTGGGCATCTGTATTAGTCCGTTTTCACACTGCTGATAAAGACATATCTGAGACTGGACAATTTATAACATAAAGAGGTTTAACTGGACTTATAGTTCCACGTGGCTGGGGAAGCACCACGATCATGGCAGAAGGCAAGGAGGAGCAAGTCCCGTCTTACATGGACGGCAGCAGGCAGAGAGAATGAGGAAGACGCAAAAGCGGAACCCCCTGATAAAACCATCAGATCTCGTGAGACTTACTACCACGAGAACAGTATGGGGGAAACTGCCACCATGATTCAGTTATCTCCCACCGGGTCCCTCCCACAACACACGGGAATTATGGGAGTACAATTCAAGATGAGATTTGGGAGGGGACGCAGAGTCAAACCATATCAGCATCCAACAGGTATTTGTTGAAGTAATAGTTTTTGAGCACTTAACCACGTGCCGGGCAGGATTCTGAGTGCTTGGTTCATCTAATCCTATGACTATGGGATGGGCACCAACTTTATAGGAGGTCAATGACCGTAGGCTATTGAGCTTGAGGGGATCCGAGTTTCCTCTTCTAAGAGATAAGGATCGTGAAAAGAAGTCAAGTAGCAGCAGCTAGGGCCACGGAGAAATATCGAACTTGAGTTGTATTCTCTCGTTGATGGGGAAGCTGAGACGGACAGAGTTGATTTCTTTCTTTCTCAGATCAGTAAGGGGGAATGAGGGACAGAGAAATAGGAGATTTCTCCTGACCTCCTGCCCCATCTGATCCCGTAGCATCCTAGGCCTTATCATCATAACTCCAATCATGGTTACAGGTATTTTCTTTCCTTTAAAGTTTTTTTTTTTTTTTTTTTTTTTTAGACAGTCTTACTCTGTTACCCAGGCTGGAGTGTGGTGGTGCAAACTCACCTCACTGCAACCTCTGCCTCCCGGGTTCAAGTGATTCTCCTGCCTCAGCCTCCTGAGTAGCTGGGACTACAGTACCTACCACCACGCCTGGCTAATTTTTGTATTTTTATTTTTTTTTAATTTTATTTTATTATTATTATTTTTTTTTATTTTTGAGACGGAGTCTCGCTCTGCCGCCCAGGCTGGAGTGCAGTGGCCGGATCTCAGCTCACTGCAAGCTCCGCCTCCCGGGTTCACGCCATTCTCCTGCCTCAGCCTCCCGAGTAGCTGGGACTACAGGCGCCGCCACCTCGCCCGGCTAGTTTTTTGTATTTTTAAAGTAGAGACGGGGTTTCACCGTGTCAGCCAGGATGGTCTCGATCTCCTGACCTCGTGATCCGCCCGTCTCGGCCTCCCAAAGTGCTGGGATTACAGGCTTGAGCCACCGCGCCCGGCCAATTTTTGTATTTTTAGTAGCGATGGGGTTTCACCACATTGGCCAGGCTGGTCTGGAACTCCTAACCTCAAATGATCTGCCCGCCTTGGCCTCCCAAGGTGTTGGGATTATAGGTGTGAACCATTGCACCTGGCCTGAATGTGACTATTCTAGATACTTTATGTAACTGCAATCTTACAACACTTGTCCTTTAGTATCTGGCTCGTTTCACTTAGCATATATCTTCACAGTTCGTCTGTGTTGTAGCATGAGTCAGAGTTTCCTTCTTTATTGTGGCTGTATAGTATTCTGTTGTATGGCTCTGCCACGTTTTGTTTATTCATTCTTCTATTGATGGACACTTGGCTATACCTTTTGGCTATTGTTAATGATGTTGCTATGAACATTAGTGTACAAGTATCTGTTTGAATCCCTGCTTTCACTTCTTTTGGGTCTGTACCTAGGAGAGGAGTTGCTGGTTATATGATAACTCTATGTTTAACTGTTTGGGGAGCCAGCAGGCTGCCTCATTGTAGTTTGGATTTGCAGTTCTCTTACTATGAGGTTGAACATCTTGCCACATGATTGGACTCTTTGGCGTTCTCTTACCACACACTCTGTGTGCATGAGTCAGGCCCGTGACAGGGCTGGGATGTTGGGTTTTTCCCTTTTGTCTTTCCTATTGGGCTTTCCCTGCTGCATGCTGGCATAGTAGCTATTCCATCAGTTCTTCTGAAAGGACCGTTCCGAGAGCACTGAGGGACAGTTTCTGCCTCTCAGCCAGATCCTCCAGGGAGCTCTGGCTTTCTGCTGTCTGTACCTTCCTCTCTGTTACCCCACTACCACCCAGTGTCATCAGAGATACCATTTTATTCATTCATAAAATCTCTACTGGGCCCCCACTGTTTTCCTGGGACATCTAGAGAGGCCCTTTTTTTTTCCTTTTTTTTTCCTTTTTTTTTGAGACGGAGTCTCCCTCTGTTGCCAGGCTGGAGTGCAATGGCGCAACCTCAGCTCACTGCAACCTCTGCCTCCCGGGTTCAAGCGATTCTCCTGCCTCAGCCTCTCGAGTAGCTAGGATTATAGGCATGTGCCACTACGCCTGGCTAATTTTTGTATTTTCAGTAGAGACGGGGTTTCACCATGTTGGCCAGGCTGGTCCAGAGAGACCCTTTGTGATGTGGGTGACTAGCACGAAGTGGCCATCATCCACAGGTGTCTGTCCACAAATGTACTCCCTGAATTCCAGCGGTACCTGTGACATTTGTCCAGCAGAATTTGTCAAACACGTTAACCAAAGGTTAATGTTCTGTCCCAGAGATGGTAAGAATTGACAGCCTAAGGGGATGTATTAATCTTTTTTATTTTTATTTTTTGAGACGAGTCTCGTTCAGTCCCCCAGGCTGGAGTGCAGTGGCGCGATCTCGGCTCAGTTACTGCAGCCTCCACCTGCTGGGTTCAAGTGATTCTCCTGCCTCAGCCTCCTGAGTAGCTGGGATTACAGGTGCCCGCCACCACGCCCAGCTAATTTTGTATTTTTAGTAGAGATGGGGTTTCACCAGGTTGGCCAGGTTGGTCTTGAACTCCTGACCTCAGGTGATCCACCTGTCTTGGCCTCCCAACCTGCTGGGAGGATTACAGGTGTGAGCCACTGTGCCCGACATTTCTTTTTTTTTTTTTTTGAGACGGAGTCGCTCTGTGCCCCAGGCTGGAGTGCAGTGGCGTGATCTCGGCTCACTGCAAGCTCCGCCCCCCGGGTTCACGCCATTCTCCTGCCTCAGCCTCCTGAGTAGCTGGGACTACAGGTGCCCGCCACCACGCGCGGCTAGTTTTTTGTATCTTTTAGTAGAGACGGGGTTTCACTGTGTTAGCCAGGATGGTCTCGATCTCCTGACCTCGTGATCCGCCCGCCTTGGCCTCCCAAAGTGCTGGGATTACAGGCTTGAGCCACCGCGCCCGGCCAGTGTGCCTGACCTTTCTCTTTTTGTTTTTTGAGATGGAGTCCCACTCTGTCATCCAGGCTGAAGTGCAATGGCGCGATCTCAGCTCACTGCAACCTCCGCCTCCCGGGTTCAAGTGATTCTCCTGCCTCAGCCTCCTGAGTAGCTGGGATTACAGGTGTACATCACCACACCTGGCTAATTTTTGTATTTTTAGTAGAGATGGAGTTTCACCATGTTGGTCAGGCTGGCCTCGAAATTCTCACCTCGCGATCCACCTGCCTAGGCCTTCCAAAGTGCTGGGATTATAGGCGTGAGCCACCGTGCCCAGCCTTTTTTTAAAAAAATGAGATAAAAGTTCATATAATATAAAATTGACCATTTTGAAGTGTATAGTTCAGTGCCATTTAGTACATTCACAATGCTGTGCAACCATTACCTCTATCTACTTTCAAAACGTTTTAGTCACCCCAAAAGGAAACCCCGTACCCATTAAGCAGCCATTCCCCACACCCGCTAACGTCACCATTCCCATAGTCCTAGGCAACTGTTAGTCTACTTTCTGTCTCTATGGAGTTGTGTATTCCGAAAATTTCATATAAATAGAATCATATATATGTGACCTTTTGTGACTGGCTTCCTTCAGTTAGCATAATATTTTAGAGGTTCATCCATATTGTGGCATACTTGATTCCCCTGCAACCCTTTTTTTTTTTTTTTTTTTTGAGACAGTCTTGGTCTATTGCTCAGGCTGGAGTGCAGTGGTATGATCTCAGCTCACTGTGACCTCTGCTTCCCGGGTTCCAGCGATTCTCCTGCCTTAGCCTCCTGAGTAGCTGGGATTACAGGCACACGCCACCGCGCCCAGCTAATTTTTGTATTTTTAGTAGAGACGAAGTTTCACCATGTTGGCCAGGCTGGTCTGGAATTCCTGGACTCAAGAGATCTGCCTGCCTCAGCCTCCCAAAGTGCTGGGATTATAGGTATGAGCCACTGCATCCAGCCCTGACCTGCATTTTTCATGCCCAGCATTTAAAAATATTTGAAATAATTGCTAATGTGAAAAAGTCAGGCAACCTTATTAACCTCCTTAGGGCTTCTCTTGGGAAAAAACAAAAGGAAAACCAGCAATAGTAGGCCCAAATTCCTGCTGAGCAACAATTGGCTGGAAGCAGCTATCAGTTCTGTAGGGGACACGTGTGCTACATTTGGGGGTTTTCTTATACTTGTTCCTATAGGAATTGAGTTAGGAATTGTTGTCATGGTGTATGAGAAGTAGTTCCGGCTACCTGGGAGGCTGAGATGGGAGGATCACTTGAGCCTAGCAGTTCAAGGGTGCAGTAAGCTATGAGTATGCCACTGTAGTTCAGCCTGGAGAGAGAGAGAGAGAGAAGAGAGAGAGGGGGGGGGAGAGAGAGAGAGAGAGAGAGAGAGAGAGAGAGAGAGAGACCTTGTCTCAAAAAAAAAAAAAAAAGAAAAATAAAAAAATATAAGAAGATGCAGACTGTGCTTTTCTGTATAGACTCAGAGATCAGATCACACCATGTTTTGCAAGATTTTTTTAGGATGTCAACTGGAGGCAGGAATTAGACAGCAGCCCGGGCCAGGAGGAGAGGGGCTCCTTTCCTGTCCCTGCCCCTAGGAGCTGGGCCGGCTGACCCTTTCTCTCTCTGCAGGTGGCTCCGCTGCCGGATGGGAGTGTCCCAGTGTGCTGGATGAAGCTGGCGCATGCACCATGTCATCATGTGTCTCTAGTCAGCCCAGCAGCAACCGGGCCGCCCCCCAGGATGAGCTGCGGGGCAGGGGCAGCAGCAGCAGCCAAAGCCAGAAACCCTGTGAGGCCCTGCGGGGCCTGTCATCCTTGAGCATTCACCTGGGCATGGAGTCCTTCATTGTGGTCACCGAGTGTGAGCCGGGCTGTGCTGTGGACCTTGGCTTGGCCCGGGACCGGCCCCTGGAGGCCGATGGCCAAGAGGTCCCCCTCGACACCTCCGGGTCCCAGGCCCGACCCCACCTCTCCGGTCGCAAGCTTTCTCTGCAAGAGCGGTCCCAGGGTGGACTGGCAGCCGGCGGCAGCCTGGACATGAACGGACGCTGCATCTGCCCATCCCTGCCCTACTCGCCCGTCGGCTCCCCTCAGTCCTCGCCTCGGCTGCCCCGGCGGCCGACAGTGGAGTCTCACCATGTCTCCATCACGGGTATGCAGGTGCGTGAGCTGGTGGTGAGCCAGGTCCTAGGGGTCCCCGGTGCCCTTCCCTGCCCCCAGCAGGGTCTCTGTGGAAGGTTGGGCTCCCCCAGAAGGATTTGAGTGCCACAGTTGACCTAGGACTTGACTCCAGGGAACCTGGGGGGTGGCTGGGGCCAAAAAGGGGCCCTAGGGGGGTCGTGAATCAGCATGGGGAAGGGAAGGCGGTCAGCAAAGGGTAGGTTATGGAGCCGGTTACCAGTGTGGAGTGTAGGCCCCTGGGGCTTGTTCCTTCTGGGGGGCCCTGGGAAACAGCACAGAACAGCAGCCTCAGAGTCATCCTGCCAGGGGTGAGGGAGCTGGGGTGTTTATACTCATGGGTGACGGCTGCTGGGGCGGGTGTGTGTGACCCGCTGGGGGTGTGGACAGAGCAGCTGCAGGGCCAGAGGGAGCCTCCAGCAGAGACCGAGGTGTGGGCGAAGGTGTGATGGAATGAGGTCGGTCACTGAGAGCCTGGCGACAACCCGCCTGGCCGAGCATGTGTTGGCACCAGGCACTGGGTTCAGCATTTCCTGTGCATTTCTCACAAGACCCTTACCGTAAACCCTGGCGGGGTAGATTAGAACTCAGATCCCCACCAGGGTTCACAGGGCCCTGTGTGGTCTGACCCTTTCCCACCCCTCCTTGCCATCTGCTGCCAGCTCCCTAAGCTCCCTCTGTTCCTGCCTTCGCATTCCTTGGAATCCAAGTTCTTGCCTGCCTGGGGTCTTTATTCTCGCTGTTCCTTCTGATTGGAACCACCTCCCCCACCACCCCATGCCAACTTTGTAAGGCCTATTCCATCTAATGTCCAAGTCTCAACTCCAGTATCACCTCCTCCAAAAGGCTCCCCGGGCTACCTTCCCTAAAGCATCCTCCAGCCTCTCTCTGCCCCATGGCCCTATTTGCTTTCCTTTATAACATTCATCAGCATCTGATTATCTGTGTGTTGGCTTAGTTGTTTATTGCCTGTCTCCACCCAGCCAGAGCATAAGCTCCATAGGATCATTTCATCCACCCCCACACCCCATCCCATCCCCAGAGCCTAGCAGAGTACCTGGCACATTGTAGGAGCCCAAAAATATTTGTTGAAGGAATGAATGAATTTAATCGGAAGAAGGCCCAACATCAGAATGCCTTTCTAAAGGGGCTTTTTAATTGTTGTTGTTGTTGAGATGGAGGGTTGCTCTGTCACCCAGGCTGGAGTGCAGTTGCACGATTTTGGCTCACTGCAACTTCCGCCTTCCGGGTTCAAGCTATTCTCCTGCCTCAGCCTCACGAGTAGCTGGGACTACAGGTGTGCACCACCACGCCTAGTTAATTTTTGTATTTTTTTTTTTTAAGTAGAGATGGGGTTTTGCCATATTGGCCAGGCTGGTCTTGAACTCCTGACCTCAAGTGATCCACCTGCCTTGGCCTCCCAAAGTGCTGGGATTACAGAAATGAGCCACTGTGCCCGGCCAAAGGGGCTGATTTTGAAGGGGCTATAGGGACTACATTTTGAAGGCCAGGAAAAACTTTCATAATTGGAGATGGGGCCCTGGAGAGTTGAGAGGAGGGAGAATTCACAGCATGAACCAGAGACAGAACCGGGACCCATGAGCAACGGCTCGTTTTTAGCTTAGCTTCTTTCACGGCATCATGATTTTGAGATTTATCCATATTGTGGCGTATATCCGTAGTTCCTTTTTACTGCTGAATAATTTCAATTGTATGGACGTACCACAGTTTGCTTATTCATTTACCTGAAGGACATTTGGATTGCTTCCAATTTTTTATTATTACAACTAAAGCTGTTATTAATATTTATATGCAAGTCTTTGTAAACACATTTTCATTTCCATAGGGTAGAATGGCCTGTGGTATGGTAGATGTTTGTTAAGAAACTGCCAAGGCCTGGTGCAATGGCTTATGTCTGTAATCCCAGCTACTTGGGAGACTGAGGTGGGAGGATCACTTGAGACCAGGAGTTTGAGACCAGCCTGGGCAACATAGCAAGACCCATCTCTACAAAAAACAAAACAGGCTAGGCGCAATAGCTCATGCCTGTAATCCCAGCACTTTGGGAGGCCAAGGCAGGAGGATCACCTGAGGTCAGGAGTTAGAGACCAGCCTGGCCAACATGGAGAAACCCCGTCTCTACTAAAAATACAAAAAAATCAGCTGGGTGTGGTGGTGGGTGCCTGTAATCCCAGCTATTTGGGAAGCTGAGGCAGGAGAATTGCTTGAACCTGGGAGGCGGAGGTTGCGGTAAGCCGAGATGGCACCACTGCACTCTAGCCTGGGCAACAAGAGCAAAACTCCATCTCAAAAAAAAAAAACAGCCAAAGTTTTAATTTTGGTGAAGTTCAATTTATCATTTGTTTCTTTTGTCTGTACCTTTTTCGTATTATCTAAGAAACCCTTGTCTACCCCAAGCTTGCACAGACTTGCTCTTCTTGTATCACTTTATGTTTTTTTTTTTTTTTTTTTTTTTTTTTGAGACGGAGTCTCGCTCTGCCGCCCAGGCTGGAGTGCAGTGGCCGGATCTCAGCTCACTGCAAGCTCCGCCTCCCGGGTTCACGCCATTCTCCTGCCTCAGCCTCCCGAGTAGCTGGGACTACAGGCGCGCGCCACCTCGCCCGGCTAGTTTTCTGTATTTTTTAGTAGAGACGTGTCGGCCAGGATGGTCTCGATCTCCTGACCTCGTGATCCGCCCGTCTCGGCCTCCCAAAGTGCTGGGATTACAGGCTTGAGCCACCGCGCCCGGCCCACTTTATGTTTTTACAGGACAATGTAGCCAAGGATTACTTGTTTAAGATTTACTTTTTAAAACTAGGAACAACCTTCTAAAAAAAATGGGTTTTACCAGAGTCCAGAGTGTGTGCTTACATTTTGACAAAGTACAACAAGCAAAGTCAGTGCTGTTAGAAGTCAGGAGAGTGGCCACCTGGGGAAGGGCAGTGGTGGGAGTGGCTTCTGGGAGCTGGGGATGTTCTCTTTCTTGATTTGGGTTCTGGTTACCTGTGTGTGTTTAATTTGGAGAAATGTATCTAGTTGCAAACTTTTTTTTTTTTTTTTTTTTTTTTGAGATATAGTTTTACTCTGTTGCCCAGGCTGGAGTGCAATGGTACAATCTCTGCTCACTGCAACCTCTGCCTCCCTGGCTCAAGCAATTCTCGTGCCTCAGCCTCCTGAGTAGCTGGGATTACAGGTGCCCACCACCATGCCTAGCTAATTTTTATATTATTTATAGAGATGGGATTTCACCATGTTGGCCAGGCTGGTCTGGAACTCCTGAACTCAAGTGATCCTCCCGCTTTGGCCCCCCAAAGGGCTTACAGGCGTGAGGCACCACGCCTGGCCTCTAGTTGCAAACTTAAAATTCATTTTCCACGTGTCTCTGCTTACTCTCTAGGACTGTGTGCAGCTGAATCAGTATACCCTGAAGGATGAAATTGGAAAGGTAAATATCCCCGGAGCCAGGCTGGCTTTCTGCATTCGCTGGGGGCGTTCAGATACTGTAGAGGGAAGGGGGTAAAGCTGGGACCAGGAGAGGAGTCTTTGAAGGCGAGGTTGGTGGAAAGGGTTTTGTCATTCATGATCTAGGTTTTTGGTTTAGTTTTGTTTTCTTGTATCTTAAAATTAAACATGTTTCTGCAGAAGCTCAGAAAGCTTCCAAAGAAATTCCATATCACCTTGGTGATAGTTACATCCCCATTACATTTGGGGTTTTGTTTCACCCCGAGGTACTCTGATATCTAGTTTTGCTTTTGTTTTAGCCAATTAGGGGGGAGGTATCATTACCATGGTCAAATATCTGAACACCAATAGAAAACAAGTAAGTAATATAAAGGAGTGAGGCATGCCAGCTCTAAGGTAGTAGGGAGTGGTAAGGACTGTGGCAAACCATCAACATATGGAAATGAGGGCTACATATAGCTAGATCTTTCCATTTTTTCAAAAGAAACTAGGAATCTTGATTTTTTTTTTGATACAGGATCTTGCTCTGTCACCAAGCCTGGAGTGCAGTGGTGCAATCTCGGCTCACTGCAACCTCTGCCTCCTGGGCTTAAGTGATTCTCCTGCCTCAGCCTCCCAAGTAGTTGGGACTACAGGTGCGCACCACCACACCTGGCTAATTTTTGTAATTTTTGTAGAAACGGGGTTTCACTATGTTGCCCAGGCTGTTCTCAAACCTGACCCCAAGTGATCTGCCCACCTCGGCCTCCCTAAGTGCTGGGATTACAGGTGTAAGCCACCATGCCTGGCAAGGAATATAGATTTTTATATCAGACTGTTTTACTGTTTTTTTTTTTTGAGACTGAGTTTCACTATGTCGCCCAGGCTGGAGTGCTGTGCTGCAATCTCAGCTCACTGCAGCCTCTGCTTTCCAGGTTTAAGTGGTTCTCATGCCTCAGCCTCCCAAGTAGCTGGGATTACAGGTGCCTGCTACCATGCCCTGGCTAATTTTTGTATTTTTAGTAGACATGGGGTTTTGCCATGTTGGCCAGGCTGGTCTCGAACTCCTGACCTCAAGTGATCCGCCTGCCTCGGCCTCCCAAAGTAGGTATGAGCCACCGTGCCCAGCCCAGATCTTTCCATTTTTAAATCTTGGCAACTAATCCAAACTTTGTAAAAACCTAGGCTCCAACAAAATACAGTTGCGGGACAGATTTGACCAATGGGCTGCCGGTTTGCAACGTCTGTATTAGGGTTCTCATTTTGCAGATCTTAACTTCTGGATAGTATGTCATGGGCATCTCCCTTTATCCAGGGCTCATATGGTGTCGTCAAGTTGGCCTACAATGAAAATGACAATACCTACTATGTGAGTATCCGCATTCTCCTCCCTGCCCCCCTCTTTATCCACAGAAGAGCCTCCTTTCCAGCACTCAGCTTCCTGGAAAGTTTTCATAGCTGTTGTCCCATTTTATTCTTAGGTCATGTTTATTTTGTGCCTCAGGAAGGAAGTGGTATGCCCATTTTACAGATGGGAAAACAGGGAGGTGAGGGGATTGGCCCAGAAAGAGTTACCCATTCAGCAAAAGCCTTTTATGCCCTTCCTCTGAGCTGTCATCTCTGCATCCTCCATAGTACTGAGAACAAGGCAGCAGTGAGACAGATACCTGCGTGGGTGGCTTTGGAGTCAGTCCAGCGTAGGTTCGAACCTGACTATCGTGTGCCAACCATGTGACCTTGACAAGTGATATTTCCCCATGTGTAAAACAGCTGAGCCTCAGTTTCCCCATGTGTAAAACAACCAGTCCTGCCCCTCCTTTGCCCATCGCTCCAGCTCACTTGTGTTTTGATTCGATGGCAGCAAGTCCCGAGGCTCGTGGTTTCCCAGCTGAGAGAGGTGACCGTGAACCTCAGGAACAGCTCAGAGCTGGAGGCATGCACCCCAGGAGTCTAGCCTCCCTACAACCCTTGGCCGCTTGACCCCCTCTGGTAATGAGGGACTCACTCCGTTGTCCTGAACCTGCCGGGGGCCAGGAGCTTGGGCCGGCCTTGGAGTAGACGAACCCCCACTTCGCCCTCCTTCCCCTTCTCCTCCCTGCTTTAACCCGGACCTGGGGTCTTTTTTTCCTGCAGGCAATGAAGGTGCTGTCCAAAAAGAAGCTGATCCGGCAGGCCGGCTTTCCACGTGAGTTTGGCGGGCCTTTGTTCTTAGGTACAGGGGCTGAGGCAAGACAGGGCGGAGCCTTCTGAATGGGAACCATTGCATTGGGCATGGTGGCGGGTGCCTGTAGTTCCAGCTACTTGGGGGGCTGAGGCACAAGCATTGCTTGAACCTGGGAGGAGGAGTTTGCAGTGAGCCAGGATCGCGCCACTGCACTCCAGCCTGGGCGACACAGCAAGACTCTGTCTCAAAAAATAATAAAATAAAAATATTTATTAAAGTGATATAGGTATCAAGTCAAAAAATCCAATAGAGGAAAACACTCTGGCAATTCCTCAGAAAGTTAAACATGGGATTACCATATGACTCAGTAATTTCACTCCCACTTATATATACCCAAGAGGATGGAACATCCATGTTCACACTGGAGCTTGTATGTGAATGTTCATAGCAGGTTTAGTCAAATAACTAAAAAGTGGAAATAGCACACATGGCCTCAGAGAAGGAAGAGAGTATATATGCATCCAATGGAATATTATTCAGCCCTTAAAAGTAATGAAGTACCAATTCATGCCCCAACACAGAGGGGTCTTAAAGACATTACACTAAGTGAAAGAAGCCTAATGCAAAAGGTCACAAATTATGTGATTCTATTTATGTGAAATACCCAGAATAGGCCAATCCATACGAGCAAAAGTAGATTTGTGATTGCTAGGGGCTCTGGGAAACGGGGAATGAGGGGTGAATGCTGATAGATATCAGATATATATAGAGATATTTACAGAGGCATTGAAATATTCTGCAGTTGGCCAGGCACGGTGGCTCACGCCTGTAATCCTAGCACTCTGGGAGGCCGAGGCGGGTGGATCACTTGAGGTCAGGAATTCAAGATCAACCTGGCCCAACATGGTGAAGCCCTGTCTCTACTAAAAATACAAAAACTAGCCAAGTGTAGTGGTGTGTGCCTGTAGTCCCAGCTACTCGGGAGGCTGAGGCAGGAGAATCGCATGAACCCAGGAGGAGGAGGTTGCAGCGAGCTGAGATCATGCCACTGCACTCCAGCCTGGGTGACAGAGCAAGACTCCGTCTCAAAAAAAAAAAAAAAAAAAAAAAATTATGCAATAGATAATGGTGATAGTTGCACAACCTTGTCAGTGCACTAAAAACCACTAAAATACACATTTTAAAATGGTAAATTTAGCTGGGCGCGGTGGCTCACGGCTGTAATCCTAGCACTTTGGGAGGCTGAGGTGGGTGGATCACGAGGTCAGGGGTTCAAGATCATCCTGGCCAATATGGTGAAACCTTGTGTCTACTAAAAAATACAAAAATTAGCCGGGCGTGGTGGCACGCACTTGTAAATCCCTGGCTACTTGGGAGGCTGAGGCAGGAGAATCGCTGGAACCTGGGAGGTGGAGGTTGGAGTGAGCTGAGACTGCGCCACTGCACTCCAGCCTGGGCGACAGAGCGAGACTCCATCTCTCAAAAAAAAAAAAAAAAAAGGATAAATTAAAAACATGTAAATACCAGATATTTGAATTATATCTACCCCCCCGCCCCCCCCCCAAAAAAAGGCCAGAGCACAGGAGGGCTCATCATGGAGAACAGTTTCTTGCTGACCTCTTTCCTTCTCCTATAGGCAACCTTGACTTTTAGCACTTTTAGTTGCCGGTAGCTCCTGTGTGTGGTCAGATGATAGGCCTGCAGGTGAGCGTATCGGAGGCTGCTTCAACATAAGCTCCCTGCCAGCATTGCTGGGCAAAATGTCAGCTTGGGCCAAAAAGAGAAATTAGGTAAGAACAAACAGCTGGGCATGGTGGCTCACGCCTGTAATCCCAGCACTTTGGGAGGCCGAGGCGGGTGGATCACGAAGTCAGGAGTTCAAGACCAGCCTGGTCAAGATGGTGAAACTCCGTCTCTACTAAAAATACAAAAAAGTAGCCGGGCATGGTGGGCACCTGTAATCCCAGCTACTCAGGAGGCTGAGGCAGAGAATTGCTTAAACCTGGGAAACAGAGGTTACACTGAGCCGAGATCACGCCACTGTACTCCAGCCTAGGCGACAGAGGGAGACTCCAATTCAAAAAAAAAAAAAATAACAAACAAACCCCATCCTAACAGTAGGACCCTGGTTTATCCTGCTTGTCCAAACGCTGCGCCAGGCCATGATCCTCGCGTCACTATGATCAATTTTTGACATCTGCTTCTGACTTCTTCTGATAGAGGATTTCGCTCGCTTAAACACTCCTTCTTACCTCCTGTCTTCAAATAACAAATGGTGTCCTGTAACAATGTACCAGAGACTGGGTGGCTTCACCAACAGACATTTATTTCTCACACTTCCTTTTTTTTTTTTTTTGAGACAGAGTCTTGCTCTGTCACCCAGGCTGGAGTGCAGTGGCCGGATCTCAGCTCACTGCAAGCTCCTCCTCTCAGATTCACACCATTCTCCTGCCTCAGCCTCCTGAGTAGCTGGGACTACGGGCGCCCGCCACCTTGCCCGGCTAGTTTTTTGTATTTTTTAGTAGAGACAGGGTTTCACCGTGTTAGCCAGGATGGTCTCGATCTCCTGACCTCGTGATCCGCCCGTCTCAGCCTCCCAAAGTGCTGGGATTACAGGCTTGAGCCACCGCGCCCGGCCTATTTCTCACACTTCTGGAGGCTGGTTCATAGCACCATCTCAGGCCGGGTGCAGTGGCTCACGCCAGCACTTTGGGAGGCCATGGTTGGCAAATCGCTTGAGCCCAGGAGTTTGAGACCAGTGTGGGCAATGTAGTGAGACCCCTGTCTCTACCAAAAATTTAAAAATTAGCTGGACATGGTGGTGTGCACCTGTAGTCCTAGCTACTCGGGAGGCTGAGGCAGGAGGATCACTTGAGCCTGGGAGTTTGAGGTTGCAGTGATTCTTGATTGTGCCACTGCACTCCAGCCTGGTAGACAGACCCTGTCTCAAAACAAACAGACATAGGTAGTGCCTTACTGCATCCTTACATGGCAGAGGAGCTAGACAGCTCTTTGGGGTCTTTTGTTTTGTTTTGTTTTGAGATGGAGTCGTGGAGTCTCGCTCTGTCACCAGGCTGGAGTGCAGTGGCACAATCTCGGCTCACTGCAACCTCCGCCTCCTGGGTTCAAGTGGTTCTCCTGCCTCAGCCTCCCAAGTAGCTGGGACTACAGGCGGGCACCACCACGCCTGGATAATTTTTGTATTTTTAGTAGAGACGGGGTTTCACCATGTTGGCCAGGATGGTCTCGATCTCCTGACCTCATGATCCACCCGCCTCGGCCTCCCAGAGTGCTGGGATTCCAGGCCTGAGCCACTGCACCCAGCCTGGGGTCTCTTTTATAACAGCACTAATCTCATTCATGAGAGCTCTACCCTCGTGACCTGCTCTCCTCCCAGAGGTCCCGTCGCCTAATACCATCACACTGGGGATTAGGTTTTGACATAGGAATTTTGGAGGAGCACAAACATCCTGACCATAGCACCTCCCTTTCCCCAGCAGGCAGTGGAACGCTCTCCTGATGGTCCGCTCCTCTGTGGACACACACCCACCACTTCCCCCTCTTTCCAGCTGTATGGCGAGTGTCTGCCATCTCCCCACGCCCTCTCTTTTCCTTTGAACTCAGCTTTCCTCCTTTCACATCCTCCCTCTGACACCTGTACTTTTGCCTTTCCTTTTCCAAGGCCGATCACATCCCTGTTCTATTCTGTTAGTCACACTTAGAGCCTTACGTACATGGGATGTGTGCCATCGTGAGGGTTTTCACTGTGGGCCTGTACATCCTTGTGACTGCCTATTATTTACTGCAGGATCAAGCACTGGCCTGAGTGCCTCTCCCTTCTGTATAGCCTTTTGTTTTTCTCTCCTGATGCTTGCTTCTTTTCTTCTCCCTGGCTTCATTTTACGTCTGTGCTATTTCAGTTTTTTTTTTTTGTTGTTGTTTTTTTTAGATAGGGTCTCAGTCTGTCACCCAGGCTGAGTGCAGTGGCATGATCACAGCTCACTACAGGCTTGACCTTCCTGGGCTCAGGTGATCCTCCCACCCCAGCCTCTTGAGTAGCTGCGACCACAGGCACGTGCCACCATACCTGGCCAATTTTTTGTGATTTTTTGTAGAGTTGGGGTTTCTCCTTGTTGCCCAGGCTGGTCTTGAACTCCTGGGCTCAAGCCATCCCCCCACCTCAGCCTTCCAAAGTGCTGGGATTTCAGGCGTGAGCCACAGCGCCCAGCCGGCCATCTGTGCTATGAGTTAAGGAGTAAGAGTTAATGTTTATGTCCATTTTGTGGACTATAAAAACTGAGCCCAGAGAGGGGAAGTGATTGATGCACCCTGGGTGTTGAGATTGCTGAGCTAGACTGCAGTTGCCTCAGCACTCCTGCCTTTCACTGTGGACTGGGGCATGGACTGGGGATGTGGCAGGAAGGAGGGAATTCACAGGACGGCCGAGGGCTCCGCCCTCACTCACTTCCAGCGGCAGAGGAGACAGAGGAGGAGAGGGCTAGTTAAAGCCCCTGGTGGCAGCAGCCCCTCCAGCCCTGCGGAGACCCTCCCCCTTTTGGCATCCCACCTGCAGCTGCCCTCTGCGGAGGAAAGTCTCTTTGCCCTGACCCTGGGTGTGCTTTTGTTTCCTTCAGGCCGCCCCCCACCCCGAGGCACCCGGCCAGCTCCTGGAGGCTGCATCCAGCCCAGGGGCCCCATTGAGCAGGTGTACCAGGAAATCGCCATCCTCAAGAAGCTGGACCACCCCAATGTGGTGAAGCTGGTGGAGGTAAGGGTGGAGGCGCCGAGGAGGGCGGGAGGCCCTGGCTTTGCTAATACCCAGACACCCCACTGCTGGTTTCCAGGGAGAGCCAAGTCACACCAGACCGCTCACTGCAGGCCTGAGTTGTATTTACTGCTCCCTAAGACGATTTATTACTCACATTAACTATTTTTTCCCTTCTGTCTTTTGCCTGCTTTGTTTTTGTGTCAGGTATTTATTGCTCTCATTTTACGGACAAATTGAGGCTCAGAGGGATCCCTTCACCCATTTCTGTCTCTTTGAAGCTGGTTCTCTTTCTACTTACACATATGGGTAGTTGTAGCGCAAAAGCAGCCACACACATGATGGAAACACATGGCATGACTGTGTTCCAGTAAAACTTTATTTACAAAAACAAGTCCAGGCGCAGTGGCTCATGCTTGTAATCACAGCACTCTGGGAGGCCGAGGTGGGCAGATCACTTGAGATCAGGAGTTTGAGACCAGCCTGGCCAATATGGTGAAACCCCGTCTCTGCTAAAAATACAAAACAAACAAACAAACAAACCAGGCAGAGGGCTGAATTCAGCCCACATGCCATAGTTTGCCAGTCCCTGCTCTAGATCAGCAGTTCTCATACTTTTTGGTCTCAGCAATTAAAAATACAAAAAAATTAGCTGGGTGTGGTGGCGGATGCCTGTAATCCCAGCCATTTTGGGAGGCTGAGGCAGGAGAATTGCTTGAACCTGGGAGGCAGAGGTTGCAGCGAGCTGAGATCATGCCACTGCACCCTAGCCTGGACGACAAGAGTGAAACTCTGTCTCAGAAATAAAACAATTTTTTTGAAGACTCAAAAGTATATGAGTTATATTTAGTAATATCTACCACATTATAATTTAAAACTGAGAAAATTTAAACTATTAATTATTTAAAAACAACAGGCTGGGCACGATGGCTCATGCCTATAATTCCAGCACTTTGAGAGACTGAGGTGGGAGGATCGCCTGAGGCCAGCAGTTTGAGACCAGCCTGAGCAACATGGCGAAACCTCATCTCTACAAAAAGTTAAAAAAATTAGCCGGGTATGGTGGTGCACGCCTTTGGTCCCAGCTATTCTGAAGGCCGAGGTGAGAGAATCACCAGCCCAGGAGTTCGAGGCTGCAGTGAGCCATGATTGCGCCACTGCACTCCAGCCTGGGAGACAGAGTGAGACCCTGTTTCTAAAAAAGAAAAGAAACAAAAAGAGAACAATACGCTTATTATGTGTTAACAGGAGTAATACATTTTTTTTTGAGATGGAGCCTCGCTCTGCTGCCTAGGCTGGAGTGCAGTGGCACAATCTCAGCTCACTGCAACCTCTGCCTCCTGGGTTCAAGCGATTCTCCTGCGTCAGCCTCCCAAGTAGCTGGGACTGCAGGTGCGTGCCACCACGCCTGGCTAATTTTTTTGTATTTTTAGTAGAGATGGGGTTTCACCATGTTAGCCAGGATGCTCTCTTTCTCTAGAACTCATGATCCACCTGCCTCGGCCTCCCAAAGTGCTGGGATTGTAGGCATGAGCCACCACACCTGGCCAAGTAATACATTTTTATGAAAAATAAAAAGTAGAAGAGTGGCTTCGTTTTTCATTTTTGCCTTTTTTTGGGTTACTGTTTGGCTTGATAGGAGACATTTGGATTCTCATATCCGCTTTTGCATTCAATGTGTTGTGACATCACATATCATCAGGTTTCTGGAAAACCCTGTAGACTAGTGGAGAATGAGAGTCAAAAAGGCAAATATTGTCTTCGTTTTAAAGTGAAAATAGTGAACCTTGTAAACTCCCTGAAAGCATCTTGGGGATCTGCAGAAGTCTCCAGATCATGTTTGGAGCACCTCTGGTCTAGATGGCAAGGATTTGTCACTGTGCTGGATGTTCAGAGTGCCATGGGAGTACAGAGCGGAGCAGCCAGCTCACTGGGAGAAGCTGGGACAGGCCTCTTAGAGGAAGTGATGTTTGAGATGGCCATGGTGGTTCCCTGGATGAGAAGTCACGGAAAGGCATTGCAGGGCAGAGAGCTGTGTGTGGAAAGGGCTGGAAGCCTCCGTTTGGGGCAGCACACAGTGCCTTCAGGAGATGTGAGGGCTAGCTACCACCTTGCCTGGGACTCATCGGGTGCAGAGCTCTAGGTGGACAAGGTCCTGGGTGTGCCTTCCCCACAGGGCATGGCTCAGGGCTTCAGCCTGCGTGCCCAGGCTCTGCCGAGGGTGCCTCCGTTTCCTGGGACCTGTTGTCTTATTGATCTTGGGTGGCTGGAGAAAGCGGATGTGATGGGGGAAGAATCAGGGGGACTAATCTAGCCAGGGAAGCTGCATTTGTTTCTTCCCAAAGGAGAGAGATGGCAGTTGCAGGCCATCACCACCGGTCACACTGAGTGTCACAATCTCGACTCACTGGTGCTGGAGTTGGCCGTTTTCGAGGAAGCCCAAGGGCATTTGGTTAGCGAAGGGCCCTGGTCCTGGCAGGGTGTCTTTTCTCTCCGCTGCCCTATGGCATTTGGCCTTTTCACCCAACAAGACTCTGCCAGCCCATCTGTTGGTTCATTCATCAGATGTTCCCTGGGCACCTTCTGTATGCCGTGCCCCGTACAGGACGCCACTGAGGAAACCAAGATGAATGTAGCCTGCTGCCTGTCCTTTGGAGAGAGAGAAAGTGCTATGGCTGTTCTGAGCAGGGAGACATCATTTCCTGTGGGGGTAGGGACAATGGGGAGGCTTCATGGAGTCACTTGAGCCCAGTTAGGATTTGAATTTTCACCCTGAACACTGCTGTCTCCTAGGAGATGGGTTGGATTCCTGTTTTTTTTTTTTTTTTTTTCTTTTGAGACAGAGTCTTGCTCTGTTGCCCAGGCTGGAGTGTAATGGCGCAATCTCGGCTCACTGCAACCTCCACCTCCCGGGTTCAAGCGATTCTCCTGCCTCAGCCTCCTGAGTAGCTGGATTACAGGCATGTGCCACCACGCCCAGCTAATTTTGTATTTTTAGTAGAGATGAGGTTTCTCCATGTTGGTCAGGCTGGTATCGAACTCCTGACCTCAGGTGATCCGCCTGCCTCGGCCTTCCAAAGTGCTGGGATTTCAGGCGTGAGTCACCGCGCCCGGCCAGAGACGGGTTGGACTCTTACTCAAGCATGAGATATTACCGGTGGGGTATTTTGGCCCCTCCCTTTTGCAACCTCCTTTCTGAGTGTTCATATCCTTGAGGATCAGACAGTGGCATTTATTTTCCGAATAGCCATTAGGATCTTACACTCTGGGGGTTTTCCCTATGCCCTCCATCTTAACTGGGAAACACACTGCCAGGTGCAGCCCTCCTGTTGGCAGACGCAGCCACGCGGATGCTCCTCCTCCCTGCTCATATCTGTTCTCTTTTTCTCCCCCGCTGTCGGTCTCCTGCCTGTTCCATGTGTCTGTGCCAAGGTCCTGGATGACCCCAACGAGGACCATCTGTACATGGGTAAGGAAGCCCTTTTCTTGTGCCACTCTCACTCAGGCACCACACCTGCCAATGCCCAGGGGTCCTCTCGAGGCAGCCTGTGCCCTGGCACCTTCCATCAAAGACAGCTTTCGCTTTCCTGGTCCAGCTGGCCCCACCGGAGGCCGTACCCCTGGTTGGGATCAGGAGGTGGAAGGGAGTTCTTGCTGGAACTTTATCTGTATCTCCTATTCATTCATTTGCATGTATTTATTTTTTTGAGTCAGGGTATCATTCTGTTGCCCAGGCTTACAGTTCAGTGGTGTGATCACAGCTCACTGCAGCCTTGATCTCCCAGGCTCAAGCGATCCTCCCACCTCAGCCTCCTGAGCAGCTGGATTACAGGCATGAGCCACCATACCCAGCTAATTTTAAAAACTTTTGTAGAGACAAAGTCTCCCTATGTTGTCCAGCCTGGCCTCAAACGCCTGGGCTCAAGAGATACTCCTGCATTGGCCTCCCAAAGCATGTATGTATTGACCACCTCCTATATGGTGGGCACTGTTCTAGGTGGTACATAGAAAAAAGGTAGAAAAACAATTCTAGATTTAATTTAACATTGTATAGGAAAAACTGTCACCAGCACCCCAAACTCATGATTTCATGGATATTATCATCTAGGACAAGGCTAAAAAATTAAAAACTGAGTCAATTTAAAGAAAAACATTAAATAAATAATTTATGTGGCATATAGGTATGGCCAGATTATAAACATAGTAGGCAAATAAATGAAGTTTGGGGAGATACAACAGAAATCACAATATGTCAAAAGTCATTCTGGCCCAGAATGGCATTCTTAGCATAATTCTCTCACTTGGGACCCCAGATCCAGGTCAGAATGGCTTTGAGCTGTTTCTGAGGCGTGCCTTTGTTCATTCAACAAATGTTACAGTTTGTCAGACCCTGCTCTAGGTTCATCAGGGACAACATTCAAAACCCACTGTGCTTGGGGAGCGCACCTGAGTGTGATGCATGGGTTTCCAAAGTGACAACACCGTAAACGAGGGGCCTCGAGTTTTGGGTTGGGGGATGGAGAAATACAGTGGCTCCCCAAGGAATGTCTCACCAACGTGACATTTGGACAGAACAGTAGGGACCAGGTGGCAGAAGGTATTTTACAACATTGTAAAGAACTTGGATCGGGCGCAGTAGCTCACCCCTGTAATCCCAGCACTTTGGGAGTCCGAGGCAGGTGGATTACCTGAGCTCAGGAGTTTGAGACCAGCCTGGGCAGCATAGCGAAACCCCGTCTCTACTAAAAATACAAAAATTAGCTGGGCATGGGGGTGTTCCCCTGTAATCACAGCTACTCAGGAGGCTGAGGCATGAGAATCACTTGAACCTGGGAGGCAGAGGTTGCAGTGAGCCAAGATGGTGCCACTGCATTCCAGCCTGGGCAACGAAGTGAGACTGTCTCAAAAAAATAAAAAAATAAAATAAAATAAAATTGGCTTTGACTCTGAGGGTGATGGAAGCCATTGGGGGGTTTGAGCTGAGGGGTGGAATGAGTATAAAGAGAGCATGGCCCAAGCCTCAAGGAACAGTTTCCTGATTTACTTGAGCTGGGCAGCTGCAGGGACAGTTTTTCACTCCTTGAGGTGGCAGTTGCAGAAAGGAGCCATGCTAATTTGGGGTATGTGATTCCAGTGGTTTCGAAAATCCTGACACGGTTATATTTTACTTTCCAGTCACAGCTGTGTGAGCCTGAGACAGACAGGGCGGTGCATGAGGCCAGGTAGTAGGTATCAGGAAGGGTCTGCAGCTACAGGCCTGACATGCCAAGGGCAGAAAACTCAGTCCAGGTGCGGTGGCTCATGCCTGTAACCCTAGCACTTGGGAGGCTGAGGTGGGAGGATTGCTTGGGCCCAGGAGTTTGAGGCTGCAGTGAGCTATGATTGTGCCACTGCACTCCAGCCTGGACGACAGAGCAAGACCCTGTCCCAATAAAAAAACAAAAAACAAAAAAGTTGGAGAGGGGGCTGGGTATGGTGGCTCATACCTGTAATCTCAGCACTTTGGGAGGCCGAGGTAGGTGGATCACCTTAGGTCAGGAGTTCGAGACCAACCTAACCAACATGGTGAAACCCTGTTTCTGCTAAAAATACAAAATTAGCCAGATGTGGTGGCACATGCCTGTAATCCCAGCTACTTGGGAGGGTGAAGCAGGAGAATCACTTCAACCTGGGAAGCGGAGGTTGCAATGAGCCGAGATCGTGCCATTGCACTCCAGACTGGGTGACAGAGCAAGACTTTGTCTCAAAAAAAAAAAAAAAAAAAAAAAAAAAGGTAGAAACTCCATCTCTATTTCTAGAGGTTAAAAAATTCCCACCCACTGCTCAGCCCCAAAAGTGGTTGAACTGTCAGCGACTGAAAATAGACCTGTTTCAACAGGCCACCCTCCCTCATGCCACCGGATTTATGGTGCTTGGGTGGGTGGGAGGATGGTGCTGAAATTCATGAAGCTTGCAAGTTAAGACTTAAATAACCAAGGCAGGAAAGGCCAGAGCTGAGGGGGCCAGCGTTGGGTTGTCTGTAGAAGCTGCACCATAGCAGCATTGCCTTTGCTTTTAACTATAGCCTGAAGCAACAGCAAATCTGCCCTAACTCACGCTGGTTGATGAAACTGAAGACAGGGAAGGCCTGGGAGAGTTCAGTTCTTTTCCTGATCAGAACCTTTTTTTTTTTTTTTTTTTTGAGATGGAGTCTCGCTCTGTCGCCCAGGCTGGAATGCAGTGGCGCGATCTGGGCTCACTGCAAGCTCCGCCTCCCGGGTTCACGCCATTCTCCTGCCTCAGCCTCCCGAGTAGCTGGGACTACAGGCGCCCGCCACCTCGCCCGGCAATTTTTTTGTATTTTTTTTTTTTTTTTAGTAGAGACGGGGGTTCACCGTGTTAGCCAGGATGTTCTCGATCTCCTGACCTTGTGATCCTCCCGTCTTGGCCTCCCAAAGTGCTGGGATTACAGGTTTGAGCCACCACGCCTGGCCTGATCAGAACCTTTAAGCCTTCTTTTTGTCTGAGTAGCTTCCCTGTTCCCCTTGGTCACCTCAGCCCTTGGAGAGCTTTGAAACAACCCTTTGGTTTCATTAAAAAAAATGTTTTTGCCTGTAATCCCAGCACTTAGGGAGGCTGAGGTGGGCGGATCACCTGAGGTCAGAAGTTCGAGACCAGCCTGACCAATATGGTGAAACCCCATCTTCACTAAAAATACAAAAAATTAGCTGGGCATGGTGGCAAGTGCCTGTAGTCCCAGCTACTCGGGAGGCTGAGGCAGGAGAATTGCTTGAACCCGGGAGGCAGAGGTTGCAGTGAGCCAAGATGGTGCCACTGCACTCCAGCCTGGGCAACAGAGCAAGACTTCATTTCAAAAAAAAAAAAAAGTTTTTTAAAATTTTTGTGGGTACATTGTAGGTGGATATAGTTATAGGTTACATGAGATGTTTTGATACCAGCATGCAATGCATAATAATCACATCATGGAAAATGGGGTATCCCCTCTGGTTTCTATTACATGCTCATCTCATCGTGGGTGTATGATTCCAGAACAACAAGCAGCCCCAAAGTCATTCTCCACTGGATTTTGAAATTGACTGTGCTCTTTTTTTTTTACTTCCTAAAGTATAGCCTTGTATTCCCAGTTATGCTTGTCATAGCAGAATCAAATAATAACTATACCACGTGACCCAGCAATTCCACTCCTAAGTATATACCCAAAAGAACCGAAAACAGATATCCACACAAATACTTGTACACGAATGTTCACTGTGGCACTTCCCAATAGCCAAAAAATAGAAATAGTCCATGTGCCCCTCAACAGATGAATGGACAAAGAAAATGTGGTCTATCCATACAGTGGAATATCATTCAGCCATTAAAAGGAATGAAGCACTGATCCATGCACCAGTGTGGATGAACCTCAAAAATGTGCTCATGATGCTAAGTGAAAGAAGCCAGGCACAAAAGGCCACATAGTGTACAATTCTATTTATATGAAATGTCCAGAACAGGCAAATCTATAGAGACAGGAAACAGATTGGTGGTGGCCAGGGGCTTGAGGGAGGGAAGAATGGGGAGTAATTGCTAATGGGTATGAGGTTTTTCTTTTGAGGTGATGAGAATGTTCTGGAACTAGATAGTTGTGATGCTTGCCCAACATTGTGAATATACTAAATGCCACTCAATTACACACTTTAAAATGGGTAATTTTATGTTATGTAAATTTCATCTAAAAAAAACCTGTTTTTGAGACAGAGTCTTGCTCTGTTGCCCAGGCTGGAGTGCAGTGGCGCAATCGCGGCTTACTGCAACCTCCACTGCCCAGGTTCAAGTGATTCTTGTGCCTCAGCCTCCCAAGTAGCTGGGATTACAGGCACCAGCCACCACACCCAGCTAATTTTTGTATTTTTAGTAGAGATAGGGTTTTGCCATGTTGGCCAGGCTGGTCTTGAGCTCCTGACCTCAGGTGATCTGCCCACCTCGGCCTCCCAAAGTGCTGGGATTACACTGGCGTGAGCCACCGTGCCCAACCCCCTGCCTTGTTTTCTTTGATCGGTGGATCCTGGGCCAATTTGAGCACTAGAAGTCAAGCCAGACTGTGGGCCTGGGGACGTCAGAAATTCCTGGTTCTTTGCCTTCTGATGGAAATTTAGCAAAGCAGGACCTTGGCCAGCTTGGTTCAGTGGACTGTTCTTCTCCCCAGCTCTAATATCAGTTTCTGTCTTTCTCGGTGTTTCTGGAGGTGGTTGGGAGGTGGGGAGGACAGAGAGAGAGAGAGAGAGGGGGATGTTCAGTTTCCCATGTAACAGTTTCACTCCCTTTTCTTCCCTACAGTGTTCGAACTGGTCAACCAAGGGTGAGTGTCCCAGCTCCCAGCAGGGGTGATGTGAGAAGCTTCTCGAGCTGTATAGCTGAGTGAGGTGCCACCGGGCTCTGCTCATGAGAGAGGGCAAGGGCCGGGCGGGTCTGGTTTGTGTTTCATGCGTGTGTCGACCTTTCAGGCCCGTAATGGAAGTGCCCACCCTCAAACCGCTCTCTGAAGACCAGGCCCGTTTCTACTTCCAGGATCTGATCAAAGGCATCGAGTACTGTAAGCAGGGCCTGCGGGAGGGCTCTCACCCAGTGGGTAGTTAGCATTCCGAGCGTGGGTACAAATTGGAAAGTGTCTCTTTTCTTCCTGGAGCACAAGGAGGTGGGCGGGTGGATTGGGGTTCTCTAGAGGGACAGAATTAATAGGATATATTTATATACAAACAGGGGAGTTTATTAAGTATTAACACGATCACAAGGACCTTGCAAGCTTGAGGAGCAAGGAGAGCCCATCTAACTCTCAAAACTGAAGAACTTCAGTCTGATGTTTGAGGGCAGGAAGCATCCAGCATGGGAAAGAGACATAGGCTGGGAGGCGAGGCCAGTCTCACCTTTCACGTTTTTCTGCCTGCTTTATATTCACTGGCAACTGATTAGATTGTGGGTCTGCTTTCCCCAGCCTTCCCCAGCCCGCTGACTCGAATGTTAATCTCCTTTGGCATCACCCTCATAGACATACCCAGGATTAATACTTTGTATCCTTCAAGCCAATCAAGTTGACACTCAGTATAAACCATCATAGTGGGAAACAGAATTGTGTGAGATGCAGAATCAGGGCCAGCTGCAGAGAGCCACTCTAGGGCCACGGCCCAGGTGAGCCAAAACCCTTCTTCTTGCCACTCGGCAAAATGAAGAGCAGTAACAGTAGTGACTATTTAGCACTTTCTATGTGCACCAGGCACTGTTTGGGGCTCTATTTTTTATTTTTTCATTTTTTGTCTCTTATTCCTGCCAGCGACCCTGGGATCAGAGTCCTGTTCACCTCCTGGAACCTAAGCTTCCTTATCTGTAAATGGGGATAACGTATCTCTTGCCAGGGCTGAGATTGGCCAGTACACATCAGTGTTTGATTGGCAGGCGTCCTCTCTGCTTCTGCTTGTTAAACATCTTAGTCTTTTTTTTTTTTTTTTTTTTTTTTTTTTTTTGAGATTCTTGCTCTCTCGCCCATGCTGGAGTGCAGTGGCATGATCTCAGCTCACTGCAACCTCCACCTCTTGGATTCAAGCGATTCTCGTGCCTCAGCCTCCCAAGTAGCTGGGATTACAGGCACCAGCCACCACACCCAGCTAATTTTTGTATTTTTCGTAGAGATAGGGTTTCACCATGTTGGCCAGGCTGGTCTTGAACTCCTGACCTCAGGTGATCCACCCACCTTGGCCTTCCAAAGTGCTGGGATGACAGGCGTGAGCCACCGTGCCTGGCCAACATGTTAGCTCTTATCCCTGCCTGTCACATAGGATGATTATGAGGTTGAATTAAATGTAAAACGTGAATGTGAAACACCTACCACAGGGCCGGGCCCCTCACTTGGTGCTCTGCAGAGGGAGCTGCTACTGCTTTTACTGAAATCATCTTTATCATCATCATCACCCCAGAAACGGCAGCTGGGTCTTCCAGGCCATAGAGCTGCCCTGTACCATGGGCTGGTATCCAGCCAGGAGGAGTTAGCCAAGCCCTCAGTTCTGTATGTGGTTCACATTTCAAATCGGCATGCTCAGGTCATTGTTGGTTTGGTAAATCATTTGAGTATTGGCTGTTGGTAAATTAAACTATGTTTCGCTGTCATTCTCACTTCTGGCTGTGAGCCAAGCACAGCAAAAACTTTCCATGCACTGTCACTTGTGAGTTAATAACAGGCGATTACGAATTGCTGTTGGCAGTGTTCATGTGTCATTGTCGGGAAGGGGTGGGGTGATGGTGGGTTGGGACTTCCTTGAAGACACTTTCTCCCTCATCTTTTAGAGCCTGTCAGTGCGTGGCAGGTTTGGGGAGCGGAAGGTTGGAAAAGGCCTGGGTCTGTGGGAGACCAGGCACCAGAGGGTGCCATGCCTATGTCTCCAGGCCATGTGGCCGCATAGAGGTGCTCATGGGGTTTTCTTGCCCCTATCTCCCACCTGCTGTCTACGCCTCCCCAGTACACTACCAGAAGATCATCCACCGTGACATCAAACCTTCCAACCTCCTGGTCGGAGAAGATGGGCACATCAAGATTGCTGAC
This sequence comes from Macaca fascicularis, assembly GCF_037993035.2. NCBI lineage: Eukaryota > Metazoa > Chordata > Mammalia > Primates > Cercopithecidae > Macaca > Macaca fascicularis. The sequence continues at coordinate 128,334,555 of NC_088385.1, read as the reverse complement.
TTCGGTGTGAGCAATGAGTTCAAGGGCAGTGATGCTCTCCTCTCCAACACCGTGGGCACACCCGCCTTCATGGCGCCCGAGTCGCTCTCCGAGACCCGCAAGATCTTCTCTGGGAAGGTAAGCCTGGGCCTGCCTCAGCCACAGAGTTCTGCCTGTGTCAATGTCTTTTGGGCTGTAAGCAGCAGAAACCCAATGCACATAGGCTTAAACAGTGAAGCCACTGGATCATGATACTGAGGGGTAGGCTTCAGGCTTGGCTAGATCCAGGGACTCAAACAGAAACCATCTCTCTCCATCTTTCAGTTGTTTTTCTTATTTGGTTTCCTCCACAGGTGGGTCAGGCACCCAGGGACCAGGTTACTTTCTATCATTTGCCAACCTCAGTGGCAAGCGCATTCCTTGTTCTGAATAGCTCCTGTGAAAACCCTGGGGTTGGCTCTGATTGGCCCAACGTGGGTCATGTGGCCATGCTTGAGCCAATCACTATGGCTGGGGGTAGTTGTGCTCTCATTGGCCTGGCCTGGATCCTGTGCCTGCCCCAGAGCCTAGGAGACAGGATTGGTCTCACCCCAACTCTAAGGGCTGAGTCAAGAGGTGGTTCCCCAAAGGAAAGCTGGAGGATTGGAGGCTGGACCGCCCCTTGTGCCCTCACACTAAGCTCTTTTTCTTGTAGGCCTTGGATGTTTGGGCCATGGGCGTGACACTATACTGCTTTGTCTTTGGCCAGGTAAGAGGGTGGGGTGTCCTGTCCCCTCAGTGCTGCTGGGTAGCCCCTGGGTTAATAGTCACCCTTGCAGGGAGACAGTACTTACTTAAGAGTTATTTTAGTCTGGGCATGGTGGCTGACGCCTGTAATCCCAGCACTTTGGGAGGCTGAGGCAGGCGAATCACTTGAGGTTAGGAGTTGGAGACCAGCCTGGCCAACATGGTGAAACCCCGTCTTTACTAAAAATACAAAAAATTAGCCGGGCGTGGTGGCACGTGCCTATAGTCCCAGCTACTCAGGAGCCTGAGGCAGGAGAATCACCTGAACCCGGGAGGCGGAGTTTGCAGTGAGCTGAGATTGCGCCATTGTATTCCAGCCTAGGCAACAAGAGCGAGACTCTGTCTCAAAAAATAAAATAAAATAAGAGTTATTTTATTTCTACACCTAGATCTCAATGTGAAAAAGGATGCCTTCTCAAATGTACATGTGTATGTATGTCATAATCATATCTATGAAAAAATGGTCTGTTAAAACAGAAGGATTGGCAGAGGCTCTAGAGTTTATAAATAGTTGATAAATTTAGGGCAAGGACAGCAGTTCTGCCACCTCTCGCATTTCTGAGCCCAAGACAGACATCACTAATCAATAACCGTACTCGTTCCTCCTGAGCCTGATACTGCTCTGATGTTCTTTCCATCAGGGTATTCCTAGAAGCTCTTGTCAGAGGGGTAACACAGGAATGGAAGTTAAAAGCTGTTTGCCGGGCGCGGTGGCTCAAGCCTGTAATCCCAGCACTTTGGGAGGCCGAGACGGGTGGATCACGAGATCAGGAGATCGAGACCATCCTGGCTAACACGGTGAAACCCCGTCTCTACTAAAAATACAAAAAACCAGCTGGGCGAGGTGGCGGGCGCCTGTAGTCCCAGCTACTCGGGAGGCTGAGGCAGGAGAATGGCGTAAACCCGGGAGGCGGAGCTTGCAGTGAGCTGAGATCCGGCCACTGCACTCCAGCCTGGGCTACAGAGCGAGACTCCGTCTCAAAAAAAAAAAAAAAAAAAAAGCTGTTTACCATTGTTGATTTAGGGAGTGCTGTTTGGGCTTTTCTGTTGTTGTTATTTTGTTATTATTGATATCTAGGGGCTTCTCTTTTTTTTTTTTTTTTTTTTTTTGAGATGGAGTCTTGCTCTGTCACCCAGGCTAGAGTGTAGTGGTGCGATCTCGGCTCACTGCAACCTCCGCCTCCTGGGTTCACGCCATTCTCCTGCCTCACCCTCCTGAGTAGCTGGGACTACAGATGCCAGCCACCACACCCGGCTAATTTTTGTATTTTTGTAGAGATGGTGTTTTGCCATGTTGGCCAGATTGGTCTCAAACTCCTGACCTCAAATTATCTGCCCGCCTGGGCCTCCCAGAGTGCTGGGATTTGGGATTACAGGCCTGAGCCACCACGCCTGGCCTTCTTGTTTTAACTCTGAAGTTCAGTTTGATTATGTGAGCAATAAAAACATAGGTTTTTCCCTTTCCTGAGCTTGTGTTCTTATCGAGGAAAGCCTGAGAAACTGGTCCCGTGAATAAGTAAAGGAGTTTATAATGATTGCCTCTCAGTATTTGATTAGAAAAGTTTTCAATCATATAGCAAAGCTGGAAGAATTGTCCCGTGAACACCCACATACCCACCACCTGGATTCTACTATTAACTTTTTCCTGTGCTTGTCTGTTCATTCCTTACCCATCCCTCAGTCCATCTGGTTTCTTACTGTGTTTCAGAGTAAGTTACCACCATCTCTGCTCTTCCTTCCAAATGCCTTAGAAGGCAGTGACTAGCTAGAGCTCAAGCCACTGCTCTTAATGAAATCATTTTCCTTAGACAGGGGGGTTCAGGTCCCTCTGCCACCTTTTCCAGCGTTTTCAGTGCCCCATGTAAAGATTCCTTTTCCAGCACACATGGCCGTGCTCCCGTTGAGTCAGGCCCTCGGCTGGGTGAAAGCATCGATTTGTCACCCAGAAGGTGGTGCAACAATAGGCTTCGGAGTCAGCTGAATCTAGGCTGAAATCCCTCTTCATACTTCCTGGGGCACATTATTTCTCTGAACTTCTGTTTTTCTCTTCTGTAAAATGAGAATACTACTTGTTATTTCTGATGACTTCTGAGAGGATTGACAGAAATAATTAAGTATCCATTAATTCAGCAGATATTTATTGAGCCCTTACTTTGTGCCAGGAACGCACCTAGTCATGGGAGAGTCCGCAGTGAACAAGACAGACAGAAATCCCTGCTTTCTTGGCGCTAACATTCCCGTGGGAGGGGTTAAACAATAAACAAATCTGTACGATAACGTCAGGGATAAGTGCCACCATGAGGAATGATGTGGGCGGTGGTGGTATTGGGGGTTGTTTGTTTTAGACAGGGCTTCAGGAAGGCCTCCCTGAGAAGGTGAGCTTTAGTCAGACACCTGCATGGTGGGAGAGACCAAGCCACGTAGATGTTGGTGGGAAGAACATTCCAGGGATGGGGAACAGTGAATGAAAACCTCAGGGCAGGCCGGGTGCGGTGGCTCAAGCCTGTAATCCCAGCACTTTGGGAGGCCGAGGCGGGTGGATCACGAGGTCAGGAGATCGAGACCATCCTGGCTAACACGGTGAAACCCCGTCTCTACTAAAAATACAAAAAACTAGCCGGGTGTGGTGGCGGGTGCCTGTGGTCCCAGCTACTCAGGAGGCTGAGGCAGGAGAATGGCGTAAACCCGGGAGGCGGAGCTTGCAGTGAGCTGAGATCACGCCACTGCACTCCAGCCTGGGCGACAGAGCCAGACTGTCTCAAAAAAAAAAAAAAAAAAAAAAGAAAACCTCAGGGCAGGGCATGGCGCAGTCCAGGCTAAGCCCTTGAAAATCACTGCTGCTGCCACAAAGTCTTTTGTGTTATTCATGTCGTTCCTATTGTTCACCTGGCAAGTGGGCGATAAGCATTGTTTGCTTTGGTGTAAGTAGGTAAACTGAGGCCCCGCTACAGAGGGAGGCTGCAGTGTGCTTGGGAAAGGCTCTAGCCCTTTGAGAGGGACATTCCTGGGCCATTCCTGGCTCCGCCTTGCGCCGGCCAGGCCCCACACCCGTGTCTGGGCCATTCTCGGGGAGAATGGGAGCTGCTTGCCCCCAGCCTGGGCCACGATTGATTTCTCTGCTGTATCCTATGTGGAGTGGCACAGCACAGGTGGCCCTCGAAGGGCAGATGTGGCCATCATTGACTGCCACTCTGACGCTGGCCTTTTTGCAGTGCCCATTCATGGATGAGCGGATCATGTGTTTACACAGTAAGATCAAGAGTCAGGCCCTGGAATTTCCAGACCAGTGAGTATCTCCAGCTGTCCCGTATCGCTCCTGTCTGAGTTATTGGCGGTCCCGTGTCTCCCACCCTGACGCGTCTCCCTCCCCAGGCCTGACATAGCTGAGGACTTGAAGGACCTGATCACTCGTATGCTGGACAAGAACCCTGAGTCGAGGATCGTGGTGCCAGAAATCAAGGTACCCTTGGCTTGGCCTGTGCCCCGTGCTTGGAATTGTTTGGCTCAGCCCTGCCTCAGCCAGACCCCACACCCATGTGTCCACAGCGCCACACCTTCCTTGGCACCGCTGTTCTCCCATGCCCCAGGGCCTCTGAGCTGCTGGCGGCTGTTGAGTGTTGGGGAGGAAGATTTGGGCGTTGTGTGCACTGTGATTGTGGGAGTGGGATCTATGACCGGCCAGCCTGCACTTGCTCCAGCTGGCATGGGCTGACGGTATCCACCCTCTGCAGACCAGCCTGGGGCCTCTGTGCTCCACACCCTGCTCCCAGAGCTCGGGTCCTTTCCAAAGGCCAATCCCTTTGAGAAACTGCAGTGAAGATGGGAGGAAATTAATGAGCTATTCGACCTCCCCAGCCTGCTGAATCCCACCCTCTTGCAGAAAGCACTTTTTGGGAAGTGTACTCCCCCAAAACATCTCCACTAATACCACACACATATATCTGGCCCTTTAGGAAATCTAGAGATTTGCCCTGGGACCTCCTAGGCACCTAGCTCACTGGCATTTGAAGGTCTTAACAGAAGGCAGCCCAAAAAATCATGGATTGGGGCTTGGACCCCAGGGGGCAGACTCCTGTCTGGGTCCTCTCCTGCTCGTGTCCTGCCAGCTGGTCCCACCATGCCTCCAAGTCTCTCTCTCCTGCTGTGAGATGGGGAGAATGCTGCCTGCTGTGCGCCGAGCCTCCCAGGTGTCAGGGATTGTGGCTGAGGAGTGGTGGATGCTCCTCGGGCAGCCAGGCAAGGCAGATGCCAAATTCCCGTCACTTCGGCCAAGACCTGGGGCCGGATGGAGAATCACCCCGCTCCCATTTCAGCCTCAAAGCTCCTCCCATTCTGTCTCTCCGTCTTCACATTTCTGCCCCTTCGCTCACCCCTGCCCTCTGCTCGCCAGCTGTCTTGCATGCCTGACCACAGGCCCTCGCCTCTCCCTCCTGCATGCCCTCGTGGCTCCGCTCGCTGGCAGGGCCCTCCGGGAGCCAGCCGCATCTGCCCCTCACCCCTCCTGTCGTTCGTTGAAGCTGCACCCCTGGGTCACGAGGCACGGGGCGGAGCCGTTGCCGTCGGAGGATGAGAACTGCACGCTGGTCGAAGTGACTGAAGAGGAGGTCGAGAACTCAGTCAAACACATTCCCAGCCTGGCGACCGTGGTAAGGCAGATGGACCCCTGACCCACAGCAGGGACCCAGGAGCCTGAGGTGGGGCCTGGCCAGGACAGGCTGGACACAGGCGGGTGCCCGGGAGTCAGGAGATGGCTGGAGGCCGCCCCTAACCCACAGCTGCTGACCTCTGGGCTTCGGTCACGCATCAGGCCAGGTGACCCCTGCATCTTCTGAGCCAGGTTCCGTGTTACCATAGGGAAGGGGAGTTTCTCCCTCTGGAATTCCTGCTTTCAGAGCTCATCAGGGGAGAGGAACTAGGGGAAGTACCAGGCAGGCAAGGGTTGGGAGCCGGAGCCGAGGTCTCTAAGCCAGGATTCCCACCTGGCTGGAATTTTAGGCTCCAGGGTGGATGGTGTAGCATATCTCACGTCTGCCATGTGGGTAGCCACCAGGGATAGAGGCGGGGACTTCCACGCACATGCTCAGAACGTTCTGCCCATCTCGTGAGGGTGGGATTTTGCTTAGGAGCCAGCAGGTCCCCTTTTATGGCCTTGAATTTGGATCCTGACCCAGGAAGAAGGAGCCAGAATGTAGAGTCCTCAGGCCTAAGCTTTGAGGCTCTGGGAATCGCCACTGACCAGTCCCTGTCCAGGAGGGCAGTTAGCTCCAGGAGGGAGACCAGGAGTCCCAGGGATCCAGGTTCCAGGCAGCAGGCTTGGGGACAGACACCAGCAGGTTGTTCCACCGCAGCCACCTCGAAAGGCCTGGTTGCGGTTGGCCAGCACTAGTCCCAGTGGGCTGGTGGGCCCCTGGGCTCTGGAAGGGACCCGTGAGACTGGCTGGAAAGGCACAGAAGGTCCAGCTGTGAAGGATTGCCCCTGTAGGAGCCCGGATGCTGCTCCTGCTCCTCCAGCTTTGCACCTCTCCTCTCTGCTTCCCCACACACTTCCTCTCTCCTCCCAAAGCTGAGCCCTGGCTGGGGCATCCAGCCGCATCTTCCTCCACTCTTTCCCCAGCCAGGGCTGTTTGTGACCTTCACTGTTGAAGACTCACCCACACCCACTCACCCTTCCTCAGCCACCGTCCCACCCCCTGCACCCATAGACAAGTAGGCAGCTGGTGTCGGACTCTGCACCCCCCATGGGTTACTCCGTTCCAGGCTCAGGATGTTCTAGTCCTGAATCACTTGCCCTCCCTTTCCTCCCCAGGTCTCAGCTGCAGGTTCTTGGGAGAAAGCGTCTGGCCCTGGTGGTCTGGAGTAGGCATTCATTATTTGGGAATCACTTGTTGAATACCAAGTGGTTTCTCAGGCCTGTGCTGGGAGCAGGGGCTGAGTGGAGTGATGAACAAAACTCCCATGGCCTCTGCCATTCTTGAGAGGCAGATGCTGCTCAAACCAACAAATGTATGTACAGTGCAGTAGAGGGACCGCAGGACATGCCCCTAATGGAGGGACACTTGGCCCCACTGGGAAGAAGTGGATAGACACCGAGAGGATGGTAGGGTGTTAACTCCGCTGAGAGAGGGCGGAGGGGCTCACACACACCGGGCGGGGCCGCTGAAGCAGGGCAAGGAAGGTGGAGGGAGTGTGTGGTGAGGTTTCACATCTTTACTCCTAGAGCATGGGTTTGAATCAGGGTTTGAACCAGGGCAGCTGGAGCAGGGATGGGCAGGTAGATATTGGGAAGTGGTCTGACTTGGGACAAGATGGCAAGGTCCAGGCTCCCTGCATGTGTTCATCATTCAGCAAACACTCATGGAGCAGCCAGTGTGTGCCAGGCACAGGTGTCAAAGAGGAGCACAGCCCAGTGCCTGCTCTCGGGGGCAGGGGCTGGGGGAGGGCTGCTGGGGGAGGGGCTCCTGGCCTTAAAGATGGACCTGGGAAGAATCAGCCTCCTGTGTGATCAGAGGCCAGTGCAGAGAGGTGCAAGGGCTGGGGGCTTCACAGAGGAGGAGCTCCTGCCCTGGGGTGACAAGGCCACAGGGGAGGTGGCAGGGTGGGCTCACCTGGGGGAGTGACACTTGCCCAGACTCAGAGGAAACAGGGGCTGGTGTGTCCCAGTGACTGACTGTAAGAACGTCAGTCGGGGAAGAGGCCTTCATTCTCTCTCTCTCTTTTTTTTTTTTTGAGATAGAGTTTTGCTCTTGTTTCCCAGGCTGGAGTGTAGTGGCGTGGTCTTGGCTCACTGCAACCTCCGCCTCCTGGGTTCAAACAATTTTCCTGCCTCAGCCTCCCGAGTAGCTGGGATGACAAGTGCCCACCACCACACCCAGCTAATTTTTGTATTTTTAGTGGAGACGGGGTTTCTCCATGCTGGCCAGGCTGGTCTCAAACTCCTGACCTTAGGTGATCCACCCGCCTCAGCCTTCCAAAGTGCTGGTATTACAGGTGTGAGCCACTGCGCCCGGCCCCCCGCTCCTTCTTTTAAATTGAGGTAGAATTCACATAACATAAAATTAAAGTGAACAATTCAGTGGCATTTGTGACATTCACAGTGGCATGCAATTATCCCCTCAATAGTTCTGAACATTTTCATTACTTCACACCCCCGCCCATCAGCAGTGACTCTCCATTCCCCTCCCCGCAGCCCTGGCACCCACTCACCTGCCCTCTGTGTCTGTAGATTTGTGTATTCTGGTGGAATCCTACACTCTGAGGCCTTTTGGGCCTGGCTACTTTGACGTAGCAGGTTTTCACGGTCCGTTCGTGTTGTACAAGGATTAGTGCTTCACTCCTTCTTATGGCTGAATCATGTTCCATTGCACGGACAGACCGCTTTGAGTTTATCTGTTCTTCAGTTGGTGGGCATTTGGGTGTTTGCACCTTTTGGTAAATTAGTGTTTCTTAAACACTTACTCTTCTTGTTAGCAGCAAATGCTTAAAAAGTCAGAAGCTCCATGAATTCCCGAAACAGCTTGAAGGGGCACCGCGCCCTGGTTGGGGTGGGGTGAGGGGCCCAGTGACTCTTAGGGGGTCTGCAGGCCATTCCCTTCATGGGAAATGGCAGCCAAGAGCATCACCAAGAGTGACTGGTTCACGTCCTTGCTCCAGAACTTTCCGGGGCTCTCTGGCTGACCACAGGCCAAGTTCCAGACCCCTCTGGGTGGGGATTCTGAGTCAGGTAGTGAGGGGACCAGATCTGGGTTTTGGAAGGGATGGGAGGGAGGTGGAAAGCAGGGAGGCCTGGGAGAGATGCTGAGCAGTGGCTGAAGGTGTGGTGCAGGACAGCACCTTTTTCCAGAGGATTCTTTTGGCGGGGGTTGGTTGCCCCGGCGGGGGGCTGTCCAGTTTCTCTCAAAGGCCTGCCATCAGCCACCAGCCCTGGGCGCTGGCAGGGGCTGGGGAGAAGGAAGAGGGAGGATGTTGCCCGGAATCGCCCCCACCTGGCCAAGCAGTCACCTGCCACCTCCTCTTTTCTCCCTCTTCAGATCCTGGTGAAGACCATGATACGTAAACGCTCCTTTGGGAACCCATTCGAGGGCAGCCGGCGGGAGGAGCGTTCCCTGTCAGCGCCTGGAAACCTGCTCACGTGAGTGGCCGCCTGCCTTCTTGGGTGGGGCAGTGGGGGCTGGAGGCTGAGCTTGGGGCAGCCCTGCCCAGAGCACTCTGCACAGGTCCTCCCTGAAGTGGCACCATCTGGAGAGACTCAGATGAGACCCACCTGGTGCACTGGGACAGTCAGCACCCCAGCCTGGGCTCAGCTCACCTCCTTTTGCTGACAGCTAATCCACCTGAAGTTTACGTTTCTCGGGGACTTGCACTGTAGCTGGGGGGCTCTTGGCAGTCAGAGGAAAAGCACTTTTGTGGCCCAGGAGTGTGAGTGCCTGATGGGGAGGTTTGAGGCTCTGTGCTGGGCGAGCAGTGTGGCCTCATTCAGGACTCTGTGTGTCCATGCAGAGGGGTGTCCACTCACCTGATGTCAATGCCACCCTGGCTCCAGCTCTATGAAGCTAGTGTTTGGGGTCTGAGTGTCTCTGGGTGGGGGAATGGGCATCTCGTGGATCCCAAGCGTCCCTTCTCACTTCCCTTTTCCCTCCCTCTGGTGATTCCAGCAAAAAACCAACCAGGGAATGTGAGTCCCTGTCTGAGCTCAAGGTAACACTTGCCTGCCTGTGCCGTAGCCTCTGCTGGGGCCTGAGGGGGGGTGGGTGGGCAGCTGCAGAGCACGGGGGCATCCCCACCCAGGCAGACGCTCCTTCCAGCCTGAGCTGCTGTGGCCGGGCTCACCACGGGCCTCCAGACCCAGTATTAGAACGAGGGGCCTCGGGGGCTTGGACCCGATGGTGGGTCATGCATGTGGGCTGGGGCTGCGGGTGCATGGCGCTCCAGCTGGAATGCCTGAGAATGCACCCAGGTCTGAAGATTCCATGTGGCACCCACGTCTTCTCAGTGCACGTCAATGGCGTTGAAGCTCTGTCACGGGGCCCATGGGTGCCCCCCGCCGAGTCCGCATGGTCAGTGCATAGATCAGGCATGTTGCACTGTGTGGCTCTTTGCTAGGGGCTCTCCAGCCTCCACTTCTCTTTCTCTGATGTGTTTAGACTTAGAAAATAAGTCCCCTTCCCACCTGTTGCAAAGTAATGTAAGAGTTCCCTCCCCCGAGTGGATGCAGACCTTGCTGTGAGCCACCCTTCCTTCATACGCATACCCAGCCCAGGTGACCAGAACCTCCCAGGACAGATGAAGCCTTGTGTCCCTATGAGACCGGGAGAACCTGCTGGGCACCCCTGCTGCAGGTGCTGTGGTGGGTGGGGACCCCACTGCCCTTCCCAGTGACCCGTCGTGGCCACCTGACTTGGTGGGAGCTCCAGGCAGTTACTTCTGTTTCTTAAAAATAGCTTTATTGTGGTTCAATTCACATACCATGCAATTCACCCATGGGAAGTGTTTGATTCTGTGGTTTCTAATAGAGTTTTGCAGCCATCACCACCATCAACTGTACGACATTTTCATCAGCCCAAGAAGGCACCCTACACTCCTTAGCTGTCCCCATCCAACTCCCCCACCCCAGTAACCACTCGTCTTTTAGTTTTCTATGGATTTGCCGATTCTGGACATTTCGTATAAATGGCATCATACACTACGTGGCCTTCTGTGTCTGGCTTCTTTCACTCAGCATCATGTTTTCAAGGTTCATCCATGCTCTACGTGTATTAGTGCTTCATTCCTTTTTGTGGCCAAATAATATTCCATTGTATGGACACACCTCAGTTTGTTCATCCATTTCTCTGTGGATGAACTTGTCTCCACCTTTTGGCTATCGAATGAAGACTGATGCTATGAACATTCCTGTACAAGTGTTAGGAGCTGGCTTACAAGATGAAATGGATTGACCACCAGGCTGGGCAATCCGAGCACTTTGGGAGGCCAAGGCAGGTGGATCACGAGGTCAGGAGTTCGAGACCAGCCTGGCCAATATGGTGAAACCCTGTCTCTACTAAAAATACAAAAATTAGCCAGGCGTGGTGGCACACGCTTGTAGTCCCAGCTACTCAGGAAGTGAGGCAGGAGAATCACTTGAACCTGGGAGATGGAGAGTGTGGTGAGCTGAGATTGCGCCATTGCACTCCAGCCTGGGCAACAAGAGCAAAAAATCTGTCTCAAAAAAAAAAAAAAAAGAAAAATGGATTGGCCACCCATCCTGTGGGAGTCAGGGCTTATATGGTAATCTAGGAGGAACACCTGTTTGGGAATTATTTATGCTTTTGAGAGAAACCTTGCCCTCCAGCATAGAGCACGGAAGACGGCAGTCCTTCAGAACCGGTCTTCAGCAGCCTCAGAAGGCAGACGCAGTCCCCAGCTTGTGCCCACACAGATGCCTGGGTAGCTCAGCCTTGGGTGTGAGCCTCACGGATGATGGAGTGGAAACCCAGCGGGTTGGCCTTTCCTCGGCCTTCCTCCTCTCAATCTCCATTTTAGGGTCTGCCAAACTGGGGCTGCCTCCTGTCTGTGAGCAAGTCTGCTCTTGGTTTCTTTTCTATTTTCTTTCTTTTTTTTTTTTTTGAGACAGGGTCTCGCTCTGTCGCCCAGGCTGGAGTGTTGGAGTATGGTGGTGTGGTCTCGGCTCACTGCAACGTCTGCCTCCTAGGCTCAAGCGATTCTCCTGCCTCAGCTTCCTGAGTAGCTGGGATTATAGATGTGTGCCACCATGCCCAGCTAATTTTTGTATTTTTTTTAGTAGAGACAGGGTTTCACCATGTTGGCCAGGCTGGTCTAGAACTCCTGACCTCAGGTGATCTGCCTGCCTCGGCCTCCCAAAGTAGTGGGATTACAGGCGTGAGCCACTGTGCCCGGCCTTAATTTCAATGAGATCAAAATTGCAAGACACCAGCAGATGGAGAGTGGCCCAAAGGGCTGTACTGCCCCTTCCTTCCCTCACCTGTGATCCCCTGCCCTCAGCCCCCAGCATGTGGGATGCCTTGGTCGTGGGAGCTCACAGAGCTGATTCAGGCACTGGGGGTCTTGGACTGGAGGCCTGCCTGCCGTCTGCAGTGAGACCCAGCCCTTACCAACAGGCAACTGCGAGGGCAGAGACTGAAGGCCTGACCTCTCCCCGGGGACCTTACCCGCATTCTCCATCAGAAACATAGCAAGCCAGACATCACGCTTTCTCTTCCCTTGTGTAAGGACAGTCTCCCTCCTGGACAGGAGACATGGACTGTTGTTGGGGAGGGACAGACAGTAACCCATGGCATGCCCAGTGGCCTCCCTAAGAACGGGGGAGCTTGTGTGATGGTGGTGAGGGGATGGGCCCCTCCTTGGGGATTCCCATTGCATCTGTCACACCATCCATGCTGTCACATTGGTGGCTCCAGCCTGGGCTCTTTAGGGACACAAGGGCTCTTCTTCTCCCACTTCCAAGAAGGAAGGGGCCTCCTCTTCTGTCTGAGGTGCTCCTACCTCAGGGCTGGCTGCAGGAAGGCTGAGGCGGGAGGATCCCTGGAGCAGTTGTCAGCAGCCCTTTCTTGAGGGCCAGCTGTGTGCCAGGCCAGGCAGGGGAGGCTCTGATCACCCCCCACACAAGGAACTCAACATCTGGTGACTGAGGACAAGCGTCACAGTCCCTTCCCTGTAAGAGCTCATAGCCTAAGTGGGGGGTCGAAGTACCTAAAACCTGGTATGACGGGCGCCATAGGGTGGGGGGTGCCTTCTACGTGGGATTTGTGCAATGATTTTTGGTGTTACATAGTTTTGGAACAGTTGTACAGTTCCTTGCTATTTTTGGCAAATGATGCTGGTCTTTCATTTACAGAGGAGTTGGGTGCAAAGTCTCCTTTGAAAAATTTATGTGAGCAAGGAAAAGGGGAGAGGATCTCAAAGACTGAGTTACCTAGATCACGTTCCAGGGGGTGCGCGACGGCCCACTTGGGCAGGGGGCCCAGATGTGGGAGCAGCTGGCTCAGGGCCTCGCTGGCATTTCTCGGAGTCTCTTAATGTTGGTTTTCTGTTCGGTGAGCAGGAAGCAAGGCAGCGAAGACAACCTCCAGGGCACCGACCCGCCCCCCGTGGGGGAGGAGGAAGTGCTCTTGTGAGAGGCAGTCCCTGCGTGGAAAGATGCCGGGCCCCCGCCCCCGGCTCCCCCGCACGCATGCATCCACCGCGGCAGGAGGAGGCGATGGAGCCCGAGTAGCTGCCTGGATCACTCGACCTCGCATGCGCGCCGCATCGCCTCTTGGGGGCTGCTGCACCGCGTTTCCATAGCAGCATGTCCTACGGAAACCCAGCACGTGTGTAGAGCCTCGATCGTCATCTCTGGTTATCTGTTTTTTCCTTTGTTGTTTTAAAGGAGCCAAAAAAAAAAAAAAAAAAAAAAAGGACTTGACTCCATGACGTCGACCTTGGCCGCTGGCTGGCTGAACAGGCGGGTGTGAGGAGTTGCAGACCCAAACCCATGTGCATTTTGGGACAATTGCTTTTTAAAACGTTTTTATGCCAAAAATCCTTCATTGTGATTTTCAGAACCGTGTCAGATATACCAAGTGACTGTGTGTGGGGTTTGACAACTGTGGAAAGGTGAGCAGGAAACTCTGGTGGTCTCAGGCCATGGAGGTGTTTGCTGCATTTGATAGGGAGTAGGGGGCTAGATGTGGCTCCTTGTACAAACCCCACACCATGGCACCTTCCAGAGCCATGGTCTCAAGGAGTCAGAGCAGGGCTGGCCCTCAGTAGCTGCAGGGAGCTTTGATGCAACTTATTTGTAAGAAGGATTTTTAAATTTTTTAATGGGTAGAATTGTCAGGAAGGCGGAAAGGGCTTGAAATTTAGTAAGTGCTTCTGGAAGGGGATTTTCCAAGCCTGGAAGGGTATTCAGCAGCTGTGGTGGGAAAAAGTTTCTCCTGAAAGACTGAACGTGTTTCTTCATGACAGCTGCTCAAAGTAGGTTTCTGAGATAGTTGACCGAGCTCTGGTAAATCTCTTTGTCCAATTACAAAAACTTCAGGGTGAAATCCTATGCTTCCATGTACATTACATGGCTTAAGATTAAACAAAAAAACATTTTCAAGTCTCTAACTAGACTGAACTCTAAAGCACAGTAGTTCAGAAATTATTTAGAGCTTCCAGGATATATTTCACGGCTTCAGACATGTGATCAGTTAGAGCCGATGAAACCTATGCCCGCCTGTATATATTAGCAGCTTAGCTAGTTCATAACCTGTGTATTCTAAAGACTGCTAAGGTTTTGTTTTCATTTTAAATCCTAGCTGATTGTTGTGGTCAATGAAATATCCAGTTTCTGGAGGGCCAGTTGGGAAATGCTTTCACTGGACCGAAAGACAAATGGTTCATCCTGAGGATCTGAGCTTCCCTAGACTCCACACAATAACCTTGGGACACCCTTTTAGAGAAGATTGTTGAAACCCACAGCACCGCTCGGGCTATGAGGAAACCAGGGCTTGGCACAGGAAGTTCCCCTTTGTAGCTAACAGTCCAGCAAGAAAGGGTTCATCTTTTTGACTTCCAATTAATATTGGGAAGTTTGGTTGAGGTTCAAGTGTGACTCCTTTCAGAGTCACAGGTAGGGGAGTGTGAAGTTGACGGGGAGGAAAGCTGGAAGGACTCTGGGAGATTTCCAGCTCTGCTTTCCAGGGCTTGGCAGAATCTGGACTGGGGAAAGACGGCACCGGGAAACTCTGCTTCCCCGTCGTTTACATCTGATCAGCTCTGGTGTGAGGATTTCTCAGACAAGGGCAAGACCGTGTGCCCCTGCCCAGCCCATTCATGGAGCCCTGGGCCTTCTTGGCTTCCATAGATCCTAAGCTCTTGACTATAGTTTAGCCAGACTTGTTTTGCTATCTTATAAGCAGTTCAGAATTAGGGAATGCTGGTTTTGAAAAGCAAAGGACAGGTAGTCTAGAGAGGGCCATCTGGCCTGCTTGCTGGGTCTTTGTAACCCAGCACTTCCTCTTGCCCTCCTGACTTTACGTTTATGGGGAGAGGACTCAATAGCTCCACCCCTTCTGGCACCAGAAGGGGCTTGGTTAGTTTGCAATAAGCACCTTGCAGAGGTTAAAGCCAGCTGGTCCCTAGTCTTAGGCCCAGCCTGCTTGTGTGGGCTCTGGCCTGGCCCGGTGGCTGGCCCAGGGGGCGGCAGTGCTCAGAGCTTCTGCAGGGCTTCTCTTGTTTACACAGCTGCATCAGACAATGCCATTTCTCCCCACCATGGAACCTTCCATCTAAGATTTCTTCCAGGGAATGCCAGCAATCAGGCAGCACCCAGCTGTGGGGGCAGTGGGGTGGGGGAGGCCCACATTGATGACTTTTTTTTTTAACGAAGAAACACCAAAGCAAGCTGTGGAAAGGACCCACCCCACATGAAAAGGATAAGCCAAGATAGCTGTAAACACAAAGCATTTGAGCTGCCACTCTCTTGGAGCACATTGATTTTTCAAAAGCCAGCTCTGTCAGGAAAGGAGGTGCTGTTATGAGCAGCTCTTCCAGGGGGGCAAAGAGGATGCCCATAATTTCTTCCATTGCTGGCTCATCTGTGGGACCAATCTGGTGTAAGCAACCTGTGGCCTGCACCTGTGGCCTCGAAGGAAGCACAAACCCTCCATCCACTTCCCATTTCCTCTACCCTTTTCCACCTCCCCTTTCCATCCCACCAGCTGCCAGTGGCTCCCAGAAAGCCTTATTGAGCCCCTTGTTGACACTTAGGGCTGCAGAGGCCTCTCCCCACTGGCTTGGCCTTTCCTGAGAGGCAGGGCTCCCATCCTCAGAGCCTTTCTGGAACAAGGAGAATGCCTGTGCAGGTGGACACAGGCCTGGCCTGTCGCTGTCACTTGTCTTCCAGCAGGGAGCTTCACGTTGCCGAGTGGAAGAACCATGACCTCCACTTGCTTCCAAGGTGCTAGGGAAGTTTCAGGGTACGCTGGTTCCCCTCTCCAGCTGGAGGCCGAGTTTCTGGGGACTGCAGACTTTTCTACTCTGTGATCAATTCAACGCCCGATGCTTCTGTTTCATTCCTGACCCTTTCTACTATGCATTTTCCTTTTATCAGGTGGATAAAGTTAAATACTGTGTATTTATCACTAAAAAGTACATGAACTTAAGAGAAAAATAAGCCTTTCGTGTTTTTCCACAGATGTTTAAGCTTCTCTGTAAAGTTGAAATAAACAGACAGCAAAATGGTGCAAAGCCTGGGCCTCTTTGGGAGGTTTGGATTGGTGGTTGTTTATTTAGGCCATCTGCCCTGATGTCTGTATTCCTTCCTCAGGCTGACAGTGAGGTCAGACGCCCAAGTCAAGGCTAATGTATTCAGCAGATCTCTAATTTAGAGCATGTCCTAGGACCTCGCTACTCAGTGTGGTTCCCAGACCAGCAGCGCCAGTGTCACCTGCGAGTAGGCTAGAAACGCAGGTGCCAGCTGGGCACGGTGGTTCACGCCTGCAATCCCAGCACTTTGGGAGGCCAAGGCGGAAGGATTGCTTGAGTCCAGGAGTTCGAGACCAGCCTGGACAACATGGCAAGACCCCATCTCTCTTAAAAAAAAAAAAAATTACAAAATTAATCGAGTGTGGTGGTGCATGCCTGTGGTCCCACAGCTACTCGGGAGGCTGAGGTGAGGGCATTGTGTGAGCCCTAGAGATCAAAGCTTCAGTGAGCTGTGATCATGCCACTGCACACCAGACTGGGCAACAGGGCGAGACCCTGTCTCAAAAATTAAAAGAAAAAAAGAAACGTAGATGCCCAGGCTTGGCTTAAACCTGCTCCCCAGGTGACTCAGCTGCATGCTGAAGTTTTAGCAGCACTGTTCTCGCAGGCAGGTAATCGCAAGATTCTGGTGGAGGCCAGACAGGTGTGCAGCCCCGGAGCAGTCTCAGTCACACTGAACTATGGCCTGGTATGCCACGTGATACTTTACCCCCTGAGGTAGGGATTAACCCTGTTTTATGGATCATCATCTGTGAGGTGAGGCTCCAAAAGTTCAGTCAGTTGTCCAAGGGTTAGAATTTGCCAGCAAAACCCTTCTGGTTTTCTTTTTTTCTTTTTTGAGACAGGGTCTCGTTCTGTCACCCAGGTTGGAGTGCAGTGGCAGTCTCGGCTCACTGTAACCTCCACCTCTCAGGCTTAAGTGATCCATCCACCTCAGGTTCCAAAGTAGCTGGGACCACAGGGGCCCACCACCACACCCGCCCCCGCACCCAGGTAATTCTTAAATTTTTTATAGAGACAGAATCTCACTATATTGCCCAGGCCTGGTCTCAAACTCCTGGACTCAAGCCATCCTCCCACCTCAGCCTCCCAAGTAGCTGGGACTACAGGTGTGCACCACCATGCCTGGCTAATTTTTAAATTATTTGTAGGGATGAGGTCTCGCTATATGTTGCCCAGGCTGGTCGGTCTCAAACTCTTGGCCCAAGTAATCCTCCTGCCTCAGCCTCCCGAAGTGCTGGGATGACGGGCGCACATCACCACACCCAGCCCCCTGCTGGTGTTCATGGCATCTGGAAACACCCCCATCCCGCACCCCAACGCTGGCTTTCACTCTTCTATTTTAGAAAAGAGGAGGCTAAGCAACATCTCCCCCACTTCGGAAGACAGCCAGTGACCATCACTCCTTAACGAGCAAGGTCATAGATGCACCCATTGCCTTCAGTCTGTTTTGTGCTGCTGTTACAGAGGACCTAAGACTGGGTAATTTATAAAGAATAAAAATTGATTTCTCATACTTCTGGAGGCCAGGAAGCTCAAGATCAAGGTGCTGGCAGGTTTGGTATCTGGTGAGGGCTGCTGTCTGCTTCCAAGAGGGTGCCCTGGTGCTGCATCCTTTGGAGGGAGGAAGAGTGGTCCTCGCATGGCAGACACTGGCAGGGCAGACGGCATGATCTCCCTCTCTAGCCCTTGTACAGGGCACCGACCCCATTCATGAAGGCAGCACAGTCCTGATCAGTCACCTCCCCAAGGCTTCACCTCCCAATAAGGTTGCATTGGGGATTAAGTTTCCAACATGTGAATTTCAGTAGACACATTCAGCCCGTATCAGCAGTCCTAAGCATTCCAGCTTCATTTGACCCATGTGCCCAGGCAAGCACTGTTTATTTTTTCAGACAGGGTCTCACTCTGGTGCCCAGGCTGGAGTACAGTGGCACCATCATAGCTCACTGCAGCCTCAACCTCTGGGCTCAAGTGATCCTCCGGCCTCAGCCACCCAAGTAGCTGGAACTACAGATATACACCACCACACCCGGCTAATTTAACTTTTTGTAGAGACAGGGTCTCACCACGTTGACCGGGCTGGTCTTGAATGCCTATACTTAAGTGGATACCTTGGCCTCCCAAAGTCCTGGGATTACAGGCAACAAGCATTTTTTTTTTTTTTTTTTTTTTTTGAGGCAGCATGAACCAGAGCTTCAATAAAGGGAGTTGGTAAACTTTTTTTTTTTTTTTCCAAAAGCAAGAAAAGCCCAGGTTAGCCATTTATCCAGCAGAGGCAAAGTATTTCTAAAATAATGGTTTCCCTCAGTACTTGGAAGTGAATGGCAGAGGCGAAGGGCAAACTGCTTCCGCTAGGGAGATTCTGAATACCTGAAGCAGAATTCAGCTGGTGTGTGGCTGGGCTCGGTGGCTCACGCCTGTAATCCCAGCACTTTCAGAGGCTGAGGCAGTGGATCATGAGGTCAGGAGTTCGAGACCAGCCTGGCCAATGTGGTGAACCTCTTGTCTCTACTAAAAATACAAAAATTAGCCGTGTGTGGTGGCAGATGCTTGTCATCCCAGCTACTTGGGAGGCTGAGATAGGAAAATTGCTTGAACCCAGGAGGCGAAGGTTGCAGTGAGCCGAGATTGTGCCACTGCACTCCAGCCTGGGCAATAGGGCAAGACTCTGTCTCAAAAACAAAAAAGCACAAAAAAACAATTTAGTTGGTATGTAGTCACAGCTGGAAATAGCTTCATGAACATCTCGAACCTGAGCGGAGCTAGGTATGCGTGCTGCTGCTTTTGGCTGGAGACTTTCGGGAAGCAAACGGGGAGGGGAGAGGAAGCCACTTCCATGTTACCAGAAATTGTTGCCCACAGCACAGAATTGTAATATTATGTCAAAAGGAAGCACAGGTAAGATGTCACTATAGAAAAAGTATCCTGTGAACTGTATAGGAAGACAAGCTAATGACGGAAATTATTAGGCTTTAAAAAGTAGGCAGCTGGGTACGGTGGCTCATGCCTGTAATCCCAGCACTGTGGGAGGCTGAGGTAGGAGGATCACTTAAGCCCAACAGATGGAGGCTGCAGTGAGCAGTGATCACGCCACTGCACTCCAGCCTGGGTAATAAAAATAAATAGGCCAGGCGTGGTGGCGCACACCTGTAATCCAAGCACTTTGAGAGGCTAAGGGAGGCGGATCGTTTGAGGTCAGGAGTTCGAGACCAGCCTTGTGGCCAACATGATGAAACCCTGTCTCTACTAAAAATACAAAAATTAGCTGGTCATGGTGGCATGTGCCTGTAATCACAGCTACTCAGGAGGCTGAGGCAGGAGAATCGCTTGAACCCGGGAGGTGGAGGTTGTAGTGTGCAGAGATTGTGCCACTGCACTCCAGCCTGGGTGGCAGAGTGAGACTCTGCCTCAAAAATAAAGAAGTAGGGGAAAATGTGCATAAGCGCCAGAAATACACTATCCCATGGACCTTTTCTGAGCACAGTGAGCCGGACAAGTGGATTTACTGGTTGTTGTAAAGGGTAGGAAGGAAAGTTCTAGCACATGCTACGAGACAACAGACAGGGATTAAGAAAATCACGTTTTAATGTCTGGTCCTCAATCACTTCAGCACAGCGCTTCTCTGAAGAGAAATGCCAGCTCCGCCTCATGGCTGCAGGGAATGGTTGGGGGAAGCCTGCAGCCCAGGCCTGCTACAAGTCTAGTGACTGCAACCAGGCGGCCTCCCCTGCCACATAAAGTGCTCCAGCAGAGCCGCCGTGCCTCAGAGGACTGGGCCTGTCCAGGAGAGAGCTGGAGACAGGAGGCTTCTGAGCAAAGCCAGCTCCAGCCCTGAAAGTCACAGCAGTGCCACTTCCTCGGGCCAGTGCTCCCCCTCACAACCCCAGGTTGCGGGAATAACAGAGTTGACCCAGCCAAGAACAGATTGGTGACCTCCTGGGCCGAGTGGTCAAACAGATCCTACACACAACACACAGGAGCTGCTGGGGAACCCTGAGTACTTGTGGAGACTCAATCAGGTTCCAGAACTTTCTCTGGGGTGATGTGGTGGCCATTTCTCCCTCCTCCTCCTCTCTGTTCTTCGATGGGGCCGTGGAGAGCCCAGGTGTGGGGTAGGCCTCATGGGTCCAGCTCACTAGCAAGACCCTGCAAAGAAGGACACAAGCAGTTCAAGGTGCCCCTGGGACCCCTTGTGGCAGGCGGGAGGGCGGTGTGCTCCAGGAACTTCACTGTCAGGGGTTCTCAAGTTGGTCCCAGGCCTGGAACCCAACCTTTCCTGTTCCACAAGGTGAACTGAAGTAGTGTGTGCACACAGGCGTTCTCAGAGCATGCATTATCATAACCAACTTGAGATATCGCTCATTGAAACGAGGCTGGGTTTAAAGAGTCAATCAAGTACGGGCCTAGTGATGGAGCAGCTGCTGAGTGGCGGGACAGCCGAGTTAACAGGGGGACACTGCGCCACACTGGCGCCAGCCTCTGCAGAATGGCCTCCCAGACGGGCCCACGCCCAGGGCTCCCGCACCTGGGAGATAAGAGGCCTGCACCTGCTGGGGGCCAGGAGGGGCGTACCTGCTCATAATCTTCCACATATTTGTATTTCTTCTCCCGATAGTAGAGTCTTTTCTTCATGCAGTAGAGGACTATGATGTCACACAGCACGGTCGCCTGAATTTAGCACAGGGTAAGAGTGAGCCAGGATTGCAGCCCCTCTTATTCTTTGCGTGCCCCTTCCTGAGAAGCCTGGAATCTTTACCGGAATGGAAAGGCACCCCCATCTCTTGGGAGAAGGCTGGGACCCAAGGGGTGTGGTCTTGGCGAAGGGAAGGTGGGAGGAGGGCTGGGGGCCAAGGGAAAGAAGGCCAGAGGGTCAAGTCTAGAAACACATCTGAGGTCTCAGGCCCAGGGCCAGGACCAGGAGCCCAGCCCAAGGTCTCACCTCACCGTGAGGGTGAAGGCAGGGCCTAGCCCACTCACCATGCCCAGCAGTGCCAGGCCAGAGCCGATGTTGATCATGGTGGGGATGATGTCAAATTTCCCTGCCTGCCAAGACAGAGAAAAAGAAAAAAAGTGTTTCTGCAGGGGCAGGGAGAGGCCCTTTGTCCCTGCAGGGCGTGACGGAGGGGAGCCAGTGGTGGCGAGCTACCTTCCCAAACACGATGATGTCGAAGCGGATGCCGTAGGCCTTGATGAGCGTGCGCTGCTCCTTGCCAGCCGGGTCTCTGTAGTACTTGGCAAACCTGAGGAGAAGGAGGATGGATCGGGGGAGATGGCTGGGGCAGGACCTTGGGCCCTGGGAGAGGATGTTAGAGTGGAGCTGGCATGGGCGAATGGTCCACTCTGCTGGCTGAACAGATGCTGGAGCGGCTTGGGGCCTCTCCTGGCTGAGGCGGGCTGTGCAAGCAGGAAGACGCGGGACCCATGAGGTGGAGGGACACAGGGAGACCTCGTTCTCCAGCACCA
This sequence comes from Macaca fascicularis, assembly GCF_037993035.2. NCBI lineage: Eukaryota > Metazoa > Chordata > Mammalia > Primates > Cercopithecidae > Macaca > Macaca fascicularis. The sequence continues at coordinate 128,313,072 of NC_088385.1, read as the reverse complement.
CCATCCCCTCCTGAACGTGAACAGTTTGCTCTCAACATCCCACTTGGTACATCCCACCTGCCTCCCTCAAGGGACCCTGGCCTCCAACATCTAACAGTAAGAATGTGACCAGCCAGCATTGCAGGAGGGGACTAAGCCAGCCCCAAACACAGCATCAGTGCAGGGCCTTTTTTTTTTTTTTTTTTTTTTTTTGAGATAGACTCTCCCTCTGTTGCCAGGCTGGAGTGTAGGGGCACCAATCTTAGCTCACTGCAACCTCCACCTCCCGGGTTCAAGCAATTCTCTTGCCTCAGCCTCCCAAGTGCTGGGACTACAGGTGCCCGCCACCACGCCCAGCTAATTTTTGGATTGTTTAATAGAGACGGGGTTTCACCAGATTGGCCTGGATGATCTCAATCTCTTGACCCAGGGCTTTCTTTTTTATTTTTTTCAAAGAAACATTGATTCTGTGCACATAGTCTTCAAGAAGAACAACAACAACAAGAACCACTGATTTGTCACACAGATAAAGAGATGAACAAAACGTTGTCTGTCAACAACAGAATATTTGGCCATAAAAAGAGACGAGGTACTGACACAGGCTACAACATGTATGAAGCTTGAAAACATCAGGCTAAGGGGAAGGAGCCAGACACGAAAGGCCACATATTGATTCTATTTATATGAAATGCCCAGAAGAGGCACATCTGTAGAGACAGAAAGTAGACCACTGTTGCCAGGGGCAGGGGAATGACAGAAGGGTGCAGGGTTTCTTTTTGAGATGATGGAAATGTTCTAAAATGGACTGTGGTGAAGGTTGCACTTATCTGTGAATATAGTGAAAACGATGAATTCTGCACTTCAAATGGGTGAATGTTATGGCATGTGAATTGCATCTCAATAAGACCATTTAAAAATATATGGCCAGGCGTGGTGGCTCACACCTGTAATTCTGGCATTTTGGGAGGCTGAGGTGGGTGGATCACTTGAGGTGAGGAGCTCGAGACCAGCCTGGTCAACATGGAGAAACCCCGTCTCTAATAAAAATACAAAAAATTAGCTGGGTGTGGTGGCGGGTGCCTGTAATCCTAGGTACTCAGAAGGCTGAGGCAGGAGAATCGCTTGAACCCGGGAGGTAAAGGTTGCAGTGAGCTGAGATCACGCCACTGCACTCCAACCTGGGGGACAGAGCAAGTCACTCCCTTAAAAAAAAAGAGAGAGAGCGAGTGAGTGAGAGTGCGCACACGCGTGAGCAGGGGATGGATGGTTGGTGAAGAACCATCAAGACATACCATCTGCTACCCCATGTTCTCCAGGGATCCACCAGGAGCCTCGGCCCACATCCTCGGTCCATGCTTTATCTGGCCCACAACTTCCATGCCATGGGCCAGGCCTGGGAGACAGGCAGGGCCTGGTGCTGGCCGAGGTCAGGGGATAGGCATCCTGAGGTCTTTCTGTTTTAGGGCTCTGACCTAAGCTTGAGGTTTCCACAAGAAGTATGTGACATCCAGAGATGGAATAACACAAATCTAACTGTTAGAAAAGAAAAATTCAAATACCTGCTTTACTCAGTGAGCCAGAAGTTTCAAAAGGACAGCAGATCCCACAATTACAGAGGTCTTAGGATCCCGTATGGATCGGATTCCACATGTCACCACTAGAGGGAGGCAAGTGCAGCCCAAAGCGCCACTGAACGCGCCCAGAAAGGTCGTTGCAGGGCCTCTTTTTTTTTTTTTCCCCTGAGACTGAGACTTGCTTTGTCACAGGGGCTGGAGTGCAGTGGTGCGATCTTGGCTCACTGCAACCTCTGCCTCCCTGGCTCAAGTGATTCTCCCGCCTCAGCCTCCCAAGTAGCTGGAATTACAGGCATGTGCCATCATGCCCAGCTAATTTTTGTATTTTTTTTTTTTTAGTAGAGATGGGGTTTTGCCATGCTGGCTACGTTCAATATTCTAGCCCCACACAAGTGTTATCAGGGTGTTATTTAATCCATGCTTGTAAGAGGGAGGCGGCTCTGTCCAGGCTGGTCTTGAACTCCCGACCTCAGGTGATCTGCCTGCCTTGGCCTCCCAAAGTGCTAGGATTATAGGCATGAGTCACTGCGCCCAGCCTGGAGGGCCTCTTTTTTAAGGAGTGTGAAAAATGCAACAAAGGGTATGTGGAAATGTACCTGGCTACAGATTCTGCTGCCTCAAGGAAGTGGCAATAAGACCCTGTCATGAGATCATCAGCTGTAGTGGGTTGAACAGTGTGTCCCCCAAAATTCACATCTACCTGAAGCCTAGGAGTGTGACCTTATTTGGAAATAAGATCTTGGCAGACGTAATTTGGTCTTGGCAGATGAGGTCATACTGGAGTAGGCTGGGCCCTAAATTCAGTGACTGCTGTCCTTACAAGAAGAAAAGACACACACAGGGCAGAAGGCCTCATGATGGCAGAGGCAGAGTACTGGAGTGATGCGTCCACAAGCCAAGGAACGCCGTGGGCTACCAGAAGCTGGGAGAGACAAGTAAGGACTCTCTCCAGAGCCTTCAGAGCGAGCATGGCCCCGCTGACGCCTGGATTTTAGGTTGTGGCCTCCAGAACTGCGAGAGAATCAAGTCCTGTTGTTGCAAGCCACTGTTTGTGGGACTTGCTTACAACTACCCCAGGATACCGAGATGCCAGCATTTGCAGCAGGGAACCAAGCAAGGCCTTTCAGGGGCCTCAAACCTGTGTCCCCTGCACTCTGGAGATTCTGGCACAGGTTCAACCTTTGAGAAACCAATTCCTGGGCCAGGCCCCAGAGGCCTTTGGACTGGAGGATCATGGATCATCCCCTCCTCGAGACAGTGAATGGAAGTCATGGCTGAGGCTGGCACTGGAAAGCTCAAGCCCCCAGCGTCTCCTGGCTGCTCTAAGAACTATCTTAACACGTTTCTTGTGGCAGGAAAGGGCAAGGAGGGTTCTCGGGGGCTGGGATGGCCCCGGAGCAGGACACCACTAAGCGCATTTTCCCAGCATGGCCTTCCTGCTGCCTTGGATGGGGGACCAGCAGCCTGTCCTTGGGGTGCTGCCTGAGTGCTAGTCTTCAGCGGGCGTGGGTGCCCCCACTGGCGTGTACCCAGCCCCAGCACCCCCCACAACATGAGCGAGGGGTCCAAGCTCACGCCCACCTGAAATTGTAGCCAGGAGACACGTTGTGCTCGACATCCCGTGTATCGAGGCGGCGGAAGGAGTACCTGGGCAAGCAGAGGGAGGCGGCTCTGTCCAGGTTGCAGTCCCAGTTGACCTGGATGCCCATGATGCCTCCCTGGGGTTGAGCAGCAGAGACATGGTGAGGCTTTCCTCAGCGCCTGGCACGAGATGCCTCCAGGGCTGGGTCAGGAGAGCCAGGACCCGCACCCACCTCCACGGCCATGTCCTGGAAGCTGTGTCCTGCATTCTCCACTATTTTGCCAAGACGGAATATGGGGCAGAAGGGATCTGTTTTAGCGTCATAAATGCACGACTTGAGGTAGGTAGTGGTGATGTTGGGAAGGATATTCCTCCTAAAGTCGAGAGGAAGCAGAAAATCAGAGCAAGGAAAACCTCAGAGAAGAGAGAAGAGCCAGAAGTTTCTCCAAGAGCCTGGTGAACTCACGCAACACACGCGGCCACCACTTACTTGCTGAAATTAAATTTGGGATACCAGATGTTGTTCTTAACCAAAAGAGTGAAGTTTTCTGCAGCCTTTAAAAAAGCAGGTCTGAAAAACAATGATTACATTACTGTTAATGAAATACAAATATATACAAATACTCACACCCCCATGTTATATATATATATTATATATATGTATTGTGTATGTGTATATATACACACACACATATATATATATTTATTATTATTATTTTTTTGAGATGGAGTCATTCTATCACCCAGACTTGAGTGCAATGGTGTGATCTCAGCTCACTGCAACCTCAGCCTCCTGGGTTCAGGCGATTCTCCTGCCTCAGCCTCCTGAGTAGCTGGGATTACAGGTGTGCGCCACTATGCCTGGTTGACTTTTTTTGTATTTTTAGTAGAGACAGGGTTCCACCATGTTGGTCAGGCTGGTCTCCAACTCCTGGCCTCAAGTGATCCACCTGCTTCAGCCTCCCAAAGTGTTGGGATTACAGACGTGAGCCACTGCGCCCAGTCTATAAATATTTTTGAGACAGGGCCTTGCTCTGTTGCCCAGGCTGGAGTACAGTTGCATGAACACAGCTTCTTGTAGCCTCAACTTCCCAGGCTCAAGGGAGGTCTCCCACCTCAGCCTCTCAAGTAGCTGGAACCATAGGCATGCATCACCATGCCTGGCTAATTAAAATTTCTTTTTTTTTTTTTTTGTACAGATGAAGTCTTCCTACACTGCCCAGGCTGGTCTGGAACTCCTGACCTCAAGCGATACTCCCACCTCTGCCTCCCTGTACTGGACTACAGGAGCGAGCCACCATGTTCAGCCCCTATGTACTATTTTTAAAAACATATACACACATCTTACAATGTCATTTTGTCAAGAAGATGAAACACCTCTAACATTTTCTACTCCCTTCTGCGCACACACTCTTCTCTTCAAGAGAAGAGACTGAGCCGAGCCTTCCAGGTTCTTCCTCTCAAGCAAGGGCAGGCCCTCTCCCCCAAGGCAGTGAAAACCAAATTGCTAACCAGGGAGGCGATTCGTGGCCTCACTGGAAATCAGTAGGCTGGGCTTCCTGGCCTTAGGGGCTTCGGGGCCTTAGGCGTTCTCCAGGGAAAGAATGAAGGCTGGGCAGGTCCGGTTTTACAAGCCAAAGCAAAAGTAAATTTGCCTACAGGCTGGATCCTGACCTGTCTGAAAAGTGCACAAAGCACCTGCCAGCAGGTGCACCCGCCTCTTCTCAGAAGTGCCACGTCAGCTCCTGGCTGACAATACAAGTTGAATCTGTCCCCAAGGGGACTCCACTTCTTTGGTGAATTTCTCCTGGAGAATCTGGCACTGTACGGCTGACCCTTCTGTGGGGAATGTTCCCTGATCCAGGTGGGATCTTTGGAATGACAACATCAACAGTCTTCCCAGCCCTGAGACAGGAGCAAGGCCAGTGACAGGGCTGTACTCTGAGGACAGCTGAGCCTGTCACCGCTGCTGTCAGAGAAAGGCTGGGACCAAGGGGCTTCTCTCAGGTTTTTTTTTTGAGATGGAGTCTCGCTCCTGTTGCTCAGGCTGGAGAGTAATGCTGCAATCTTGGCTCACTGCAACCTCTGGGTTCAAGTGCTTCTCCTGCCTCAGTCTCCCGAGTAGCTGGGGTTACAGGCGTGCGCCACCACGCCTGGCTAATTTTTTCATATTTTTAGTAGAGATGGGGTTTCACCATGTTGGCCAGGCTGGTCTCGAACTCCCAATCTCAGGTGATCCACCCACCTCGGCCTCCCAAAGTGCTGGGATTACAGGCACGCGCCACCATACCTGGCCTTCTCTCAGGTTTTCAAAGTCCCCACTCCCTCAAGAGGGATGGCTTACAACAGGGGTGTTCAAGTTTTTGTTATTTCCTGTACCATAACACCCCCCCACACCTGTGTACCTCATATGTAATACTTTAAGATCAACTCACCTTTTTAGAGAAATTGAGATGAAATTTACTAAAACGTAAAATTAGCCATTTTAAAATGGACAATTCTGTGACATTTAGTACATTCATAATGTTGTGCAATCATCACCTCTATCTAGTTCCAAAACGTTTTAGTTTTTGTTTTGTTTTTGAGACAGAGTCTTATTCTGTTGCCCAGGCTGGAGTGCGGTGACATGATCTCGGCTCACTGCAACCTCCGTCTCCCAGGTTCAAGCAATTCTCGTGTCTCAGCCTCCTGAGTGGCTGGGATTACAGGCGTGCACCACGTCGCCTGGCTAATTTTTCTATTTTTAGTAGAGGGGGGTTTCACCATGTTGGACAGGTTGGTTTTGAACTCCTGGCCTCAAGTGATCCACCTGTCTCTGCCTCCCAAAGTGCTGGGATTATAGGCGTGAGCCACTGTGCCTGGCCAATGTTATTTCTTTTATCAGTGTGCACTTAAAAATCATTCTACACTGGATTAGATCTATAACAGTGAGGTCCAATGAAAGTATATTGTGAGGTCAGGTGTGGTGGCTCACCCTGTAATCCCAGCACTTCGGGAGGCTAAGGCAGGTAGGTTGCTTGAGCCCAGGAGTTCAGGACCAGCCTGGGCAACATGGCGAAACCCTGTCTCTACAAAAAATAAGTTAGCTGGGCATGGTGGTGCGTCCCTGTGGTCCCAGCTACACAGGAGGATGAGGCAGGAAGATCACTTGAGTCCAGGAGTTCGAGGCTGCAGTGAGCCATGGTTGTTATCACTGCACTGGGTGACAGAGCAAGATCCTGTCTCAAAACAAAAGTATCTTATGAGACACAACTACAAGCCACACTCCAATTTAAAGTTTCCTAATAGCCACGTTACAAAGTAAAAGAAACAAGTACAATTTTATACAATAACCCAAAATAGCACTTCAACATGTAACCAACATAAAAAAATCAATGAGATATTATACATTCTTTTTTTCATAACAAATATTCAGGACCGGGCGCGGTGACTCACGCCTGTAATCCCAGCACTTTGGGAGGTCAAGGCCGGCGGATCATGAGGTCAGGAGATCAAGACCATCCTGGCTAACATGGTGAAACCTGGTCTCTACTAAAAATACAAAAAAGTTAGCTGGGGGCCGGGCACAGTGGCTCAAGCCTGTAATCCCAGCACTTTGGGAGGCCGAGATGGGTGGATCATGAGGTCAGGAGATCGAGACCATCCTGGCTAACACAGTGAAACCCCGTCTCTACTAAAAAATACAAAAAAATAGCCGGGTGAGGTGGCGGGCGCCTGTAGTCCCAGCTACTCGGGAGGCTGAGGAAGGAGAATGGTGCAAACCCAGAAGGCGGAGCTTGCAGTGAGCTGAGATCCGGCCACTGCACTCCAGCCTGGGCGACAGCGTGAGACTCCGTCTCAAAACAAAACAAAACAAAACAAAAGTTAGCTGGGCATGATGGCGGGCGCCTGTAGTCCCAGCTACTTGGGAGGCTGAGGCAGGAGAATGGTGTGAACCCAGAAGGCAGAGCTTGCAGTGAGCAGAGATGGCACCACTGCACTCCAGCCTGGGCGACAGAGTGAGACTCCATCTCAAAAAACAAAATAAAATAAATAAATAAATGTTCAGAATCAGGCTGGGCGCGGTGGCTCACACCTGTAATCCCAGCACTTTGGGAGGTTGAGGCAGGTGGATCACCTGAGGTCAGGAGTTTGAGACCAGCCTGGCCAACATGGTAAAACCCGCTCTCTACTAAAAACACAAAAACGAGCAAGGTGTGGTGGTGGGTGCCTATAATCCCAGCTACTCAGGAGGCGGAGGCAGGAGAATCACTTGAACCTGGGAGCAGAGGTTGCAGTGAGCCGAGATCACGCCACTGTACTCCAGCCTGGACGACAGAGCGAGACTTCGACTCAAAAAAAAGAAAAACAAAAATCCGATTTGATGATCAGTGCACTTCCTATGGGCAGCCCATCTCCTTTTGGACCCAGTCATATTTCAATTTTCAATAGCCACGTGTGGCCAGAGTCTCCCGTGTTGGAGAGCACAGCTCTGTGAGATCCTCTCCGGCTCTAAGATGCCGGGATTCCTTTTCTTTTTCTATGTCCTTCCCTTGCCTTAGCAATCTCTAAATCTGCAGTTCTCAGCCTTTCCTTCCGTCTCAACATACCCAGGATGAGGTTTAGTGGCTTCCTGCTCCCCGGGGGTCATGGAGGCCTCAGTCTGAGCTCTTGGTGAGAAAGGCCCTGGGCTGCACACACTTCTCAAAGCGCTGCCTGGACTCCACCCCACGAAGTACAGCCAATTACAACCAGGAAGAATGTTATTCTAGAGCAACCCTTGAACCTGGCTAGTTTAGTTGATTTTTAAATTTTTATTTATTTATTTAATTTTTATTTTTTGAGACAGAGTCTCTCTCTGTCGCCCAGGCTAGAGTGCAGAAGCGCGATCTCAGCTCACTGAGATCACCGGGATCTCCACTTCCTGGGTTCAAGCGATTCTTCTACCTCAGTCTCCCAAGTAGCTGGGATTACAGACGACCGCCACTATGCCTGGCTAATTTTTGTATTTTTTAGTAGAGACGGGGTTTCTCCATGTTGGGCTGGTCTCAAACTCCTGGCCTCAGATGATCCGCCTGCCTCAGCCTCCCAAAGTGCTAGGATTATAGCATGAGCCACTGCGCCAGGACGAACCTGTCTAGTTTAGTTGTATATATTGTAGCAAATATCTGTTGTTTTCTTCTCAGCATCTGCGCCCAGCTTTTCTGGTAACAGAACCCCAAATGTCCTTTAGAAGCCATATCTCCCCGATGCTTGCCTGTGTCACTTGGGTGGGTCTGACTCTAACCCCAGCTGCAGAGGTGGGCATGTGCCCCAGGCCCAAGCTGATAAGCGAAACCCATGCCCCAGTCACGGAGATGGATTGAGAGATATGGCCGTTGATGTGATGATGGACAGGTCTAGAATCTCCAGGGACAGCTGGGAAGGGACACTCAGCCTTGGGGGGCTGTAAGTGCAGTGCTGCCTCCTAGGCTATGCTGTGGGTCGGAGGGACGCAGAGCCAGGAGGGGAGACTAGGGTGTTGTCCTTTATCCCTCACTCTGTCGCCCAGGCAGGAGTGCAGTGGCCTCTGTCGCCCAGGAGGGAGTGCAGTGGCACCGTCTCAGCTCAGCAACCACTGCCTCCCCAGTTCAAGAGATTCTTCCGCCTCAGCCTGGCACGAGATTCTCATGGCCATGCTGGATCTTTTTGGTTAGCCGAACAATACACGGCCCCCCGGTATGCACGCATGTGTATGTGTGTGTGTGTTTGTGCACGTGTGCTTACGGCACTGAGAACTGTTTCCTGTCAGTTATTTGCAACTGACAGAGTCCTAACATACAAGGAAGTCAGCTGCACCCTTCTCGTGAGTGACAGACACTTGTGGCCCACCTTGCCACTGATGGTCACTGCCTTGTGGTTGAGAGCAGCCATCTTAGGGCAGTCTGACTCCACATAGACACCAGAAACACACAAAAAGCCACAACACACAGGTGTAACTCCTTGACCACCTCTGCTCAAGGCTGACACCCAGAGTTGAAGGTGCTTCCGGCTGGGTATGGTGGCTCCCGCCTGTAATCCTAGCACTTTGGGAGGCCAAGGCAGGTGGATCACTTGAGGTCAGGAGTTCAAGACCAGCCTGGCCGACATGGCAAGACCCTGTCTCTACTAAAAATACAAAAAGTTAGCTGGCGTGGTGGTGGACGCCTATAATCTCATCTACTCGGGAGGCTGAGGCACGGAAAATTGTTTGAACCCGGGAGGCGGAGGTTGTGGTGGGCCAAGATCGCACCACTACACTCCAGCCTGGGGTACAGAGTGACACTGTGTCTCAAAAATAAATAAATAAATAAATAAATAAATAGGCACTTCCTTCCCTAGTGCTGGACTCACTGTGGCACGTGTGTGTCATCCTCCACTGGGCACCAGGCTGCCACCTCACACGTCTTGACGGACCGGTTGAAAGGTACGCATCTGCCTGTTGAGACTCCTACAAGCACAAGGGGGGATCCCACGTCCACAGGGGTCTCTCATTTTCTACCTTTTTGGAGTAGAGAGGGAGAGCCCCATCCAGCCTCCCATGCAGCCAATCTTGAGCTGTGCGAATCTGGGATTTAGACAGTGTCAGCATCCAGGAGTTAGAACTGGAGGAAGACAGTCACCTGTGTGCCAGCCACATCTCAGCCAGGGTGACGCCAAGCTAAAGAATGGGACAAGAGGCTGGGCGCAGTAGCTCATGCCTGTAATCCTAGCACTTTGGGGGGCTGAGGTGGGTGGATCACCTGAGGTCAGGAGTTCAAGACCAGCCTGGCTAACATGGTAAAACCCCATCTCTACAACAAATACAAAAATTAGCTGGGCGTGGTGGCGGGTGCCTGTAATCCCAGCTATTCGGGAGGCTGAGGCAGGAGAATTGCTTGAACGCGGGAGGTGGAGGTTGCAGTGAGCCTAGATCATGCCACTGCACTCCAGCTTGGGCGATAGAGCAAGACTCTGGCTCAAAAAAAGAAGAAGAAGAAGAGAAAAAACAGAATGGGGCAAGAGCTGGGATGGCTTCTAGGGCTCCATTGACAGCAGTGAATGTAGAGAAGGTTCCAGGACCCCAACCTTGACACCTGGCTCATCCATGGTCATGTGAAGGAACTGGGGGGATTTCTCTATCAGAAAGGCTCCACGGTGGGGGCAATCTGCTCAGGGGCTGCCCTCCCCAGGAGGCTGCAAGCTCGTACCATTACTGTGGGTGCCGGCAGAGCCAGCAGTACAGTTGGCATCTGATTTACACACAGTGGTCACATCTGGAATCTGGAAAAAGAAGGAGTGAAAACAAGGTCCATGTGGCCCAGCCCCACACACAGGCGGACAGGCGTGGAGAGGCACGTGGGGCCTGGGGCTCTTCCCGGGGGGCTTCCTACCTCGGGACACAGGTCCTGGGTCTGGTTCATGGTGAGGATCATGTTGGTCATGACGAAGAGGGAGTTTTCCTGCTGCAGAGGGGAGCACGGGCAAGTCACGCTCAGAGGACTCACCGAGAGCCGAGAAAGGCAGACGTTGACTGAAGAGGACAACTCAAAAACTGACCGCATGGTCTCCCGCTCTCTCCCATCAAAGTTTATAACTGAATGGAAAACAGCGACTCAAACAAGTCCTTGTACATACATATTCAGCGTAACACTTTTCATAAGAGCCAAAAGGTGGAAACAAGTTGGGCACGGTGGCTCAAGCCTGTAATCCCAGCACTTTGGGAGGCGGAAGCAGGCGGATTATGAGGTCAGGAGTTCAAGACCAGCCTGGTCAACATAGTGAAACCCTGTCTTTACTAAAAATACAAAAATTAGCCGGGTGTGGTGGTGGGTACCTGTAGTCCCAACTACTTGGGAGGCTGAGGCAGGAGAATTGCTTGAACCCAGGAGTCGGAGGTTGCAATGAGCTGAGATTGTGACACTGCACTCCAGCCTGGATGACACAACGAGATTGTCCCCAAAAAAAAAAAAAAGGTGGAAACAGCCCAAATGTCTGTCTTAGTCTAGTCACACAATGGAATGTGATTCAGCCATGAATAAAAAGGAATGAAGGGGCCGGGCATGGTGGCTCACACCTGTAATCCCAGTACTTTGGGAGGCTGAGGCAGGCGGATCACCTGAGATCAAGAATTCCAGATCAGCCTGGCCAACATGGTGAAACTTCGTCTCTACTAAACACATACACACACACACAAACACACACACGGAGCCAGGTGTGGTGGTGGGCACCTGTAATCCCAGCTACTCAGGAGGCTGAGCCAGGAGAACCACTGGAACCTGGGAGGTGGAGTTTGCAGTGAGCCGAAACCACGCCAGTGCACTCCAGCCTGGGTGACAGAGTGAGACTTTGTCTCAAAAAATAAAATAATAAAATAAAATAAAGGAATAAAGCACTGACACAGGCTACAACATGGATGAACCCCAAAAACATGATGCTGAGTGAAAGAAGCCAGACACAAAAGCCACATAAGATACGATCACATTGATGTGAAATTTCCAGAACAGTCAAGTCCATAGAGACAAAGCACTTAGGGGTTACCAGGGAGTGAGGGAAGTGGGGAATGGGGAGTGGCCGTGTAATATACGAGGCTTCTCTTTGGGGTGATGGAAATGTTTTGAACTAGATAGAGGTGATGCTTGCACAACACTGTGAATGCACTAAATGTGCTGAAGTTTTTATTTTTTTATTTTTATTTTTTTATTTTTTTTTTTGAGACGGAGTCTGGCTCTGTCACGCAGGCTGCAGGGCAGTGGCATGATCTCGGCTCACTGCAATCTCTGCCTCCAGGGTTCAAGCAATTCTCCAGCCTCACCCTCCTGAGTAGCTGGGACTACAGGTGCGTACCACCACACCTGGCTAATTTTTGTATTTTTAGTAGAGATAGGGTTTCACCATGTTGGCCAGGCTGGTCTCAAACTCCTGGCCTCAAGTGATCTACCTGCCTCAGCCTCCCAAAGTGCTAGGATTACGAGCATGAGCCACTGTGCCCGACTTAAAATGGTTAATTTCTGTAAGTGAATTTGACTGCAGTTAAAAAAAAGGGGGGGGGGTCTGCAAGGTGAAGCAATGGTTTCTCAATCGAGCTTGACTTATTGAGGGAAAGAGCCAATGAGTGCTAAAAACATTCCCTGCCAACCAGATTATCTCAGAGGAATAAAAACATGAGGCCTCACGGGGCTCAAATCTGGCTGGTTTTCTTTCCTAACTGAAATTATAAACAAAACATTCTAGAGAAGACTCGGTCAGGGTCAGCAAGTGACATTTCTCTTTGAGAAGGTTCTGTTTCCTCCTCATACATATAAAGGTGCCAAATAATTGATTTAGAGTTTCTGGAAAGCAATTTGCTAGGATGAGACTGAAGAATTGCTGACAATGACCTCCTCATCTAAGGAATAAAAGGCAAAGACCCCAAAAGATTCTAGTTGGATCCTCCTCTCATTGGGTGTTGGTATCCATCTATCTAATCTATCTATTATCTATCTATCTATCTCTTTATCTATCTATCTAATCTATCCTATCTATCAAATCTATTCTATATCTATTTTCTATTTATCATCTATCACCTATCTAATCTATCCTATCATCTATCTGTCATCTATCTAATCTATCCTTTCCTTCCGTCTTTCTTTCCTTTTTCTTTCTTTCCTTTCTCTTCTTTCCCTCCCTTCCTTCCTTCCTTCCTTCCTTCCTTCCTTCCATCCTTCCTTCCTTCCTTCCTTCCTTCCTTCCTTCCTTCCTTCCTTCCTTCCTTCCTTCCTTCCTTCCTTCCTTCCTTCTTTCCTCTATCCTATCATTTATCTATTCTATCTCTCTCTCTCTTGATCTATCCATCCATCCATCCATCCACCACCCATGCAATCAAGATGGGGTCTCACTATATTGCTCTGGCTGGTATTGAACTCCTGGGCTCCGATGATCCTCCTGCCTTGGCCTCCAAAAGTGCTGGGACTACAGGCATGAGCCACTGCACCTGGCTGGGCCCAGGCATTTTAAAAGGAGATGCCCAAAGTTTTCAGCATTTCACACTCCTGAGAAGAACAGTCAGTAGTGGGAGCCATCTTGGGGATCAGGGCAACTTAGAAACCAATCAGTCTGTAGATATCCCCAACCCCACGTCTGACAAGTGGTAGAAGCTCTAGGAATAGCTGGCATCTTCCAAAGGCCCAGGGCAAACTATGTTGGGAGACAAGGAGAAGGCCACAGGAAGAGGCATGAGGATGTGGCATGAGCTGCAGCTTCTCTCCCGCCACCCTGTCATGTTCCCAGGTGTTCAATGTACAAATATACTCCTCGTTTGGTGTTAGAGAAGGCCACTCCTGAAACTCTCCTGAGTTATACTTGGAACAAATTCGGTATGGTCTACTTTTTGTTTCCTATCTCTCCTTTTTTTCTCCCTCTTTTAGAGTTGGGGTCTTGCTCTGTTGCCCTAGCTGGAGTGCAGTGGCGTGATCACAGTTCACTTCAGCCTCAAACTCCTGGGCTCAAGTGATCCTTCTGCCTCAGCTTCCAAAAGCATTGAGATTACAGGCTTGAACCACCGCATGTGGCCTGTTTCCTATATCTTATCTACTTCAAATTAAGGGGATTTTCAGTCTGGAGATGAGCCAAGGGGCTGCCAATAGATGATTGTGCTCCATCTACGAAGAACACAGACATCGTGAAAGCTCATGAGGAAAGCCCTGGGGAACTCGCACGGCCCCTGCCCAGATCCACCACGGAAGGCTGAGTTGTGGGGTCCTCCTTTCCACCAAGGGACAAAAGCAGGGCTTGTGCCCTTCCTCATCCGCCCAGTAAACACACCGAGCATGACATTCCCAGAGCTCGCCGGGACGAGGCTATGCCTGCACAGATGGCAGCTGTCTCTCTGCTGAGACAGGTGCATGCTAACAGCACTGCCCCCTCCAGCCAACTACAAGTCCCCTGTTCCACTTGATCTTTTTTTTTTTTTTTTGAGATAGAGTCTTCCTCTGTCACCAGACTGGAGTGCAGTGGCGTGCTGTCGGCTCACTACAACCTCCACCTCCCAGGTTCAAGTGATTCTCCCGCCTCAGCCTCCCTAGTAGCTGGGACTACAGGCACCCGCCACCACACCCAGCTAATTTTTGTATTTTTAGTAGAGACAGGGTTTCACCATGTTGGCCAGGATGGTCTCAATCTCTTGACCTCATGATACACCTGCCTCAGTCTCCCAAAGTGCTGGGATTACAGGCATGAGCCAACGTGCCCAGCCCTTCCACTTGACCTTTATGGCTCATTAGCTCAGTCTCCTCTCTGGGCACCCCATAAGACCCTTCTCTTAAGAAGGCAGGGGGAAGAACACACCTGAAGAAAGAGTTTCTGAAGTTCTTGTTTTCCCTGGCAAGAGCTCTGAGCCAAGAGTTGGCAGCTAATCTATACTGGTTACCCTCGGTCCCTTAGCACATAAGCCATCTGGAGGGCTATGTCAGGGTTTGACTGTGTGGTGCAGAGGCTGTTACCAGGACTAAAGAGTCAATGTTTAACTTCGAGCTTTGCAGATTAACAGCCTGAAGACTAGTGTGCAGCAGTAAACAACATCTTCCCTTCCCTTTGTTCTCCATGGAGTCCTGTGCTGCTGTCTCTATTTCCTTCTTGTTTGGATTCTGGTCTTTTAATTCTTTTCTTTTCTTTTTTTTTTTTTTTTGGTAGAGACAGGGTTTCACCACATTGCCCAGGCTGGTCTCGAACTCCTGGGCTCAAGGGATCTGCCTGCCTTGGCCTCCCAAAGCTCTGGGATTACACGTGTGAGCTACTGCGCCCGGCCTAAAGTTTTTACACTGTCTGCAAAGATTTACCTTGTGGATTTGGGACAATAATGCAAACCCAAAATGTGGAAAGGTGATATTTCCACTTGAATTTTTATCAGGATTTATGACATTTGTTTTCTCATCTTTCCGGGCCTGAGATAGGCCGAGATGTCCACCTGGAAAGCTTCCTGTCTTTTAGCCTGCCATGCTGAAATACACTCTGTTGGATACACTCTGTGAGATCCTAAGCTGAAAAGATTTTGGCTGCACCACTTTCTTGGACTAAAACAATTATTCTGGGCATCGGTGATGTCAGGACTCAGTCCACGTCAATCATTAATCAAGTGTGCAAAGTCAGTAAAGAGCAAGGTGTCAGTGTTAGAAGACACAGTGGGAGACACACCTGAGCTGGTATCACATAATCCGCCACATCCCAGATCCGGAATCCAAGTTTAGAAGTGTTGGTCACAGCCACGCCCTTGACCTTGGTCGTAACGGAGCTGACCACGGAGTCAGTTTCCTGGTAGCCCTTTTCCCACACAAACACCCACCTATAAAATAAAACAGGTCTCTTAAATTGCCATTAGGATTCAATGGATTTGAACTGATGGGGAACCCTCTGCTGGGCAGTGGCTGGAAGCACGGTGTTGGCTAATTACGTGACTTTCTACAAAGCTACACACCTTCTGGGGGCTCCATCTCCACTTCTGCCAAATGGGGATAGTAGCACCTAAACCACAGTAGCGTCTGTGGGAAACCAATGAGGTGGTGCAGGTAAAGCACTCAGCACACTGACGGCACAGAGAAAACGCTCCATGAATATTGTCTTTATTACATTTGAGCACTCTTTCTTTCTTTCTTTTTTTTTTTTTGAGACAAAGTTTTACTCTTGTTGCACAAGCTGGAGTACAATGGCGCGATCTCGGCTCACTGCAACCTCTGCCTCCAGGGTTCAGGCAATTCTCCTGCCTCAGCCTCCCAAGTAGCTGGGATTACAGGCATGCGCCACCATGCCCGGCTAATTTTCTATTTTTAGTAGAGATGGGGTTTCACCATGTTGGCCAGGCTTGTCTCGAACTCCTGACCTCAGGTGATCCGCCCACCTCAACCTTCCCAAGTGCTGGGATTACAGGCGTGAGTCACCGCGCCCGGCCATTTGAGCACTTTCAATGCCTGTGACCTATGGGAATCATCAAGAGATAACACAAATTATAATAGTTACCACTGGAGTGTTTATAGGCACCAGGCACTGATCTAAGCTCTTTATATGTATTAACTCATTTAATCCTGACCACTTTATGAGGCAGGTATCATTATTATTATTTCCATTTTACAGAGGAGGAAATGGAGACCCAGAAAGGTTAAGTCACTTGCCCAAGGTCACACAGCCAGTGAGTGGCAGAGTCAGGATTTGAATTCAGGCTAGAAGCATCTGAAGCCTTTTCTCTCACCCACTATGCTCTACTCTAAGCTCCTCCGACCCACAGCACACAGGCCGCATGCAGCCCAGGACAGCTTTGAATGAAGCCCCAAACAAATTCGTAAACTTTCTTAAAACATCACGAGATTTTTTTTGTGATTAAAAAATTTTTGTTTTTTAGTTCCTCAGCTATTGTTAGTGTTAGTGTATTTTATGTATGCATAGCCCAAGATAATTCTTCTTCTTCCAATGTGGCCCAGGGAAGCCCAAAGATTGGACACCCCTAGGCTACTCTTTCTAAAAAAGAGAATTCTACCCTTTAAGGAACTTTTAAGAGTAGTTTGTAGTTTCTTACTTTTCCCCAAGAATTCTGGTCACATATATGGTTCTCTCCTCTAAAGTGGGAATATGACTACCAGTTTGAACAATTAAAAATCCAAAGGGGCTGGGTACAGTGGCTCATGCCTGTAATCGCAGCACTTTGGGAGGTCAAGAGGGGAAGATCCCTTGTGCCTAAGAGCTTGACACAAGCCTGGGCAACACAGGGATCTCTATAAAAATAAAAAATTAGCCAGGCATGGTGGCACATGCTTGCAATCCCAGCTACTTGGGAGGCTGAGGTGGGAGGATCACTTGAGCCTAGGAGACGGAGGCTGCAGTGAGCTGTGATGCCACCGCACTCCAGCCTGGGTGACAGAGCAAGACCCTGTCTCAAAAAAACAAAAACAAAAACAAAAACAAAACATCTACAGGCATTAGCTTATACGGGTTAGGACACACTGGAGGCAGCAGGTCTTGGTTCATGGCTCAGCTCCACCATTCACGAGACATAACTTTGGCCAAGGTGCTTAACCTCATTGTGCCTCAGTTTTCCCCTCTATAATCTGGGAGTGACAGTAGAACTTCACAGGATTGTTGTGAGGGTAAATGAACTAATGTATGTCAAATGTTCACAACAACGTTTGTGAGTCATGGTTGGTCATGGAGCAAGTATTGACACCGTGGAAATTGGCCAGTACTACAAATCAGAACCCCTCCCCTCCGAACTGCTGTTAAACATCTACTAGAGACTATTAGTGTTGTTATTTATAGAATCAGGAAATGCTAGGTTTCTCCTTAAGTCCTAGATGCTGAGACTTCAGAAATTCACTGGTTTTTTTGAGGTCAAGAGTCTGAGACCAGCCTGGCCAACATTGTAAAATCCCGTCTCTACTAAAAATACAAAAAATTAGCTGGGTGTGGTGGTGGGTGCCTGTGGTCCCAGATACTCGGGAGGCTGAGGCAGGAGAATCACTTGAACCTGGGAGGTGGAGATTGCAGTGAGCTGAGATCATGCCACTGCACTCCAGCCTGGGCAACAGAGTGAGACTGTCTTAAAAAAAAAAAAAAAAAGAAAGAAAGAAAGAAAAGAAAAGAAATGAACGGTTTTGGTTACTTATGAGTGTGTCTGATCAAGCAGTCTCCAAGTTCATTGCCCAGCCTAGAGATGGGCTTTCCCCCGATGGGCTTTTCCCCTGACAAGTCCAGGGCTTCTAGGAATTCAGCTGCAGTGTAAGCTTCCATTTAATTCCAGTCTGACACACAAAAGCTTGGGGCAGGAAGACTGATGTACTCATCAAGCACAGTGAGTTGCTTAATTTAGAGACACAGGGTTTCATGCCACTCATTATCATGTGATTATTTCCTCATCTCATGATTGTTAACAGAGTTAGATAGATGAGAATTGCATGTTCGGTCTCTTTTTGAGGAAGGGTTGCTGTAAGAAGAGACCACAATTTCACCAAGATGAGTTGGATGAAAAAGTTAAGAGACGAGGTTAAAAAAAAAAAAGCCTTAATTCAGGTCCTGAGTCAGTTTTGATTATAGCAAGATGGACAAAAGCAAAGCATTTACTGCTTTAAAGATTCTCATGACTGAGATAGTGAATACGTCATAAGCAATCCTACAGAGCTGTGCTGTCCAATAAAAACATAATGCGAGCCACATATTTTTTTTTTTTTTGAGACAGGCTCTCGCTCTGTTGCCCAGGCTGAAGTGCAGTGGCACAATCTCGGTTCATTGCAACCTCCGCTTCCCAGGCTACAGTGATCCTCCCACCTCAGCCTCCCAAGTAGCTGAGTCTACAGGTATGCGCCACTATGCCGAGCTAATTTTTTGTATTTTTGGTAGAGATGGGGTTTTACTATGTTGCCCAGGCTGGTCTCAAATTTCCTGAGCTCAAGGGATCCACCTGCCTCAGCCTCCCAAAGTATTGGGATTACAGGCGTGTGCTACCACAGAGCAAGACCCTGTAATTTAAAAGTTTCTCATAGTTATGTCAAAAAGTAAAAAGAAATAGGAAGAGCCAGGCACGGTGGCTCATGCCTGTAATCCCAGCACTCTGGAAGGCCGAGGCAGACAGATTGCTAGAGCTCAGGAGTTCGAGACCAGCTTGGGCAACATGGAAACCTCATGATTGTAGAAATGAGAAATCTCATCTCTACAAAACAAAACAAAACAATAATTAGCCAGTTGTGGTGGTGTGCACCTGTAGTCCCATAATTCCAGAGGCTGAGATGGTAGAATCACTTGAGCCTGGGAGGTGGAGGTTGCAGTGCACTGCACTCCAGTCTGGGTGACAAAACGAGACCCCGTTTAAAAAGAAAAAAAGAAAAAAGAAAAGAGACAGGAAAAATGAATTATAATGATATATTCTGTGTAACCCAATATAGCCAAAATATTTTAACATGTCATCAATAAAAAATGTATTGATGTGACAGTGGTACTCTGTTTTTTTTTGAGACAGCATCTTGCTCTGTTGCCCAGGCTGGAGTGTGGTGGTATGATCACAGCTTTCCGTGGCCTCAACCTCCCAGGCTCAAGCAGTCCTTCTGCCTCAACCTCCCAAATAGGTAGGACTATAGGTGTGTGTACCATGCCAGGCTAATTTTTGTATTTTTTTGTAGAGGCAAGTTCTCGCTATGTTGCCCAGGTTTGTCTCAAACTCTTGAGCTCAAGCGATCTTCCCACCTCAGCCTCCCAAAGTACTGTGATCTCAGGCATGAGCCACTGTGCCCAGCCTCTTTTTGTGAACTTATGTCTTTGAAATCCAGTGTGTATTTTACAGTTATAGCACATCTCAATTTAGAGTAGGGATGGTTAAAGTGTTCAATAGGTACAAGTTACTAGTGGCTACCATACAGTGCAACACCACTATGGATATTTTCCACAGTCGTAATTTTACAGGTACCCTAAGGTAGATGAGCACTGATACTCCCACTGGCAGCAAATGCCAAAAGCAAAAAGCTGCAGGGGAGCTCCTGCCCCCAAATGCTTCAAGTCCAACCAGGGATGTGAGTTCAATTCACTGGCTAGCAGTGGGTCTCAAATATATATATGTGTGTGTATATATACACATATGTGTGTGTGTATATATATAATACGTATACATATATATTTTTGAGATGGAGTTTTGCTCTTGTGGCTCAGGCTGGAGTGCAGTGGCGCAATCTCGGCTCACTGCAACCTCCACCTCCTGGATTCAAGCGATTCTCCTGCCTCAGCCTCCCAAGTAGCTGGGATTACAGGCCTCAGCTAATTTTTTGATTAGGCCCGGCTAATTTTTTGTACTTTTAGTAGAGACGGGGTTTCACCATGTTGGTCAGGCTGGTCTCAAACTCCTGACCTCACCTGCCTCGGCCTCCTAAAATGCTGGGATTATAGGCATGAGCCACTGCGCTCGGCCAAAAAAAAAAAATTTTTTTTTTTGTTTTACACAACTCCATCAGTAAAATTTACCATTTTAACCTTTATTTTTCTTTTGGAGATGGAGTGTTGTCCAGGCTGGTCTTGAGCTCCTGGCCTCAAGCAATCCTCCCATCTTGGCCTTCCAAAGCACTGGGACTACAGGTGGGAGCCAATGAGTCCAAATCTGGGTGTGGGCCAGGTGGTTCTGATGTTGAGTCTGCACCTGGAAAGCCATCCTCTTGAATACTGTCTGTACCTACTGCTGCTGCTGACAGATATTGGAAGCCAAACCTGCTCCGTCATGGGAATTCCCTTGGGCAGTGTTAAGATTCCAAACCTCACCCCAAAGAGGGGGATTTGTTGCTTTTAAACAATTCCGCACATGAGTCTTCCACGATCAGGTAAACTTGGGAAACACAGTTCATTGGTTCCCAAACGTTGCTGAACATCAGAATCACCTGGGCACCTGATCATACTCTACAGCAATTAAATCAGAAGGTCTGGGTAGGCGTCGGGGCGCGGTGGCTCATGCCTGTAATCCCAGCACTCTGGGAGGCGGAGGCGGGTGGATCACCTGAGGTCAGGAGTTCGAGAACAGCCTGGACAACATGGCAAAACCCCATCTCTACTAAAAATACAAAAATTAGCCGGGCATGGTGGTGGGCGCCTGTAAATCCTAGCTACTCGGGAGGCTGAAGCAGGAGAATCGCTTGAACCGGGGAGGTGGAGGTTGCAGTGAGTCTAGATTGCACCACTGCACTCCAGCGTGGGCGACAGAGGGAGACTCCATCTTTAAAAAAAAAAAAAAAAGGGTCTGGGGACGGGAGCCAAGGATTCTCAGATGGTTCCAATGTGCAGTTTGGGGACCACTGCACTAGGCAATACGTGTCAGCCCAGCAGCTGTAGACACAAGAACACCCCAGGTAAGCCTTTAAAGTGGCCCCAGGTGGCAAGGAATTCTCATCTTCTCTCTTGGATTGTATTCAATAGTAACAGGTGCCAGCTGGGCGCGGGGCTCACACCTCTAATCCCAGCACTTTGGGAGGCTGAGGTGGGCGGATCACCTGAGGTCAGTTCAGGACCAGCCTGGCTAACATGGTGAAACCCCGTCTCTACTAAAAAATACAAAAATTGGCCGGGCGTGGTGGCGGGCACCAGTAATCCCTGCCACTCGGGAGACTGAGACAGAATTGCTTGAACCCGGGAGGCGGAGGTTGCAGTGAGCCGAGATCGTGTCATTGCACTTCAGCCCGGGCGACGAGAGAAACTCCGTCTCAAAAAACAAAACAAAACAAAAAAACCAAAAAAAACAAACAGGTGCCTTCAAGTACAATGGCACATTCAGCCAGGCCTGAGGGCGGCAGGGCATCTCTAGCCTAAGGGCGCAGCATGGGGAATGAATGACTAGGCCAGGGCAGGTACCATAAAAGCCCCACAATCCCACAAAACAAAGGAAGCAAACTTTAACTACTCTTGAAGTCTGACCTCGCTACTACCACATAGTGATACTGCCTAGTGATCAAAAGAAATGACCAGAAGCCACCGACCCAGAAGGAACCAAGCGGAAATTCCAAGCTTTGGTTTTGTCGGCAAATCAGCAGGATGGGAAGTGGAGAGCGAAGATTGAGACGTTCAGGGCGAAGCCCCTACAGCCAAGGGGCACTCTGGGGGGTCAGACAGGAGAGAGTAACGGCCTAGCCAGGCTTTGCCTTTATTTATTTTGTAAAGAGCAGGGTCTCGGACTGTCTCCCAGGCTCGAGTTAAGTGGTGTGATCATAGCTCACTGCAGCCTCAGCCTCTTGGGCTCAAGCGATCCTCCCACCTCAGTCTCCTGAGTAGCTGGGACCCCAGGCGCGCGCCACCAGGCCCGGCGGATTTTTAGTTTTTTGCAGAGACGGGGTCCCACGATGCTGCCCAAACTGGTTTCGAACTCCTGGGCTCAGGCGATAGTCCCGCCTCGGGCTCCCAAAGTGCTGGGATTACAGGCGTGCGCCACCGCGCCCGGCCCTGGCTATGGCTTTGAAACAGCAGCAAGCAGCCTCCCGCCCCCGGGGCCCGGCGCGGCGGCTGGGGCCCAGGGAAGGTGTCACCGCCTTGGCTCGCCGCCCCCGCACTCGCCCAGGTGACCGAAGCCGGGATGAGCCGCCGCACGGGGCGGACCCGAGGGTAGCCCCCGCCGCGTCCCCCGCGGCGCCCCCCGCCCGGCCCCGCGCGGCCGCGCTCACCCGATGACGTAGGCCAGGATGAGCAGCTGCACGGCGCGGTTCATGAGCCCCACTTTGCGGCTGCGGATGAGCACGATGCGCGGCGTGTCGTACTCGAACAGGAAGGCCGCCAGCGCGGCGCAGCAGCCCGCCATGGCCACACCGCCTGCTCCCCGTCCCCGAGCCCGTCTGGGTCCCAGTCCCCGCTCGGAGCCCCGCCCAGTCCGCCCGGCCTGCCAGCAGCGCCGTCATCATGGGGAGGGCCCGGAAGGAGGCGGCACCGGGCGGTCGGGGCCCGGGGCCTAGGGGAGGGCGCCACCTCCCCGTCTGGAACTGTGACCCTCTAGGGGGCATGGAACTCGCGGGGAGGGGGTGGCCTTGCCCTTGGCCTTGAGGACGAAAGGCTCCTTCAAAAGGCTGGCGAGGGGCCGGGCGCGGTGGCTCACACCTGTCATCCCAGCAGTTTCGGAGGCCGAGGTGAGAGGATCCTTTGAGTTAGAGACCAGCCTGGACAACATAGCGAGACCTCGTCTCTATCAAACAAACAAACAACAAAACAAACAAAACACAAAAGCAAAGAAGCCGGGCGTAGTGGCGCTCGCCTGTGGTCCCAGGTACTCGGGAGGCTGAGGTGAGAGGATCGCTTGATCCCGGGAGGTCGAGGCTGCCGTGAGCTGTGATGGCGCCACTGCACCCCAGTCTGTGAGATGAAGCGAGACCCTGCCTCAAAAAACCAGGAACCAAAAAACATCAAAAAAGGCGAGTTGGGGAGTGATGACCTTCGCAGGAGGGCCAGGGAGAACAAGAGACCCTTTCGGGGAAGATGGGGGCCGCTTCTCATTTGGGACCGAGTTCGAGTGAGGGGTAACAAGCGACCTCCCTTAGGGGTCCAGATAGGTGCCAGGGACTTCCGTAGAGGACCTGGGGGCTGTGCGGAGCAGCCATCGTTCACCAGTGCAGGCTCCTACACTGGGGGAGCTGGGGCCGCACTGTGCTCAGCCTCTTGGGGAACGGCCTAAGTATCAGGTGTCCTGTGAGCCCTGGGTGAGAGCCACACGCCCTGTAAAATGCCCCTCCTGGATTTGAAGCCTGGCCGCATTCTCACTCCAATTCAGATACTTCCTTAGTTGCAGCCCAGGGGAGATTATTCTGTGGTCATCCTTTCCACTGAGAAAACGCTATCACAACTTTAGGGGAGAATTGAGAAATAGCAAAAGTGGGGAAAACAGCCAGCGTTCTACCCCATGAATACAGTTTTCCGTATGTATATTTGTTCATTCCCTTCAGATATGCTTTCCTTTTCTTTCTTTCTTTTTTTTTTTTTTTGGAGACCGAGTTTTACTCTTGTCCAGGCTGGAGTTCAGTAGCACCATCTCGGCTCACTGCAACCTCCACCTCCCAGGTTCAAGCAATTCTCTTGCCTCAGCCTCTTGAGTAGCTGGGATTACAAGCGCCCGCCACCACACCCAGCTAATTTTTGTATTTTCAGTAGAGACAGGTTTTCACCATGTTGGCCAGGCTGGTCTCCAGCTCCTGACCTCCCATGATCTGCCCTCCTCGGGCTTGGGATTACAGGCATGAGCCACTGCGCCTGGCCCAGATATGTTTTCATAGATGAATGTTATATTTAGTTTCCCTAATGCATTCAGAAAATATTAATAAGCACATCCCATATGCCAGGTACTGTCCAGTGAACAGGACAAGCAAAATATCCTGCCTTCATGCAGCATAAATTCCAGCAGGTAATTGGTATAAAGTTTTGGTTTGTAATCACAGTCAATGGCTGTGCTTTTCATTTTCTGATTCCCACTACTTGGTTTCTATATTACTGCAGACTCATCATAATAATTTTTAATCCATGGGCCATTTCTTCTGGAAAATATACCATGATGCCTGTAACTGCGCTCATCTGCTTGCTTCTTAGTTTGTAGATCCTATGCATAATCTTTGATACAACATTTTTAGTTCATTTCCTGGATGTGAGATTCTTAAGTAAACCACACCAACTTGTTTTTCCCAATATAGAGAGGTGGATAATAAAATTTGCAGAAAACAGGCAGCATCTGCCTCTAAGAGATGGAATTGTTAAGTTAGAGGGAGGAACAGAGATGCCTATGCCAGCCTTGGTCCAAAATGGTCCCAGGAAAAGGTGGTGGTATTTTATTCATTCATTTGACAGAAATTTACTGAGTGCCTGTGTTGTGCTTGGCAGTTTTCTTGATGCTAGGGATATGGAGTGAACAGACAAGTAAGGTCTCTGCCCAAATGGAGCTTGGTGCAGTTGGGAAGCCTCAGATTATCTGTTGAAGAAGAAAACTCCATTGCTAAATCCTCATTGGAAGCAGACTTAAAAATAATTTCCTTAAGAATCAAAAGATGGCTGGGCACAGTGGCTCACACCTATAACTCCAGCACTTTGGGAGGCCGAGGTGGGCGGATGATCATGTGAGGTCAGGAGCTGGAGACCAGCCTGGCCACCAACGTGGTGAAACCCCATCTCTACTAAAAATACAAAAAACTTAGCTGGGCATTGTGGCAGGTGCCTGTAATCCCAGCTACTCGGGAGGCTGAGGCAGGAAGAATTGCTTGAACCTGGGAGGCGGAGGTTGCAGTGAACTGAAATGGTGCCACTGCACTCCAGCCTGGGTGACAGAGACTCCATCTCAAAACAAACGCCCCAAAAACGCCAGGCGCGGTGGCTCACGCCTGTAATCCCAGCACTTTGGGAGGCTGAGGTGGGCAGATCACCTGAGACTGGGAGTTCGAGACCAGCCTGACCAACATGGAGAAACCCTGTCTCTACTAAAAATACAAAAAATTAGCTGGGCGTGGTGGCACATGCCTGTAATTACAGCTACTCAGGAGGCTGAGGCAGGAGAATTGCTTGAACCGAGGAGGCAGAGGTTGCTGTGAGCTGAGATCATGCCATTGCACTCCAGCCTGGGTGGCAAGAGTGAAACTCCATCTCAGAAAAAAATAAATAAAAAATAATGGCAGCAATCAAAACACATTTCCAGCCTTCATTCATGCTTTACCCTATATTAATGAATTAGTCCCAACCTTACAAATCTTGAATTTAGATGGTTTGCTTGTGTTTTGGAATGGGGTCAGTTAAGAAAAATGTAGAAATGCAAGTTTTTATAAATTACTAGTTGGTAACATCATTAGGCCCGACCAAAGAAGCTGATTCTAAAAAATGATTTGGAAAAGAAAGTTATTTTGTTTACACTGTTGGCCTTGGTTTATCTCTTTTTAAAAAATAACTTTATTGGCTAGACACGGTGGCCCATTCCTATAATCCCAGCACTTTGAGAGACTAAGTTGGGAGGATTGCTTGAGCCCAGGAGTTTGAGACCAGTCTGGACAACATAGGGAGACCCCCATCTCTATAAATACTTTAAAAATTAGCCAGGCATGCTGGTGCATGCTGGTGGTCCCAGCTACTTGGGAGGCTGAGGCAGGAGGATCACTTGAGTTTAGGAGGTCAAGGCTGCAGTGAGCTGCAGTTGTGCCACTACACTGCAGCCTGGGTGACAGAGTGAGACCCTGTCTCAAAAATAAAAAAGGCCAGGCATGGTGGCTCACGCCTGTAATTCCAGCACTTTGGGAGGCCGAGATGGGTGGATCACTTGAGCTCAGGAGTTCCAGACCAGCCTGGGCAACATGATGAAACCCCGTCTCTACAAAAAGTACAAAAATTAGCTGGGCATGGTAACACATACCTGTAGTCCTAGCTACATAAATTAAAAAAAAAAAAAGTTGGCCAGGCGTGGCTCACACCTGTAATCCCAGCACTTCAAGAGGTTGAGGCAGGTGGATCACTTGAGGTTGGGAGTTTGAGACCAGCCTGACCAACATGGTGAAACCCCGTCTCTACTAAAAATACAAAAATTAGCTGGGTGTGGTGGCGCATGCCTGTAATCCCAGCTACTTGGGAGGGTGAGGTAGGAGAATTGCTTGAACCCAGCAGGCAGAGGCTGCAGTGAACTGAGATCATGCCACTGCACTCCAGCCTGAGTGACACATGAGACTCTGTCTTAATAATAAAAATAAGGAAAGAAAGAAAGAAAAAAACAGATCAAAGGCATAAATATAAGAGCTAAATTTATAAATATCTCTGATGAAAACATAGGGGCAAATCTTTGTGACCTCGGATTAGACAGTGGTGTTTTAGATTTAGATTTTGTTGCCTAAAGCAAGGCAACAAAAGAAGAAAATAGATAAATTGGACTACTCAGTCAAAACCGAAAAGTTTGCGGTTCAAAGTTGCCATCAAGAAAGGGAAAAAATCCACAGAATGAGAAAAATATTCACATATCCTATATCTGTTAAGGATCTAATATTTCAGATATCGTAAGAACTCTTACAACTCACCAATAAAATGACAACCCTATTTAAAAATGGGCAAACATATCTGAATAGACATTTCTCCAAAGAAGATATACACATGAGATCAATAAACACAAGAAGATTCTCAATATCATTATCATTAGGGAAATGCGAATCAAAGCCACAGTGAGATACCATTTCCTCCTCACTAGCATGGTTATAATTAAAAAGATGGACAATCAAAAAGCTGGCAAGGGCCGGGCGCGGTGGCTCAAGCCTGTAATCCCGGCACTTTGGGAGGCCGAGACGGGCGGATCACAAGGTCAGGAGATCGAGACCATCCTGGCTAGCACGGTGAAACCCCGTCTCTACTAAAAAATACAAAAACCTAGCCGGGCGAGGTGGCGGGCGTCTGTGGTCCCAGCTGCTCGGGAGGCTGAGGCAGGAGAATGGCGTGAACCTGGGAGGCGGAGCTTGCAGTGAGCTGAGATCCGGCCACTGCACTCCAGTCTGGGCGACAAAGCGAGACTGTCTCAACAAAAAAAAAAAAAAAAAAAAAAAAAAAAAAAGCTGGCAAGGATGTGGAGAAACTGGAACCCTCACACATTACTCGTGGGAATGTAAAATGGTCCAGCTCCTTTGGAAAACAGCAGTTCCTCAAAATGTTAAACATAGAATTACTGTAGGACCAAGATAGTCCTCTTCCAGGATTTCCCCAGAGAATTAAAAAGATATTTTCTGGGCGGGGCTCAGTGGTTCACGCCTGTCATCCCAGCACTTTGGGAGGCTGAGGCAGGTGGATCACTTGAGGCCAGGAGTTCAAAACCAGGCTGGGCAGCCTGGAGAAACCCCATCTCTACTAAAAATACAAACATTAGCCAGGCATGGTGGTGCATGCCTGTAATCCCTGTAATCAGCTACTCAGGAGGCTGAGGCAAGAGAATCACTTGAACCTGGGAGGTGGAGTTTACAGTGAGCCGAGATCACACCATTGCACTCCAGCCTAGGTGACAGAGCGAGACTCCGTCTCAAAGTTAAAAAAAAAGAAAAAAAGAAAGAAAAGAAAAGATATATTTGGCATTTGACCTTGTCTCTTTAACCTTCCCATGCCCACTTGGGTCTCTTCCAAGTGCAGCTTCCTTTCCTGTTCTAAGGCATTTCAAATAAACTTCCACCCCTGCTCTGGAAAAAAAAAAAGATGTTCATGCAAAAACTTGTACGTGAGTATTCGCAGCAACATTCATAATGGCCCAAAAGTAGAAACAACCTAAACGTCCATTAACTAATGAACACGTAAACACAATGTGGTCCATCCCTACAATGGACTGTGATTCAGCCACAGAAAGGAATGAAGCACTGACACGCGCTGCACCACAGATGACCCTTGAAAACACCACGCTGAGTGAGAGAAGCCAGATGCGACAAGGCACTTATTGTGTGATTCTATGTATAGGAAATGTCTGGAGTAGGCAAATCCATAGAAACCGAAAGTAGAGGCCAGTTGCGGTAGCTCATACCTATAATCCCAGCACTTTGGGAGGCTGAGGTGGGCAGATCACCTGAGGTCAGGAGTTCGAGACTAGCCTGACCAACATAGAGACACCCTATCTCTACTAAAAATACAACATTAGCTGGGCATGGTGGTGCACGCCTGTAATCCCAGCTACTTGGGAGGCTGAGGCAGGAAAATTGCTTGAACCTGGGAGGCGGAGGTTGCGGTGATCTGAGATCGCACCATTGCAGTCCAACCTGGGCAACAAGGGCAAAACTCCGTCTCAAAACAAAACAAAAGAAAACTGAAAGTAGATTAGTGGTTGCCAGGGACTGGGGGAAAGAAAGGTTGGAAAGTAACTGCTAATGAGTACAAGGTTTCCATTTAGGGTGATGAAAATGTGCTGGAAAAGAAAGTGGTGATAGTTGCGGAACCTATGAATATACTAAAAGCTGCTGAACTGTACATTTAAAAAGAGTAAATTGTATGATATGTGAGTTATGTCTCAGTGATAATCCAATAAACAGGGAGTAAACAACCAATGTCTCAAGAAAAGCAAAGTATATACCATGAATCTATGGGACCAGACCTCATATTCTTTCTTCATAGGGGAGCATCTCAGGCCCTCACA
The DNA here is from genome assembly GCF_037993035.2 of Macaca fascicularis. Lineage (NCBI taxonomy): Eukaryota > Metazoa > Chordata > Mammalia > Primates > Cercopithecidae > Macaca > Macaca fascicularis. Next base: position 128,284,391 of record NC_088385.1, on the reverse strand, counting down.
CCAAGCTTATCGTTCTTTTTTTTTTCTTTCTTTCTTTTTTTCTCTCTTTTTGAGACAGGGTCTCACTGTGTCACCTGGGCTGGAATGCAGCAGCATGATCTCGGCTCACTGCAACCTCCGCCTCCTGGGTTTGAGCAATCCTCCAACCTCAGCCTCCCAAATAGCTAGGACTACAGGCATGTGCCACCATGCCCAGCTAATTTTTTGTATTTTTGGTAGAGATGGAGTTTCATCAGATTGCCCAGGCTGGTCTTGAACTCCTGAGTTCAAGCGATCTATCTGCCTTAGCCTCCCAAAATGTGGGATTACAGTCGTGAGCCACCGCGCCTGGCCTCTTTTTAGTTCAGATGCGACTGGAGCAGTTTCGATTTTCTGGTTCCTTTGTTGCTGGTGAAGCCAGTTCGTCAGTACCCGCTTCCTCTAGGCAGAGGTGGTGCAGCAGCCGTTTTTATACTATGTGACCTTATCCTCCTGGCCATAGCTGACTGGACCACAGGTGGGAAACTGACCCAACCGGGCCAGTCTCTCCTTTGGCTTTGGCATTGGGATAGAGACAACTCTTTCTTCTCTGCAGGTGACTGGAACTGATTTGACAGAACTGTCGCATGCATGGAGAAGCTGCGAACAGTAATCTGCAGAAGCAAAATAATGACACAGCTGGACAAAGACGCACAGAGGTGAGAGAGACAAAGAGAACAGCCTCTGGTTTCTGCTGAGCTTCCACTTCCTGGTTTTGTCCCCTCCCCCCATTCACCTTTACCTTTGAGATACCGCCATAATCTTATAATAAATGTTCATTTTTTACTTAAGCTACTAGCCTTCTGAAACTTGGAATTGAAAAGACTATGGCTATAGGCCTAGGATCTAACAGATGAAAAATGTATTATGTCACCAGTAAAGTAGGTGGTAAAACAAACATTTGTATGAATGCAGTAAATTAGAAAGAGGTGGGACGTATTGCCCGAGGCCACCAGTACTAAGAGCAGCAATACACAAATAGCCCATAAAAAAAGAAATGTTTCTATAAAAAGCAGAGCCAAGAACTCCAAAAAACTCATCAGTCTGGGGCCATTTAGTTTAGAGACCTCAATGTGCCTTAGGGTGTCATTTGGTTACAGTTATGTAAGACTGACATTTGTCACAATGGCCTTGAGCTGCAAAAGGCCAGTCAGAAGAGACAGTGTCATTTGTTCAGGAGAATCTACAATGAAAAAATGTTTAAATTAAATGTTTAGGCATTTAAAGATGTAAGACTCGCTTATCTGGCACATAGACATTGTGAAATACGTCATTGTATAACAGAATGACAGATACGTGTGGCACACAGTATAATTATATATACTTCCAGAAACAGAACGTCTAAATAAAGAACAAGTTGATAGCAGAAGCGAGGAATAAATTATTTTATAATTTTGCTGTTGCTTTCCCCGGGTAGTCTTTAAGACTGAATCTATTGTGGAACAACAACAACAACAACAACAACAAAAGCAAAAAAACAGAACAGAAAAACCCTGACTCTTATCTAATAGGCTATATGTTGATCACAGATAATCCTCTCAACCCCATCAGACCCAACGTCCTTTTTGTTTTTTTGACACAGGGTCTCTGTTGCCAGGCTGGAGTGCAGTGGCGGGATCTCAGCTCACTGCAACCTCTGCCTCCCAGGTTCAAGCAATTCTTCTGCCTCAGCCTCCCAAGTAGCTGGGATTACAGGCACCCAGCACCATGCCCTGCTAATTTTTGTATTTTTAGTAGAGATGAAGTTTCACCGTGTTGATCAGGCTGGTCTCAAACTCCTGACCTCAGATGATCCGCCCACCTCAGCCTCCCAAATTGCTGGGATTACAGGCATAAGCCACCATGCCAGCCATTTGTATTATGGTTTTAAGGTGTAAGACTTCTTTATGTATTCTAGATACAAATTCCATATCAGATATATGATCTATAGATGTTTCCTCCCATTCAGTGAGTGGGAGGAATTACAGGTGGTTGAAATGGAGGAGACGGGGAAGGATGATATTCCTGCAGATGAGCTAGACCTATTCTAATACCTGGATCTTGACATCTTAGCACATTTGACATTCGGTCTCTAGGCTGTAAAAGATCTCAGAGATCACACCCTTTGATAGGCAGCATAGAAGAAAAGGTGGATGGAGAATAACCCGTCACTGCAAGAGGCAGTGTGGGGGAACTGTCTGATACTGCTGAAAACAAGAGGCAGCCCCAAATTCATCAATCCTGTGTGTGATTTTCACAACAAATTTTTGTTTCTTTTTTTATTTCACAATGAAATTTCATGTCACTGTGCCCCAAAGAAAAAATAGTAATATATAGAATGGAAATAATGTAAAATGTATATATTTTATGTTTGTTTTAGTTGTTGAAAATGTATAACATTTATGATTTTTAAAAAAACTTTGTTTAAATTTTTTTTTTTTTTTTTTTTTTGAGATGGAATTTCGCTCTTGTTGCCCGGGCTGGAGTGCAATGGTGTGATCTCGGCTTACCGCAACCTCCGCCTCCCGGGTTCAGGCGATCCTCCTGCCTCAGCCTCCCGAGTAGCTGGGATTACAGGCATGCGCCACCATGCTCAGCTAATTTTGTATTTTTAGTAGAGACAGGGTTTCTCCATGTTGGTCAGGCTGGTCTTGAACTCCCAACCTCAGGTGATCTGCCCACCTGGTCCTCCCAAAGTGCTGGGCTTACAGGCATGACCCACTGTGCCCAGCCCGTTTTTTAAAATTCTTAAAAAAAAAAAAAATTAGAAATGGGGTCTCATTATGTTGCCCAGGCTGATGTCAAACTCCTGGCCTCAAGCAATTCTCCCACCTCTGCTTCCCAAAGTACTGGGATTACAGACGTGAGCCAGTGAGTCCAGCAAGGCAAAACTATTGAAAAGCTTTATTATTATTTATTTATTTATTTTTCTAGAGACAGAGTCTTGCTGTGTCCCCCAGGCTGGAGTGCAATGGCATGATCTTGGCTCACTGCAACCTCCATCTCCTGGGTTCAAGCAATTCTCCTGCCTCAGCCTCCCAAGTAGCTGGGATTATAGGCGCCTGCCACCATGCTTGGCTAATTTTTTGTATTTTTAGTAGAGATGGGGTTTCCCCGTGTTGGCCAGGCTGGTCTCAAACTCCTGACCTCAGATGATCCACCCGCCTTGGCCTCCCAAAGTGCTGGGATTGTAGGTGTGAGCCACTGCACCTGGCTGAATGAGGCTCTATCTCAAGATAATATAAAATAAAATAAAATAAAATAAAATAAAATAGTATGCTATGGAAAGATATTCAAGATAATTAAATGGAAAAAGATTACAGGGCAATATGTGTATGGGTCTTCAAATTTTTGTGTTTATAGAAAAAAGTGTGGCAGATTATAAATTAAAATCTTAACTGGTTTTTCTGGGAAGGGTAAAACCATAGATGATTTTTACTCTGCATACTTATCTGCATTTTTACAAATGTCTACTCTGAAGTTGATTACTTTTCTTAAGAGAAGGCCAGGCACGGTGGCTCACACCTGTAATCCCAGCACTTTGGGAGGCCAAGGTGGGCGGATCACAAGGTCAAGAGATCGAGACCAGCCTGGCCAACATGGTGAAAAGCCGTCTCTACTAAAAATACAAAAAACAAAAATTAGCTGGGTGTGGTGGCGGGCACCTGTAGTCCCAGCTACTTGGGAGGCTGAGGCAGGAGAATAGCTTGAACCCGGGAGGCAGAGGTTTCAGTGAGCCGAGATTGTGCCATTGCACTCCACCTGGGTGGTGGAGCGAAACTCTGTCTCAAAAACAAAAACAAAAAAGAAAAGAAAAATAATTTTAAAGCTACTCTTAAAAATGTTTATGAAGTATATTTAATTATATGGAGGAAATGCTTATGCTGTAATGTTAAGTGAGGAAAAAGGCAAGGCAAGATACAAAACAGCCTAAGTGTTAGAATCTAAATTACACACATCAGAAGAAGAGAAGCATCTTGTTTCATCCAGGGAGAATGATTCTTTTTTTTTTTTTTTTTTTTTAGTAGAGATGGAGTCTCACTGTGTTACCCAGGCTGGTCTTGATTCCTGGGCTCAAGCAAACCTCCTGCCTTGGCCTCCCAAAGTGTTGGGATTACAGGTGTGTGCCACCACACCTGACTGGAATGATTCTTTGAATCAATATCTTTTCTTCCCTAGTATTTGTCCTTAAAATGCTAGATTAGGCTGGGCACAGTGGCTCACACCTGTAATCCCAACACTTTGGGAGGCCGAGGTGGGCAGATCCACGAGGTCAGGAGTTCGAGACCAGCCTGGCCAACATAGTGAAACCCTATCTCTACTAAAAATAGAAAAATTAGCCAGGCATGGTGGCATGCACCTGTAGTGCCAGCTACTCAGGAGGTTGAGGCAGGAGAATCTCTTGAACCCAGGAGACAGAGGTTGCAGTGAGCTGAGATCGCACCACTACACCAACAGAGGGAGACTTTGGCTCCAAAAAAAAAAAAGCCTGTAATCCCAGCACTTTGGGGGGCTGAGGCGGGTGGATTACGAGGTCAGGAGATTGAGACCATCCTGGCTAACATAGTGAAACCCCAGCTCTACTAAAAATACAAAAATTAGCGGAGCATGGTGGCACATACCTGTAGTCCCAGCTACTTGGGAGGCTGAGGCAGGAGAATTGCTTGAACGCGGGAGACAGAGGTTGCAGTGAGCCAAGATCGCGCTACTGCACTTGCTGTGGGCGACAAAGTAAGACTGTCTCAAAAACAAAACAAAAACCATGGGGAATTTTTTTTAAGCTGTGAAAAAAAAATACAAAACTACATTTCTTGTGATCTTGTATCAGACATCTTCAGGCTTACCTGAAAGTTTGAATCAAAACAAAATAACAAAGTGTGCCTTTTATATAACTTGTCTCATTGTAAAGACCCATCTTTTTTCTCTGCTGAAGACAGGTTTTCTGAAACACACAGTGCTGAGTCTTTCCCATCCCTCAACAATTACTGGATTATTAGCTAAATAAGCATTCTCCAGCAGATCTAAATCTGACACAACAAGAATGCACGTTTCTTTGGCTCTGAACAGCATTTTATCTTTTGAAAACCACCTTCTCGTGAGTGATACTCAGAATTCCATTTTATAGTTGAGTAAAAGCTCAAACTCATTTGTATCTGGTAAAGGATTCTGGAGGTCTCCTTGCAAATTTTTCTGGTTCATTATGCCTTCCTTTATCCTCCATAAGATAATAGTTGATAGCCTGTAGTCCCAGCTACTCAGGAGGTTTGAGCCTAGGAGTTCAAAGTCAGTCTGGGCAACATGGTGAGACATGGTGTCCTAAAAAATAATTTAAAAAAAGATAGCCGGGCGCGGTGGCTCATGCCTGTAATCCCAGCACTTTGGAAGGCTGAGGTGGGTGGATCACGAGGTTAGGAGTTCGAGACCAGCCTGACCAACATGGTGAAACCCTGTCTCTACTAAAAATACAAAAATTAGCTGGGCGTGGTGGTGGGTGCCTGTAATCGTAGCTACTCAGGAGGCTGAGGCAGGAGAATTGCTTAAACCCGGGAGGCGGAGGTTGCAGTGAGCCGAGATCGTGCCGCTGCACTGCAGCCTGGGTGACAGAGCGAGACTCCATCTCAAAAAAAAAAAAAAAAAAAGAAGAAGAAGAAAAAAAGATAATAGTTGGTCACTAAGAGGGAAGGAAAGCAGGACTCCTCAGACTCCAAAACTATCAACGTGTTATAACATTTTGCATTTTCAGTTGTTTACAAGTTGATAGGAATAACCTTTAAGTTCACATAAGCAATCACAAAACGTTCTGTTGAGATTTTCCCAATTCTTTTTTTTGAGACAGAGTTTCGCTCTTGTTGTCTAAGGCATTAGGTGTGTGAGCTACACCCCAAGTCATGAGATACATGGCGTGCAGTATGATGTCAGCACAACCAACAGGAAGTGTTTGTGGAGAGTAGCGCCCTGTCCCTTTCTTCACTTGCTTCCCTTTTTCTGGTTTTTCCATCTCATGAGTTCTATTCTCTGGGCAGTAGGAAATTGAGAGGGAAGCAGGGGGACTCAGTACAGTCAGTTTCTTTTGGCTTTCTTTGAAGCCACCCTGCTTCTTGCAATAGCCCCTTCTTTTCTAACAGATCTGGTTCAAGTTTAACTAGCACAGATTTAGCTACTGTCTCCAGAGTGAAGCTTGGGATGGACAAAGGGCGGGGGAATGGGCATCAAAGTAGGAAATTGAGTGGGAAGTGGGGGACAAAGTATAGTCAATTTATTTGGGTCAGTGGAGGATAAAAGTTACCTCTTTCTGGCCATGAGAAATATCCAGAATGCTCATCTCTTGCCTTTAGTCATTTTACCCTAATCCTATTAGGGTTAGCGTTAGGGCTAAGGTTAGGGTTAGCCTTAGGGTCAGCCTTAGCATTCCATTTAGACAAAATCTGCCATTTGGCCGGGTGCGGTGGCTCATGCCTGTAGTCCCAGCACTTTGGGAGGCTGAGGAGGGCAGATTTCTTGAGGCCAGGAGTTCGAGAACAGACTGGCCAACATGGCGAAACCCCATCTCTACGAAAATACAAAAATTATCTGGATGTGGTGGTGCACACCTGTAATCCCAGTTACTTGGGAGGCTGAGGCAGGAGAACACTTGAACCTGGGAGGTGGAGGCTGCAGTGAGCCAAGATCATGCCACTGTACTCCAGTCTGGGTGACGGAGTGAGATGACAGCTCAAATAATAATAACAATAATAATAATAATAAAAATAAAGTAATATAATAATATAATATATAATGTTATTATAATATTGTTGTAATATTATAATATATAAGCATGAACCTGGGAGGCGGACCTTGCAGTGAGCCAAGATTGTGCCACTGCATCCAGCCTGGGCCTCAGAGCAAGACTGTCTCTCAAAAAGTAATAATAACAATAACAATAAAAATAATAATAATATAAAAATAAAAAATAAAGTTCTGCTTTAGCTGTGTGCCACCGATTTTGACATATATTACCTTCATTATCCAGTTCTAAATATTTTTGAGTCATTTAGCAATATTTCTTACAATATTTCATTCAGTTTCCAAATATTTTAAAAATCTACCTTTTAAAAATTAATTTCTGGCTGACATGGTGGCTCACGCTTGTAATCCAAACATTTTGGGAGGCTGAGGCAGGCAGATCACCTAAGGTCAAGAGTTTGAGTCCAGCCTGGCCAACATGGTGAAACCCTGTCTCTACTAAAAATACAAAAATTAGCCGGGTCTGGTGGCAGGCGTCTGTAATCCCAGCTACTCGGGAGGCTGAGACAGGGAGAATTGCTTGAACCCGGGAGGTGGAGGTTTCAGCGAGCCGATGTTGTACCACTGCACTCCAGCCCAGGCGACAGAGCAAGACTGTGTCTCAGAAAAAAAAAAAAAAAAAGAAAATGAATTTCTAATTTCATTGAAATGTGGTTAGAGAACCTGGTCTGTATCATATTGCTGTTGGGAATGTATTCAGGAAAATACATGATCTAATGCATAACTGTTGTTTTAACTCTTCCTTGTGCATCCTAAAAAAGAATGTACTGGCCAGCTGCGGTGGCTCATGCCTGTAATCCCAGTCCTTTGGGAGGCCGAGGCAGGCAGATCACCTGAGGTCAGAAGTTCAAGACCAGCCTGGCCAACATGGTGAAACCCCATCTCTACTAAAAATACAAAAATTAGCTGGACACGGTGGTGGGCACCTGTAATCCCAGCTACTTGGGAGGCTGAGGCAGGAGAATTGCTTAAACCTGGGAGGCAGAGGTTGCAGTGAGCCGAGATCGTGCCACTGCACTCCGGGCTGGATGACAGAGTGAGACTCCATCTCAAATGTACCTTCTTGACTGAGTGTTGAATTCTCTCTGTGTCTGATAGCTTGAGTGAGGCCCTCTCTGAGGAAGTCCACCTGAGCTGAGATCTGGATGTCAGGAAGGAGCCAGCTCTCTAAATACTTTTCCTGGGGGGAGGTATTCTAAGCAAGGGGAATAGCAAATGCAAAGTCCCTGAGGCAGGAATTAGCTTGATGTGTTCCAGGAACAGAAGGAAAATCAGTGTGAATGGAGCAAAGTGGGCAAGGAGGAGAGTGATGTGAGCTAAGCTCCCGAGAGACAGTCAGAGGCCAGATCGAGTAGGGCCTTGAAGGCCTGAGTATGGACTTCAGTCTTAGCTAATGCAGTACATTCACTGACACCTACCAGGTGGTTTGCCAAGCACTTCATAGAAGCATAATGTCAGATACAAATTGGTCTCATCTTGTACAATGGGGAGAGCATTTTGAGATTATTATCATTATTACTTTTTTTTTTGAGACAGTCTCACTCTGTCACCCAGGCTGGTGTGATCTTGGCTCACTGCAACCTCGGCCAACCGGGTTCAGACAATTCTCCTTGCCTCAGCCTCTGGAGTAGCTGGGATTACAGGCGCCCGCCACCATGCCCAGCTCATTTTTGTATTTTTAGTAGAGACGGGGTTTCACCATGTTGGTCAGGCTGGTCTTGAACTCCTGACCTTGTGATCCGCCAAGCTTGGCTTCCCAAGGTGCTGGGATTACAAGCGTGAGCCACTGTGCCCGTCCTATCCTCACATTTTGAGATTAAAAGTACCTTACAGGCTGGGTGCGGTGGCTCACACCTGTAATCCCAGCACTTTGGGAGGCCAAGTCAGGAGGATTATTTGAGCCTGGGAGTTTGAGACCAGCCTGTGCAACATGATGAGACCTCGTCTCTACAAAACATAAAAAAATTAGCCAGGCATGGTGGCATGTGCCTGTAGTCCCAGCTACTTGGGAGGCTGAGGCAGGAGGATCAGTCCAGCCCAGAAGATTGAGGCTACAGTGAACTGTGTTCATGCTACTGCACTCCAGCCTGGGTGACAGAGTGAGACCCTGTCTCCAAAAAAATTAAATAAATAAAATAAATAAAAATTGTAAAAGTACCTTAGAGGCTGGGCACGGTGGCTCATGCCTGTAATCCCAGCACTTTGGGAGGCCGAGACGGGTGGATCACGAGGTCAGGAGATCGAGACCATCCTGGCTAACACGGTGAAACCCTGTCTCTACTAAAAATACAAAAAGTTAGCCGGACGTGGTGGCGGGCGCCTGTAGTCCCAGCTACTCGGCAGGCTGAGGCAGGAGAATGGCGTGAACCCAGGAGGCAGAGCTTGCAGTGAGCCGAGATTGCGCCACTGCGCTCTAGCCTGGGCGACAGAACCAGACTCTGCCTTAAAAAAAAAGTGCCTTAGAGATCATGCTTAGCCTAATCCTTTTCTTTTGCAAGTAAGGAAATCAAGAAGAGTTCTAAAGCGTTCTCACAGCCAGGGTCTGTGCATCCCTCTGTCTCCTCAATAGACAAGCTCCTGAAAAGGAGGACCCAGTTCTTACAGTTTCATTCAGATGTTCTTGAAGGAATCTTGTCGTCTTATGAACCCCTTTGAAAAGTAAAAATTACTCTCGCCCCTCCCATTTACATTTTTTGTAAATGTAGATTTTTATCAATCGTATTTTCTTTCTTTTTTTGAGACGGAGTCTTGCTCTGTTACCCAGGCTGGTGTGCAGTGAGTGGCATGATCTCGGCTCACTGCAACCTCCACCTCCCGGCTTCAAGCGATTCTCCTGCCTCAGCCTCCTTAGCAGCTGGAACTAGAGGTGCCTGCCACCACACCCAGCTGATTTGTGTATTTTTAGTAGAGACAGGGTTTCACCATATCGGCCAGGCTGGTTTTGAACTCATGACCTTGTGGTCCACCTACCTTAGCCTCCCAAAGTGCTGGGATTACAGGCGTGAGCCCCCACACCCAGTCCATTAACTATCTTTCCATGGCATCATTTAAAATAGCTGCATATCCTTCTGTTATATGAATGTGCCATAATTTACGTAACCAGTCTCCTCCTGTTGGACTTAAAGGAATTTTTAAAAATTCATTTAACCAGGCTGGGCTTGGTGGCTCACACCTATAATCCCAGAGCTTTGAGAGGCCCACGTGGGAGGATTGCTTGAGGGCAGGAGTTTGGGGCCAGCCTGGGCAACATAGGGAAACCCTATCTCTACAAAACAAAAAGAAAACAAACAAAAACATCTATCTATCTATCTATCTATCTTCCTTTTCTTTCTATCACCACCACCAATTCAGTAGGACAGGTGGCTTATTGAGTCACTCCTATATAATCCCAGCTGACTTCTAAATGATGTCACTTCCCCAGGCTTCCCCTCCCATCCCACATCCTCATATCTGTCTGAGGGATTTTTTTTTTTTTTTAATTTTGAGAAGGAGTCTCGCTCTGTCGCCCAGGCTGGAGTGCAGTGGCGCGATCTCGGCTCACTGCAACCTCCACCTCCTGTGTTCAAGTGATTCTCCTGCCTCAGCCAGGGGTTGTGAGCCACCGCGCCCAGCTGGGATGTTCTTAAATCATTGCTTTTCTCGTGTCCTCCATCAGCCACAAGAATGGCTCCATCTTAACTTTGCAACTGGTTCAAACATCTCAGCCTTTTTTTCTTTTTGAAGATTTCCCCAAATCAGTCCCATTTAATCTCCCCCCACTATCATAGTCACTTGTTTCTGGGCCTGGCTTGTGCAGCTGGTCCTGTTGGGAATGCTTCCTCTCATCCCACTGTTTCCAGCCCCCTCCTCCAGTGAGGGCCCGCTTACATCTCACGAGCTTCATAACCCTCCCAAGGCTGTGCTTGCCTGTATGAATTTCACCTTTCTTTGAGCGTCTGTTTCAGTGAGATGGAGCCACCCAGTTTAGGAGGCAGTAAGAAAACAAGCAAGCCTGTGTATCGCATAGCATAGTTGCACTGGCCATCTGACAGTTCCTGGAACACACTCATTTCTTTTCTTTCTTTCTTTCTTTTTTTTTCTTTTTGAGATAGATTATTACTGTGTTACCCAGGCTGGCCTCAAACTCCTGGGCTTAAGGGATGATCTCTTGTCGCTGGGACTACAGGTATGTGCCCCTGCACCAGGCTCTGGAACACTCTTATTTCTGTCTCACCCCTCAGCTTTGTGTTTTCCTTCCCTCTTCCTGGAATGCCCTTCTTTCAACTCATTACAGCTGGCTCCTTCTCGATATTCAGATCTAGCGTAAATGTCACTTCCTTGGAGACACCATCCCTGCCCCCTGTCGGAAGTAACTCCCTTGCTCCTATCACAGCATCCTGCTTGTTTCTTTCAAACTCTGTATCCCAAGCTGTCCTCACCCCATTTATTTTCACTGTGATTGCCTGGCTTCCTCACTGCGCCTAACCTCCCAAACAGCCTGTCTTATTCACCTGTTCATCCCTAGCTCCTTTACAGTGCCGGGGTGCTCAGTAAGTGTTCGCTGAATAAACAGATGAGATTGGACAGAATGGGGAAGGAGAAGGGAGACATCAAGGTGTCTGTTGCAGGAAGTCAGGGACCCCGAATGCAGGGACCAGCTGAAGCTGTGGCAGAAGAACATAAATTGTGAAGATTTCATGGACATTTATCAGTTCCCCAAATTAATACTTTTATAATTTCTTACGCCTGTCTTTACTGCAGTCTCTGAATATAAATTGTGAAGACTTCCTGGACATTTGTCACTTCCCCAATCAATACTCTTATAATTTCCTATGCCTGTCTTTACTTTAATCTCTTAATCCCGTCATCTTTGTAAGCTGAGGATGTATGTCGCCTCAGGACCCTGTGATGATTGCATTAACTGTACAAATTGTTTGTAAAATGTGTGTTTGAATGATATGAAATCAGGGCACCCTGAAAAAGAACAGAACAACAGCAATCTTCAGGGAACAAGGGAAGATAACCTTAAGGTCTCACTGCCTGTGGGGTTGGGCAGAATAGAGTCATATTTTCCTTCTTGCAGAAAGCAAATAGGAGAAATATTGCTGAATTCTTTTCCCAGCAAGGAATAACCCTGGGGAAGGAACGCATTCCCAGGGGTAGGCCTATCGACGACTGCTCTGGGAGTGCCTGTCTTATGCGGTTGAAGATAAGGGATGAAATACGCCCTGGTCTCCTGCAGTGCCCTCAGGCTTACCAGGATTGGGAAATTCCAGCCTGGTGAATTCTAGTCAGACCAGGTTATCTGCTCTCAAACCCTGTTTCCTGTTAAGATGTTTATCAAGACAATGCATGCCCAGTGGGACATGGAACCTCATCAGTAATTCTAATTTCGCTCTCTGCCTCTGCCTTGTGATCTTTTATTGCCCTCTGAAGCATGTGATCCCTGTGACCTACTCCCTATTCGTATACCCCTCCCCTTTTGAAATCCCTAATAAAAACTTGCTGGTTTTGTGGCTCAGGTAGGCATCCCAGAACCTGCCAATATGTGATGTCACCCCCGGAGGCCCAGCTGTAAAATTTCTCTCTTTGTACTCTTTCTCTATTTCTCAGACTGGCTGACACTTAGGGAAATAGAAAAGAAAGTACATTGAAATATTGGAGGCTCATTCCCCCAATAGGTATTCTTTGAATTTCTGGTTTGGGAAGTTGAACTGATGGCAGGTAGTGCTACTGGCTGATCTTGGGAGCTCTGGGACTCATATGTGGGTGGGGTGAACTGAGATCATGATTTGTCTTTTGTACCTGTTTGAGTTCCCTCTAAACCATTTAAGTATATAATTTCTGGAGGTGATTTAATATATGGGCCTGGAGCTCAAGAGTGATGCTTGGATACCATCCAAATAATAAGAATAGCTACCATGGCTAGACATGAGAAGCTGCCCAAAGCCATGTGTTAGTCTGTTCTCACGCTGCTAATAAAGACACACCCAAGACCGGGTAATTTATAAAGGAAAAGTTTAATTGACTCACAGTTCCACAGGGCTGGGGAAGCCTCACAATCATGGCAAAGGCAAGGAGGAGCAAAGCCACGTCTTACACGGTGGCAGGCAAAACGAGAATGAGAGCCAAGCAAAAGGGGGAACCCCTTATAAAACCCTCAGATCTCGTGAGATGTATTCACTACCATGAGAACAGTATGGGGGAAACTGCCCCCATAATTCAATTATCGCCCACCGGGTCCCTCCCACAACACATGGGAATTATGGGAGCTACAATTCAAGATGAGATTTGGGTGGGGACACAGCCAAACCATATCAGGCCACTTGGCCAATAAGTGACCAAGCCAGGATTTGAACCCAGGTGGTCTGTTTCCAGTGCCCACCATACCACTGGGCTGAGATAGGTGTGTAAGGGACAAAAACCAAGATGAGTTCCTTGCCTCTGAGGGTCTTATTGTTTTTGGGGGGAGATAAAACATAAATACTCATAACTTACCAGACTCGAAGGGCTTGCATAAGAGCCCTGTTACTTTCAGTTAACCCTTATCCAAGCTTAAGTGCGGTGATTATTTGGTTAAAATGGTAAGTCAGTGTCAGCCACTTCCTCTGATTCCTGAAGCCTTAGGATCATGTGACCATGATAATTCATTAAAGTTAGCTAAGGATGTTGGAAATGCAAAATCCTCTCCATAGATCATCATTTATTTTGGAAATATGATTCATAGCCCTCAGGAATGGAAAACAGGAAGCTGAAAAGTCACAATAAAAGTGAAAGAAGATAGGAATTTCTAATCTATTCAAAAAGGAAAAGTTGAGTCAGGGGATCCCTGAATGATGACTGCATGGGATTAGAACATGGGTTGAGAAACATACAAGCAGCAGAGGGCAAAACCCCACTTGGTGCATTCCAGTGGGTAATCCGAATAAATGGGAGTGGTGGTCATGGTTCTTTATTGCCTCTAGTAGGCAGGGCTTTGTGTAGACCATGACTTTGGGCAGAAGCCAAACCAAGATTAATTTTTTAGGGCTGCTGGTTGGCCTGGAATTAGGGATTTTTTTTTTTTTTTTTTTTGAGACGGAGTTTCGCTCTTGTTGTCCAGGCTGGAGAGCAGTGGTGCAATTGTGGGTCACCGCAACCTCAGCCTCTCGGGTTCAAGCAATTCTCCTGCCTCAGCCTCCCAAGCAGCTGAGATTACAGGTGCCTGCCACCATACCTGACTAATTTTTTGTATTTTTAATAGAAACAGGGTTTCCCCATGTTGGCCAGGCTGGTCTCTAACTCCTGACCTCAGGTGATCCACCCGCCTCAGCCTCCCAAAGTGCTGGGATTATAGGCGTGAGCCACCGCACCCGGCTGAATTAGGGATGTTTTAATAATCTCCTCTTTACCTCAGTGGTGAGGGAGGGATTCCCAGTTCCCACCCCAGGGTAATGGGGGTGGCTGAACACATGACACCCAACACGGGGCAGATGAGATTGGCAGCAGTTTTTGGTCACACAGCTCAGGGAGGAAGACCCCACATGCCGTGCAGGGCCACACAGAAACAGAGTGAACAGCCAGGGCCAGTGGGGGGCAGGCGTTGTAGCACCAAGAGGGTGAGGAGGCCCTGGTTCCTTGGAGGATGTGACTGGCTCATTTGGACAATTCCAGGGGTTGGACAGAGACTCACACCTGCCGCTTAGGGATTAGCAGGAACTGCATCTGATCTGTTTGATAAGGAAGGCTGTTTCACTGGGCACCCTTTGCCAAGGGAGGACTGGGAGAGAAACTTGGGGTGAGGCTATTCCATGCACTCCTGATTTCACCTGATGTCAAGGCAGCACCTCATATTAGAGCTTGATTTTAGGCCTTACACCGCAGGGTGGGTACCCAGTGGGTCCTGCTGACTGCCCTTCGTCTCCTGATTTGGTGCACTCCTTCCTGTGATCTGAAGCTCAACATGCAGACTCATCCCTGCCAGCCTGGGACAGGAGCCATTCCAAAATTCAAGGCACACCACAGCTTTTCCTCCTTTTCTCTTGCTGCTGATTTTTTTTTTCCTTTCTTTTTTTTTTTTTTTGGTGACTTCCCAAGAGGAAGAGGAGGGGAGAAAAGAAAAACATTCAATGTGGCTGCATATGTGGGGCAAATGTTTCATGGAGTAGCGAAAGACTGAAACAAAAACTATATCCACCACCACTCCCAGCTCATTTTCCACACAGCGATCACAGTGATCTTTTAAACATTAATATGGTGGCTGGGCGCGGTGGCTCACGCCTGTAATCCCAGCACTTTGGGAGGCCGAGGCCAGTGGATCACTTAAGGTCAGGCATTCAGGACCAGTCTGGCCAACATGGAGAAACTCCGTCTCTACTAAAAATATAAAAATTAGCCGGGCATGATGGCAGGTGCCTATAATCCTGGCTACTCAGGAGGCTGAGGCAGGAGAATTGATTGAACCCAGGAAGTAGAGGTTGCAGTGAGCTGAGATAGTGCCATTGCACTCCAGCCTGGGAAACAAGAGTGAAACTCCATCTCAAAATAGAATAGAATACAACAGAATAGAATAGAATAAAAAATAAGGCTGGGTATGGTGGCTCATGCTTGTAATCCCAGCACTGTGGGAGGCTGAGGCCAGCAGATCACTCGAGGTCAGGCATTCGAGACCAGCCTGGCCAACATGGTGAAACCCCATCTCTATTAAAAATACAAAAATTAGCTGGGCGTGGTAGCAGGCGCCTGTAATCCCAGACACTCAAGAGGCTGAGGCAGGAGAATCACTTGAACCCAGGAGGCAGAGGTTGCAGTGAGCTAAGGTTGAGCCACTGCACTCCAGCCTGGACAACAGAGCAAGACTCCATCTCAAAAAAAAAATAAATAAATAAAATAAAATAAAAATAAATAAAAATAAAAATTAAATGTGATCTTAACAGGCTCCTGATTAGAACCCTTACCTGGCTTAAGTCTTAGGAGAAAGACAAACTCTACCATGGCCCACAGGCTGCTAGCCCCTGCCTGCTTGTCCAACTGTGACTCATGCTTTACTTCCCTGTACTGTTTATGGCACAGTCATATAGGTCTCCTTTAAGTTCTAAAAACCTGCTCTGCTTTTCCTGCCTCAGGACCTTTGCACATACTGTTCTCTCTGCTAGAATGCTCTTTCCTCCCCCACTCACTAGTTAAGTAGTACTCATCCTTCAGATTTTAGCTAAAACATTCCTTCCTCAGGTAGGCTGATCTTCCCAAATAGGCCAGATTCCCCTACTATAAGCTCTCATGCCATCATTTGCCTCTTCACCATGATACTCAGCACAAGTTGCAAGATTCCATTTGCTTGAATTATTTGATTAATTTCCATCTCCTCCTATCTCCATGAGACTGGCAACCTTATTTATCCTTAGTCTCTAGAGAGTGCCTCATTGAATAGTTGTTGAATGAATGCGTCCATGAATGAGTTAACTATGATTTGGGGACCTTCTGAAAAGAAAGGAAAGATTTAAATAAACAAATTATACTTTTTTTTTTTTAATTATCAAAACAGTCACATTAAGGACACTTACATTGCCAGGCTAAAATCAGGAAGGGTTTAAAAAGTTATTCCCCTTTAGAAAGAGAAATGCAAGTCTATTACCAATACTATGTGAAATCAGCCAAGAGAAAGCAGATCCTTCTCTTCTGACGCAGAGAGGAAGCCATGAATACTGGCAATTACCATAACAGAAGACTGTCTTTAAGTATAAGAAAACAGATCCTACAAAAACTCTCATCACCTTTGGTGATGCCATTATTTTCTACAGTAAACTAAAAATAAGAATACAAATATGACGCCTGTTATTATAGGACGTGTCTGACATATTACACACAGTTGAAGTGACACATCACTGTCTTACCCAGAGCATCAGTGGGGAAGGTGATGGAAAACAGTAGATGGATCCAGTGATTATTTGTAATTTCACATTCTGACTCCGTCTGCGGCCTCATTAAGGTGATAGAAACATACTAGGAATAAGGCACCAAAGACAAAGGTACAAAGGCCCAGAGGCCATCAGAACGGAAAGATGTAACAGTAACATAGAATTCGTGGAGTAAAGAAATGTCAGCTCCAAAGAAATATTATGCATATTATATACGTATAATTATCCACTTTTTAAAATGTCTTTGAAAAGGTAGTAAAAATCAAAGTTCATTCTGGCATAATTAACTTGGTTCCTGAGTTTAAAGCCAGATAAAACCCTGTATCAAAAAACATTTTTATTCATGCTGTCTTACATGAATATAGTAGAAAGCTGCTGGTTTTTAAAAGGTATCAAAATGGTAACTCTTAGAATATGTGTAAAAAAATTCACAGATCTTTCATCAGTCACAATATTTAATAGTGGTCTCTAAACTATTCGATAAAATAGCAGTTGTTTAGAAACAGATAAATAGCCAACTCTAGTGACCAAACCAGGAAAAGGAAATTCTGAAGCAGGATCCTAAAACCTGTCACGCATTTTCATATTCTCGGCAGTTGATGTGTGGAAATGGTAAAGGTGTGGTTTGAAGTAGCTAGCACCCAGACTGCGTCAGTTCTGATTGGCTGCAAAGTGCAGGGTGTTAATGGCACAAAGGCAGCTTTTTAGTCACTTTCAGTCATGGAATTGTTTTGTTTTGTTTTGTTTTTTGTTTTCGAGACAGAGTCTTGCTCTGTCGTCCAGGCTGGAGTGCAGTGGCACTATCTTGGTTCATTGCAACCTCCACTTTCCAGGTTCAAGAGATTCTCCTGACTCAGCCTCCCAAGTAGCTGGGATTACAGGCGCCCACCACCACGCCCATCTAATTTTTGTATTCTTAGTAGAGACAGGGTTTCACCATGTTGGCCAGGCTGGTCTCGAACTCCTGACTTCAGGTGATCCACCCGCCTCGGCCTCCCAAAGTGCTGGGATTACAGGCTTGAGCCACTGCATCCAGCCTTCAGTCATAGAATTGTGATGAGGATTGGAATGCATTGTGTAGCTCAGCAGTTAGATTTGATAGATTCCAAGGCTGGTCTGGTGAGTTACCTGATTTGGTCCATAGCCCTTCTAGAACTGTCCAGTGGAAACCTAAGTTCCTGAGAGTTCCAGGGTTAGTCTGGGCTCCCTAAGAACATTAGAACCAGGGAAGGTATGGGCTGAGTCTGTGTGCCCATTCGTCAGGCTTGCTCTCTGTTCCAGTTATCTGTTGCTGTGGAACAGACAAGCCCAAAACTTAGTGACTTAAGATAACAATTTGGTTTTCTGGATTTATGGGGCAGTTCTCATTTGGGATGTATCATGTGGTATCAGTCATATGTTAGTAGAATCACCTGAAGGCTTCTTCTCTCTCATGTTTGGTGACTGGGCTTGGATGGCTTGAAAGCTGGGGCTGGTCAGGCACTGTCCACATGGCTGCTTGGGCTTCCTCACAGCAGGGTGGTCTCAGGATAGGCAGACTTTTTTTTTTTTGAGATGGAGTCTCACTCTGTCACCCAACCTGGAGTGCAGTGGCACAATCTCAGCTCAATACAACTCCACCTCCCAGGTTCAAGTGTTTCTCCTGTCTCAGCCTCCTTATAGCTAGGACTACAGGTGCCCGCCACCATGCCCAGATAATTTTTGTATTTTTATTAGAGATATGGTTTCACCATGTTGGCGAGTCTGGTCTCAGACTCCTGACTTTAAGTCATCTGCCTGCCTTGGTCTCCCGAAGTGCTGGGATTACAGATGTGAGCCACCACGTCTGGCCAGGATAGGCAGACTTTTAAATGGAGTCTGGCTTCCCGGATAGCAAGAGTTCCAAGGGACAGGAAGTAGAAGCTGTCAGCTTCTTAAGACCAGGATCTGAAACTGACACAATGTCACTTCCACTTTTGGATAAAACAATCAGAGCCACCCATACTCAAGGGGAGGAGATAAACCCTTAAGTCTTGGGGGACTTGAGTGTCAAAGAATCTGTGGCCACCTTTAATCCTCTACATTCTCCAACCAGGATGAAAAGGGTTTGTTTTTAGTTGGACGTTATCCTAGTCTGATCTCATAATGAAATGTTTTGCATTCACGTAGATCTTTACACATTAACAAGACAGGTAATGTGCAATGTCTGTCTCAGTCTGTCCTCACAATATCTCTGAGATAGTAGTTGGGCAACGAGGAGACAGAGGCACAGAGGTGAGAGGCCTAGGGTCACACAACTTCCTAGGGACAGAGTTGAAACTGACATCTCAATCTGTTTGCTCTCAGTCCATGCAGAGGGATTCTGGTTTGTTTAACCAGGTCACTTTGCTGTCAGACACAGAGAGCTATAGAAGATGAAAGCACATTTCCCTTTGGCTAAAACTGTGGCCACAGAGCTTTGCAGGTGAAGTTCAAGTTGCTAGTAAAGGTCATGTTAATATGGCTACTGCAGCCCCTGCTATCGGTAAGGACTCTTTTTTTTTTTTTTTTTTTTTTTTGAGACAGTTTGCTGTGCCTCCCAGGCTGGAGTGCAGTGGCACAATCTCGGCTCACTACAACCTCCGCCTCCCAGGTTCAAGTGATTCTCGTGCCTCAGCCTCCCGAGTAGCTGGGATTACAGGTGCACACCACCATGTCTGGCTGATTTTTGTATTTTTAGTACAAACGGGATTTCGCCTTGTTAGCCAGGCTGGTCTCCAACTCCCAACCTCGGGTGATCTGCCTGCCTTGGCCTCCCAAAGGGCTGGGATTACAGACGTGAGCCATGGTGCCTGGCTTCAGTAAGGACTCTTGAAGCCACTGTACTGCCCTTCACTCTTGGGAAACTCTTTTCGGATCCTCCAGCGGCAGCAGCTGGGCAGGATGGCAAAGTCAGCCATGTCCTGGGAGCCGAAGCGCCAGGTGGCGTAGCACCTGTAGGCACAGTGCCGCAGCCGGCTGTTGGTGGAATCCACATCCAGCGCCAGCAAGGGCTCCTGGTAGAGCAGGAGGAACTGCAGGACGTGTCTGGACAGGACCAGCTTCCTGAACAGCTCTGAGGTGGTGATGCAGGCCCCTGGCTTTTTCCGGCAGCACAGCTCCTCCAGGCACCTGTGGCTCTTGGGGAGTTGGGACGGAAGGCAGCTTCCACACTGGCACCAGACGGGGCTGTCCCTGGATCTAGGAGTCGCCTCCTCTCTAAGCGGCTGCATCTCCCCTGGTTGTCCAGGAATCGGGGGTGGGTCATGGAGGGCCAGGGGCAGCTTGGACAAATCTGTGAAGTCCATTGCAGGTCTCTGAAAAAGCAAGTTTCCAAACCTATTAGCAATGACAAGCCCTCAGGTTCTAGGTTCTTTAATTTTATTAACTTACAAAGTTACACTTAATATTACATGAGTTATAGTAGCCGTCATTTATTAGGTGTAGATATCAGGACCATGCATGTGTTGTGTAAGCATTGCCGCATTCAAGCCTTTGAAGATGCTTGTGAGGTAATGTATCCTTGTCTCTATTTTACAGATTTTTTTTTTTTTGAAAGAGGGTCTCACTCGCTTAGGCTGGAGCACAGTCGTGTGACCTGTCAGCTCACTCTAACCTCCACCTCCCAGGTTCAGGCAATTTTCATGCCTTAGCCTCTTAAGTAGCTTGGATTACAGGTGTACGCCACCATGTCCAGCTAATTCTTTTGTATTTCTAGTAGAAATGGTATTTCAACATATTGGCCAGGCTGGTTTGGAACTCCTGACCTCAGGTGATTTGCCCGCCTCAGCCTCCCAAAGTGCTGGGATTACAGGCATGAGCCACTGCACCCGGCCTATTTTACAGATTTTGGAAAATGAAATTCAGAAAAGCTAGGCCTCTGTTGAGATGTCACCTCCTGTCCTGACTACCCTATCTAGCAGCTTTTCTCCCACGTGATTCCCTTATCACACTGTGGTGTTCCACATTCTTCCCAGGACTTAGCACTATCGGAAATTTTTTTTTTTTTTTTTTTGAGACAGAGTCTTGCTCTGTTTCCCAGGCTGGAGTGCAGTGGCATGATCTTGGCTCAGTGCAACCTCCACCTCCCGGGTTCAAGTGATTCTTCTGCCTCAGCCTCCTGAGTAGCTGGGACTACAGGCGTGCACCACCACACCCAGCTAATTTTTATATTTTTAGTAGAGACAGTTTCACCATATTGGCCAGGCTGGTGTTGAGCTCCTGACCTCGAGTGATCCGCCCACCTCAGCCTCCCAAAGTGCTGGGATTACAAGCATGAGCCACCGCACCCAGCCGTGACTTGGTTTTTAACAAAAATGTTTAAAAAGTAAAAATAAAAATAAAAAATGTTAAAAATAGAAAACAGTATATAGAATAAAGATATAGAGAAAGAATTATTATTATTATTATTATTATTTTGAGATGGAGTCTTGCTCTGTCACCCAGGCTGGAGTGCAGTGGCACGATCTTGGCTCACTGCAAGCTCTGCCTCCCGGGTTCATGCCATTTTCCTACCTCAGCCTCCCAAGTAGCTAGGACAACAGGTGCCTACCACCACGCCTGGCTATTTTTTTGTATTTTTAGTAGAGACAGGGTTTCACCATGTTGGCCAGGATGGTCTCGATCTCCTGACCTTGTGATCCACCCACCTCGACCTCCCAAAGTGCTGGGATTGTAAGCGTGAGCTACCACACCCGCTGAGAAAGAAAATATTTTTATACCACTGTACAAAGTTTAAAAAATTTAAAAATTTATAAAGTAAAAAAGTCACAGTAAGCTAAGATTGATTTATTGAAGAAAGATAAATATTTTGAAATAAATTTAGTGTAGCCTAAGCATACAGTGTTTATGAAGTCTACTGTGGTGCACAGTAACAACCTAGGCTTTCACATTCACTCACCACTCACTCACTGACCGACTCACCCAGAGCAACTTTCAGTCCTGCAAGCTCCATTCATGGTAAGTGCCCTATGCAGATGTACCATTTTTTAGCTTTATATATCATATTTTCACTGTACCTTTTCTATATTTAGATATACAAATCTTACCATTCTGTTACAGTTGCTTACAGTATTCAGTATAGTAACATGCTGTACAGGTTTGCAGCCTGGGAGCAGTAGACTACACCATGTTACCTAAGTGTATATTAGGCTATTCCATTTAGGTTTGTGTAAATAGAGTCTATGATATTCAGACAACCACAGAATCAGCTACTGATGCATTTTTCAGAACATATCCCCATCATTAAGTGACACATGACTGTAGTTCACTTCATACACAAATCCAATAAGAACATTAGAATGGAAACACTTTGGTCAGTCTTTCTCAAGAAGAGATGTAAAAATCCTAAATATTAGTGAATGGAATTCAGCAATAAATACAAAGACTAGTACAACACATTCAAATTGAGTTTACTTCAGGAATGCAAGGTTGGCTTAATATTTGAAAATCAATCAGTACAATTCACCACCTAACAGAAAAAAAGAAGAAAACTCATTGGTATTTCAAAAGGAGCAGAAAAACTTTTTTTTTTTTTTTTTTTTTTTTTTTTGAGATGGAGTCTTGTTCTGTTGCCCAGGCTAGAGTGCAGTGGCATGATCTCAGCTAACTGCAGCCTCCACCTCCCAGGTTCAATCAATTCTCCCACCTCAGTCCTGAGTAGCTGGGATTACAGGTGTGCACCACCATGCCCGGCTAATTTTTGTACTTTTAAAAGAGACAAGGTTTCGCCATGTTGGCCAGGCTGTTCTCGAGCTTATGACCTCAGGTGATCCGCCCACCTTGGCCTCTCAAAGTGTTGGGATTGCAGGCATGAGCTACTGTACCCGGCCAGAAAACAAATAAGACATTATTTCAGAAATCAATATCCATTAATGGTAAAAGTGCTTAGCAAACTAGAAACAGAAGGGAATTTTCTGACCTAATAGCACATTCTTAAAAACATACTGCAGGCTGGATGCAGTGGCTCACTCCTGTAATCCCAGCACTT
The DNA here is from genome assembly GCF_037993035.2 of Macaca fascicularis. Classification (NCBI taxonomy): domain Eukaryota; kingdom Metazoa; phylum Chordata; class Mammalia; order Primates; family Cercopithecidae; genus Macaca; species Macaca fascicularis. The sequence goes on along the minus strand of NC_088385.1, from coordinate 128,261,750 downwards.
TGGGAGGCTGAGGTGGGCGGATCACCTGTGGTCAGGAGTTGGAGACCAGCCTGGCCAACATGGCAAAACTCTGTCTCTACTAAAAACACAAAAATTAGCCAGGCATGGTAGTGCACACCTGTAATGTCAGCTACTTGGGAGGCAGAGGCAGCAGGATTGCTTGAACCCAGGAGGCAGAGGTCACGGTGAGCCAAGATCACACTACTGTACTCTAGCCTGGGCGTCAGAGTGAGACTGCATCTCAAAACAAACAAACGAACAAACAAAAACTTACTGCAAATAGTATAATGAATAGTGAAGTATAAAAGCCTTTCTCCCTAAGATAGGGAATGAAGCAGAGATGGCTGCTATTACCATTTCTGTTCAGTATTGTACTGGAGGTCCTGGTCAATGTCATAAAACATTAGATGGCAGGAAGAGGCAAGGAAAGATTCCTCCCTAGAGCCTTCAGATAGAGAGGGGCCCTACCAACACCTTAATTTCAGACTTCTAGGCTCTAGAACTGTGACAGAATATGTTTCTGTTGTTGTTGTTGTTGTTTTTGAGATGGAGTTTTGCTCTTGTTGCCTAGGCTGGAGTGCAATGGTGCGATCTCAGCTCACCACAACATCTGCCTCCCAGGTTCAAGCAATTTTCCTGCCTCAGCCTCCCGAGCAGCTGGGATTACAGGCATGTGCTACCATGCCTGGCTAATTTTGGTATTTTTAGTAGAGATGGGGTTTCTCCATGTTGGTCAAGCTGGTCTCAAACTCCCAACCTCAGGTGATCTGCCCACCTCGGCCTCCCAAAGTGCTGGGATTACAGGCGTGAGCCACCAGCCATTTCTGTTCTTTAAGCCGCTTAGTGTATGGTAATTCAGCCCTAGGAAATTGAAGATGCCCAGCAGCCAGAACTGTTGGGGAGAGTGCGAATAAGAACAACCATTTTGTAGCACTGTTTGTTAGTATCTCCTAAAACTGAATATATGTCTGCCTTATGACTCAGCAATTCCACTCTTAGGTAACTGCCCAGTAGAGTACCGTATGTTGAGCATGGCAGCATTATTGGCATTAGCCCCAAACTGGACACTACCCAAATGTCCATCAACAGTAGGATGGCTGAGTAAGTTGGATGCTTATAAAACGGAATTATACAATGGGAATGAACTATATACAGCGTCATGAATGACTCTCGCAAAAATAATGTTAAGTAAAGGAAGCCAGACACTCAACCGAGTATGTACCACTTACACACTACATGATTCAACTTTTAGAAAATTCTAGCAGAAAGTAAAATTAATCTTTGGATACAGGATAATGACTACTTTTAAGAGAGGGCAGTTGGGTGGACTTGGTAGAGCCGAGGCGGGAGGATTGCTTGAGACCATCCTGGGCAACGTAGTGACACCTCATTTGTAATTTTAAAATATACATTTTTTTTCTCTTTTTTTTTTGAGATGGAGTCTTGCTCTGTCACCCAGGCTGGAGTGCAGTGGCACAATCTCGGCTCACTGCAACCTCCACCTCCTGGGTTCAAGCGATTCTCCTGCCTCAGCCTCCTGAGTGGCTGAGATTACATGTATGCCACCACACCACCTGGCTGATTTTTGTATTTTTAGTAGAGACAGGGTTTCACCATGTTGGCCAGGTTGGTCTTGAACTCCTGACCTCAAGTGATCCACCTGCCTTGGCCTCCCAAAGTGCTGGGATTGCAGGTGTGAGCCACCATGCCCAGCCAAATTTTAAAAATAAAAAAAAAAACAGAAAGGGTAGTGATTGGAGCAGGGCATAAAAGGGACTCCTGCTAGTAATTTTCAGTTGTTTAATCTGAGTGCTGGTTACATGAGTATGTTTACTTTGTTCAAATCCATCAGTTTTGATTTGTACAAGTTTCTAGATGGGTTTATATTTAATAGTAAATTTTCTTTAACAAATAAAGACAAAATGGTTTAACTTACTGGGACTTCTTGGCCCTTGACATCTTGCAGACTTCTCCCTAGTAGCTTCTGGTTCACCATCCTAATGTGGGATTCATCCACAAAGGACACATACTTTAATGTCTAGGAAAAGACGGTTTAAAAGTTTACCCATTTTTGTACAGAATTATCAAGAATTGCCTATCTAAAGGCAATTGTAATTCCTATGTGCCAAATGATAGACTGTTGAACAAACTGGCTCAAAACTCTCATTGACCAAGAATAAATGATTTTTGAGTCTAAAGGTAAATCAGAAATGGAACCCCATGCTTTTTTTTTTCTTTTTTTGAGACGGAGTTTGCTCTTGTTGCCCAGGCTGGAGTGCAGTGGCGCGATCTTGGCTCACTGCAACCTCCGCCTCCCAGGTTCAAGTGATTATGCTGCCTCAGCCTCCTGAGTAGCTGGGATTACAGGCATGCACCTCCACGCCCAGTTAATTTTGTATTTTTAGTAGAGATGGGGTTTCTCCATGTTGGGCAGGCTGGTCTTGAACTCCCGACTTCAGGTGATCCCCCCCACTTTGGCCTCCCAAAGTGCTGGAATTACAGGCATGAGCCACCGCGCTGGGCAGAACCCCATGCATCTTAATTTGTAAATTCAACATAGCCACAGCTTACTGCTTAATGTTTTTACATTGGATCCCCCAATTGCTGCATACAATTTCTTTGTGGTATTATCTCAATTTCAGTAACTCTAGATTCAGTATCTCCAGAAAGTTGTACTATTGCAACTTAAATTATTTATATGTTTGTTAAATTTCATCTCATCTTGGGCCATTAAGTAGTGATTAGTTTTAGCTATAAAGATGAACTTTTATTTCAAATTGTGAATGCATATACAATGGACAGTGAATTGTGCATTCAGCTGCTGGAACAGGACAATCATGTTGCTGGCTCTTGTTGCCCAGGCTGGAGTGCAATGGCGCGATCCTGACTCACTGCAACCTCCACCTCCTGGGTTCAAGTGATTCTCCTGCCTCAGCCTCTGGAGAAGCTGGGATTACAGGCATGTGCCACCACACCCCACTACTTTTTTGTATTTTTAGTAGAGACGGGGTTTCTCCATGTTGGCCAGGCTGGTTTTGAACTCCTGACCTCAGGTGATCCGCCCACCTTGGCCTCCCAAAGTGCTGGGATTACAGGCCACCGCGTCCAGCGAATCACTTTTGTTTTTAGGTACCAGAGATTTCTTTTTGGGGAAAATCATGGAGTTGAATGCAGAGGACCTGCTTAATAAAGTCCAATGGATTAATCAAATCAAAACAATACAGATGACGCTGAAATCTCTTTGACTACTCCCCCACCTAAGCTCCTTTCCAGAAGCAGCCACTGGTACAATTTTGTGTACATATATACAACCACACATATGTATATGCGTGTGTGTACGCTTCTGTATATATAGAATATACATGCAGAAAATATACAGATTAGCTTCTGTGTCTACTGGTTTTTTAATCCTATATATCATATAATATATATTGCTCTACAGTTTGCTTTTTTTTTCTTTTTTTTTAATTTATTTTTTATTATTATTATACTTTAAGTTCTAGGGTACATGTGCATAATGTGCAGGTTTGTTACATATGTATACTTGTGCCATGTTGCTGTGCTGCACCCATCAACTCGTCAGCACCCATCAACTCGTCATTTACATCAGGTGTAACTCCCAATGCAATCCCCCCCCCCCCCCATGATAGGCCCCGGCGTGTGATGTTCCCCTTCCCGAGTCCAAGTGATTTTTTTTTTCTTTTAACAAATGTCTTGGAGATCTGCTCTTGTCAAGCCCTATAATTTTTTTTTTTTTTTTTTTTTTTTTTTTTTTTTTTGAGACAGAGTTTCCCTCTGTCACCCAGGCTGGAGTGCAATGGTATAATCTTGGCTCACTGCAACCTCTGCCAACTAGGTTCAAGCAATTCTCCTGCCTCAGCCTCCCAAGCAGCTGAGACTTCAGGCGTGCACCACCATGCCTGGCTAATTTTTGTATTTTTAGTAGAGATGGGGTTTCACCATGTTGGCGAGGCTGGTCTCGAACTCTTGACCTCAAGTGATCTGCCTGCCTCAGCCTCCCAAAATGTTGGGATTACAAGCATGAGCCACTGTGCCCAGCCTTGGGCCAATTATTTAACCTTCCTGTAGCTCGATTTCCTCATCCACAGAAAGAGATAATAGTAGCATCTGTCTGCATCAGGTTGTTGTGAAGATTCAGTGAGTTAATGTATAAAGCATTTAGAAGTGCTGTGTAAGTGTTTGCCATTATTATTATCTATCTCATTTTTTTTAACTGGTGCCTGGTATTCCTTTCTATGAATTTACCATAGTTTCTTTCACCATTCACCTGTTGGATATTTGGTTAGATGCTATTTCTTCACTGTTAATAATCATATATGATTGATAATTTAATAAACAATCCTGCTTTGTACATCTTGCACTCGTGTATTGCTTGGGTACTCATGTGAGTATTTTTCTAGGGCAGGTATGGAGAACTGAAAATGCCAGGCTGTAAAGTACGTCCCATTTAAACATTAGTCACTGCCAAATTGTTCTCTAAAGTCGTTATTCTTTTCTCTTTTTTTTTGGCTATACCAATTTAATAAATGACAAAACAGACTGGGCTCAGTGGCTTACACTTGTAATCTCAGCACTGTGGCTGGCAGAGTGGGTGGATCATTTGAAGTCAGGAGTTTGAGACCAGCCTGGCCAACATAGCTAAACACTGTCTCTACTAAAAATATAAAAAGTAGCTGGGTGTGGTGGTGTGTACTTGTGGTCCCAGCTACTTGGGAGGTTGAGGCAGGAGAATCACTTAAACCTGGGAGGCACTCCAGCCTGGGTGATAGAGCAAGACTCCATCTGAAAATAAATAAATAAATAAATAAATAACAAAATTGGCAAGTCCTGGATGTAAAAAATTGCCTTCCCTCTATCTTGCCCCTCCATTTTTTGTTTCTATTCTTCTCTAAGACCCAAGAATTTATCTGAGAGTTGGTTGATCGGGGTAGAGCCCAGAGACGTATCCACTACAGGATGAAGCCTGTGATTTGGGCCTAACTTTCGTTCATTGCTCAGTGATTTCACGGAATCTCTCCGTGTCTTGGTGTCCTGTGAACACAGCGGCCTCACCGGCTTTGGCTCCACAATGGACTCGCACTTCTTCCTGTAGTAGTATTCGTTGACCACACAGGGCTGACAGCACTTGCACCAGGGATAAATATGGGAGCGACAGTAGTTACTGGAGTAAGTGTTGATGAGGAAGTCAATGAACACAGTGGCCTGTGGAAAACGCAGACAAGCGCCACATTAGTAACTTCCTTCTCCAAACCATTTTCCTAATGCACGGAAAAGAGAATCTCTTACCAGACCGAAGTAGGAGAGGGTTGAGCCGATGTACACAACCAGCTGGATAATGTCAAATTTTCCTCCCTAAAAACAGAGTGGGAGAGTTTACTCAGGTGAAATTCAGAGCAGCGCTCTTTTGCTTCAGCGTGCAATGCTTGGTTCTATCAGGGAGCGGAGCCTCCTACTGTGACTTGGATAGATGCATTTAAGTGCTGGCCGAGGCAGAGACTACGCAGACTGAAGCTGACTCTCAGGCATCCTGCTTCAGCCATGCAGGGTATGCTTAGACCCATAAAGGTTTACATGAACGAGCACTGGGGCCCACACATTAAGGAGAGACCCACCGAAGGGCTGTCATTTCTTCATACAAGGTGAGGATTTCAGACAAGCTTCTTCTCCAAAAGGTTTGACATTACTTCAGAAGCAGAGGGAAGGAATGTCTGGGTGGCCTCATGGTTTTTTTTTTGTTTTTTGTTTTTTTTTTTTTTTTTTTTGAGACAGAGTCTTGCACTATTGCCCTGGCTGGAGTGCAGTGGCATGATCTCAGCTCACTGCAAGCTCCACCTCCTGGGTTCAAGTGATTCTCCTGCCTCAGCCTCCCAAGTAGCTGGGATGACAGGCACCCACTACCACACCCACCTAATTTTTTGCATTTTTAGTAGAGACAGGGTTTCACCATGTTGGCCAGGCTGGTCTTGAACTCCTGACCTCGTGATCCACCTGCCTCAGCCTTCCAAAGAGCTTGGATTACAGGCGTGAGCCACTGTGCCCGGCCCAGCCTCGTGGTTTTTATTCCCGGTGGTCTTTGCATTCTTTCAGCTATATCTCATTGCTTCTCGTCCTGCTTATCACCATCTTACATAGATAACATGCTCTTGGATATCATGTCGTGGGATATGTTGATTTTTGCATACCTGGCATCTTCTCCTTCTGTCTTCAGAGGGCAACACTCCAATTTTCTTTTCAGTCCATGTAGTGTGTGTGTGTGTGTGTGTGTGTGTGTGTGTGTGTGTGTGTGTGTGGAAGGGGCTGGGGTGTTGGCCTCTCCGCTAGCCCCTGGGCTGAGTTAGGGTTGGTTCGAGACCAACCATTGGGAGTATGGCCTGACCCTGGTCACAGTGATTAGTTCGGCGGTGGGCATGTCGCCCACAGTGGGCCAATCAGAGCCGATGACATTTGAGACCTTTGCTGAACCTTCTGGCAAAGAGGCATTTTCTTTTCACTGAGGTTGCTAAACCGGTCAGATCGAAGGTGCTGCTTGATACCTTCATAGAGAGATGGCTGGTCTGGGGATGATGCCAAGACCAAGGAGGACGTATATAAGACACAGAGGGTGGCAAGTTCTTGATGATGATGATGTTGTTTTAACACCTGGATCCAACCATGCTTGTAGCTTAAAAATAACCCCTGGAATTTTTTCAGTTATGTGAACCCAAAAAAGCCCATTGAAAACATTTTTTTTCCCCTTAAGCCAATTTGAATTGGATTCTGTTACTTACAAATTATTTTACAGGAGATTTCTTTCTCCCTCTTGTTAAGTATCAGAGTATTTTTAAAGCCGAATGTTAGAACTGCTTTCCAGGCCCACTCCTGTACTCGTCAGATGACTCATTCAGGGACAGCACCCCGAGGACATCTTCTTCCTCTTTTATGCCATGTGCGAAATGCCCAGTGCTAGCTAATGGCTGTGACCAAAACCCTTTCCTCCATGGAGGCCCCACAGCAGTAATTAGGACACAGTCATAGGATGCCGGTGCCCGGAGCTGGGAAAGGAGACTTACGGTGCCAAAAACCAGGATGTCAAAACGGATCCCAAAGACTTTTATCAGAGTCCGTTTCTCAACATTGTTTTCCTTGTAGTACTTGGCATATCTGTAGGAAGAAAAGGATCTGTATTTATAAGATCTCTTTGAAGGTGTTGGGCTTTTGGGGTTTTTTTTGAGACAGGGTCTCACTCTGTTGCCCAGGCTGGAGTGCAGCACCGGGATTACCGCTCACTGCAGCCTTGACTTCCTAGGCTCAGGAGATTCTCCCACCTCAGTCTCCCAGGCAGGTGGGACTACAGGCATGCACCACCATGCTCGGCTAATTTTTGTATTTTTTGTAGAGATGGGCTTTTGCCGTGTTGCCCAGGCTGGTCTCGAACTCCTGAGCTCAAGTGATTTGCCTGCCTCAGGTTCCCAAAGTGCTGGGGTTACAGGCATAAGCCACTGCATCTGGCAAAAAATGCTGGTATTTTATGGAAGGAAAAGCCAAAACAGTGGCCCATCTAGTCCTCCTGGTCTGTCCCCTGGCTCTGTGACAGGTGGCAGGGGAAGGAACACAATCCAAAGCGCTGGGTGACTCTCTCCAACCACCTGGAACCAAAAAGCATCCCCCTCCCCGTGTCACCGCCTGTACTTGCATCATCTCAGAGTGACAGAAAATCAGCTTGTCGCTTAAGATTAAAATGCACATCTTGAAACAATACAGGATTAACAACAAGCAGATAAATTAAAAAAAAAATAACTTCAAGCAATATGACTATTCCTTAAGGGGGAAGAAGAGGTTTGGCATCTAGAACAAAGTGGGAGTGGATGGTGGTAAATCTTAGATACTAATTACTGGACTGGGGACAGGCACACCTCAGCAAACTGTGTTTTCTTAGATTCTGTATATGTCTATTTGGCAATCATTAATCACAGGGCCAAACTAAAGGCTGAAGTTGTGTTTTTTGTTTTGTTTGTGTGTTTTGAGGTGGGGTCTTGTTCTGTCACCCAGGTTGGAGAGCACTGGCATGATCAGATGATCAGAGCTCACTGCAGCCTCCACCTCCTGGGCCCAAGTGATACTCCCACTTCAGCCTCCCAAGTGGCTGGGTGGGACTACAAGCGTGCACCACCACACGTGGCTAATTTTTATTGTTAAAATTTTCAACCGGGCAAGGTGGCTTACATCTATAATCCCAGCACTTTGGGAGGCCAAGGCGGGTGGATCACTTGAGGTCAGGAGTTCGAGACCAGCCTGGACATCATGGTGAAACTCCATCTCTACTAAAAATACAAAAATTAGCCAGGCATGGTGGCACATGCCTGTAATCCCAGCTACTCAGGATGCTGAGGCACAAGAATCACTTGAACCCAGGAGACGGAGGTTGCAGTGAGCCAGGATCGTACCACTGCACTTCAGCCTGCGTGACAGAACAAGACTGTTTCAAAAAAAAGAAAGAAAAAAGAAAAAAATATTTTTTCAAAAATGTTTTGTAGAGTCAGAATCTTATTCTTTCAACCAGGCTGGAGTGCAGTGTTGTGCTCATAGCTTGTTGCAGCCTTGAACTCCTGGCTTCAAGCCATCCTTTCATCTTGGCCTCCCAAGGCTGAAGTTGTTTACATCTCCCCTGCAATCCAGCTTTTGTGAGGGTGTGAAAATCATATTACAAACCCTTCAACCAATCCCTCAACCACTTCCTTTTCTAACTCTCCAGTATTTCTCCTTAGGGACAGGTAGGGTGAGGGCCAGACATTTAGAGACCATTCCTGTAACTCAGAACCCACTGGCATTATTCAAAGTAGTTTACCCTAAGCTGTTTCCCCAGTCCTGCCTTGCCCTTCCATTGGGAAACACAATAAAGCTCTGGACCATTCTTTCCCCTTTATTCTGCCTCTTGACCTAATCTGGTACTTCCTCCTGTGGCCCTGTCTAGTGTGGCATGGCCTGGTGTGGCCTGGCATAGTGTGGTATGGCCCTATCTCTTGGGAATAGTATGAATAAATTCTTCTTGGCCAGGTGCAATGGCTCACGTCTGTAATCCCAGCATTTTGGGAGGCCAAGGTAGGCAGATCACCTCAGGTCAGGACTTTGAGACCAGCCTGGCCAACATGGTGAAACCCTGTCTCTACTAAAAATACAAAAATTAGCTGGGTGTGGTGGCAGATGTCTGTAATCCCAGCTACTCGGGAAGCTGAGGCAGGGGTATCACTTGAACCCAGGAGGCAGAGGTTGCAGTGAGCCAAGATCCCGCCACTGCACTCCGGCCTGGGTGACAGAGTGAGACCCCATCTCAAAAAAAAAAAAAAAAAAAAAATTATTCTTTCGGTGGCATTGACCTTTCTCTGTCATCACCCAGTGCTAACTTTAAAAATTAAGCCCCAGGCACAACTCATCAGTCACCCGTAATACGCAACCCTCCCCAGTGCTGCAGTCAGGAAAAGTGGTGTGTTTTGTTTTTCAAGAATAATTAAGGAGGCTTAAAATGAATGCTTCATGAAACTTTTAAATCTGCCCCTTCTTCTCACCACATTTTGATGATTGCTTTTAGATAAGGTTACATATAGATATATGTTTTTTCTGAGTTATTTATTCACCATCTAGTTATAAGATGAGGGGAGAGAAGAAAGCAGATGGCAGATGTTCTGCCAAAAAATAGTAAGAAACATCTGAAACTGTTTTTAAAAAACCTCTCAAAACCTGACATTGAAATCGATCAGATGTTCTCAGGCACTTTAGTGCCTCTTTCTGACTAGAGGGAATTAATTTCTTTGCATGTGACTATTTCAAGAGAGCTTTTTCTCCTGATGCTATATTGAGTGATTTATCTTTGTTGTTGTTCTTGTTGTTGTTTGTTTTTGTTTATTGAGACAGGATCTGGCTCTGTCACCCAGGCTGGAGTGCAGTGGCTCGAACACAGCTCACTGCAGCCTCCACCTCTGGGGTTCAAGTCATCCTCCCACCTCAGCCTCCGGGCAGCTGGGACTACAGGTGCAAACCATTACACCCAACTAATTTTAAAAAATTGTTATAGAGATGAGGGTCTCACTGTGTTGCCCAGGCTGGCTTGAACTCCTGAGCTCAAGTGATGCACCCACCTCAGCCTCCCAAAGTGTTAGGATTATAGGTCTGAGCCAATGTGCCCAGCCAGTGATTTGTTTTTTAATACACAAGCAAGTATGCGTCGCCACTGCCTGCCCTGGGCTTGGCATTATCTCCCTATGTGAGTTGGTTTGCCTGGGAAGGTTAACATTGTGTAGTAAGCGTGTGAATTTCTGCTTCCAGTGTCTTGTTATGGTGGCTGTTAAACTGAAGGCAAGAATCACTTAAGGTGACGGCCGTGCGCGGTGGCTCACGCCTGTAATCCCGGCACTTTGGGAGGCCGAGGCAGGTGATCACAAGGTCAGCAGATCGAGACCATCCTGGCTAACATGGTGAAACCCCGTCTCTACTAAAAATACAAAAAATTAGCCAGGCGTGGTGGTAGGCACCTGTAGTCCCAGCTACTGGGGAGCCTGAGGCAGGAGAATGACGTGAACCCGGGAGGCGGAGCTTGCAGTGAGCCAAGATCGCGCCACTACACTCCAGTCTGGGTGACAGAGCAAGACTCTGTCTCAAAAAAAAAAAAAAAAAAATAGGATCACTTGGGGTGAGTGTGTTCAAAGGCAGACTCCTAAGCCCCTCCCCCAAAGAGAGGTTGCAGAAGCTCTGAGATGTTTCTAGGAGTCTGTATTTCCAGTAAAGGTACCAAGTAATTATTCTGATGCAGGTAGTCAGTGGGCAATGCCCTGAGAAACATCGGGCCTTGAAGAAGAATGTTTTTTGCACACTGGAATGGGTTGAGCCCCCTAAATAAGATATGTTCAAGTATCTAATCCCTAGTGGCTGTGATATGACCTTATATAGAAATACAGTGTTTGCAGATAGATATAATTAAGTTAAACATCTCAAGATGAGATTATCCTGGATTTAGGGTAAGCCCGAAATCCAATGACTAGTATCTTTATAAGATAAAGGAGAGATCAAATTGCTTGAGCCCAAGAGGCAGAGGTTGCAGTGAGCCGAAATTATGCCATTGCACTTCAGTCTAGGAGACTGGAGTGAAACCCTGTCTCAAAAAACAAGAAACAAAAAAAAGAGAGAGAGATTAAAGACATAGAGACACAGGGGAGAAGGCCCTGTGAGGATGGAGGCAGAGATTTGAGTGACGCCGCCGTAAAGTTGTGAAAGGCCTGGAGCCACCAGGCGCTGGAAGAGGCAAGAAAGGACCCTCCCGTAGAGCATCAGAGCAAGTGTGGCCCTGCTGACATCTTGATTCCAAACTTCTGGCTTCCAGAACTAGAAGAGGATTAATTTCTGTTGTTTGAAGCGGCCACATTTGTGGCAATTGGTCATAGCAGCCACAGGAAATTAACACAGACACGTACTCCTGCTGGGCCTGAGAAGCGCGTCGTGCGTTCTATGTGGCCTGATCCACTTCACACAGGTCGTGCATGAGCGGAATCACCTCTTCACTGAGTAAGGACATTTCGCCATGGATCGTTTTGTAAGGGACAAAATTCTGTAATGTGATCAACTTCTTCAGCTTCCTATGTTTTAGAAAGTTATATTTTCTGAAATACCTCCTATAACCTATAATTTCCTTCTCTTGTGTGTCTGCTGGAAAATAACTTGTCCACTTACTCAACAGACCTCAACAATTAATTTGTTAATTTATTTATTTAAGTTTTTTTTTTTTTGAGACAGAGTCTCGCTCTGTTGCCCAGGCTGGAGTGAAGTGGCATGACCCCGGCTCACTGCAACCTCCACCTTCCAGGTTCAAGCAGTTCTCCCTGCCTGAGCCTCCCAAGTAGCTGTATTATAGGCACCTGTCACCACGTCCAGCTAATTTTTGTATTTTTAGGAGAGACAGGGTTTCGCCATGTTTGCCAGTCTGGTCTCAAACTCCTGACCTCAGGTAATCCTCCAGCTTCGGCCTCCCAAAGTGTTGGGATTACAGGCATAAGCCACCGCTCCCGGCCCTCAACAATTTATTTTTGGCCAAAGGTTTCTTCTGGTGCTCATTCCAGACAAGAAATGCTCTACCACTTTGTTCTAAAAGAATATTAACATCGTAACTGGCTCAGGCCTTCAGAGGGCTCAGATCTCTCCAGGAGCAGATGTTCTTGGGCTCAACTCAGCCACTGGAAGGACATTTGCTGACACCTGATTGTTCACTGCCCCGCATGCTTCTGCTGACAGCTAAAAAAATACCCTGGAACGGCAGTCAGGGGACCACTCATCCTGTCCTCTCTTCTTAATAATGGCCATGGGCCTATTCAGCAGAGCAGCAGGGGATGCTCAAAAAGTTATCTCAACTGGGAGCTGGTTTCAGTGCCCTGGATGAAATTCCATTGACCCAAAGGAAGCAAAAAGCATCAGCCCACCTTTATGTCAAGGGTTTCAAACTCAAATGCCTACAGGGGCCAGGCAGATGACAGAAATGAGGATGCGGGCCAGGTATAAGCACTAAGGAGTGGCAGTGACAGTGATGAACCAGAAAGCCCAGACTCTTTCTAAGTAGGACCACTGATACTCAGCTCCAGCCCGCAGCCACCATGTAAGATATGGACCTTGGGGTGTCAAATAGTTTAATTTTTTTTATCAAATAGTTTAATTTTTCAAGAAAAGCAGGAAGTCCAAGGTTTTACATAGAATGTCTCAAGTTTTATTTTTTATTTATTTATTTATTTTTGAGACAGGGTCTCACTGTGTCACCCAGGCCGGAGTGCAGTGCAGTAGCACAGCCACGGCTCACTGCAGCCTCAACCTCCCAGGTACAAACAATCCTCCTGCCTCAGCCTCCTGAGCAGCTGGGACCAGAGGTGCATGTGCCCACACCTGGCTGATGTTTTAAAAATTATTATTTGTAGAGATGGGGTCTCCCTATGTTGCCCAGGCTAGCCTCAAACTCCTGGGTTTAAGTGATCCTCCCACCTTGGCCTCCCAAAGTGCTGGGATTACAGGCATGAGCCACTGCACCTGGCCTGTCTCAAGTTTTAAAATATCATGCAGGCCAAAAAACAAAACAAAATAGAAACAGAAACAGAAACACATTTAAGGGGCTGCCTGCCAGTTTATGAGGCTGCTTTGAGTAATATATAAGGAATACCTCCATAACACACAGCACATGCAGAACTTTGCATAAGATCTTTTCTACTGAAGACAGTATTTCAAAGCCCATGAGGAGAACTCCCACCCAAGTTACTTTGGATAATAGATCGGTATGAAAGGAATGATACAATAGAATGGACAGAAGTAGTAGGATCCTTAAGGTAAGAATGGGACTCACTGGAACAATAATAGATGACTTTGAAAAAGAACCAAATAAAAATCCTAGAAATGAAAAGTATAGACCAGGTGCAGTGGCTCACACCTGCAATCCTAACACTTTAGGAGGCCGAGGCAGGTGGATTGCTTGAGCTAGGAGTTTGAGACCAGCCTGGGCAATATAATGAGACTCCGTCTCTACAAAAAAATTTTAAAAATTAGCTGGGCATGGTGGCGTGCACCTGTAGTCCTAGCTACTCAGGAGGCTGAGGTGGGAGGATCGCTTGAGCCTGGGAGGCAGAGGTTGCAGTGAGCTATAATCGCACCAAGTCCACTCCAACCTGGGTGACAGAGTGAGACTCTGTCTCAGAAATGAAACAAAACAAAACATTATAACCATAGATATTTTTAAAAATCTGAAAGCATATGATAAAATGTTTACAACGTTTGATTTAATAAGTCTAGAAATTTATCCTAAGGAAGTAACCTGGAATTCAAACAAAAGTTTATGTGCAAAGATGCACACTGTGGTTATCTGTAATAGAAAAACTGGAAGCAACTCAAATAGTCAATCATGGAGGCATGGGTGAGAAAATCATGAGATGGGAAGGAAGGGATGGAGTGTGAGTGTAGGGTCAGAGTGACGAGGGTTAGAATTATGCAGCATGTATTATCAGCTGTGGGTCTTGGGCAAATCTTCTTCCAGAAACAATAATATCTTTCTTCCAGGGTTGTTGGGAGATTTTAGGGATGGTGACAGGGAGTGCTTGGTATATGGAAAACCCTCCTTGGGCCAGGCGCAGTGGCTCATGCCTGTAATCCTAGCACTTTGGGAAGCCGAGGTGGGCAGATGACTTGAGGTCAAGAGTTCGAGACCAGACTGGCCAACATAGTGAAACCCCGCCTCTACTGAATATACAAAAATTAGCTGGGTGTGGTGGCACATGCCTGTGGTCCCAGATACTTGGGAGGCGGGAGGATCGCTTGAACCCAGGAGGCAGAGGTTGCAGTAAGCTGAGATCGTGCTACTGCACTCCAGCCTGGGCAAACAGTGTGACTCCATCTAAAAAAACAAACAACAAAAACAAAAAACAAAAAAAGAAAAGAAAACACTCCCTGAATTGTAGCAGTTGTTATTTTGTTATTTGTTCACCTACAAAATGGAATGTTATGATCATTAATGTGATGGTTACAAAGAATTTTGAGTGACTGGGGTATGAAAAACCCCACAGAATACCACTATACATACATATATATATATATGTATGCATGCTATGATTTCATAGGAGCTGTATGAAATAATTGGTGCAGATGAGGAAAATTCCCCTGAGGGTTATCATTGATTATTTCAGGGTAGGGGAATTATGGGTGATTTTGATCCCCCTCTATGCTTTTCTGTTTCCCAGTAGTTTGTTTTATAAAGAGTGTGCATCCACCTGTAATCTCAGCTACTTGGAAGGCTGATGCAGGAGAGTCGCTTGAACCTGGGAGGTGGAAGTTTGCAGTGACCGAGATGGCGCCATTGCACTCCAGCCTGGGTGACAGAGCAAGACTCCATTTCAAAAAAATAACTAAATAAAAAATAAACAGTGTGCATCTCTTTGAGAATTTTAAAAAATTATGGAAAAAATTCAGTTATCACCTAGTTCTTAAAGAAAGTCTTTTTTCATTCATCTTGTTGCCTTGGAAACCAAAATTAGTCTCACCAATTGCTGGGAATGAGATTTAGCCACTGGGTGAGTTTGACCTGGGGCCTTGGAGTTACCTGAAGTTGTAGCCAGGGTACAAGGACACGTTGGTGGTCTTGTCATCAAGGCGACGGAAACTGTATTTGGGACGGCAGTGATGGAACCAACGGTCTAGGTTGCAGTCCCAGTAGATCTCAATGCCCATTATTCCGCCCTGAAGGATCAACAAGAGACAGTCTCTGTGGCTGCTGGGTGTGAGTTATGCAACCGCCAGACATCTCCCTGCATAGCCATGATTGCTTGAGATTTTTAGAGGAAAAATGCTGATTGAAGAACCATGTGTACAACCCTATCTAACTCGCACAAGTGTTATTGTGGCGGCCACAAACGCATCTCCTCACTCTCCCTACCCCTGTCTGGGACACACCACTGTTAAACTCAGTGTCCTAAAATACAAATTTCAACAGACCACTCCTGTACTCAGACACCTTTAATGCCCCCCACACCCCCATTAAAGATCAAGTCCAAACTTATTAGACTGGAATTCAGGGCACTCTATCAAATTTATTTTCTGCTTTACCTCCTAGTACTCCCCTAGGGAAAGCTCTTTGCAGATGTGATTACATGAAGGATTTTTTTTTTTTTTTTGAGATGGAGTCTCGCTTTAGTCACCCAAGCTGGAGGGCAAGGGCATGATCTCAGCTCACTGCAACCTCCGCCTCCCAGGTTCAAGCAATTCTACTGTCTCAACCTCCCGAGTAGCTGGGATTACAGGCACCCATCACCATGCCTGGCTATTTTTTTTTGTATCTTTAGTACAGATGGGGTTTCACCATGTTGGCCAGGCTGGTGTTGAACTCCTGACCTCAGGTGATCTGCCCACCTCAGCCTCCCAAAGTGCTGGGATTACAGGCATGAGCCACCGCGGCCATCCTAAATGAAGGATTTTGAGATGGGAGATTATCCTGGATTATCCAGCTGGTCCTTAAATGCCCCCTCTTGTAAATGCCCCCTCTCTTTATAAGACAGAGGCAGAGAGAGATTGGACACAGAAGGGAGTGAAAGTGGCCACTGAGGCAAGATTCCATGCCGCTGGCTTTGAAGAAATGCAAGGAATGCAGCTCCAGAAGGTGGAAAAGCCGAGGAACTGGATTCTCCCCTAAAGCCCCGGAGGGAGCACGGCCCTGGCTCAGGGAAAATCGTCTCCAACTTCTGATCTCTGGCAACATAAGCAAATATGTGTTGTTTTAAGCCAGTAAGCTTTGCTAACTTGTTATGGCAGCCATAGGAAAGGAATACACCAAGTAGCTCTCACTCATAAGATTGTTTTGGGATTTGATGAGGTAGTGTAGGTAAAGCCCTTAGCACAGAGGGTGAATTTACTAAATGCTCAGTAAATGTGAGCCACATTATGAAGACCCAGTGGCCCGGCCTCTTGGCCGTTTGACATCCTCCATCCCCAGACACATAGCCCTACATCCCAGTGTACAAAGCACCACCAACCTGAATTGCCACATCTGAAAAATTATCGCCTGTTTCTCGGAAGATGTCTCCTAGTCGGAAAATGGGACACTGTGGATTCTGAGTCTTGTGGAAGGTACAAGTGATGTTTAAACCAGGCAAGATGTTTCTCCTGTGCATAATTAAAAGCAAACAAACAAACATCTCGAGTGAAAACAGATCTGTCTCTTTCCCAGGAGTGAGCCAGTGTGGTGGAGAGGTTCCATGAAAGCCCCAAACGATCCCTGCCTCCTGGGACCCCTGGGCAGTGGCCTCTCACATTGGACCAGGGTTAATCTGTGTCACCAATGGCATATGGCAGAAGTGTCGCTCCCAAAGACTGTGGCTTCCATCTTGGTTATACTCCTGGTTCCTTCTTGGTTAGACTCTTGGTTACATCTCGGTTATACTCTCGGTTGCTTGCTCTATCTCTCTTGGGTCACTTGCTCTGGGAGAAGCCAGCCACCGTATACCAAGGATACTCAAGTGGTCCTAGGGCGAGGAACTGAGCCCTCCCACCAGCAACTGTGTGAGAGCTTGGAAAAGGGTTCTCCAGCTCCAGTCAAGCCTAGAAATGACTGTAGCCCTGGTTGACAGCTTGGCTACAACCTGACAGACCTTGAGCGAGAACCACACAGCAAAGTCATTCCCAGATTCCTAACCCACAGAAACCATGGGAGACAATAGGCATTTCTTGTTTCAGGCTTCTGAGGTTTGGGATAATTTATTACGCAGCAGTAGATAACTAAGACAGCGAGGCAGCCTGGGCACTTACGTGGTGTAGTTGTGGCCGGGGAAGTCGATATTGTTTTTGATGAGCACGGTGAAGTTTTCCGCACTGTTCAAGAGAGCAGGCCTGGGAGAGAGACATGCAAAATGGCCATTAGTGACGGTGGGGACCGAGGGAGCCTATGGGCCAGTGGGACCAGAGGTTTCTGGTTTCTTGGTTGGTCTTTGGGATGCGTGAAGAGAAATGGATACAGCGAACCTAGTGGGCAAAGCATTCTGAAACTCTCCACAAAGCCCCTCCAGCTCCTCCAAGAAGAAGTTCTCCCTTCTTGAGATCTGATATGGTTTTTCTCTGTGTCCCCACCCAAATCTCATCTCGAATTGTAATCCCCATGTGCCGGAGGAGGGGCCTGGTGGGAGGTGACTGAATCATGGGGCCGGACTTCCCCCTTGCTGTTCTCCTGATAGTGAGTGGGCTCTCCCGAGATCTGATCTGAAGTGCGCGGCACATCCCCCGCAGCCCCCCTCCTGCTCCATCATGGTAAGATGTGTTTGCTTCCCGTTCGCCTTCTGCCATGATTGTGAGTCTCCTGAGGCTTCCTGTTAAGCCTGTGGAACTGTGAGTCAATTAAACCTCTTTTTTTCATAAAGTATTCGGTCTCTTACCGAAAAAAAAGGTAGGTCTTTTTTTTTTTTTTTTTTTTTTTTTTTTTTTTTTTGAGATGGAGTCTCACTCTGTCACCCAGGCTGGAGTGCAGTGGCACATCTTGGGTCACTGCAACCTCCACCTCCTGGGTTCAAGTGATTCTCCTGCCTCAGCCTCCCGAGTAGCCGGGATTACAGGTGTGTGCCACCACACCTGGCTAATTTCTGTATTTTTTAGTAGAGACAGGGTTTCACCATGTTGGCCAGGCTGGTATCGAACTCCTGACCTCAAGTGATCCGCCTGCCTTAACCTCCCAAAGTGCTGGGATTACAGGTGTGAGCCACCGCACCTGGCTAGGTAGTTCTTTGTGTGAGAATGGACTAATACAAGACCCAATGGCATTTACTGTGGCACCTGTCACACTGACATAATTACACATTCAGGTATGTACAGTGGTTGGGACTTGCTCCATATCTGGGACTTGTATTTTACCTAAACCTTAGCAAAGTCTCTTATGCATAGTCACGTATGAGATAAATATCTAACATCTGCTACATGGTGATGGATGTGTTGAATGAATGATTAAATGAACCGTCTTAGCTAATTCATATAATATATGAGAAACTGAAGTTCAGGGAGTTGCTTGCCCAGGTCACATCAAAATCCAGCCCAGCGGCAGGCACACTGGAGATGCAGTTTATTTAATGAGTGAGTTGATGGCGGAGCTGGAACTGAAACCACAGTCAGTCAAGGGCCACTTGTCTTGAACCAAGGACTACCTGAGTGGAGGCTGCTGTATCTCCCAGAACTGGGTGATTCCTTCTGTGACAAAGAAATGCCCTTGACCTAGAAATGAACCCGAGTGGAGCTACTGGCGATTGAGAACCATAAGGGGTGATGCTGCTGAGCGCACCCCCTGTCCCGGCATTGGGAAACCTTCGCCTGAGCCTTCTATGAGCCAGCTTGGGGCAGTTTTCTCTTTGCTCCGCGATGCTGCGGGAATGATCCTGAATCATGTTGGTCTAGAACTGCGCTGTCCAATATGGTAGCCACTAGACATGTGTGGCAATTTAAATTTAAATTAAATGAAAAACTCAGGCTGGGAGCAATGGCTCACACCTGTAATCCCAAAACTTTGGGAGGCCAAGGCAGGAGGAGGATCGCTTGAGCCCAGGAGTTCAAAACCAGCCTGGGCAACATAGCAAGACTCTATCTATCTATTATCTATCTATCTATCATCTATCATCTATCTATCTTTCAAAAATTCAGTAGTCACACTTCATGTACTCAATAGCCACATGTACCTAGCAGCTGCCCTATTGGACAGCACAGATATAGAACATTTCCATCACTGCATAAAGTTCTATTGGACAGTGCTAGTCTAGAACCACCACACTTTCAGGGGCAGATTTTGTGTGTGTGTGTGTGTGTGTGTGTATGTGTAAGCCAGGTTTGGGGCTTACCTTACAATAACTGTACAAGTATCATCTCATTTAGTCCTTACAACAGCCCTATGAGGTTGGTGAAATTATTATTTTGCTTTTACAGGTGAGGACACTGAAACTCAGAGAGGTTAAGCCACTTGCCCAAGGACACACAGCAAAAAGTGTTAGAGCTAGGAATTGAATCCAGGTCTTTCTTTCTCTGCTGAAATACATCAGCCCTTGTGGCTTCTGAGATTTAACATCATGATTTTGTGTATTGAAGCGAAGCATCAATACAAGGGACCACCAAATCTGTATGTCATTGTGAGCATTTAATTTGAGAAAACTTCCTTTACCTCCCCTCTTTTACCCTCCCTCTTCTCCTTTTTCCTCTCCTTCCTCTTCTCTTTCCTTGCTTCATCCTTCCCTTCCATCTCACTCCTTCCTTCCTATCCTTAATCACTCAGTATGGACACTGACAAGTCAGAAGGGACCCTGCTGTGGCACTAGAGGAGGGGGTCTGGGGGTACCCTGGAAGATCTGGGGGAGGGAAGGGGGCCAGGGACACCCAAGGATGCTCAGGGTAGTAGCTATTTACCAGTTGGTACAGAATTGTTATAATAGTTTACCAACCACCAGGGCCCTCCCAGAGACACTAGTTTGTGCCAAGCAGTGCATCCAGAGCGCAGGGGTCCCCAAGCCAGTAGGACCCAGGACTTTGCAGGGCTGTGCTGAGAGGGGAAGGCCCAAGCAGCCTCGGCAAGGCCTCATCTGGTCGCTGCTGAGGGCCACTGTGTCTGTGTCCCCATGCGACTCACCGGGGGGCCTCTCCCACTGCCTCGATGGGGCACCAGGCAGAGACTTCACAGGTCTTCCGGTTCCCTTCATACACTACACACCTTCCGGTCTGAATTCCTATAGGGGCCAAAGCATCATAGAACCACAGATGTGAAAGAACTGTGGAGAGAAAGTTCTCTAGGAGGAACATCATTAACTCAACCCAGGCAAAAGACTAGGCTTTGACCAGGCTTTCCAACCCACGCAGCTTCAGCTTCCATCAAGCCCATCCTAACCACAATGAACACAAGGCAAGGCAAATGAGCGAAACATAATAGAGATCAGACAGAACACAGGAAGACTGTGGATTCTGCTGGCTCTTTTGTTTCTTTACAAGAAAAGGTGCCCATGAGGGGAGCGGAACAGGTGTATGCTCTCACTTAGTATAAATGGACTAGAACATGGCCTCTCCAAAGGGCACAAGTCCCTCAAGGGGTACACAGTCTGTCCAGGATGCGCCAAGCCATGAAATAAGCATGGCGCATCTTCCTGGAGTGTCAGGATGATTAACCAGCTTCCAAGGGAGAATTAATTAAATAGTGAGCAGTGTTAAAATAATCTTTATACCAACTCAAATACACATATAGTATGGAGTAGAATGCAGTAATGGCCATGTGCCTTTTTGTGTGCATTTGCATCATAACCACGGAATTTTTTTTTTTTTTTTTGCAGTATTTTAAAAATTGCCCTGTGCTTTTTTTTTTTTTTTTTTTTTTTTACAGAGTCTAGCTTTGTCACCCATGCTGGAGTGCAGTGGCATGATCTTGGCTCAATGCAACCTCCGCCTTCCAGGTTCAAGTGATTCTCATGTCTCAGCCTCCCAAGTAGCTGGGATTATAAGCACGTGCCACCATGCCTGGCTAATTTTTGTATTTTTAGTAGAGATGGGGTTTCACCATGTTTTCCAGGCTAGTCTCGAATCCCTGACCTCAAGCATCCATCTGCCTCACCCTCCCAAAGTGCTGGGATTACAGGCACGAGCCTCTGCACCCGGTGCCCTGTGCCTTTCTAAGTTAAAACATGAGATAAAGAAATTCTGCAGGTATCACAATAGCACTGTTCTTAGATATAAGTAAAATCAAAAGTAAAACAGTACAAAAAATTTTTGAAAAGTAAAAATTAAAATAAAATAAAAAATTTGCAGGTTAATATGGGTATTACTGCCAGGTTCCCTGGGGGTATAAGTTCATGGTCCTTAACCTTTGATTCAGGGGGAAGTTTAGAATATTCAGATGATACTATAGGCCATGTGATTTTTCTACCGATTAGAACCTGAACCTGCTAGATTTTTAGGAGCTTCTCTCACTGGAAAACTGGAGTCATGTTTACAGTCAGCAGCTGGTCTGCTGGGGACAGAGCCGAAGCATGGGCAGACTCGCCTATGGCTTGGTGATGGTGGAAGAGGACAGCTGAGAGCAGAGGCTGAAGACCTGAACTGGGCATCACAAATGTCACCAAGATGCCTGACCATCCAACCCTAGGGTCTCGGGAAAAGAAACAGAAGGTACCTTTGCTCTGTGGGTCCATCCATCCCTTTTTACAACCCCGGTCAGAGGAACAGAGCGTCCTGCGGGTGGGATACTGCAGATAGAAGGATGAGAGAGTGGGGAGTAAGTGACGTGTGTTACTAAGACGCGGAGAAGAGATTCGATATCCACCAGGATGTGCACACGAATGCTTAGAGCAGCACTGCTCAGAATTGCCAAAAAGTGGAAACCACGCAAGTGTCCACTGACAGATGAATGGACAAATAAAATGTGGTACATTCATACACAGAATCTTATTTAGCCATAAGAAGGATGAAGCGTTGACGCAGTGTACAACATGGATGGACCTTGAGAACATGATGCTGAGTGAAAGAAGCCAGACACAAAAGGCCACACCATGTACGATTCTATTTATAGGAAATGTCCAGAATAGGCATCTATAGAGACAGAAAGCAGATTGGTGGTGGCCAGGGACCAGGGGAAGGGGAGAATGGGGAGTGACTGCTAATGGGTTTGGGGTTCCTTTGTGGGTGATGAAAATGTTCTGGAGGCTGGGCGCCATGGCTCATCACGCCTGTAATGCCAGCACTTAGGAGGTCAATCACCCGAGGTCAGGAGTCTGAGACCAGCCTGCCCAATGTGGTGAAACCCCATCTCTACTAAAAATACAAAAATTATCAGGCATGGTGGTATGTGCCTGTAATCCCAGCTACTAGGAAGGCTGAGGCAGGAGAATCGCTTGAACCCAGGAGGCGGAGGTTGCAGTGAGCTGAGATGGTGTCACTGCACTCCAGCCTGGGTGACAAGAGCAAAACTCCATAAGGAAGGAAGGAAAGAAGGAAGGAAGGAAGGAAGGAAGGAAGGAAGGAAGGAAGGAAGGAAGGAAGGAAGGAAGGAGGGAGGGAGGGAGGGAGGAGGGAAGGGAGGGAAGGAAGGAAGGAAGGAAAAAAAAGAAAAGAAAAGAAAGGAAAATGTTCTGGAATTAGATGGTGGTGATGGTTGCACAACTCTGTGAATATACTAAAAACCACTGAATTGTACGCTTTAAAATAGTGGGGTTTATGGTATGTGAATTATATCCCAATAAAAATGAATAAAAATGGGTAAAGCAGAGGTCTGGGCAGCTAGGAATCACTTTCAGGGATGCTGGCTGGGGTGGAGAACAGGTGGTTTGGTCCAAGTGGCCCTGTGGCTGAAAGGACTAAGCAGGGCAAACAGGTGCAGAGACTCAGCAGGACACATGGAACTGAGAGACATTGGCCAGGACACTCGCCTGGCCTAAGAAAATGAGACCAGCTGGGTCTCAGGGCTGAAGGACAGAACGTGGAAGAGAGAAATGAGCTGCCCTGGTTTATGCATATTTCTCTTCCTGTTTTCTAGGGAGCAGGCTTCATGGCCAGTCTTGAGGAAGCCAGAATATGACATAGGTGTGAAAATAGCCTCTGCTCCTTGTCATCTGTGTAATTTGTGGCTTCTACAGTGATTCAGGCCAAGGACCTAGGTCTTGGACCCAGGTATACCTGGTTCAGCAGTAGCTGCACCATTTTCTAGCTGAGAGACCTCAGCCAACTCACTCACTTCTCTGAGCCTCAGTTTCCTCATCTGTAAAAGCAGGGTGAACAGATTTGCCTTTTTTTTTTTTTTTTTTTTTTTGAGACAGTCTTGCTCTGTTGACCAGGTTAGAGTGCAGTGGTGTGATCTTGGCTCACTGTAACCTCCACCTCCTGGGTTCAAGCAATTCTCCTGCCTCAGCCTCCCAAGTAGCTGGGATTACAGGCACACACCACCATGTCTGGCTAATTTTTGTATTTTTAGTAGAGATGATGTTTTACCATCTTGGCCAGGCTGGTCTTGAACTCCTGACCTCGTGATCCGCCTGCCTCGGCCTCCCAAAGTGCTGGGATTACAGGCATGAGCCACCGTGCCCAGCCAACAGATTTGTCTTGCATGGTTGTTGTGAAGATTAAATGAGTTATGAAAAGAAAGAGTTTAGCACATAGTACATGCTCAATGTATGTTTCTTGTAGTTTTCAAATTCTCTCATGATCTCTTTATTTCCCAGGCTGCCTTAGTTACATGGTATGCCGTTGGTCTCCTCCCCTTGTGACTCCCCAGATTAGACTATGAACCCTTTGAATACAGAGCAAAGGTCATATCTTTGTAGCCCAAGTGCCTGGCAAATAGTAGGTCTTGATAGTCATGGAAGGAATGAATGTGTGATCATTCACTGTGGCTCATGGAAAGTTACATTTTCATTATCAACTGGAGATGAATCTCAGGAAAGAAGAGAAATCAATTTTATTTTGCTCTCCAAAAGGAATTCTAAAATTAAAAAAAAAAAACAAACAGCATTAGTTTTGTTGTAATCTTCTCTTTTGTGATTGTTGCATGGATTAAAGATGGCCACAAATTCTTGGTCACTTTCCCCATTGAGAGGTGGAGTGTTTCCTCTGCTTTCTGAAGCTGAACCTGTGCTGTGACTGCAAAACCAATAGAAGCAGCAGAAGGAATGCTGTTGCCAGTTCCAGGCCTAAGCCTTAAGAAGGCCAGGAAGCTTCTATTTTTTTGTTTTGTTTTGTTTTGTTTTGTTTTGAGGAACCTGAGCCACTATTGGAAAGTTTGACTACCCTGCTGGAGAGACAATGCAGAGAGACCTTGAAGAGAGGGAAACTCTTAGGGGTTCCCAGAGAGGAAGAGATGTCTAGCTATCCCTGGGTGCCAACTGAAGCTCCAAGGGATGCCAACCCCAGCTGCCATCCGACTGCAGCTCCTTGAGAGATCCCTAGTGACACCAGTAGAAGAACCACCCAGCTGAACTCAGTCAACCACTGAACTGTGAAAGTTAATAAAATGCTTGTGTTAAGCCCACCATGATCAGGGTAGTTTGTTTTGAAGCCACAGGTAACTGGAGCAAATATCTATTCAGGTTGGTGTGTAACTGGAACTTGGTCATATTTACCGAGACAACCAGAGATAGAAGGGTGTTGATGGGCAGAGAGGAGGTGAATGTCCAATTAGACCAGCCCAAACCAGCCTGGAGTGCAAGTTAAAATCCCAAAGAGTCACATGTGCTCTCTGGGCTGGCAGTGCCTCCACGGAGCCTGTTGGGTTCCAGCCACTCTGAGTGACATTCCATCTGAGGAGTAACATGTCATTTGAATCATAAGAGCTGACATTCACTAAGTGCTTATAAGGTACCATGCCTTGTTTTAAGCACGTCACAGGTATTCACTCATTTGTTTCAATGATCTGAACAGCTAGGTTTTGTTCTCAGCCCCATTTTATAGATGCACACAACTTGGCACAGAGAGGTGAAGAGTCACCTGCCTGAGGTCACAGAGCTAAGAATTTTAAGTTTTGAACCTTTAGCAGTCTAGCTTCTGAGCCCAGGCTGTTAATCTCTGGGCTATCCTAACTCTCTTTCTTCCAAGTCTCAATAACTCCAAAAGTGTCTTTATGTATACACGGGGGTGGAGTGTGGTGTAGAGATGACCAAAGGATGGGACAAAAGAGAACCAGGGCCCCCAAACTGGATTGGAGACAGAACACTGCTGGGAAGGGAGACAGAAGGGAGGGCTTGGCTGGCCTGGCTGTCAGAGATTTCACCTGAATGGCAGGGAGAGTTAAGGGGCGATGAGGACAAAACAAACAAAGAAAGCTCTCCTTTTAGGGGGAGTGTTATCAAGATAGACACCAAGGGAATGTTATGCTGGTTCTGAGTTTGGGTACAAATGATGGCAAAGACTGTACTCTAAGAGAGCACTTTTGCCCAGAGTTCCTGGACACTCAGGAAGCTAGACCTTGTTGCCAGAGTGGGCCCGTGAGCAAAACCCCACCGGCAGGGCTGGGCCTACTCACCAGTGGAGGATCTGGCTGGGTACCACCAGCGTTGCTGCAATTGTCAGTGCTGGGAATGGTCCTTGGTACAGCACAGTTACGTTACCTGAGAGGGGAGGCTGGGAGGTTGGGAGTTACCGCTAATGCCTAGCAGTAACATGCTGGTATAGATAAACTTAGCTGGTTTTCATCTTGAAGAGCAGAGAGCAGGATGGTGAGGTACAGAATAGGACAAATACAGTTTTTGTTTTGTTTTGTTTTTAGAGACAAGGTCTCACTATGTTGCCCAGGCTGGTCTTGAACTCCTGGGCTCCAGTGATCCTCCTGCCTTGGGCTCCCAAAGTGCTGGGATTATAGGTGTGAGCCACCGTGCCTGGCCCAGAATAAAACAAATATGATTTGATAGGGAAGAAGCTCTTCCAGAAAGAGGCAGCATTGTGGAGAGGGCAGAGCCAAGTTGGGAAAGATTGTCTGGGTTGGTGGCAGGGAACTATGGGGGCCCATGCACCTGATGGAGAGGCTGAGACTCTAAGAAGTGGGTGAATGAGCAAGAGAGCTGTGTGCCAGGGTTTTCCAAAACTGGCCCTGCAGACAGTTAACTGTGAACCATAGTAAGAGAAGCTGTGAGTGAGGACACTCAGGTCCTAACCCTGGCTGTGCCTGCAGCAAGCTGTGTGACCCTGGGGAAGTCACAACCTCTCTGAATCTGTGTTCTGGTTTGTAAAATGCCATTTTCTCCTAAAGTCATTGTGAGCCTCAAATCAAATGTGAAATGTTGTGCAAATGCCAAGAATCACCATTGTCATAAGCTGCGAAGAGAGCCAGAGATAGAAAGAGCAGGGTTGACGTCTGCACGGGTCCCTAGTGCTAGAACCGGAGACTGAGGCAGACAGACAAAGATCCGGTGGCCATGGAGAGACACTGCCATGTGTTCTCTCCCTTCCTCCACTCAGCCCAGCCCTACCCCAGAAAAGAGGCAGGTAAATATTTGTGGGCTGAAATACACCCCAGGGTCCTAATTTCTGCTTCTTCTGACGTGCATCTCCCCCAGGAACTCTTACGACCTGACCCACCACTCCAGGTCCCCTCCTTACCTCGGGACATAACCGCTGCTCTTGGCCTTCTGTTTTGAGAAAGTTTGTCATCACGAAGAAAGAGTTCCCCTGTGGAGAAAGAGAGGCTAAAGAAATGCAAAGCCTTTGAAAAGAGAACTACTTGATTATAATAATCCAGCTTGCTGGGCGAACCTCTCCACTTTTCTAAGCTTCTAGAAATCAGGGTCTGTGGGCAACTTGGAATATGCCGAGTGCTTAATATCAAAGCTGGACGGGCAGCCCTGCTGAGCTGAGGGAGGGTGAAGGAGCATTTGCATGAGTTGAGGAGTCATTTACCACTGCAGTCTCAAAAGCAGCCTTTTCGTGTTTTTTTTTTTTTAACACAGTAAAATCTCATTAAATTGAAACTCAAGAGACCTGAGGAGGCGAGGGTAGGGGAGCAGGCTTCACTGGAACACTGTTCAGATTTTCCCGGACTTTAATGAAAGGCACTAGGGCATCCCACCACCCGAGCAATCACAGGATTTTAATGACCGGCTGTTAGAAACAAATAGATAGCAACGTGGGCTTTATAGGGTTTTGCAAAGCATTTTAGCTCCCCAGGCCACAAACTTGCCCCTTCGTCCCTCCTGCCCCCTTCTCTGTTTTTTGGCCTCCTCAACCCTACTTTAATTTCTCCTTTTTGGCAATTCTGCTTTCATTTTCCCTGCTTGCAAATTTAGAAGTCACACGCCTTCTTTCAGTGACAGATGCCTTTCTTCTTTTTGTCATTTACATCCTTTCTTGGTGGAAAAATGTACCCAAGAATGGTCTCCTGGAGTCGTTTTTGTTGATAGAACGCCACACAATCTAGAAGGGCTGGTACTCTTCGGTAGAAAGTTCTCTGTCCTTCTTTTTTTGTTGTTGTTTTTTTTTGTTTTTTTTTTGTTTTTTGAGATGGAGTCTCGCTCTGTCGCCCAGGCTGGAGTGCAGTGGCGCGATCTCGGCTCACTGCAAGCTCCGCCTCCTGGGTTTACGCCATTCTCCTGCCTCAGCCTCCTGAGTAGCTGGGACTACAGGCGCCCGCCACCGCGCCCGGCTAATTTTTTGTATTTTTAGTAGAGACGGGGTTTCACCGTGGTCTCGATCTCCTGACCTTGTGATCCGCCCGCCTCGGCCTCCCAAAGTGCTGGGATTACAGGCGTGAGCCACTGCACCCGGCCGAAAGTTCTCTGTCCTTCTAAATCTAGGCAGACCTTGCTGGCTTGGTGGCTGTGCCTCTAAAAAGCTGCATATAAATCAAGTGTGAGTGAATCAAATCCTGTTTTCAATGTACCAGGACATGCGGCTATTTTGAGAAACCCTGTAGGACTTGATAAAGCAAAGGATCATCTCCTGGATCTCACCCAGATTTGCAATTTTTAGGTTTTCTCAGTTGAGATGTTCACAGAGCTTTTAAAATAGGGCCAACGTTTTTTCTGGAGTGAGGCTCTAGATCCTAGGGGGAGGGAGCAAGGCCCTGGCGATGGTGACCAGCGACGAGCCTGGGAGAATGCTACAAGGTGCTTACCTGCAAAGGGAAGGTGTAGTCTGCAGTGTCAAAGACACTGTGCACCAACTTCTTCACTCCATTCTCCATGATCTCCTCTTTCACCTCTGCTATCCCCTTCACCTTAGTGTGCACAGAACTGATGACAGGCTCTTTCCGCTGGTACAACTTGTCACTCACCAGAGCAAAGCTAAATGGCAGACATGGGAAAGCATCAATGGGAGGCATAGCACAGCGGGTTGGGATGCAGGTGCTGGAGGATGCAGGCACTTCCGTTCCAATCCTAGCTCTGCTGCATGACTTGCTTCCATGTGACTTGTTTTCCCTCTCTGGACAATGGGAAGAATAGTCATACCTGCCTCATGGATTGCGAGGATGAAATGAGAGATGTCTGCAAACTCCTTTGCCCAGTATCTGGCACCTAGTGAGGACTTGCCACAGGAAAGCTACTGCCCCCAATCCTACTCTTTAATGTTCTCTAACATGGACCCTCATAGATAGGACAGCTTCTCAAGTCAGAAAGTCCCGCCCCGGTAGGTTCGCCAGCTTTGTCTGGAGGTTCAGTAACACATCAGCACCTTCCAGTCTAAGACAGTGTCTGGTGCATTTTCAGAAACACCTACCTGCTTTATCAATAACATTAAAAATGGCAACTACTCTCTCTCTCTTTTTTTTTTTTTTTTGAGACAGAGTTTTGCTCTTGTTGCCCAGACTGGAGTGCGATGGTAGGGATCTCGGCTCACTGCAACTTCCACCTCCCAGGTTCAAGTAATTCTCCTGCCTCAGCCTCCCAAATAGCTGGGATTACAGGCGTGAGACACTGCGCCCAGCCTCTCTTTTTTTTTTTTATTCCAGAGAAAGGGCCTTGCTCTGTCACCCAGGCTGGCGTGCAGTGGCGTGGAGCTCACTGCAGCCTCCAACTCCCGAGCTCAAGTTGATCCTCCCACCTCAGCCTCCTGAGTAGCTGGAACTACAGGTATGTACCACCACATTCAGCTAGTTTTTATTATTTTTTATAGAGAGGGGCGGTGGTGGGGGTGGTCTCTTTATGTTGCCCAGGCTGGTCTCGAACTCTTGGCCTCAAGTAATTCTCCTGCCTCAGCCTCCCAACACGTTGTGGTTACAGGTGTGGGCCACTGCACCAGGCTGCAGGAGCTGCTCTTTCTTGAGCACTTCATAAGTGCCAAGTGCTCTACATGCACCATCTCCTTTAACCCTCACAACAGTAGGAGATAGTTACCGGGATTACCGGCATTCACCACCGCACCCAGCCTAAAGGGTTTGTTTTATTGTTTTTTTGAGATGGAGTCTTGCTCTGTAGCCCAGGCTGGAGTGCAGTGGCACCATCTCAGCTCACTGCAACCTCTGCCTTCCAGGCTCAAGTGATTCTCCTGCCTCAGCCTCCTGAGTAGCTGGGATTACAGGCGCATACCACCACACTTGGCTAATTTTTGTATTTTTAGTAGAGACAAGGTTTTGCCATGTTGGTCAGGCTGGTCTTAAATGCCCAACCTCAAGTAATCCACCCACCTCAGCCTCCCAAAGTGCTGGGATTACAGGTGTGAACCACCACGTCTGGCTAATTTTTCTATTTTTAGTAGAGACAAGGTTTCACCATGTTGGTCAGGCTGGTCTTGAATGTCTAACCTCAAGTGATACACCCGCCTTGGCCTCCCAAAGTGCTGGGATTACAGGCATGAGCCACTGCACCCAGCCCTAAAGGGTTCGTTTTAAATGTTTTGTTTACTCATTCAGACTTTACTTATTTAGTCCCTTCTCTCTGCCCAGCTGCTGAGTGATATTAGCAAGTCTAAGATAAGCTGACCTTGGGAAGCTGAGACAGAGTGGGCCAAGACTCAGTCCCAGCTGTTCTCCACCTTGGCTGTGTAACCACCCAGGGAGCTTTCAAAATTGCAGGTCCCCAGTCCCATCCCTGGAGACTATGATTCCATGGGTCAGGGGAGTTATCCAGATACCCACATATTTTTTAAAAGTTCCCAAGTGATTCTAATGCATAGCCAGGGCTGAGAACCACTAGTAGGCTCCTGAAAAGACAGCTCAGGTTTGACAATAGCAAGTACATTTGAAGAAGAGCATTCCCCATGACCCAGCAATACAACTCTTATGTATGTGCCCTAGGGAAACTCTTGTACAGTGCCGGAGGAGCTATGGGCCAGAATGTTTCTGCAGCATTGCTTGTAAGAGGGAAAGCAGGAAATAACCTAAATGTACTCAAACAACGAATGGATAAATAAATTGTTGGATTTATACAATGAGATGCTTTGGGCCAGGCACAGTGGCTCACACCTGTAATCCCAGAACTTTGGTTGGCCGAGGTGGGTGGATCACCTGAGGCCAGGAGTTCGAGGCCATCCTGGCCAATATGGTGAAAACTCGTCTCTACTAAAAATAAAAATTAGCTGGGTACGGTGGCGTGAGCCTGTAATCCCACCTACTCGGGAGGCTGAGGCAGGAGAATCACTTGAACCTGGGAGATGGAGGTTCCAGTGAGCTGAGATCGTGCCACTGCACTCCAGCCTGGGCGACAAGAGCGAAGCTCCGTCTCAAAAAACAAAACAAAACAAAACAAAAAACAAAGAACAAAAATTTGCTGGGTGTGGTGGCACAAATGTCAAATTCAGGATTTCTTTTAGGCTGGGCATGGTGGCTCATGCCTGTAATCCCAGCACTTTGGGAGGCTGAGGCAGGTGGATCATCTGAGACCCTGGGTTCGAAACCAACCGGCCAACATGGCAAAACCCCATCTCTACTAAAAATACAAAAATTAGTCAGTTGTGGTGGCATGTGCCTGTAGTCCCAGCTACTCCGGAGGCTGAGGCAGGAACCCGGGAGATGGAGGTTGCAGTGAGCCGAGATGGCACCACTGCACTCCAGCCTGGGTGATAGAGTGAGACTCCGTCTCAAAAAGAAAAAAAAAAAAGGATTTTGTTTAGAGATGGAGTCTTGCTATGTTACCTATGCTGGAACACAGTGGCCATTTCACAGGTGCAGTTAGCACACTACAGCCGCAAACTCCTGGGCTCAAGTGATCCTCCCAGTAGGATGTTTATAAAACAAAAGGAAAGAGAATGGGATGAAGGATGAGTTTGCAGGGAGCAAAACTGGATTAGTAATGCTTTATTTCTTAACTTGGATGGTGGTACGTGGGTGTTATATTATTCACAGTATATTTTAGTATTTCTATAACGTTTATTTATTACTTATTTGAGATGGAGTCTCACTCTGTTGCCCAGGCTGGAGTGCAATGGTGCAATCTCGGCTCACTGCAACCTCTGCTTCCCAGGTTCAAGCGATTCTCCTGCCTCAGCCTCCCAAGTAGCTGGGATCACAGGCACCCACCATCATGCCCAGTAATTTTTGTATTTTTAGTAGAGACAGGGTTTCCCCATGTTGGTCAGGGTGGTCTTGAACTCCTGACCTCAGGTGATCCACCCACCTTGGCCTCCCAAAGTGTTGGGATTACAGGTATGAGCCACTGCACACAGCCAACACTTATTTAAAAAGAAGGATTTTCAAGAAAGATGTTGGGGTAAGAGATCCAGATTTGAGACCCAATCAGCACATATGAGATAGAGCTATTAAATAGAATTCCATAGACAAATATGATAACACTTGCTCAATAATACATTTCAGCCCAGCATCCCAACACACACATGGTGTGTGCAGCGCTCTCATATTGGATGTTGCAGTGTTCTCCTGGAACAACACTCGGTCATGTGACCCACCATTTGGGAAGCTCAATTCTGATCTCTCATGTTCATTCCAGAACAGGCAACATATGATCGATCATCCTTAATGGAATCAGGCCCTCTCCTAAACAGAAAACCTGTCTCTGTGTCATAATGAACATGTAAATTTTAAAAATTAAAATACTTCAGAGCTGCATCAAAGACAAAAAGGGAATGAAAGTGAATTTGCACACTTTACCTGTCGGGGGGATACCGTGATCATGAAAGTGAGTTTGTGGTGTCCTCCTTTTGGAAAGAAAGTGCTAATGACCATCCCAGAAATACTCTCCCAACCTTGCTTGGTGACTAAGGCAAGCCATGTCACCCCTCCCGGTGGTCGGTTTAATCTCTGAATGAAGAGAGAACTCCCAGCCTCCCCAATCCCCATGACCTTTTTGCTCTAAGAGGCTATAATGTTATTCATTCTGTAGCAGGCAAAGCCGCTGGTGCCTGGAGCTAACAGGAGTGTGAAGAACCTAGGGATTTCACTGGGCTGGGGAGGATGGGTAAGTTGTGGGGTGGGGGGTGGTGGTGTGCGCACATAGTCGCAGCTACTTGTTAGACCAAGGTAGGAGGATCCCTTGAGCCCGGGAGTTCAAGACAAACCTAGGCAACACAGTGAGACTTCAGTCTCTAAAAAAGAAGACGAAGAACAAAGCTGGAAAGATCCTGGGAAGTAGAAGAGAGCTAATGGGAGGGAAGCCAGGGCCATTGGCTGGCTCTGGTTTGGCTGTGTCCCCACCCAAATCTCATCTTGAATTGTAGCTCCCATAATTTCCATGTGTTGTGGGAGGGGCCTGGTGGGAGATCACTGAATCATGGGGCGGTTTCCCCCATACTGTTCTCATGGTAGTTAATACATCTCATGGGATCCGATAGTTTTATAAGAGGTTTCTTCTTTTGCTTGGCTCTCATTCGCTTTTTGCCTGCCACCATGTAAGACATGCCTTTTGCCCTCTGCCATGATTGTGAGGCCCCCCCGGCCATGTGGAACTGTGGGCCCATTAAACCTCTTTTCTTTATAAATTACCCGGTCTTGGGTATGTCTTTATTGGCAGCATGAGAACAAACTAATACAGCCATCAAGGAGCATTCACAGGCACGTCTTGCTGAGGAGGAGCCATGGAGTGGCAGGGAAATAAGGATGGAGGGTGAGGTTGGGCCCATGGGACCCTCAGGCTGCTTGCTCTGGACCCACCAAATGGAGATGAAGGTGCCCATCACAAAGTCATTCTTCAGAGCCTCAGTCCACATGCTCTGAACATGAGTGACTGTCACAGA
This sequence comes from Macaca fascicularis, assembly GCF_037993035.2. Lineage (NCBI taxonomy): Eukaryota > Metazoa > Chordata > Mammalia > Primates > Cercopithecidae > Macaca > Macaca fascicularis. The sequence continues at coordinate 128,228,645 of NC_088385.1, read as the reverse complement.
CTTACACTGGCATCATAGGTGGGATGGGCCCCATGCCAGCACAGTTAGATTGTTCTTCAAGCTCTGCAGGCACGACCTGCCTTTCAGCAAAGTTCCTCTCCGCCTGACAGCCCCTGGGCTTCCAGAGCAAAGGTAACATCAGAGGGCTGAACCCCTAAAGTGTATCCCTTGTATCTCTTAGTTCACGCCTAACCCAGGCAAACAAACATCTTCATGGACCCCTAAAGAACGGTAGCACCAGGCACTGTGCCTGCAGTGCGGCACAGAGAAGCTTGGTGTGCAGCCTCTGCATCTCTTATCTAAAATCCCAAGAGGAGAATCTGATCAGGTCCATCGCTGGTCCACCTGACCATGGTGGGGGCTCAGCAAGGGGCGAGGACCCAAGAGATGCTCTGAGAAGAAAGTTGGGGGGAGCCAGCACCCCCAAGGCAAGTTAAATCCTGATTGTATTAGTTTCTGGTTGTTGCTCTAACAAATTACCACAAACTTAGTGGCTTTCAACAACACTAATTTATTCTTTTGCAGTTTTGGGGGTCAGATTCCTAAAGTCAGTCTAACAGGGTAAAAATCAAGGGTTAAAAAGAAAAAATGTAAGTTAAGATCACAGCTAGGTGCAGTGACTCACGCCTGTAACTCCAGCACTTTGGGAGGCTGAGGCAGGTGGATCATTTGAGATCAAGAGTTTGAGACCAGCCTGGGCAACATGGCGAAACCACTAAAAATGCAAAAATTAGCCAGGTGCGGTGGTGAGCGCCTATAATCCCAGCTACTTGGGAGGCTGAGGTGGGAGAATCGTTTGAACCTGGGAGGCGGAGGTTGCAGTGAGCCAAGATTATGCCATTGCACTCCAGCCTGGATGACAGAGCAAGACTCTGTCTCTAAATAAATAAATAAATAGAAAGATCCCAGTACAAGTCATTCCCATAGGCAATGGGAGTGTCTTCTAGATATCTCTTGATGTCCACACCTAGACACATGAGTAGATATACTGATGTTACAAACATGGCTGCAGGCTGTTTTGTAACTTGTTCTTTTTACTCAACAATACGTTATTAATTCTTTCTATGACAGTAAAGATCTATCTGTGATAAAGATAGATCTGTGATACACAGTCATTCTCAGTGGCTAAAGAGTATCCTAGTGTTGAGATTGAACATATGAAACGGCCCATTTTGACTGGGTGCGGTGGCTGACGCCTGTAATCCCAGAACTCTGGGAGGCCGAGAAAGGCAGATCACTTGAGGCCAGGAGTTCAAGACCAGCCTGGCCAACATGGTGGAAACCCCATCTCTACTAAAAATACAAAAATTAGCTGGGCATGGGGGTGCACACCTGTAATCCCAGCTACTTGGGAGGCTGAGGCAGGAGAATTGCTTGAACCCGGGAGGCAGAAGTTGCAGTGAGCCAAGATTGTGCCACTGCACTTCAGCCTGGTGACAGAGTGAGACTGTCTCAAAAACAAACAAAACTGCCCATTTTGCGTTTTGTAGGCCATAGCTATAGAATATAGGCAGTTCCATACGGTTCAAGCTAAAAGGTACATTGTGATAATTTGCCAACCAGCCTTCAGGGATGGATAATTACTGGAACCTTTGTTCAATTTTCCCAATTATAAACATTTTTGGTAACCCTAATATAGTCCTTACCATATGCCAACCACTCTTCTAAGTCCATTTTGCTAACATATATTAACTCTTGCAATCCTTACTCTCCCCCACCAAAAACGAAAGCAAAACCAAAAACAAACAAACAAAAAAACCCCAACTCTCTAAGGAAGGTACTAGTATTACCCCCACCTGATAGCTAAATAAACTGTGGAATGAATGAAGTGAGAAGCTTGTCCAAGGCCACGTAGTAAATAGCAGCACCAGCTCCAAACACAGCCACGTGGCTTCGCAGCCTCAGCTTTCTTAAATGCTACAGTAAATGGAATTCTTTTTCCAACATCCTTTTCAAATGTTCATTGCTGGTGTAAAAAAAACACCACACAATTAATTTTTGTGTGTTGATCTTGTTCCTTGCAACTTGACTGCAGTGGTTTCTTTGCTCTAACAGTTTTCTTGTGAATTCTTCGGAATTCTCCCTATATGGGATGGTGCCACCTGTAACTAAAGATAGTTTTACTTCATCCTTTCCCATCTGGATGCCTATTATTGCTTTTTCTTGCCTAATTGCTCTGGCTAGAACTTCCAGTACGATGTTTAACAGCAGTGGTAAACGTGGGCATCCTTGTCCTGTGCCTGATCTCAGGGACAGGCACTCATGCTGTGCTCCTAACCACTGTGTTTACTGTCTGTTCACCCCGCATTCATGTTGCCAGGAGTCCCTGCACAAGCTTCTTCTCACACCTGAGGCATTAAGTCCATAGGACAACTTCTGGGTCAAAGGGTGTGCACATTTTATATTTGAGTTCATTTTCCCAAATCACAAAAGCTTGAACCATTTCATGCTTCTATCAGCAAAGCAAGAGTGTGCACACTGCCTCTTCAGAGGGGCTTGGCCCAGCTCAGTGGCTCACGCCTGTAATTCCAGCACTTTGGGAAGCTGAGGCAGGCGGATCACTGGAGGTCAGGAGTTCAAGACCAGCCTGGCCAACATGGTGAAACCCCGTCTCTACTAAAAATACAAAAAATAACCAGGCATGGCGATGTGTGCCTGTAATCCCAGCATTCGGGAGGCTGAGGCAGGAGAATCGCTTGAAACCAGGAGGCAGAGGTTGCAGTGAGCCGAGATCGCGCCATGCCCTCCAGCCTGGGCGACAGAGTGAGACTCCATCTCAAAAAGAAAAAAAAAAAAGAGGGGCTTGACAAATAAGAGGACTGTCATGTGAACTTGGCTGGGACAGTAGAGGGTCTGGTAGCCAGGCTGGGAGCACATGGCCCATAGGATGGGGGCTGTGAGTTTGAAGAAGAGGAGAGACACAGTAGCAGTGTGCAGCCATTTGAAGAGTAGAAGAGGGACGCAAGGCAGAACTCTAACCAAAGGCGAAAGTTACAGGGAGCTAGACTGTGGTTCAGTATAAGGAAGAAATGTCTAACAGGGCAGTCCCAGAGCAGAACAAGCTTTCCTTGTGGTTGCTGCTGGTGATGGTGAGGAAGATGATGAAGATAATTTTCATTTACCCCATCAACTTCCCTTTCTCTCCTGTCCCATTTCCATCTGCATTTAAACATCATTTCTCCTCTTAAAAATGCCTCCCCTCCCCAGCTTAATCCCTCCTACCACCACTCCATGCCTCCTTTCTTTATAGCCAAGTCCCTTGAAAGAGTGAGTCACCAGGCCGGGTGCGTTGACTCACAGCTGTAATCCCAGCACTTTGGGAGGCTGAGGCAGGTGGATCACCAGCCTGGCCAACATGGTGAAACCCCGTCTCTACTAAAAATACAAAAAATTAGCTGGTGTGGTGGCACATGCCTGTAATCCCAGTTACTTGGAGGGCTGAGGCAGGAGAATCGCTTGAACCCGGGAGGCGGAGGTTGCGGTGAGTGGAGGTCACACCATTGCACTCCAGCCTGGGCAATAGAGAAAGACTGCGTCTCAAATAACTTTAAAAAAAAAGAAAAGAAAAAGAAAGGGTGAGTCATCACATCCACTTCCGCATCTCAATTCACTCACTCCTCTACCCATTCCAGTCTGGCTCCCACCCCCATCCCTTCTCTAAAGCCTCTCTTGCCAAGTAAACAACAACGTCATTGTCACTAAATCCAATAGATACACGACGGACCTGATCGTGCTGGAATTCTCAGCAGCAGTTGACACTGACTGTGACCATGCCCCACTTCCCTCACCTCCTTCCCTTAGCTTGCAGGAATCCACTTGTGCCTGACTTTCATTGGATCTCTGTGGCTACCCTTCTTAGAATCTTTTGGGGATTTCTGTGCTCCCACCCCTTAAAGGTTAGCACTCCTCGGGGGTGTGTTCTAGGCCCTTTTGCTTTCTCATCTGCGTCTCTTGCTGGTCGGTTGCAGCTTCTTCCAGGGTTCTGGTTGCCATCTATATGCTGGTGATATAGAAACCTACATCTCAGCTCCAGATTTATATATCCAACCACCCATTCAACATCTCCATTGTACATTCCATAGACACCTCAAACTCAATGCCTTCAGTTCTGACCTCATCTTCCACACCAAATTGGCTGTTTCTCCTGCATTTCCTACCCCAGCAAGCTATTCCAGCACCCATCAGTTGCCCAAGCCAGAAGCATGGCACATTCCTTGACTCCTCCTCTCCCTCTTGTCCACCCACCTGTTCAGTTGCCAAATCCTACTGTTTCACTTCCTAATATTGCTCAAATTCACCTACTTCTCTCTTCTGCCTCTATCACCTCCTCAGTCCAGGTCACCATCAGCTCTCAGATCTGGACATCCCAATAGTCACCTCAATGGCCTCCGTTCCTCCAGTCTCACCCTGTCCCCTCCACTCTCCACACTGCAATACTTTAGTGAGAGCATGACTCTGGAGTGAGGTTCAATTTCAGCTCTACCGTTTACTGGCTACACGACCTTGGGCAAGTGACTTAACCTTTCTGAGTCATTGTTTCTTCTTCTGTAATAAGAGGATATTAGGGCTGGGTGCAGTGGCTCACGCCTGTAATCCCAGAACTTTGGGAGGCCAAGGCGGGTGGCTCGTTGGAGGTCAGGAGTTCAAAACCAGCTTGGCCAACATGGTGAGATCCCATCTCTACTGAAAATACAAAAATTAGCCAGGTGTGTTGGTGCACATCTGTAATCCCAGCTACTCAGGAAGCTGAGGTAGGAGAATCGCTTGAATCCGGGAGGTGGAGGTTGAAGTGAGGTGTGATCATACCACTGCACTCCAGCCTGGGCGACAGAGCGAGACTCCGTCTCCCCCGCAAAACAAGAGGATATTAGTATTCTATTGGGCAGGGTTTCTAGTTCTAAACAACAGAATTCACTCTGCTGAGTTTAAGAAGAAAGATTGTCCAGAAAAGACAAATCTCCAGAGGCAGAGAGTAGATTCATGGTTACCTGGGTTGAGCAACCACGGTGGGGAGTGACTGTTAATGGATGTGAGGACTCTTACTGGGCTGATGAAATGTTCTGAAACTGGATTGTGATGATGGTTGCACAACTTGGTAAATTTACTAAAAGTCATTGAAATGCATATTTAAAACAGACGATTTTATGATATGTAACTTATACCTCAAAAAAGTTGTAAAAAGAGACTTTTTTTTTTTTGAGATGGAGCCTCGCTCTGCCACCAGGCTGGAGTGCAATGGCGTGACCTCGGCTCACTGCAACCTCTGCCTCCTGAGTTCAAGCAATTCTCCTGCCTCAGCCTCCCAAGTAGCTGGGATTACAGGTGCCCCGACCATACCCAGCTAATTTTTGTATTTTTAGTAGAGACGGGGTTTCACCATGTTGGTCAGGCTGGTCTCGAACTCCTGACCTCAGGTGATCCACCCACCTCGGTCTCCCAGAGTTCTGGGATTACAGATGTGAGCCATCGTGCCTGACTGATACTATTTTTTTTTGAGATAGGGTCTCGCTCTGTCACCCAGGCTGGACTACAGTGGCACAAACACAGCTCACTTCAGCCTCACCCTCCCAGGATCAAGCAATCCCTCCACCTCAGCCTTCCCAGTAGCTGGGACTACAGGCATGCAGCACCATGCCTGGCTAATTTTTTTTTTTGAGACAGAGTTTCACCTGTCGCCCAGGCTGGAGTGCAGCAGAGTGATTTCAGCTCACTGCACCCTCCGCCTCCTAGGTTTAAGTGATTCTCCTGCCTCGGCCTGCCAAGTAGCTGGGATTACAGGCACCTGCCACCACGTCTGGGTAATTTTTTTTTTTTTTTTTTTTTTTAGTAGAGATAGACTTTCACCATGTTGGCCAGGCTGGTCTCGAATGAACTCCTGACCCCAAGTGATCTGCCCACCTGGGCCTCCCAAAGTGCTGGGATTACAGGTGTGAGCCACCATGCCCAGCCATCTTTTTTTTTTTTTTTGAGATGAAGTCTCGCTCTGTCCCCCAGGCTGGAGTGCAGTGGCATAATCTTGGCTCACTGCCCTCTCTGCCTCCCAGGTTCTAGCGATTCTTTTGCCTCAGCCTCCTGAGTAGCTGGGACTACAGGCACATGCCCAGCTAACTTTTGTATTTTTAGTAGAGATAGGGTTTCACCATGCTGGCCAGGCTGGTCTCAAACTTCCGACCTCAAGTGATCTGCCTGCCTCAGCCTCCCAAAGTGCTGAGATTACAGGCATGAGCCACTGCACCCGGCCAAAGTTAACGATTTTGAGATGGCGAGAGGACCTCGTGTCATCCAGGTACGCCCTAAATGCCATTACACACGTCCTTATAAGAGACAGGCAGAAGGAGATTTGACACATACAAAGAGGAGAAGGCCATATGAAAACAGGGCAGAGAGGTCTGAAGATGCTGGCCTTGGCTGGGCACAGCAGCTCCCGCCTGTAATCCCAGCACTTTGGGAGGCTGAGGCAGGAGGATCACGTGAGCCCTGGTGTTCAAGACCAGCCTGGGCAAGATGGCGAGCCTCCATGGTATGGTAGAGTTGACCTGACCCAATCACATGAGCCCCTTAAAACCAGAGAGTATTCTACTTGTCCCAGGAGAGAAGTCAGAGCTTTGAAGCATGAGAACAATGCATTGTGTCATAGTAGGCTTGGAGACAGAGGGGACCACGTGGCGGGAAATATGGGAGGACTTCAGAATCTGAGAGTGGCCCCAGGCTGACAGCCAGCGAGGAGCAGAGCCCAGTCCTGCAGCCTCAAGGCATTGAATTTTGCCAACAACAAAAATGGGGTTGGAAGTGAATTTTCCCCAGAGTCTACAGACGGGAACTCAGCCCGCTGGCACCTTGGTTTAGGCTTGTGGGACTATGTTAGTTTCCACTGCTGTGTAACAAATAGAAACTAATCCAGCCTCAGACACCCCTTATTCCATAGGGCAGCTCACAGTGTGCAGTGGGAGTGGGGCCCTCTAAGGCAGGGTCCAAGGAAGGGGATCCCCTATTGTATGGGTCAAAGAGCAGTACTTCTCTCCATTCCTGAATTTGAAATCTGCGCACGCCCAGCATCCTGTGTTATTCCTTGTGTATCAAAATGTTGCCTGGGGCATATGTTTGGAAAGCTCAGGTCTCCTGTTGTGTCCTGGCCACAAGGGAAGCTGGGACATTCAGCTGTGACATGGATTGGGGGGGTGGAACTCATAACACAGAGCATTCCCTAAACATGGTCAGGCTGTTCAGGTCATGATCACCCACTCCCACAACCAGTCTTCCAGGATTATGCAGGAGGATCAAATAGGCCAATACATTTCACATGCTAAGAACAGACCCAGCACATGCTAAGTCCTCAGCAGTACTCAGTAGGTGCTATATTTCAAGCAGAATGATCTTTCTAAAATGAAAATATGAGCATAGAACCCTTCCTGTTTTCTGTATGTTTGAATATTTTCTAATAAGATGCTGGGGACTAAGGGGACAGCTCTCCATGCTTTCTAGTGCCTGCGGGATGCAGCTTAAGGCGCTCCATGATCCGGCCCCTGCTGGCTTCCCCAGCCCGGCTTTCTCTGCCACTGCACCGGCCAGCTGTGGGCCTGTGAAAAAGCCAGACAAACTATTCCTTCCTCTTCCCAACACTGTGCTACCCACGCAGAGGGGCTGGGAGGCTCCAGTCCAGGGTGGGAGGCTGGGCTGGGGTGGCATCCCCAGAGGCCTGTGGGTGCAGGAGAGAAGCCTCCATCATTACCCCTTGAAACAAGAAAATCAGACACGGCGGCAGCTTTTTGTAAGGCTACAACCATTCATTTGAAAGAACCATGCTTATCTTTTGAGATGATGTGCTTCCAGCTATTTTGGTGTTTTGGTGTTAGACATGAAAAAAAGGATGCGGATAGATGGTAGTAGGCAGGTGTTTTAATTGCTTGTCTGATATCCTTTATTTATTTATTTATTTGTTTATGTATTTATTTTTGAGATAGGGTCTTGCTCTGTTGCCCAGGTGGCAGTGCAGTGGTATGATTTAGGCTCACTGCAACCTCTGCCTGCCGGGTTCAAGTAATTCTCCTGCCTCAGCCTCCCAAGTAGCTGGGATTACAGGTGTGTGCCACCATGCCTGGCTAATTTTTTTTTTTTGAGACGGAGTCTCACTCTGTCGCCCAGGCTGGAGTGCTGTGGCGTGATCTCGGCTCACTGCAAGCTCCGCCTCCCGGGTTCACGCCATTCTCCTGCCTCAGCCTCCCGAATATAGCTGGGACTATAGGCCCCTGCCACCACGACCGGCTAATTTTTTTGTATTTTTAGTAGAGATGGGGTTTCACCGTGTTAGCCAGGATGGTCTCGATCTCCTGACCTCGTGATCCGCCCACCTCAGCCTCCCAAAGTGCCAGGATTACAAGTGTGAGCCACCGCGCCCGGCCATGCCTGGCTAATTTTTGTATTTTTAGTAGAGGCAGGATTTCGCCATGTTGGCCAGGCTGGTCTGGAACTTCTAACCTCAGATGATCCGCCTGCCTCAGCCTCTCAAAGTGTTGGGATTACAGGCTTGAGCCACCGCGCCTGGTCCTTTATTTATTATTAGTTTTTATTACATAAGTATTTTAAGACAGGGTCTGTCTGTCACCGAGCCACAGCTCACGGCAGTCTCCACCTTTGCCTGGCCTCCTTCACAGCGCCATGTTAGTCCTCAAGCCTCTCCTTGGTCTTCTTCAAGTTGGTAAAAGGCATCATCGTACCTCAGGAACCCAGAGTCATCTTTCACCTCCTAGCAAATCTGTCGGTTCTGCCTCCGAAATACATCCCGGCTTTGTCCACCTGTCTCCAGCTCTGCCATCCCATTTTAGCCCAAGCCTCTGTCTCCTCACATCTGGTGACTCCAGGAATCTTCTCACTGGTCCCTCACCATCATTCTTGTCCCACCACACTCTATGCTCTGCATAGTGACCCATAAGGCTTCTGGAAACATGAGTCAGATGCTTTCACTTCTCTGCATAACACTTTTCAGTGGCTTCCCATGGCACTGAAAATCAAATTGCAACTCTTCAGCCAACCTGCCCTCAGCTCTGGCTGCTCCCTCCTCTCTCCCCAGGTTCAGGGACATGCCGTCCTTGCTGTTCCTCTTGTGTTTCCAGATCTTTGCATTTACTGTTCTCTTCATACTGTGTGTCACGTGGTTGGATTCTTCTCCTCCTACGGGGTCACTTCCCGAACTGGGTTATCTCTGACCCTCCCCCTCAAGCTCTAGCACATCACCCAGGTGTCAGGGTTTGGATGAGAATGTGGCAGACCTCCTGCTTCTACTTCTCTGAAGACGGTCAAGGGCAGGCCGGGCAAGGGTGGCTCACACCTGTAATCTCAGCATTTTGGGAAGTCAAGGCGGGAGGCTCACTTGAGGCCAGGAGTTCAAGACCAGCCTAGCCAACATGGCAGAACCCCATCTCACTAAAAATACAAAAATTATCTGGGTGTGGTGGTGCGTGCTTGTAGTCCCTATTAGGGAGGCTGAGGCAGGAGAATCGCTTGAACTCAGGAGGTGGGAGTTGCAATGAGCCAAGATTGTGCCACTGCACTCCAGTCTGGGTGACACAGGGAGACTCTTGTCTCAAAAAAAAAAAAAAAAAAGATGGTCAGAGGAGCCATGCTTGGGATGGATTTGGATTTGCTGCTCCTGGTGCCTGGTGCCTCCCTGGCCTCTGTGCTGGGCTCGCTTCGACTCAGCTGGAGGAGGCCCAGACTCACAGCTTTGTGGCCACTCGCTGGGAAACAGGTGTTCGGCCAGGAGCTCCATTTTAACAGCCACAAACTAGCCTAGCAGCACCATCTCCATGGCGACAGCCAGCCTGGGACCAGGAATGACAGCACAGGCTCACTGTTGGCACCAGTGGAGGCTGACTGGGCAGTGGAGAAGCAGCAGCTCCGAGTGGAATTGTTTTCTGTGCCTCTTTCAATCTTCCTTAGTCTTCTGTGGCCATTGGAAAAGCTTCTGCGAGGACTGGTCTCCAGGAAAGAGGGAAATCCTCCAAAGAGAATGCAACCATCATTTATTCCTTTGCTTGAAGTCTTCCCATGGCTTCTCAACCCACTCAGAATAAAATCGAAAGAATTCTCCAGCCGGGTGCGGTAGCTCATGCCTGTAATTTCAGCACTTTGAGAGGCCGAGGTGGGCAGATCACCTGAGGTCAGGAGTTCGAGATCAGCCTGGCCCACATGTTGAAACCCCATCTCTACTAAAAATACAAAATTAGCTGGGTGTAGTGGCATGCACCCATAGTCCCAGCTACTGGGGAGACTGAGGTGGGAAAATCATCTGAGCCCGGGAGGTCGAGGCTGCAGTGAGCCAAGATCATACCACTGCATTCCAGTCTCGGTAAACAGAGTGATAACCTGTCTCAAAAAATAAAAAATAAAAATAAAAAAGAATTCTCCAAGGTGGTGCCATCATAGGCGGCTTGGTTTAAGCAACAGCTTGGTGGTCAAAGAAACCAAATAGTAGTAAAGTACCAAGGTGAGCTGGCAGCCTCCGTAGGCCAAGCAGCACGTCCAAGATGAGGAGCAGGGCTCCTGGTGGGACGGAGGAAGGGGCCAACGTAAGAATAGGAGCTCAGCAATTGCCCAGATAGAGTCTCCACAGCCCAGCTGCAGGGCTGAGACAAGCCAGGACTACAGAAGTAGATTTCAGAAATCCCTAATTTCTGGTTTTTGGAAAGACCTTGTAATGGATCACTGATTTTTGTCTGCCTACCCTCCCCACTTCCTTTTCCCATTTTGTCTGGTAACAGAATCTTCCTTCCTAAGGAAAATCCACTGGATGTGGTTCAGGTAGGGCTCACACGGCTCCCTTGTCTTCTACCTACTTCCTGCCACGGGAGCCAGCACGTGACCCAGGCCGGCCAATCGGATGACACCTTGGCCATGACCACAGTGATTGATTCAGGGATGGATCTGTAACTCACATCTGATCAATCAGAGTCTTTCCTGGGACTTTCCTAGCACAGCTATCAAGAAAGACTTGTTTACTCCTCTAAGGTTGTTAAAAGAAGAGAATGTGAGGATATCTTGCGACATAGAGAGCTGTTGAAGAAGGAAGCCAAATAGAAGCAAATGGAGCCAGGATGTAGGGAGAGGGAGCCGTCCTGATGACATAGTTTGAACTCTTATCTTCATTCATGTTCGAGGATCGCACCATCTCTTCAACTGCCCAGTTACATGATCCAATAAATTCCCCTTTGAGGCTTTGTGGTTAACATAAGTTGGGTTTCTGTCACTTACTGCCCAAACGATCCTGGCCGACACAGACCTGCTTAGCATGCTATCTACACAGACCTCCAACACAAACTCCTCTTGTAGCTGCATCCCTGCCTTTGACTCCAGATCTGAACTTGGTTGTGAGAATAAGAGAAGCTGAACAGCCTCTCGGTTAATTTCCCCCATAACCAGTCCCTGCTTTGTATCCTATTTTCAATAACTGAGGCCCTGTCTCCTTATCCTGGCTCTTAGTCCTTCCAGCCCCAGTAGGAACACCTGGTCAGAACATGTCACTTGCTGCTGTGTCCTGAACATTGCTCGAGCCTGTCTGGATTTCCACCTATGGTCCACACCGGTCCTACTTGATGCAAACTACATTCCCCAATTCCTATGCCCCATGGGTCTACCCATTTCACAGATGGCTAAGTCATGGTTACATGAAGTTAAGGCTTCACAGTGCAACTTAAGGCAGCATTTCCCAAACTGTACTGTGAGACTCCATTTGGCCATTTAGTGAGATGTTAATAGATAGTCCATTAACCAAGAGGGAAAAAGCAAAGCTGGCGATAGTTTTTTCTTCCATTTTATATTTTAAAATATAAACAGTAGTTTATGTGAAGGTTATCTTCTTCTTTTTTTTTTTTTTTTTTTTTTTTTGAGATGGAGTCTCACTCAGTCGCCCAGGCTGGAGTGCAGTGGCGCGATCTCGGCTCACTGCAAGCTCTGCCTCCCGGGTTTATGCCATTCTCCTGCCTCAGCCTCCTAAGTAGCTGGGACTACAGGTGCCCGCCACCATGCCCGGCTAATTTTTTGTATTTTTAGTAGAGACAGGGTTTCACCGTGTTAGCCAGGATGGTCTCGATCTCCTGACCTCGTGATCTGCCCGCCTCGGCCTCCTAAAGTGCTGGGATTACAGGTGTGAGCCACCGCACCTGGCCGGTGAAGGTTATCTTCTAAAGTTGGCACTTAAGATGAAAATCATGGCTCGTCAAAATGGCCTTTTAAACCCTTAAATTGTCCACAAAGCATAGCAAATGCCTCCCACTTCCCAGTGGGTCCGCTGGAGCCAATTTTGCCTCCAGCTCTAGAACAAGTTGCTGTTTTGACAGTTTCGCTCCAGGTGAAGATGAAGGAGTTGACTTATTTTAGGGGTCACATGGCTGAAAAATATGTACCCAGATTAATAAGTAGAGCAGCAAGATGCTCGCTAAAAAGCATGTGGGAACAGAGATTGATGGAGGGAACCCCAGATGCCAGTATCCCGTCTCACACCTACTCCAGGGAACCCGGTTGCTGAATCATTGCATTATTTATATTGTTCTCTCTCTCCATGTCCCCATGGAACATGTATCACTGAATCTGAGGGAGTTAAATACATGTAAGTTATGATTTCACCATGTGAAAGAAAAATATTTATCATTACAAGGTGTTCTCATAGTAATCTCTTTTTAGAAAATTTCTTATTATACAATAATCTACTTTTAAGAAATTGAAGGCTGGGCATGGTGGCTCACACCTGTAATCCCAGCACTTTAGGAGGCCAAGGCGGGTGGATTGCTTGAGCTCAGGAGTTCAAGACCAGCCTGGACAACTATGGTGAAACTCTCTCTACCAAAAATACAAAAAATTAGCTGGGCGTGGTGGTGTACACCTGTAGTCCCAGCTACTTGAGAGGCTGAGGTGGGAGGATTGCTTGGGCCTGGGAGGCGTAGGTTGCAGTGAGCTGAGATCGTACCACTGCACTACAGCCTAGGTGACAGAGTGAGCCCTCATCTCAAAAAAAAAAGGAAAAAGGAATTGCTGGCCCGACACAGTGGCTCATGCCTATAATCCCAGCACTTTGGGAGGCCAAAGCAGGAGGATCACTTGAGGCCAGGAGTTTGAGACCAGCCTGAGCAACATACGGAGACCCCCATCTCTACAAAACAGATAAAAAATTAGACATCATGGCATGTGCCTATGGTTCCCGCTACTTGGGAGGATGAGGCGGGAGGTCACTTGAGCCTGAGAAGTTGAGGCTGTGGTGAGCTGTGATCATGCCACTGCACTCCAGCCTAGGGCGACACAATGAGACCCTGTCTCTAAAAGAGAAAGAAATAAAGACTGTATGCTGAACCCAAGAATGTCAGGAAGTCCCATCACCTGCTACATGAAAGTGTGACATGCAATCTATGTATTAATGCAGAAGGGGGCATTTACTAATTATGCTCTTTACCATTGGTCATATGATAGCTGGTTTAAGTAATATGTCTTATTTTAGATTTCAGCACATATATATATATACACAAATATATAAAAATATAAATATATAACTATATATAAATATATAAAAATATATATAAATATATATTAAATATATATATAATTAGTAGAAATGACAAAACCCTGTTTCCACTAAAAATACTATTTTTATATATATTACATATATATTTTTTGAGACAGAGTCTTGCTCTGTGGCTCAGGTTGGAGTGCAGTGGTGCAATCTCAGCTCATTGCAACCTCCGCTTCCTGGGTTCAAGCGATTATCCTGCCTCAGTCTCCCAAGTAGCTGGGATTCCCACCACCATGCCTGGCTAATTTTTGTATTTTTAATACAGATGGGGTTTCCACCACGTTGGCCAGGCTGGTCTCAAACTCCTGACCTCAAGTGACCTGTCTGCCTTGGCCTCCCCAAGTGCTGGAATTACAGGCATGGGCCACCATGCCCGACCCAGCATATATGTTTACCATTCAATATTTGTTGAACGGTAAACATATGAATCAAATAATAATAATCCTAATAATAGCATTATTAATAGTAAGAACTAACACTTAATCAGGGATTGCTATATGCCATATATTTCTCAAACAGCTTTGCATTTATTAGTTCATTTAATATTCCTATCAACAATGCTCCCTGTTTTACAGATGATGAAACCAAGGCTCAAAGAAGTGAAGGATTTTTGAATCCACATTTCCAGATCTCAAATGCTGAACTTGGATGTGATTACTTTGAGGGTCAGAGCAGAGGATGTATATAAAAATACATACGTGTATTTTATATACATATATATTATATAATCAAAAAGATTATTATTATTATTACTTTGAGATGGAGTCTTGCTCTGTCACCCACACTGAAGTGCAGTGGCTCGACCTCGGCTCACTTCAACCTCCGCCTCCGGGTTCAAGCGATTCTCCTGCCTCAGCTTCCTGAGTAACTGGGATTACAGGCGCCCGCTACCATGCCCCGCTAATTTTTGTATTTTTAGTAGAGACGGGGTTTCACCATATTGGCCAGGCTGGTCTCAAACTCCTGACTTCATGATCCACCCGCCTCAGCCTCCCAAAGTGTTGGGATTACAGGTGTGAGCCACCGCTCCCGGACTCAGAAAGATTATTTTTAAAAATAGATACCAGCTGTTATCCTATGTCAGTCATCATGATAAGGGCTGCTCATGCCTTTTTTTTTTTTTTTTTTTTTTTTTTTTTTGGTTGTCACAACCCTACGACCAGATGCAGAAACTGAGGCTCTGAGAAATTAATGACTTGGCCCAGAAGACATAGCCAGTATTATGAAAAAAGTTACCCTAACTCTTAGTAAACTACACTGCCACTGTCTATAGATAAAAGTTGCCTCCATCATCATTATCAATCAGCACAGGAAATAAGAGGCACTCACCATCAGGGAAATTCAAATCACAACCACAGTGAACTACCACTTCACACCCACTAGCATGGCTATAATAAAAAAGACAGACAACTGGCCAGGCGTGGTGGCTCACGCCTGTAATCCTAGCACTTTGGGAGGCCAAGGTGGGCGGATCACTTGAGGTCAGGAGTTCAAGACCAGCCTGGCCAACATGGCGAAACCACGTCTCTACTAAAAATACAAAAATTAGCCAGGAGTGGTGACGCACACCTGTAATCCCAGCTACTTGGGAGGGTGAGGCAGGATAATCGCTTGAACCGGGGAGGTGGAGGTTGCAGTGAGCTGAGACTACGCCACTGCACTCCAGCCTGGGCAACAGAGCAAGACTTCATCTCAAAACAAAAACAAAACAACAGCAACAAAACCCAAAAAGACAGATGATAACAAGCATTGGTGAGGATGTGGAGAAACTGGACCTCTCATACTCTGCTGATGGGGATGTAAAAAACTGCAGCTGCTGTGAAATTCAGCTCCACCTTTCCCCCAAAGGTGAAGCATAGTTAACGTATGACCCAGCAATTTTATTCTTAGGTACATAATCAAGAGAAAGGAGAATATATGTGTAAAACCTTGTACACAAATGTTCGCGTGGCATTATTCATAATAGCCAAAAAAGGACACAACCCCAATGTCCATCAGTGGATGAATGGATAGATAAAAGTGGTCTATCCATGCAATGGAATATTACTCAGCCATAAAAAGGAATGAAGTATCAGCCAGGTGCAATGGCTCACGCCTGTAATCCTGACACTTTGGGAGGCCGAGGCAGGCAGATCACTTGAGTCCAGGAGTTTGAGGCCAGCCTAGACCACATAGTGAGACCCCGTCTCTTAAAAAAAAATTGAATGAAGTATCAACACAGGCTACAACATAGATGAGCATTGAAAACATGCGAAGTGCAAACAGCCAGGCACAAAGGCTGTGTGATTCCCTTTATATGAAATGTCCAGAATCGGCAAATCCATACAGGCAGAAAGTAAACTGATGGGTGGGAAGGAGGAGGAACAGTGTTGGAAATTATGGCCAAGGAGTGTGGGATTCCTTTTGAGTCGATGAAAATTGATTGTGGGGATGGTTGCACAACTCTGTGAATAATCTGAAAATCATCAAATGGTACGCTTTAAATGGGTAAATTGTATGGTGTATAAATTATATCTCAGTAAGTTTCTTTTAGAAAAAACAAAAACCAAAAATCAGGGCCTTCCTGACATTGGTGAAGACCTAAAGTTATAATACATTTTCAAGCCTGGTGCTATTCCTCCCAAGCACGGTGACTCAGATGCCAGCACGATCACCAGGTGTGCCCTGAGATCCTCGCCTCCTCCCTGGGGATCCAGGGTGTTGCCCTGCGCTTTCCCACCTTCCCCAGGCGTGCCCTGCCCTGCTCGCCCTGGCAGGCCTGGAGTAGAGCAGACAGGAATCCTGTTCCGTGGCTTCCTTCTGCTGCAGCCTGGCACCGTTTCCTCTTGCCTGCTGCTGCTGCTTCCTCCCTCCCGCCCAGCTTGCTGAGAGCACGTCTCAGATTCGAAAACCATATGAGATTCAGACTGTGCACCTGAAGCTGCCCCCTGGGGCTTTCTGTGCTGTCGGCCACTGCAGAGATCTGGATCCTCCTCACATCCCACTTACCTAACGTAGGAAAAGACGATCACGTGGAAGAACCACTTAATGGTGCCATAATTCATGCTCTGGATCCGAGTGACTTTGGTCGTCTCATACTGGAAAACATCACTGCAGCTGCAGCAGGCCGGCATGGTGACAGGCTCCGTCCCTGCGCGGAGCTGGACCAGAGCTCTACTCTTCCTGATGGGGCCACAGCAAGCCCCCTCCCAGTAACTGCAAGATGAAACGTACTGATTTTTAGCAGGAGCCTTTAACTTCAAGCTCCTCCAATGACTGCAGAGTTGGGGCGGGCCCTGGCAGTTGCCCCAGATGCGGCTGCGATAAACAAGAAGAGCCAAGTCCTACGGGCCTGGCTGGCAGATGACCTCGCCCCAGCTGGCCTCCCCCAGATGCCTACACAAAGATGGTGTTCAGAGGATGGACATTTTTAGAATTCTCTCTTTCCCCCCTTTCCTTTCACTTTTTTGGTTTTCATTTCTGTTGGAAGAAAGGGGTAGCCGTGCAAATGTCACAAGACCCGGAGCTTCCATTGTGCCTCAGAAAAGGGCTGAGATCTTTCCATTGCCTGAAGCCCCACTCAGAGATTGATTCATTCATTTCTACAACCCTTTATTCAGCCCCTGATGTATAGGAGCTCTGAGTAAATGAAGATCTCCCTCTCTTCTTCCGCCGCCCCTTATAATACTCTGGTCTGCAGTTGGTGGGGGACATCAGATTTGCAGGGGTAGGCGTGGTGGGGGTGGAGGGGCTTTATTTTTCTGCCAGATCTTTTGTGCTTGACCCTCTGAGTTACTCTCCACCCTGCTCTGCACCCCGGAAGGTCAACCCATGACCTAGACCTGAATCAGCTGAAGATCACCAGGGACACAGTGGCAGTCCAACAAAGTTAGGTTTATTGACCTATTCAGTGAGGGACACCACCCACCAGAAGAGCTACAGCACATCACCAAACAAAGGGAGACAGCGATTTATTATAGGATTCCGAGGAAAGTGGAGTTTAGATAAAATCTAAATGAAGCCATGTTTTGATAGACTACGAGCACAACAGGTTTGTACAAAGCAGTCAACGTCAAGTCTGGATTGCAAAGAGGACCCAGGGCCCTGCTTCCTAGGAAGCAACATAGCTAAGATAAATGTCAAATGTGTCCAGAAACTCTTTATCTGAAGCTCTGCTCCTGAGTTGTAAATTGAGGCTGCTTCCCTGTGTCAAGATGACTTAGATCCTCCAGGCAAAATTGGAATATTTCAGTCTTGGTCATGTAATTTCAAACAGCAAAGTTTCTGAAGGTGTCTGATTTTAAAGGACAATGTTTCAGCAGTCACTCAAAGATGCTGGGTTGTATTATCACTTGACAGCTACAGAGAAATACTGTTCCCTGTTGTCTTTACAGCTGGCTTGATCTATTTCTGTTATTCCAGCCTGCTAAGTGGCCGGGTAGATTTTTAGTTTTTCAGTCTAAACTTATCGTACTTTCCCACCCATACAAACTGCATCAGGGTTCCCCTCACCCTCTGGCTTCCAGTTCAGGAGACTGGAGAGCAGTGAGGATGGACGTGACTCCCTGGCCCTGCCCTTCTCAGTTGCATATAGGCGGGGCTTCTGGGCACCACTCCCTCCTTTAGTCCTGAGAGTGGTAAGGGCTCCCCACTCTTGCCAGCCCCAGGCAGCTCACTATCCCCTATTGCTTTTTCTTAACTCTGTCCACACCTTTGTAGATGGTTCCATCATTAGTTACCCCACCTGAGTATGCCATTGCTTTCCCGCCGGGAATCTGAGTGATACGGCCATCTTCATCTGTAAAAAGAGGGGATTTGTAGGTAAAGCCTGATGCTTAGAACATAGGCTCTAGGGGACTAATGGCCTGGCTTCCAATCCTGGCTTCACATTTTACCAGCTCTGTGACCTTGGACAGCTCTGTTTATGCTCTTCATTCACTCATTCATTCACTTATTCCCAAGAGCACCGGGAATAGTAGATATAGCAGTGAACAGGCAGACAAGTCAAATGTCCATCCACTGATGGATGGATACACAAAAGGACAAAAGTCCATACAAGCGAATATTATTCAGTCATGAAAAGGAATGAAACACTGACCCATGCTCCAATATGGATGAACCTTGAAAACATTACGCTAAGTGAAAGAAGCCAGACACAAAAGGATACATCTTTTATGACTCCATTTATAGGAAATGTCCAGAATAGGCAAATCACTTCAGCGTTGCTCTTGCTACCACTCAAAGACATCTATTTTCTTGTCTTTCTTCTTTTTTCTTTTTCTTTTCTTTTCTTCTTCTTTTTTTTTTTTTTTTGAGATGGAGTCTCCCTCTGTTGCTCAGGTTGTAGTGCAGTGGCAAGATTTTGGGTCACTGCAACCCCTGCCTCCTGGGTTCAAGCGATTCTTGTGCCTCACCCTCCTGAGTATCTGCAATTACAGCCATGCACCGCCACACTCGGCTAATTTTTGTGTTTTTAGTAGAGATGGGGTTTCACCATGTTGGCTAGGTTGGTCTTGAACTTCTGGTCACAAGCGATCTGCCTGCCTTAGCCTACCAAAGTGTTGGGATTACAGGCGTGAGCCACTACACCCGGCCTGTTTTCTTGTCTTTCTGCTGCACTCTTGCACTGGTCCCTCATGCTCTCCCCTCTCCACTCCTTCAGCCCTTGTCCGCTATTTCACCACTGCCACCTCCACCACTCCACGGATTCTGTTCTCAACGAGGTTACCAAAGACTTCTCAGTTGCCAGACTCGGTGGATATATTTTATTCCTTATTTTACTTGATCTCTTGGATGCATTCAACATCACTGGCCACTTTCTGCATCTTGGACTAGTTTTTTCCCCTTGGTTTCCATGACTTTCCTGGGTCCCATGTCCAGCAAATTGTTTCTCAGCACTTTTTATGATTCTATTACGATAGGACAGGTTATGCTGCAATAACAAAGCACTCTCAGTATCTCATGGCTTATAGCAGTGATGAATTAATTCTCACTCACACTCTATGTCCATCATGGGTCTCCCAGAAGGCTCTGCTCTCTGTAATCACTCAGAGATCGAGGCTAACGGAACGGCCACTGTCTTGAACTCTTTAATGAGAACTCTGGAGAGTCTCACAGCAGCAATGAAATGTTCTGACCTCGTGATGGAAACAATGTAAAGTTACCAAAAAAATAAATAAATAAATAAATAAAAATTGGGGATTGAATGGTGGATTTCTTAGTTGTGTGAGTGTGTGGGTGTGTTTACAATTTACAGAAAATCAAGTGACATTCTTCAGCAGGAAAGGGAGGCCTTTTTTTTTTTTTTTTTTTTTTTTTTTTTTTTTTTTTTTGAGGAAACACTTATCTGACAGACTGCCAGTGCAGGAAATGTGCCCAACCTTATGAGAACCTATTAATAGAATCAGAAACTAAACCGTCCTGTGCCGAGATTGCTCTTTCAGTTTGTCTGAAGCCCGCCTCTCTTTGTCTCTCTGTGTGCCCATTGCGAGTCTCTAAACACGGACTTCCTCTGTTTCTCCCAGGGCACGTGGTTCCGCAATGCTCTCCAAGTTAAGTTCCGTAGTTCAAATGCAAGCCCAGACCCCCTGCCCAGCCAGTTCCAGAACTCAAGGACTCAAGAGAAATGACTCTGATTGGCCTAATTGTTTATCCCTGGTCCAATCAGCTATAGCTGTGGGTGGGGCTATAATCAAATATGGCGTCAAGGGCCAGCGTCCATGAGGGGAGAAGGGAGGGAGGAAAAAAAGGAAGGTGATTGGGAGAGAGAGAGAGGGAGGAGAGAGAGAGAGAGAATGTGACTCTCAGAGAATAGAGGCTCCAAGGCTGAGGGACTGCTGGTTAAATACCCCAATTCCTCCCCAAGGTGGGACAACTCTGATACACGTCTAGGCCGTCTCCAGAGGGCCTGAGGGGGACTGAGCCCAGACGCCCACAGCCGTGACCGGCTCTTTAATTAATTTATTAATTTTATTTATTTTTTTGAGACAGAGGCTTGCTCTGTGGCCCAGGCTGGAGTGCAGTGGTGCAATCATGGCTCACTGCAACCTCTGCCTCCTGGGTTCAAGTGCTTCTCTTGCCTCAGCCTCCCGAGTAGCAGGGACTACAGGCACGTGCCACCACTCCCGGCTAATTTTTGTATTTTTAGTAGAGTTGGGGTTTCACTATGTTGCCCAGGCTGGTCTAGAACTGCCGACCTCAGGTGACCCACTCGCCTCAGCCTCCCAAAGTGCCGGGATTACAGGTGTGAGCCACTACGTCCAGCCTGGTGACCTGCTCTTTAATGTTTCCTGTGTTGGCTGCCTTCCCTTCCGGGTCTCACTTCCCCACTCCTCTTCCTGGCTCACCTCCGAAACAAACTACTTGCACCTGAATCTCGCCCAGCCTTAGGTGCTGGTGTTAAGGAGTCTGTCTGGAATTTACTCTGAGAACAATAGATGGGTTTATAAACGGGTGTAGCATGATCTCATTTGCAGCTCAGTCAGAGCACTCTGGCTGCACCATGGAAAATGGGCGAAAGGGGCAAGAGTGGAGCCAGGGATCTGCAGGGAGAGGGCACAGTGATATGGAGGAGGACCGAAGACAGATCCCTGAAGGACACCAACACCAAGGAGACCAGGCTGAGGCAGAGTAAGGAGGAGAGGAAAGCCGGGAGACAGTGAGTCCCCAGAGGCCACAGGATGAACACTTCACAAGTAAGCCGGTGGCCAAGGAGATATTAAGAGTGATGGTAAAGCTGTGTAATTAAAGCAGCTCTAGTAAGGGTACTGACAGATACATTATTGGAACAGAGTGGAGTCAAGTATTAAACACAAAGATAGGTGCAGGCCGGGTGCGGTGGCTTACACCTATAGTCTCAGCACTTTGGGAGGCCAAGGCAGGAGGATTGCTTGAGCCCAGAAGTTCGGGGCCAGCCTGGGCAACATGGCAAAACCCTGTCTCTACAAAAAAATAAAAAAAATTAGCCAGTTGTGGGAGTGTACAACTGTAGTTCCGGCTTGTCGAAAGGCTGAAGTGGGAGGATCACTTCACCCCGGAAGGTCAAGGCTGCATTGAGCCAAGATTATGTTACTGTACTCCAGCCTGGGCCACAGAGTGAGACTCTGTATGCAATAATGGAAAAAAAGAAAAAAAAAAAAAAAAAGAGTAGGAACTTAGTGTGTAATAAAATCATTTAAATCAGGGGAGAAAGAAATTTCTCCAAATAGGATCTTTAAACAATTGGCTGCTCTTTCAGGGGAGGTCAGAGAAGACAGGAAAATGTACTCAAACTTTACAGATTTACAAAGGTGTGTAACTATTTAAAATGTGATAGAACTGTCATGGGTAAACTGACTCCTTTCCCTACTTTGTATCAGTTGCAAAGAAAGAACACACAAATTGGGGGGTGGGTGGGGGGAAGCCAAGCGGGATTTATTCTTTGGCCAGAGAAGGAGAAGGAATGACCGCTTGCTCCAGAGACACCTCCTCCTCCCCAAATTGGGGGTAGCTGGGGAATTTTAAGGAGTTAGATATGGGGCGGGGAGGTTTGTATGTTTGTGCAGGGAAGAACTTTAGATGTGCAAATCATAAACAGGTCTCTTCACCGGATGCATGTTTAGAAAATGACAATTTTCTACAAAGATTAGCCAGGTGTGGCGGCACACACCTGTAATCCCAGCTACTCGGGAGGCTGAGACAGGAGAATCACTTGAACCCAGAAGGTGGAGGTTGCAGTGAGCCAAGATTGCACCACTGCACTCCAGCCTGGGCAACAGAGTGAGACTGTCTCAAAAAAAGAAAAAAAAAAAAAGAAAAAAGAAAATAGCAATTTTCTTTTATGGATGAGAATTTTAGTATTATAATGACATATTAGTGGTCTAAAGATAACAAGGAGTCCCTGATTCTGGTTTGCTCTGGTTTCCAGCAGCCTTTACCTTCCTCTGATAACTGGCGAAAGGTTCTGAAGCCCCCAGGCCATCTGGAGTCCTTGCAAACAAGCATACCTACAGGTAAAGAGACTGAAAGAAACTGTTTAAGAAACGAAAGGGAGCTTTTGCAGCTATCTACTGCTTAAGAAAATAATGAGTGTTCAGCTGGTTTGCTCCCTCAGCTATTTCTCCAGGACTGCCCCAGCAACAAAGTCTCCAAAAGTGAGCAAAATCAGCCACACAAAATGGGACCTGCAAGTTACCAATCTGTTTGTGTGGCATACATTTTGCATGAAAGGTAGAAAATGCAAACAAGGATAACTGGATGCCCTTTGAAGTTACTCAACTGATGATGACACCTCACTGTCTTCTCTACCTGGCTGGTGTTCCATTTTTCCTCCCACAGAGGCTGTGAGCATGTCAGTATCAGTGGGGCTTTGCAGCCATGATACAAGGCTTTTCTTGTCTGTCAGGTGTACAGAGCCATGTACCACCATGGAACCAATGTTCCAGCCATGGTTCACTGTATGGTTTCTTTCTTCATAACCGCCACGACTAAGACAACATGCCAAAGCAATATTTTTTTCCTCTCTATTTCTCCAGGGCAATTTCTCAGTGAATGTGCCTTTTTAAATTTCTTTTTCCTTTTTTTTTTTTGAGATGGAGTCTCACTCTGTCATCTGGACTGGAGTGTAATGGCATGATCTCTGCTCACTGCAACCTCCACCTCCTGGGTTCAAGCGATTCTGCTTCAGCCTCCCGAGTAGCTGGGATTACAGGCGTACGCCACCACACCCAGCTAATTTTTTCTTTTGGTATTTTTAGTAGGGATGAGGTTTCACCACGTTGGCCAGGCTGATCTTGAACTCCTGACTTCGTGATTCGCTTGCCTCGGCCTCCCAAAGTGCTGGGATTACAGGCGTGAGCCACTGCACCCTGCTGAATGTAATTTTTTTTTTTTTTTAACTCTCTCTTAATTCCTTCTCATCACCTAATTCAGAATTCCTGTAATGGTTGGTCAATAGCCTATTGCCTAGTGATGTCAGAGGGTTAGCAGAAACCCCAGTGCCTTGGTATCCACAAATGTTTTCTTTTAGTTATGCTAAACTGGTGCTGCCTAATAGGGCAGCCACTCACACCTACTTCAATTTAAATTAATTAAAACGAAGTAAAATTTAAAATTCACGTTTTCAGCTGTACAAGTCATATTTTGATAGCCACATGTAGCTAGTGGCTACCATATTGAACAGCAAAGATATACAGAACTTGCCCAGCAGTATAGAAAGCTCAATTGGACAGTGCTACAACAGTTGTGGGTAAGCAAGGAAGGTAAGGATAGTCCCAATCAGATAGATGGCATCTATTTTGTGTGAAGCCTTGTGTGGTGGCTCACACCTGTAGTCTCAGCTACTTGGGAAGCTGAGGTGGGAGGATCACTTGAGGTCAGGAGTCTGAGACCAGCCTGGGCAACATAACGAAATGAAAATTAAAAAAAAAATTTTTCTATGTGAAATAGGAGGCAGAGTAGTCCCAGCTACTTGGGAGGCTAAGGAGGGAGGATCACCTGAGCCCAGGAGGTCAAGGCTGCAGTAAGCCATGATTGCACCACTGCACCCCAGTCTGGAGAAAGAAAGGAAAGAAAGAGAGAGAAAAAGCAATAGGAGGCAGAGTTGCCCGAGAGTGAGAGGGCAGGCAGGTGGGTGGGATGGTGGGATGAGTGTAGAGGAGATTCGAAGGAAAGAAGGAAGGAAGGAGGGAGGGAGGGAGGGAAGAAGGGAAGGAGGAAGGAAAGAGAGAGAAAGAGGGAGAGAGAGAAAGAAGAAAGAAAGAAAAAGAGAGAGAGAGGCAGGGAGGGAGGCAGGCAGGAAGGGGAGGCAGGGGTGCCTGAGAGTGCGAGGGAAGGCAGGCAGGTGGGAGGTGGGATGAGTGTCGAGAAGATTCAAAATAGTTGCTATGGTGAATGGGAGGAGAGAGCCAACAGGGAAAACAGGAATTCCGGGGTAGTGGTAAGAATTAGAGACCATGAATGTGTTATTGCCAACAGTCTAGGTGACTGAGATTATGCTAGGGGCCTGGGGCCTTCCCACCAACAGGAACCGCCTCCCACCTCCACACTCAGCAACCCATCAGGACTTGCCAACTGGTTCACATAGTTTTAAGATGCGTCATCATTGGTATCTACTATGTTTGTTATGGTGTTGACATGTGTTACTGGGACAGTAACTAGCCAGGCCCAAGATACAGGAGCAGAAGGCTGATTCTATTGCTCTCCCATAGGTCACCCTTCCCTGGGGCTTGCACCCCTGCCAGGCCACAACACGGGGCAGGAAGCTTCTCTTTGTCCCCTAACTCACCTCAGCCACTGGGAATGACTTGGTTCACTCAACTTAATCTGGGTATAACTACCCTACCTTCTTATGAATGCTGGATTTCTTTTAACCTCAAGATCTCCCCTCTGTTCCCCTCTACCCAAGTCAAATACCCATGCTATCCTCAGGAACTTTAAAAAATACCTGTTTCCTAGTCAAGACAGCTGGCCATTTCACATAACAACCCAGGTCTTCTGCAACCCTAAACAAAAACTGGAGATGGATGGGGAAAGGCTCTCCTAATGGTGGATGGGTAGAGAGACGTCTGAGGTTTCTGGAGGACTGAGGAACTATTGTTTTCTCCACCAGTCTAAGCAGAACAGGTATAAAGACAGAATGGAAAGAAATTTACATTGATCCAGGACTGGGCTTTTGCTGCAAGTTGCAAATTATGTTATTTAGGGTGCTTTTGTCTGAAAGTAGCAGAATGCCTGACTCCAGCTGGCTTGAATATGAAATAAATTATTATTTCATGTATTAGGATATCCTGGGGGAAGATACTTCAGATGGGGTTGATTTAGTGGCTTGACAACATCATCAAGGATCTGGGTTCTTTCTGTCTCTCTGCACTGCCACCCTTGTTGTTGGGTTCATCCTCAGAAGGAAAGATCATCAATTCTTTTGTCTCTTTCATGGGAAAATCTTTCCCAGAGTCCTCTTTACCCCACCTCACTCTACCCTCTAGTACTAGAAGTGAGTCACATGACTGTTCCGCTCCTGATAAGAGACAGGGAATGACCATGACCGGCGTGGACCAACCGTCTGGGTTGGAATGGATGTCGGGGAGTTGTTCACAACGTCCATGCCTGGGTATAGCAAAGATCAATGAATCTAGGGTGGATGGGAAAGGAATTGGAGGAAGGAGGGTCCTGAGAGGGAGAAAGTGGAAGGGCCAAGGGATTCTAGAGTTCAAAGAACTGCTAAGCTGGAATGATCAAAAGAGCAGAAGGTACAAGTCTGTGATCAGAGAAATGCGAGACGTTAGAGGAAGATTCATTCCAGGAAAAAATGAGGGCCAGTACATGTCCAGGGAGATGGTGGCTAAAGTAGAGTGGAGGTGAAGGTCATTGGAATAAGAAGGGACAGGAGTTGAGGGGCCGGGAGTTCGGCCAGGTCCTGACTCATTAAAGTCACCAATATGGCAGTAGGAACTGGGGCGAGAAGGATAAGCCAGTTGCCAAAGCTCTCTGAGAGTAAGAGTTGACTGATTGATTTATGAGTAGGCATGAGTAAAGGTTGATTGATTGATTGATGAGTAGGCATCATCAATGAGAAGGCGCAGAAGGTGGTACAGGCAGATGTCAGGAGCCTCAGCACTTACTCAAGATAGAGGACGACGGATCTGGAAATAGAGGTGCGGAGCATAGAGGACACCATGGAGGTGGGAGACGGACCACCATCCTCTGGGAAGGGCTTCAAGAACTGTCAGGGAGGAGAGCCAGGTCTTACTGAGGGCAGGAAGTAGAGGGAACTTTGTATGCAGAGGTCAGGACCTTACAGATAAAGAGCACACTTCACTCTTCCTTTTTTCCATCTCACAGGCTGGAATGAGTGTCTGTAGGTGAGCCACCTTTGACCCAGAGTTTGGGTCATATCCCTACCTGCTAATTGGTAATAGAAGCATGCTTGAAACATGCTTGAAATCCTTCCCACATGTCCATTAATCTTTAGAGCTTGTCAGTATCAGGGGTGTAGCAGACATTCCTAATTGCCCATTCAAAATCCATTATAGGTACGGCACGGTGGCTCATGCCTGTAATCCTAGCACTTTGGGAGGCTGAGGCAGGAGGATCCCTTGAACCCAGGAGTTTGAGACCAGCCTGGGCAACATAGCGAGACCCCTTTTCTCTACCAAAAATAGAAAAAATAACCAGGTGTGGTGGGCATGAGCCTAGGTCCCAGCTACTCTGGAAGCTGGGTGGTGGTTGCGGGGATCATTTGAGCCCAGGAGGTCGAGGTGAGCCATGATCACGCCACTGCACTCCAGCCTGGAGTGCTGAGACCCTGTCTCAATAAATAAATAAATAAATAATCCATTCTATTTTCCTTATTAACAGAATCCCCAATTTTGTTCAGGTTTGAAACCCTTGAGAAAGACAACTTCATCCCCAATTCAGGAGTATTCATGTTAGTCTTATTCTGCTTGTGGGTGACTGGTGTAGGCATGGATGTGAAAATGAGTATATGGCTATGAAACATGAGAGGAAACTTGTTAGGGGGCTTCTAAAGAAAGATGTACGGGCTGGGCACAGTGGCTCACACCTGTAATCTCAGCACTTTGGGAGGCTGAGATGGGAGGATTGCTTGAGATCAGGAGTTCAAGATCAGCCTGGGCAACATGGTGAAACCCATCTACAAAAATGTTAAAAATTAGCCAGGCATGGGTGGTGCACACTTACAGTCCCAGCTGCTTGGGAGGCTGAGGTGGGAGGGTCACTTGAGCCCAAGAGTCAAGGTTGCACATCACTGCACTCCAGCCTGGGTGACAGACTGAGATCCCATCAAGGAAGGAAGGAGGGAGGGCAGGAGGGAGGACAGAGGAAACAAAGGAAAGTAGGAAAGAAGCCAGGAAGGAAGGAAGGAGGGAAGGAAAGAAGGAAGGAGTAATTCCTAAGAAACAGACACAAGAAGAGATGGCCTTTCTGAAATGACATGCTCTACATGGCAGAGCAGAATGATGGAAAGAACTTGGTGTGAACTGCTGAGTTAACTAACCCAGGAGCCACCCTACCTTGGGACTCTCTCTTGCTCTTTTTCTCTCTTTCTCTCTGAAATATTATTTAAGCCATTTTAACTGGGCTTTCATTTACTCACAGCCAAAGAATTCTGTGATGATCAGAAGACTGACCACAGCATCCCTGCAGTACGGAGCCAGGTAAACATCCTCCTGCTGGAGGCAACCTGCCTGGGCGCTGGGATCAGTCACAGATGCAGCACACAATGGGCCACCCACCCTGGCATCTTTCCTGTGGTGTCCGTTCCCTGGCATCTTCCTGGTCATCGACAGGTCCTGGAATAAGGTACTGGAATGTGGCTCAGGTGTCTACTACCTTATAGACCCAAAGCTTCAGTTCCCTTCCATTTTCTCCTTCCCCTTGAGAGTTCTGGCAGCTTCTCCTTTAGTCCAACTAACACAGAAGAGATGCTCTCATTCAAATAATGGGGGGGTTGACTGCCTCGAACTAGCTCCTTCCTTCCTTCCTTCCTTCCTTCCTTCCTTCCTTCCTTCCTTCCTTCCTTCCTTCCTTTCTTCCTTCCTTCCTCCTTCCCCCCTCTCTCTCTCTTTCTTTTTTGAGACAAGATCTTACTTTGTCATCCAGGTTAGAATGCAGTGGCATCATCGTAGGTCACTGCAGCCTAGACCTCCAGGGCTCAAGCGATCCTCCTGCCTCAGCCTTGCAGTAGCTGGGACTATAGGCATGCACCCCCACACTGGGCTAATTTTTGTATTTTTGGGAGAGATGGGGTTTCATCATGTTGCAGGGCTCAAGAAATTTGTCTGCCTCAGCCTCCCAAAGTGCTGGGATTGTGGGCGTGAGCCACTGCGCCTGGCCCAGAATTTCATTTCTTTTAAAGGCTGAATAATATTCTGCTGTACAGATATTCTACATTTTGTTTATCTATTAATCTGTTGATGAACATTTAGTTTCTTTCCACTTTTTTGGCTACTGTGGATAATGCTGATATAAACATGGTTCTACAGACTCCTGTTCATGTTCCTGCTTTCAATTCTTTGTGGGGATATAGCCTGTAGTAGAATTGCTGGGTCGTGTGGTAATTCTGTGTTTAAGTTTTTGAGGAAACAAGTTTTGTTTTTTCTTTTTTCTTCTAACACAAAGAGCACTTCCCCTGTGTTTTTATGTAATCTCCCAGGATAGCCACACGTGCCTGACAGCATCTCCTTTTTAACCCAAAAGCTAAATACATCACCCTTGGAAGGGGAGATATCTTCCTTGTATCAGCGAGTCACCGCCTCTCTTGCTAAAGCAGAAATAAAAATTATTAATTTAATTCCAGCTGGGCGCAGTGGCTCATGCCTGTAATCCCAACATTTAGGGAGGCCAAGGCAGGCAGATCATCTGAGGTCAGGGGTTCGAGACCAGCCTAGCCAACATGGTGAAATCCCGTCTCTACTAAAAATACAAAAAATAACTGGGCAGGGTGGTAGGCACCTGTAGTCCCAGCTACTCAGAAGGCTGAGGCAGGGGGATCACTTGAATCTGGGAGGTGGAGGTTGCAGTGAGCCGAGATCACACCACTGCACTCCAGCCTAGGGAATGAGTGACACTCTGTCTTAAAAAAATAAACATAAAAATAAAAATGTAATTCCAACAGTGTGTTTTGCTACAGAGGATAGAGAGGGGAAGCAGAATACAGTTATGCTGAATAGTTGGACATTTAGGACATGAGACAACACAAAAAACAGAAGCAGAGAGACTGAGGTAAGGAAGAGAGGAGCTGAGTTATGGGGCTTTGGCCTGAAGACCACCAGCCCCAAGACTCCCTCGAGTGATCCACAATAGAGAGTTCCTCCCTAGTCCTGGACTCCAGGAGGCCTGATTCATTTACAATGTGTCTTCTTGTTTTCTACGAGATCTTGTCTTCCATATTTCTCCCTGAGCATCCGCATAAGAAGCCCTAAGTGTGTAATTGTTCAAACGAACACAACTAAAACACAGTCTCATTCTTTGGTCCCCACCAAACTGACAGCACCTTCATGTCAATGACATTGACTCACTTGGGCCCACTCTGTTGAGCCAGTGACATGGCACTCATCAGAGTAGTCGTCTCAATCCAGCTACAGAGCTCCAAGCCAAATGGAGAAGCCAATGGAATGGGTAGGAACCAGGATTGTCACAAGGCTGGAGAATGGAGATGGTGACATGGGATAAAGCAGGTACAGCAAGCAGGATGTGAGGGCCAGAGCCAAGGGGTCTGCAGGTCAGGAGGATGAGCTCAGGATCGTTGGCAGCCCCGGGAAGAAGGCGTAGGGAGGGCACCTCGGCCCTAGGTTGGCTCTGAGTTGCCTACCTTGGCTCCTTCCTGCAGGTGGGTAACCTGCAGGAAGAGGAGAGGGGATGGTGATAGCCGGGCCTGGTGGCAGGTGCCTTTAATCCCAGCTACTTGGGAGGCTGAGGCAGAGAATTGCTTGAACCCAGGAGGCTGAGGTTACAGTGAGCCGAGATTGTGCCACTGCACTCCAGGCTGGGCAACAGAGCGAGACTCCATCTCAAAAAAAAAAAAATGTTGAATATTGGATTATTGAACCTTGGCATAGAAGAGCTACTGTCCTTGTCTTCTAAGAGCTTATATCCTATTATTATTTTATTATTATTAACATATCATTATTAATAGCTGCAGTTCACTGAACATTATTACGTACCAGGCATGGTGCTTGTAATTAGTCATCTCATTGAATTCCCTTAAAGAAAATTAGGTAGTCAGAGACCTTTCTTCATGGATCACAACCTCAGGGGCATGTGGGATTTCAGAGATGTGTTTTGGGGAAAGAGGTATAATTATTCAACTTTCAGTTAATTAGCCACTTAGAGAAACTAAGTGGTAGGTGGGGTTGTAAAGGAAGACAAAGAACTGGGCAGGCAGATGCTAAGTGGGAGACTGTTCCAGGCGTAAGAGAAATGGGGGTGGGTATGAAAAAAAGCGAGCGAGAGAGAGAGCAGGAGAGAGCGCCAAGGGAAATTTGGTTTGACTGAATAAAAAGGCCAGTGAAAAGAGGGAGTTTTGGTAAGAGCTGTGCCATGGGCAGCGAGAAGCACAGAGATCTTGGGAGGCTGAGACGGGAAGATCACTTGAGCCAAGAGTTTATTTGTAAAGATGAGGTTTCACTATGTTGCCCAGGCTGGTCTCAAACTCCTGGGCTCAAGCAATCCTTCCATCTCGGCCTCCCAGAGTGGCAGGATTATAAGCGTGAGCCACCAGACCCAACCCCAGCTCTGCCATCTCTATGGTGTTACTCCCATGAGCATGATCCAAAATGGTTCCCACCAGAACTGAATTCTAAAAACGCTGGAAGAACTTTGGGAGGCTGAGGCAGGTGGATCACGTGAGGTAAGGAGTTCGAGGCCCACCTGGCCTACATGGTGAAACCTTGTCTTTACTAAAAATACAAAAAATTAGCCGGGCATGGTGGTGCGTGCCTGTAATCCCAGCTACTTGGGAAGCTGAAGCAGGAGAATCGCTTGAACCTGGGAGGCAGAGGCTGCAGTGAGCCGAGATTGCACTACTACACTCCGGCCTGGGTGACAGAGCAAGACTCCATTTCAAAAAATAAATAAATAGGCTGGGTGCTGTGGCTTACGCCTGTAATCCCAACACTTTGGGAGGCCGAGGCGGACGGATCACAAGGTCAGGAGATCAAGACCATCCTGGCTAACACAGTGAAACCCCGTCTCTACTAAAAATACAAAAAAAAAAAATTAGCCAGGCGTGATGGCGGGCGCCTGTAGTCCCAGCTACTTGGGAGGCTGAGGCAGGAGAATGGCGTAAGCCCGGGAGGCGGGGCTTGCAGTGAGCCGAGATTGCACCACTGCACTCCAGCCTGGGCGAAAGTGTGAGACTCCGTCTCAAAAACAAAACAAAACAAAACAAAACAAAACAAATAATAAAATAAATAAATAAATAAAAATAAAAAATAAAAAGCCTGGAAGAAGGAGGGAAGGAGAAAGGTGGGGCGTGGTCCTCCCTTGAAGGATGTGATCTGTCACTGCCACTTGCAGGTCACTGGCCAGAGCGTAGTCATGCGGTCACACGTACCTGCAGTAGAAGGTGGGAAATGCAGTCCTTATTCTGCTGACCATGTTCCCCACCGAAAATCAGGGATCCAGATATTGAAGACAACCAAGAATTCCTGCCACCAACACCCATGAAACAGTCCTCTGACCTGGGCTGAATGAGTAGCCTGTCCTACACATGCAATGAAATATTTGGGTTCCTAGCGGATCTGGGCAGCTCTGAGGCATATAACATAGCCCAGCCAGGAAAAGACTCCCAAAAGAGAATTTATTTGTCCAGGAATGTACAGGCAAAAAATGACCATTCTGTGTTTTTCCATGGGGTAGAGGCCCGACCAACCTCATGTGGTTTGTTCTGTCCAGCTCGGCACTGACAGAGGCTGGTGGGGGCTGGGGGAGGGTCTGAAAGTCCAGGGTCTCAGGTATGAACTATTGCTCTGATCAGCTGTGTCCTGTGGGCATATGCTGGGTTCCTACATGACCCAGAGGTCACTGATTTCACAAGATCTGCAAACAATCCAATATTCAAATATTTAACTATAGCAGAGATTGATAGATTTTTCTGTCATGCCCAACTTCCCCCTCTAGCTGCATCTGAAATCAACAGACCTTCATCTCCGTAGCTGTGGCTTATTGGACCATTCCCTGATTCACCAGCTGAACGAGAGTCATGCTCTCTTCTGAGGCTCCATCATACCTGGAATAGACATCTCTTGGTAGGACCATGCTTCCTATGTTCTCAGTTGATATGGCTCAGGTCGAGCTGTCCCCTTCCACAAGTCGCAGGGGTGGGTCCAAGACTCAGTCCTAGATAATCAAAGCACGATTTTCCCCTGGCTACTGTGCTTTGTTCAAGAGCAGGCACATGATTCAGGTTGGTCTAAGACAAGTTCTGGAATTTTGGCTAAAATCATTGAAAAAGTGTTGCTCTTTGAGTTGGAGTTGCTAAGCTGGCAGGATATAAGCCTAAAGTTCTTGGTGGCCATCATGCCAGCAGGGAATTAAGTTGACTCAGAAAAAACCAGAGGGAAATGATGGAGGGATTTCTGATAACATCATTTGGACACCCTGATCAAGCCATACCTGAAACCTCAACTAGATTTAGGAACCAATAACCTCCCTTTATTGCTTAAGCCAATTGGAGCAGGCACACCTAACACTTTTGACCAAGAGTCTTGGATAATCTAGCATCTCTATGTCCCTTCATAATGTGGCTTCTCATTTTGTATCTGATGTTGCAATATTCCTGAGCACATTTAATGCATCCTCCTTGGCTCCGAGAATTTTTTTTTTTTTTTTTGATGGGGTCTATCTCTGTCGCCCAGGTTGGAGTGCAGTGGTGCGATCTCAGCTCACTGCAACCTCCACCTACTGGGTGCAAGTGATTCTTCTGCCTCAGCCTCCCGAATAGCTGGGACTACAGGTGCGTGCCACCATGCCTGGCTAATTTTAATATTTTTAGTAGAAACAGGGTTTCACCATGTTAGCCAGGCTGGTCTCAAACTCCTGACCTCAAGTGATCTACCCTCCTCAGCCTCCCAAAGTGCTGGGATTACAGGCATGAACCGTCTCCCCCAGCCGGCTATGAGATATTGAAACCAGAATTCCTCCTAGGTGCCAGGCACAACTCAGATGTTTGGGGAATGCTTGGTGAATGAGTGGATGGATCGATGGATGGATGGACTGATGGATGGAAATAATTAAGATAATACACGTTCCTCCAGAATATCAAACCCTCAAATTGCAGCCTATGCTTCTCCAGGCCTTCCTCAGAATCCTTGCCTTCCCTTGCCCCATTGTTGTGTTCATTCACTGAGGTAATAAATGTTTATTGATCACTACAATGTGTGAGGCTCTGTGCCAGGGAGTGTGTGGCACAGTGGTGCAGCACCCGGGCTCTGGAGTCATACGGACCTGGATTTGAACCCCAGCTCTGCCCCTTCATCTTGGTGTGACCCTGGACAACTTGCTTAACATCTCTGAACCTTGATTTCTTCATCTGTAAAATGAACATCAGTGGTATTTTGCCCATATAGTTGTTGTGAGACTAACCAAGATAAAATGATCCCTTACTATGTGCTGTTTACAAATGTTAGCTGTAATTATGCTTTTGCTTTCCAATTTAACTAGCCAGGTAGGTAGGTAAGTAGCGGGAGAGAGAGAGAGAGGAAGAGAAGGGGGAAACAGCAAAAATAAATGCATTTTTTTTCTCTGATAATTTGTGGAAAATATACTTGTCTAGACCAGTGGTTCTCAACTAGGGGTGACTGTGTGCCCCAAGGACGTTTGGCAATGTCTGGACACATCTGAGTTGTCATGACTGAGGGAGTGCTACTAGCATCTGCAGCCAGGGATGCTGCTAATAAACAGGACAACCCCCATGACAAAGAAATGTCTGGTTCCAATGTGCACAGTAGCCAGGCAGAGTGGCTCACACCTGTAATCCCAGCACTTTAGGAGGCCGAGGCAGGAGGATAGCTTGGGCTCAGGAGTTCAAGACCAGCTTAAGCAATATAGGGAGACCCTGTCTCTACAAAAAAATAAGCCAGGCATGGTGGCGTGTGCCTGTAGTAGCAGCTACTTGAGAGGCTGAGGCGGGAGGATTGCTTCAGCCCAGTAGATTGAGGCTACAGCGAGCTGTGATTGTACCGCTGCACTCCAGCCTGGGCCATAGAGTGAAACCCTGTCTCAAAAACAATAACAACAAAAACAAAAACAAAAGTATCCACAGTGCCTAGGCTGAGGAATCCTGGTCTGTAATGCATTGACATCTCTGATATTAAGGGCCACAGTGCAAGGTGCAGTGTCTGGCACATAGTAGGTGCTCAATGAATGTTTGACAACCACATGAATGAATGAATCAATCAATCAATCACAGAATGAATGAATCATCGAATGAATGAATGATTATCTAGTTCATTTGTCATTTGGCTGAGTGCCTGGGACAGGGCTGCATCCGAGCAACTGTTCAGTAAATAGGTATGGACAGGTTCCTGCAAATGTCCCCCTCTGAAGCAGCTGGGGAGTGAGGTCCTGGTAGGGTAACACCCGGCCTCACAGCTGTGGTTCCAGGTCATGATAAATTGCTGTGGGAGGCCACAGAGCAGACAGCTCATCACACATTGTGATGGATTCATTGTCTTCTCTCGTGGCCCCCTTTATCTCAAACTCTCAGCAGAGGAGGGTTGAAAGGGGCTGAGCTGAGCGAGGACCTGTGGATTCTGCTCTTCAGGAAAAGGAGGGGAAAATGAGCCCAGACAGGATCATCGTTAACTGGCTCCAAGGTCAAGAGCCCGTTAGAATGTTAGAATTAGAGATGGGAGCAGGGATGCCGGTGGGACTCTCTTCATCACCACACCCTGTCTAATTCATTTATTTAACAAATATTTATTGAGTACCAGAGACTCTTCAGGCATATATGAGTTAACAAAACAGATGAAATCCCTACCCTGTTGGAATTTACATTTTAAAGAAGCAGGATGAACAATGGACACATAGGTCAGACATACTGTATTTGAGGGGTCCTGTGCACTAGGAGAAAAATCAGGTAGGGAGGGAAGATAAGGATGTTTGGGGTTGAGTTTTTCCATTGAGGTGAAATTCACATACCATGAAATTAATCATTTAAAAGTGAACAATTGGCCGGCGTGGTGGCTCAGGCCTGTAATCCCAATACTTTGGGAGGCTGAGGCAGGAGGATCACTTGATCCCAGGAGTTGGAGACCAACCTGGGCAACATGACAAGACCCCATCTCTACTTTTTTTAAGTGAACAATTGAGCGGCATTTAGTTCATTCACAATGTTATGTAACCACTATCTGTCTAGTTCCAGAACATTCTCATCACCCCAAAAGGAAACCCCATACCCATTAAGCAGTCCCTCTCCATTCCCTCTTCCTCCGGCCCCTGGTAACCACTGCTTTTCTTTCTCTGTATGGATTTGTCTGTCTTTGGGTATTTCACATAAATGGCATCATACACTATGTGGCCTTTTGTGACTAGCTCCATTCACAAGAAGCTCACCTTGTTTTCAAGGTTCATTCATGTGGTGGCATGTGCCTTTCATTCTTTTGTATGGCTGAGTAAAATGGAATTGCATGGATAGACCACATTTTGTTAATCCATTCGTCTGTTTAGAGACATCTGGGTTGTTGCCATCTTTGGCTATTGTAAACAGTGCTGCTGTGAACATTCAGGTTACAAGTATCTGTTTGAGGCCGGGCACGGTGGCTCACCCCAGCAGTCCTAGCACTTTGGGAGGCTGGGACGGGTGGATCACTTGAGGTCAGGAGTTCGAGACCAGCCTGGTCAACATGGTGAAACCCCATCTCTACTAAAAATAAAAATAAAAGTGGTACCTGTTTGAGTCCCTGTTTTCAATTCTTTGGGGGTAAAAACCTAAAAGTGGAACTGCTGGGTATATGGTAATTCTGTGTTTAACTTTTTTAGGAATGGCCAGTTTTCCACAGCAGCAGCACCATTTTACACTCCTATCAGTAATATGCAAATGTTCCAATTTCTTCATCTCCTCACCAATATTTGTTATTTTCCATTTTTAAAATAACAGTCATCCTAGTGATAGGAAGCGTGTGTCCTGTGGTTTTGATCTGTTTCCCTAATGTACATCATTACGTGGTGAGCATATTTTCATGTGCCCACTGCCCGTGTGTGTATATCTTCTTAGATCATCCTTTGCTCACTTTTGACTCCGGTCATTTGTCCTTTTGTTACTGAGTTAAAAGCATGGGGTTAACTTATTTTTATTTTATTTTTTTTATTTTTTATTTTTTGAGACAGTCTCACTCTGTCACCCAGACTGGAGTACAGTGGTGCAATCTCGGCTCACTGCAACCTCCACCTCCCAGATTCAAGTGATTCTTCTGCCTCAGCCTCCCAACTAGCTGGGACTACAGGCACCCGCCACCACACCCGCCTAATTTTTGTATTTTTAAGTAGAGACGGGGTTTCACCCTATTGGCTAGGCTGGTCTTGAACTCCTGACCTCGTGATCCTCCCCTGTTGGCCTCCCAAAGTGCTGGGATTACAGGCGTGAGCCACTGTGCCTGGTCTTTATTTTTATTTTTTGTGACAAGATCTCGCTCTGTCACCCAGGCTGGAGTGCAGTGGTGCAATCACAGCTCACTGCAGCCTCAACCTCCTTGGCTCAAGCGATCCTCCCACCTCAGCCTCTTGTGTAGCTGGGACCACAGGCGTGCACTTCCACACCAGGCTAATTTTTGTATTTTCTACAGAGACTGGGTTTCACTATGTTGCCTAGGCTGTTCTTGAACTCCTGGGCTCAAGTGTCCTCCTGCCTCACCCTCCCACAGCTCTGGGATTACAGGTGTGAGCCATGATGCCCAGCCTGAATTTTTAAGTAGGGTGACCAGAAAAGACCTCCCTAAGATGATGACTTTTTTTTTTTCTTTTGAGATGGAGTCTCGCTCTGTCGCCCAGGCTGGAGTGCAGTGGCGCAATCTCGGCTCGCTGCAAGCTCTGCCTCCCGGGTTCACACCATTCTCCTGCCTCAGCCTCCCGAGTAGCTGGGACTACAGGCGCCCACCACCATGCCTGGCTAATTTTTTGTATTTTTAGTAGAGACCGTGTTAGCCAGGATGGTCTTGATCTCCTGAGCTTGTGATCTGCCCGCCTCAGCCTCCCAAAGTACTGGGATTACAGGCGTGAGCCACAGCGCCTGGCCAGATGATGACTTTTAAGTGAAGACCTTAAGAAGGTGATGGGGGATGCCAAGGGGATAACTGAGAAGAGCATTCCAGGCAGAGAGGATGCCAGATGCAAAGACCCTGAGGTAAGTCACTTTCATTTGTCTGTAACTTGGTTTTCCTGTCTGCAAATGGGGAGGAATAAAACCATGAAGCATCACATCAAATGTTGGCAAATTATCAACACCTGGGCTCGCCCACAGCTCTTGCTCTTAAGCAAGATACTTAATGTCTTAGAGCTTCCATTTGCTCACCTGTAAAATGGTGATAATAATTGTACCAACCTCACAGTGTTATCAAATTAAAAGAAATATGATTTGCCAGGGCTTGGCACACAGTAATGTTCAGAAATGCAGGGTTTGAACGCAGACCAGGAGGACTTCCAGTCCTGAGGGGTGATCACGGCTCACTGCAGCCTTGACCTCCCAGGCTCAGGTGATCCTCCGACCTCAGCCCCTCGAGTAGCTGAGACTACAGGCACGTGCCACCATGCCCAGCTAATTTTTGTATGTTTTGTAGAGACAGGTTTCACCATGTTGCCTAGGCTGGTCTCAAACTCTTAGGCTCAAGTGATGTGCCTGCCTTGGCCTCCCCAAGTGCTAGGATTACAGGTGTGAGCCACTGTGCCTGCCTGCCTCCCTCCCTCCCTCCCTCTCTTCCTTCCTTCTTTCCTTCCTTCCTTCCTTCCTTCCTTCCTTCCTTCCTTCCTTCCTTCCTTCCTTCCTTCCTTCCTTCCTTCCTTCCCTCCCTCCTTCCTTTCTTTTTCTTGAGTTAGAATCTCACTCTGTCTCCCAGGCTGGAGTGCAGTGGCACAATCATGGCTCACTGCAGCCTTGAACTCCTTGATTCAAGCGATCCTCCTGCCTCAGTCTCCCAAATTGGGATTACGGGCATGAGCCACTGCACCCAGCTCAGTTCCCCTCATTTCTAGGGGAGAGTCTGAAGGGTTTCATGGTATGGGGGCCTGTGGTCCATCCTGACTGGTACCCTGTACATACACGTGTCTGCCCAGCAAATACCATTCGGGGAAATAAAAAAACACAAGATCTATCTTTTTCAACACAAGTTGCCATGGTGTTTTGCTTTGTCTTGTTTTTTGGTGGCAAATAGATTGTGGGCCTTGGGGTCTCAAGTGAGTGCTCAGATCCCAGCTTCCGAGAAATTCCAGTCAGCTATTTAAAACGCCGAGCAGAGCCTGGTGAGAGTGAAACCACAACCCACTAGTTTCCAGCCCTTATTTTTCTCCCTCTAGAAAGAACTAGGAATCAGGAATCTCAAATTCGAGCCATCACTTTGTCCAAAGCTAACTCTGTGACCTTGAGCAAATCCCTTCCCCTCTCTGCCTCAGTTTCCCAGGAATCCCTCTGTAAAGACCTTTTCCTCTCTGTAACCATGGTGGTGCTGTTACTGACCAGCAGAGGGCAGTGTTGCACCAACATTCTCTATGGATCTGCGTTACTTTTGCCTGACCTTGGACAGGAACATTGAAATCATTAATTAGTGGTTTGTGTCATTCTCTTTTTCAAAAAGCCTTATTTTATCCTCAGTGCATAGTCAGAACAAGGTCTTGCCACAGTGTACAGATGAGGAAGCAGAGCCTCAGAAGCATAAGAAACTTAATTACTGGTAATTTTAGTCATAACACATCCTAAATTTAGACTCTCAGAATGGTATGAACCCATTGCTGTATGTATGAGCAGCAAAGCATTGGGAATCATTACCTGCTTTATGCATCATGAAGCACTTTCTGATCCTCAATATCGACAATTCTCATCTTATTCTCCTCCAGTTTGTAAATGAGCAAACTGTGGCTTCTAGAGGCTGTATCATTTGGCTTAGATTTTTTTTTTTTTTTTTAGAGACAAGGTCTCGCTATGTTGCCCAGGATGGCCTCAAACTCCTGGCTTCAAGTGACCCTCCCACCTCAGCCTCACGAGTAGCTGGGATTACAAGTGTGAGCCATTGCACTCGGCACCAGCATATTCACAATCAGTTCCATCTTAGAGGCTGTTTGGTGGACTCCCAGAAATATTAGCTTAAAAGTGGCAGAGCCTGGCATTTTGCAGTTTTTATGTGATGAAATGTACTGAGTTCTTATACAAATATTGCTCCTTGTTTTGCAAAAGGAATTAGGCCCCTTTCCCCGTCTCAGCAGCTGACCCATTATTAGCAATCCCCTAGGGAACTGGAATAGCTTTAGATCAACAGTGGTTCTCAAAAGAGACTATCAAATGACACACTTGTCCCCAGCTCCAGATTCCGATATCCACACCCCAAACATCCAATCACTGCTTTTCATAGTCTTTTGATGGTTTTTGTTTTTGGTTTCAGTTTTTGGTTTTTAGTGTTTTTCTGAGACAAAGTCTGGCTCTGTTGCCCGGGCTGGAGTGCAGTGGTGCCATCTCGGCTCACTGCAACCTCCACCTCCCAGGTTCAAGCTATCTTCCTGCCTCAACTTCCCACCATACCTAGATAATTTTTGTAATTTAAATAGAGGTGGGGTTTCACCATGTAGGCCAATCTGGTCTCAAACTCTTTTTTTTTTTTTTTTTTTGGACAGAGTCTCACTTTGTTTACCGAGCCAGAGTGCAATGGTGTGATCCCGGCTCACTGCAGCCTTTACCTCCCAGGTTCAAGCGATTCTCTGGCCTCAGCCTCCTGAGTAACTGGGATAACAGGTGCACACCACCTTGCCTGGCTAATTTTTATATTTTTAATATAGATGGGGTTTTACCATGTTGGCTAGGCTGGTCTCGAACTCCGGACCTCAAGTGATCCACCACCTCGGTCTCCCAAAGTGCTGGGATTACAGGTGTGAGCCACCGCACCCAGCCTAAGTTTTTGTATTTTTAGTAAAGATGGGGTTTTGTCATGTTGGCCAGGCTGGTCTCGAACTGTTATTCTCAAGTTATCCACCTGCCTCGGCCTCCCAAAGTGTTGGGATTACAGGCGTAAGCCACCGTGCCTGGCCTTCTGCTTGATCAATTCTGCTGTTAAGACTCTGATGCAGGGACAGGGGGCGGAGCTGGAGGGAGTGGTTCGGCGTGGGGGCCGTTGGCTCCAGACAAATAAACATGGAGTCCATCTTCCACGAGAAACAAGAAGGCTCACTTTGTGCTCAACATTGCCTGAATAATTTATTGCAAGGAGAATATTTTAGCCCTGTGGAATTATCCTCAGTTGCACATCAGCTGGATGAGGAGGAGAGGATGAGAATGGCAGAAGGAGGAGTTACTAGTGAAGATTATTGCACGTTTTTACAGCAGCCTTCTGGAAATATGACAGTGGTTTTTTCTCTATTCAGGTTATAAGCAATGCCTTGAAAGTTTGGGGTTTAGAACTAATCCTGTTCAACAGTCCAGAGTATCAGAGGCTCAGGATCAATCCTATAAATGAAAGATCATTTATATGCAATTATAAGGAATACTGGTTTACAGTTAGAAAATTAGGAAAACAGTGGTTTAACTTGAATTCTCTCTTGACGGGTCCAGAATTAGTATCAGATACATATCTTGCACTTTTCTTGGCTCAATTACAACAGGAAGGTTATTCTGTGTTTGTTGTTAAGGGTGACCTGCCAGATTGCGAAGCTGACCAACTCCTGCAGATGATCAGGGCCCAACAGATGCACCGACCAAAACCTATTGGAGAAGAATTAGCACAACTGAAAGAGCAAAGAGTCCATAAAACAGACCTGGAACGAGTGTTAGAAGCAAATGATGGCTCAGCAATGTTAGACGAAGATGAGGAGGATTTGCAGAGGGCTCTGGCACTAAGTTGCCAGGAAATTGACATGGAAGATGAGG
Source organism: Macaca fascicularis (assembly GCF_037993035.2). Taxonomy (NCBI): domain Eukaryota; kingdom Metazoa; phylum Chordata; class Mammalia; order Primates; family Cercopithecidae; genus Macaca; species Macaca fascicularis. The sequence goes on along the minus strand of NC_088385.1, from coordinate 128,187,552 downwards.
AAGCAGATCTCCGCAGGGCCATTCAGCTAAGTATGCAAGTTCCAGAAATATATCTCAAGATATTCCACGGACATCAGGTACAAATCTTACTTCAGAAGAGCCTTGGAAGAGACGAGAAGCCTACTTTGAAAAACAGCAGCAAAAGCAGCAACAGCAGAAGCAGCAGCAGCAGCAGGAGCAGCAGGTGGACCTATCAGGACAGAGTTCACATCCATGTGAAAGGCCAACCACCAGTTCAGGAGCACTTGGGAGTGATCTAGGCGATGCTATGGGTGAAGAAGACATGCTTCAGGCAGCTGTGACCATGTCTTTAGAAACGGTCAGAAATGATTTGAAAACACAAGGAAAAAAAATAATACCTTTAAAAAATAATTTAGATATTCATACTTTCCAACATTATCCTGTGTGATTACAGCATAGGGTCCACTTTGGTAATGTGTCAAAGAGATGAGGAAATAAGACTTTTAGTGGTTTGCAAAAAAAATGATGAGAAAGTAGAACAATGCGTCAGTTGTAGGACTAAATAATGAACTTCCAAATATTAGCCAAAGAGGCATTCAGCAATTAAAGACGTTTAAAATAATTTTCTAAATGTTTCTTTTTCTTTTTTGAGTGTGCAATATCTAACATGTCTAAAATTAGGGCATTTTTCTTGGATCTTTTTGCAGACCAGCTAATTACCTCTTGCCTCAGGCTTTTTCCATATAGTTAGTTTTCTTTTTCTCTCTTGTAGATAATTTGGCTCACATCATCTAATAGTGGCTTTCATTTCTTATTAACCAAATTAACCTTTCAGGAAAGTATCTCTAGTCCGTATTGATAATAGTAACGGTTCTAGAAGGATAAACGGTTCTCCCTTCAACTGTATACTGTGTGCTCCAGTGTTTTCTTGTGTTATTTTCTCTGATCACAACTTTTCTGCGGCCTGGTTTTCATTATTTTTCCTCAATTCTTTGGAAAGATGGTAATGTTTTCTGAGGTCTAGCGTTTTAAGCCCTACGATGGGATCATTATTTCATGACTGGTGCATTCCTAAACTCTGAAATCAGCCCTGCACAAGTACTTGAGAATAAATGAGCATTAAAAAAAAGACTCTGATGCATTCTTCAGTATGTCAATTTCATTTTCAACTCTAGAATTTCTGCTTGACTCTTTTTAATTATTTCTATCTCCTTGTTACATTCATCTGATGGAAAATCTGAATTCCTTCTCTGTGTTGTCTTGAATTTCTTTGAGTTTCCTCAATACAGCTCTTTCAAATTGTCTACCTGAAAGGTTGCCTATTTCTGTTTCTGCAGGGTTGGTCCCCGGTGCCTTATTCAGTTTGGTGAGGTCATGTTTTCCTGCGTGGTGTTGATGCTTACAGATATTCATCAGTGTCTGAGCAGTGAAGAGTTAGGCATTTATTGTAGTCTTCACAGTCTGGGCTTGTTTGTGCCTGTGATTCTTGGGAAGGCTTTCCAGGTATTCAAAGGGACTTGAACCCCAAACCCAATAACACTGTGGTTCTTGCGGACTCCTAAAGGTACCGCTTTAGTGGTCCTGGATAAGATCCGGAAGAATTCTCTGCATTACCAGGCAGAGGTTCTTGTTCTTTTCCCTTACTTTCTTCCAAACAAACGGAGTCTCTCCCTCTCTTTCCGAGCTAGGCCTCTTGCCTGGGGGTGGAAGGACACAAGAACCCCTGTGGCCATCACCACCGGGACTGCATTGGTTCAGACCTGAAGCAGCCCAGCACTGGGTCTCACCTAAGGTCTGCTAGAAATGCTACCTGACCACCACCTGAGTTCACTCGAGGGCCTGGGGCTCTACAATCAGCAAATAGCAAACCCAGCCAGGGTATTGTCGCTCCCTTCAGGGCAGTGAGTTCCCCTAGGCTCTGGGTGGGTCCAGAGATGCTGTCTGGGAGCCAGGGATTGGAGTCATAAACCATTCTATAGATGTACTAAGATAGAATGGAATTCTATAGACGTACTATTCCACTGCAGCTAAGCTGGCACTCAAACCGCAAGGCAAAGTCCTTCCCACTCTTCACTTCCCTTTCCTCAATCAGAGGAACCTCTCCTCGTGGCCACCACTACCACCAGCCTACAAGGAGTTCTGCCAGGCCACTGCTGATGTTCACTTAAAGCCCCAGGGCTCTTCAGGCAGCCTGTGATGAATGCTATCAGGCCTGTGACTCATCCTTCAGGGCAGTGGGCTCCCCTTGGCCCAGGGCAAGTCCGCAAATGCTGACCAACAGCCTAGGCCTGTACTCAGGGACCCCAAAAGGCTGCTTGGTGCTCCACCCGACTGTGGCTGAGCTGGTACCTAAGGGGCAAGACAGGTCCCATTTACTCTTCCTCCTGCTTTTCTCGAACAGAAGGCATCTTTCACTGTAGCCGCCACAGCTGGGAATGTGCTGGGTCACACCTGAAGCCAGCATGTCTCAGAGCCCAGTGCCCACCGGTGGACAGGAAGTAGGATTTAGTGGTGAGTGTTAAGAAGCGGCAGCACAATGGAAGCCCTCATGAGTGCAGGGCCCACTACTTGTCCAGAGGGCCACAATGGGGATGTACTCGTGAGACATACACACATCTCAGATGAGCCACTTCTCAGCCACCGTGTCTTCAAATTCATCTTCATTGACCTTGGTGAAGCCCCACTTCTGTGAGATGTGGATCTTCTGGCGGCCAGGGAACTTGAACTTGGCTGTGAGCAGGGCCTTAACTACATGCTCCTTGTTCTCCGGGTTCAAGGCGGATGGACATGATAACTTGGCCAATGTGAACCCCAGCCACAGTGCCCTGGGGCTTTCCAAAAGCACCTTGCGTATCTGTTTGGAGCCTACACTGGGGTAGTGCAAGGTCAGACACGAACATCCATCTGAAGGGCCCGTCTCCAAGGTCCCTTAGAGCAGTCCATACAAGAAACAGGCTGCGTGCACCATCAAGGAAGCTGCTGTTTGCAGCCATTGCACACTGGACCCCCATGAGGCGAGGAACTCGGCCAGCTGAGTTGGCTGTAGATGCCCGCAGCATATTACCCGGCTATGGCTGTTGGTTATACAGGGCCCAGGGGCTCCTTCGTCAGCAGATGGTGAATGCTGCCAGGTCTCTGCTGTGATGGGACAGCACTGAGTTCAATGTGAAGTCCCCACGTTGCTAGCTCTCCCTCTCCCATGTGCACAGATCTGTCTGTGCCACATGGTCACTGCCAGGGGTGGGAGTGGGGGGTGGCCCAAGAACTCCCTTAGCTGCCCCAGCTAATGTCTCAGGAGGTTGTGTGCCTCTGATTTCACAGTCCACTGGTTGTGAGCCCAGCTCGGCACTCAGGTTTGCCTGTGAATTGCAGTCCTGATGGCCTAAACTGCCCCTCAAGTCTGCTAAGGGCCCCAGAGCACTCCAGCTCACAGTGGCAAGGCTTGCCAGGACTCAAGCTCCAACTGCCAGGATGGGCAATTCCGGTGAGTGCCAGTCCAAGTACTCCCTGTGTGAGCCAGTGTTAGCTAAGTACACTTGGATTCTGCTTTCTGCTGTGACAATGCGAAGTCTCACAATCACTGTGCTCTTCCTCTCCAAAGCACACCAATACTCCATGCCACGGGGCCGCTGCTGGGGGGTGGGGGATGGGTGGCGTCAGCAACTCAAGACTGTCTTTCCTGCCCTCTTCAACATCTCTTTCAGAGATACAAGGTTAAAACCGGGTACTGTGATTGCTCACCTGATTTTTGGTTCTTGCGATGGTTCTTTTTGTGTGGTGTTAGCTGTTAAAATTTGGTGTTCCTGTCAGGGGTCAAATGATCAAATGATGTAGGTTTTCTTTCCTTTTCTTTTTTCTTTTCTTTTCTTTCTTTTTTGAGACAGAGTCTTGCTCTGTCACCCAGGCTGGAGTGCAGTGGCGCGATCTGGGCTCACTGCAAGCTCCGCCTCCTGGGTTCACGCCATTCTCCTGCCTCAGCCTCCCAAGTAGCTGGGACTACAGGTGCCCGCCACCACACCCAGCTAATTTTTTTGTATTTTTAGTAGAGACGGGGTTTCACCGTGTTAGCCAGGATGGTTTCAATCTCCTGACCTCGCGATCCGCCCGCCTTAGCCTCCCAAAGTGCTGGGATTACAGGCGTGAGCCTCCCCGCCCGGCCAAATGGTGTTGGCTTCTATTCAGCCATCCTGCTCCACCCTCTGTGATTTTTTTTTTTTTTAATTGAAAGGCACAGGCAAAGTTTGGTGCTGGTGGTGGTAGACAGAATAGTGATTATTAGCAGAAAAAGAAAAGAGCTCCAGGATGCTGTCTATATTTAATATGCAGGCCTGCCTCCTGGCTGGATCATATTGATGGTTCAGGTAGAGGGACAGGGTCGCCACTATCCCCCCCCAACTGCTCCATGTCATCAGACCTCTGGCTTCTCACGCGGCCCAGGTACATGGGACTCTGATTTTTCTTTTCTTTCTTTCTTTCTTTCTTTCTTTCTTTCTTTCTTTCTTTCTTTCTTTCTTTCTTTCTTTCTTTCTTTCTTTCTTTTTTTCTTTTCTTTCTTTCTTTTTTTTTTTTTTTGAGACAGAGTCTCACTCTGTCACCCAGGCTGGAGTGCAGTCGTGCCATCATGGCTCACTGCAATCTGCATCTCTGGGTTCAAGTGATTCTCCTGCCTCAGCCTCCCAGGTAGCTGGGATTACAGGCACATGCCATCATGCCCAGCTAATTTTTGTATTTTTGCAGAGGTGGGGTTTCACCATGTTGGCCAGGCTGTTCTTGAACTCCTGACCTCAGGTGATCCACCTGCCTCAGTCTATCAAAATGCTGGGATTATAGACATGAGCCACCATGCTCAGCCAGGACTCTGTCATTTCACTGTGCAGTCCTACAGACCTTCTCTTTCATCTGTACCTGTTTCACTAGCCAGGGCACCAGTCTCCTGAGGACTGCCTAGGTAAATGCCCGGATTAATTTGCTCCTCTAAGACATTTATAGACATTCTCTGTGGACAGATCATACACTCAGCAAAGAGCAGCAAACAGGTCTTAGCACCCTGTGAACCTGATACTGGGAGGGGCCCCACACCCTCTCATATCACCCTCACTTAGTCTTATTTATACAAGTAGCAAATTTAGGACTCAAGATCTGCCCTGTATCGATGTCTTTCTAGGCATTTTGTTGTCTGAAGTTTGTTATTTCTCTGGAAGAGATCATGGGAATAATAGCGCCAGAGGTCTTCTGTCACAGCGTGGCACGTCAGGGTCTTTTCTACCTGAATGTCAGTTTTGCTGGATATAACATTCATGGCTTACAGTTTCTTTTCTTAAATATGTACTCCATTTTCCTCAGGTACAAAGTATTGCTCTCAAAAAGGTAGATTCCAATTTCTTTCCCTTACATGTCACTTCTGCTTTTTTGTCTAGAAGCCCAGAAATTTTTATTTTTTATTTAAAGCCCAGTATTGTACTAGAATATGACTAATAACTTGCATTACTCATTCTGAATAAAAATTCCATGCACTCTTTTTTTTTAAATTTATTTTTGAGACAGAGTCTCATTCTGTCACCCAGGCTGGAGTGCAGTGGCATGATCTTGGCTCACTGCAGCCTCTGCCTCCTGGGTTCAAATGATTTTCCTGCCTCAGCCTTTGGAGAAGCTGACATTAAAGGTGCCTACCACTACACTGGGTAATTTTTGTATTTTTAGTAGAGATGGGGTTTCACTATGTTGGCCAGGTTGATCCACCTGCCTTGGCCTCCCAAAGTGATGGGATTACAGGCATGAGCCACTGCGCCCGGCCCATGCACTTTTTCAATAAGCAGAATCTTCCAGTAAAGGTATGCTGAATTCATGGATAACATACTCTGGTGTACCCAATAATCACTGGGCCAAGAATTGGCTTTTATTTTAGTTGCCTCTGTTCCATGTGACTGTCAGCAGATTCTTCTCTTTGCTGGATCTAAATGGACCTCATTGGTAAAACTCTCAATTGAAAACACTTTATAGATTGATGAAAGTGAAGCCAGGGCTCTGTCAAGCCTTTGCTTTTTATGTTGTAGGAAGAGGGACTTGATTTCCCAGAGAAAGTCAAATCAGGGTCAGAATGACAAATTATTGGCTTTTTCTGTGTGTGGAGAAAGAGAAATTATAATAGATCTGAACAAGGTATTACACAAATGAGCCCAAAATGGGTCTGTATTGAATATCCAGTGCCACGAAACTAGAGATGAGTAGCAGAAGGAAAATGGGAAAATTCAAAAATGTGGAAGTTAACAACACTCTTTTTATTGAGGTAAAATATACACATATAATTTATCATCTTTACCTTTATTTATTTTTCTTTTTTTTATTTTTTATTTTTGAGACAGAGTCTCGGTCTGTCACCCAGCCTGGAGTGCAATGGCGCCATCTTGGCTCATGCAACCTCCGCCTCCTGGGTTCAAGTGATTCTCCTGCCTCAGCCTCCGGAGTAGCTGGGACTACAGGTGCCTGACATCACACCTGGCTAATTTTTGTATTTTTAGTAGAGATGGGGTTTCACCATGTTGGCCAGGCTGGTCTCAAACTCCTGACCTCAGGTGATCTGCCCACCTCGGCCTCCCAAAGTGCTAGGATTACAGGCATGAGCCACTGTGCCTGGCTTTACCTTTTTTTTTTTTTTCCTTGAAACAGGATCTCACTCTGTCACCCAGGCTGGGGTGCAGTGGCTTGATCATAGGCCACTGTAACCTTGCACTCCTGGGCTCAAGCAATCCTCCCACCTTGGCCTCCGAGAATGCTGAGATTATAGGTGTGAGCCACTGCGCCTGGCCATCTTTACCATTTTTAAGTGAAAATTGGTGGTAATAAATACAGTTATATATATTCTTTTTCCCCCTTGTATCTCCCTTTCCCTCTTCCCTTTGCTGGCTTCTGGTAACCATCAATCCACTCTCCATCTTCATGAGATCTGCTTATTTAGCTCCCACAAATGAGTAAGGACATGTGATATTTGTCTTTCTGTGCTCGGCTTGTTTCTCTTCATGTAATGGTCTCCAGGTCCATCCATGTTGCTGCATATGACAAGATGTCATTCTTTTGTATGGCTGAGTGTTTATATGCTACATCTTCTTTATCCTGGGATAAAGCAAGCCTCCTGCTTCACCCTCCTGAGTAGTTGGGGCTACAGGCACATGCCACCATGCCCAGGTAATTTTTTATGTTTTGTAGAAACAGAATTACATTGTGTTGTCCAAGCTTGTCCTGAACTGCTGGCCTCAAGTGATTCTTCCACCTTGGCCTCCCAGTGTGCTGGGATTACAGGCATGAGCCACTGACACCCAGCCATGTTGGCCATTTTAATGTCTGCTTTTGAGAAATATCTGTTCAGATCATTTGCCCATTTTTAAATTGGATTAATTGATTTTTTTTGCTATTGAGTTGTTTGAGCTCCTTATATATTCTGGTTATCAATCCCTTTTGAGATGGTTTGCAAATATTTTCTCCTATCCAATGGGTTGTCTTGAAGTAGGAGGTGGGACTTGATGCCAGTGGCAGGGCTCAGACATCAGACCAGATTGAGGACTAGCTAAAACAGGAAGAGGCAAAAGCACCTCTCCATAAGACATGGCCACCATTGTGCCGTGTCAGTTTACCGTTGCCATGGCAATATCTGGAAGTTACTGCCCCCTTCCATGGCAACAACTCAACGACCTGGAAGTTACTACCCTTTTTCTAGAAATTTATGCATAATTCACCTCTTAATTTACATATAATTAAAAGTAGGTATAAATAGGACTGCAGAACTGCCCCTGAGCTGCTGCTCTGGGCACACTGCCTATGGGGTGGCCCTGCTGAACAGGGGGCAGTATCTCTGTTGCTGCTGTACACGGCTGCTTCAATGAAAGTTGCTGCCTAACACCACCAGCTCGCCCTTGAATTATTTCCTGGGCAAAGCCAAGAACCTTCCCGGGCTAATTTTGGGGTTCACCTGCCCTGCATCAGTCTCTTCACTTCGTTGTTTCCCTTATATTTTCACTTGATGTAATTCCAACTGTCTATTTTTGCTTTGGTTGCCTGTGCTTTTGAGGTCCTACACAAAAAATCTTTCCCTAGAGCAATGTCCTGGAACATTTTCCGAATGTTTTCTTCTAGTAGTTTCATAGTTTCAGATCTTAGATTTAAGTCTTGCTGAGCTTGGTGGTGCAGATCTGTAATCTCAGAACTTTGGGAGGCCGAGGCGGAGGACTGCTTGAGTTCACGAGTTCAAGAACAGCCTAGGCAACATGGCAAAACCCCATCTCTACAAAAAATACAAAAATTAGCTGGGCATGGTGGTGTGTGGTACAGTCCCAGCTACTCGGGAGGCTGAGGCAGGAAGGTCACTGGATCCCGGGAAGGTTGAGGCTGTAATGAGCCAGGATAATGCCCCTGCACTCCAGCCTGGGTGACAGAGTGAGATCCTGCCTCCAAAAAGTTTTAAGTCTTTATTCCATTTTGATTTGATTGTTGTGTTGTTTAGTTTCATTCTTCTGCATATACTTATCCAGTTTCCCCAGCACTATTTAGTGAAAAGACTGACCTTTTCCCAGTGTATGTTCTTGGAACCTTTGTCAAAGATGAGTTAGTTGTAAGGCTGGGCGCAGTGGCTCATGCCTGTAATCCCAGCACTTTGGGAGGCTGAGGTGGGTGGATCACCTGAGGTCAGGACATGATGAAACCCTATCTCTACTAAAAATACAAAAATTAGCTGGGCATGATGGCACATGCCTGTAGTCCCAGAGGCTGAGGCAGGAGAATTGCTTGAACTTGGGAGGTGGAGGTTTCAGTGAGCTGAGATTGTGCCACTGCACTCCAGCCTGGGTGACAGAGCAAGAACACTCCATCTCAAAAAAAAAAAAAAAAAAAAAAAATTAGTTGTAAATTCATATTCAAGGATTTATATCAGGATTCCCTATTCTGTACTATTCATCTATGTGGTCTGTTTTTATGCCAGTACCATGCTGTTTTGGTTACTATAGCTGTGTGGTATATTTTGAAGTCTGATAGTGTGATACATCCAGTTTTGTTCTTTTTGCTCAGGATTGCTTTGGTTATTTGAAGTCTTCTGTGGTTCCACATAAATTTTATATGTTTTTTATTTTTCTGTGAAGAATGTCATTGGTTTTGATAGGAATTGCATTGAATCTATAAATTGCTTTGGGTAGTATTATAATTTTAACAATAAAATCCTTGCAATCCATGAACATAACATGTAATATCTTTCCACTTTTTGTGTCCTTGTTAATTTCTTTCATTAGTGTTTTATAGTTTTCCTTGTAGAGCTCTTTCACTTCTTGGTAAATTTATTCCTGTGTGTTTTATTTTTATTTTGGTACTATTGTAAATGAGCTTTCTTTCTTGATTTCTTTTTCAGAATGTTCTTTGTTGGTATATAGAACTGGTACTAGCCTGGGCAACATGGTGAGACCCCATCTTATCTCTACAAAATTTTTAAAAAATCTAGCCAGGTATGATGGTGTGCACCTGTGGTCCCAGCTACTTGGGAGGCTGAAGTGAGAGGATTGCTTAGGTCCAAGAGATCAAGGCTGCAGTGAGCCATATTCGTGCCACTGCACTCCAGCCTGGGCAACACAGTGAGACTTTGTCTGAAAAAAAATAGAAATGCTACTGATTTTTGTATGTTGATTTTGTATTCTGCAACTTTACTAAATTTGTTGATCAGTTCTAACAGTTTTTTGGTAGAGTTTTTAGATTTTTTCAGGTATAAGATATGTCATCTGTGAACAAGGCTTATTTGACTTCTTCCTTTCAAATTTGGATGCCCTTTATTTCTTGTTCTTGCCTAACTGCTCTGGCCAGGACTTCTAGTATTATGTTGAATAATAGTGGTGAAAGTGAGCATCCTTGTCTTATTCCAGTCCTTAGAGGAAAGGCCTTCCATTTTTCCTCATTCAGTACAATGTTAGCTATGGGTTTGTTATACATGGTCTCCACTCTTTTTTTGAGCTATGTTATTTCTATATCCATTTTGATGAGGGTTTTTAATATGCTAAACTTTACCAAATTATTTTCCAGCATTTATTGAAATAATCATATTGTTTTTGTTTTTGCTTCTGTTTATGTGATGTATCATGTTTATTGATCTGCATGTGTTGAACCATCCTTGCATTCTTGGGATGAATCCCACTTGATCATGAAGCAGGATAGGTAGTCATTGAAGTAACCATGTTCTCAGGATGCAGTAACTGTGGTGACTATACAGTCAACACATTAAGCCTCAGTATTTGCATTGTAACTGAGCTCATTCAAGCAAAGCTATCTTCAGTAGGGACTTTCCCCTCTAGAGAGCATGCACAGTTTGATTTTACCTGTCCTCAAACTGACCCTTTGCTCATTCTAATAGTAAAAAAAACCACCCCTGGGTGGAGATTAAAATGCAGATGAGACAAGCAATGTATGAACAAGCATGTACAGCTACTGTGCATGGGCCAGAGGACCACCCAGAAGATGCTTACTACCAACACCTTTTCCAATCCTTTATGAATAATCTTGTAAGACTCTCATAAAGGCAGTCTTCCTAGTGCCAGTTTTTGCTGTCTTGCCCTTATGAGCAACAAAATTCACTCTTTCAGGGTGTACCATCTATTTTGCACCAAACTTTCAAATTATTATTATTATTATTTGAGATGTAGTTTCACTCTTGTTGCCCAGGCTGGAGTGCAATGGCACAATCTTGGCTCACCACGACCTCCACCTCCTGGGTTCAAGTATTCTCCTGCCTCAGCCTCCTGAGTAGCTGGGATTACAGACATGTGCCACCATGCCCAGCTAATTTTGTATTTTTAGTAGAGATGGGGTTTCTCCATGTTGGTCAGGCTGGTCTCAAATTCCCGACCTCAGGTGATCTGCCCACCTCGGCCTCCCAAAGTGCTGGGATTACAGGCATGAGCCACTGCGCCCAGTCCAAGAGAATCTTTTTCTTTTGCAATAAATTACTCTATGTTGCATCTCCTTTGCTGTGTGTCTCTTGTTTAAATTCTTTTAAACTAAGAAGACAAGATCCGAGGTCTTGCATCAACCGTCAACAATCATGGGGAATGGTCTTTTTTTTTTTTTGAGATGGAGTCTCACTCTGTTGCCCAGGCTGGAGTGCAGTGGCGTGATCTCAACTCACTGCAAGCTCCGCCTCCTGGGTTCAGGCCATTCTCCCACCTCAGCCTGCCGCCACACCCAGCTAATTTTTTGTATTTTTTGGTAGGGACGGGGTTTCACTGTGTTAGCCAGGATGGTCTTGATCTCCTGACCTTGTGATCTGCCTGCCTCGGCCTCCCAAAGTGCTGGGATTACAGGCGTGAGCCACTGTGCCTGGCCTGTGAATGGTCTTTTTGATGTGCTGTTAGATTCAATTTGCTAGTATTTTGTTGAGGATTTTGGCTCTATGTTCATCGGGAATATCGGCCTGTAGTTTTCTTTTTTGTTGTTGTGTCCTAGTCTGGTTTGGGTATCAGGGTAATGGTGGCCTTGTAGAGTGAGTTTGGAAGTGTTCCCTCCTCTTTAGTTTTTTGGAAGAGTTTGAGTAGGATTGGTATTGGTTCTTCTTTAAATATGTAGTAAAGTTCAGTAGTAAGCAAAACAGCATGTGCCTTTGGCTCCTGGAGCAGAGGATCCCTGTCTCTCAGTGCACGCACCATGCCTGGCATGGAACTGGCTTCAGACTCTACTTGTGGCATTAATAACTCCATTCTTTGGACTTTGCTCTTTTATATTTGCCTTTTGTAGAAGGCTGAGAAGTAAAAAAGAAATAACACTGGACTCACTTTCATGAACTAATTTCAAAAGCCTTTTGCTCACAAAGTAAAAACACTTCATATTTAGATCAAGGAAATTAATTAAACCTAATCAGTTTAAAATCACCATCACTAGACCATACTTTTTTATTTTTCTTTTGAGATGGAGTCTCACTTTGTCACCCAAGCTGGAGTGCAGTGGCATGATCACTGCAACCTCCACCTCCCAGGCTCAAGCGATTCTCCTGCCTCAGCCTCCCAAGTAGTTGGGACTACAGGCGTGTATCACCACAATCTATTTTTGTATTTTTAATAGAGATGGAGTTTCACCATGTTGACCATGTTGGTCTCAAACTCCTGACCTCAGGTGATCCACCCGTCTCAGCCTCCCGAAGTGTTGGGATTACAGGCCTGAGCCACAGCACCTGGCCTACAATGACTGCTTTGAAAGGACTTTTTCTCCATGATTAGGAAGATTCATGTTTAGAAGCTTGGTAAATAAATCCAAAACCTCTTCCCAGACAATGAGTTGACCATTCAAAGTCCTATTTTTTTTTTTTTAACCTTTGCAAGTCACCACATCAAAAGTAAAAGATATTTTTATAATCTTACTCTTTTTCTTATATCACAACTTACATAAAATGAGATGCACTTCTTTTTAAAAAGTTTTCAAAAGCATTTCATTGTGGTTTTAGATGATTTATAGGTGATCAGTTTGAAGAGTGAGAATGAAAAAACCAGCACATATAGGGGAGGGCTGGGGAAGGGATTTGATTATATATTTAAGTGATTGAGTTCAGTTCTCTCTCATTTCCTGGGCAATAGTTCTCTCTTTTTTTCAGATTATTCTGATCATTTCAAATTAAAGCAAAGACACATGATTAGTTCTTAAGTCCTGTGTTCTCATTAGGAAAAATAGAAAAACATGCAACTCTTTAAGTGAACATGGTGAAAACACTGTGTTAGAGGTCCTTTCATAGCGCCTTTGTCCAGATGTTTGGACTAAGGCCCCCGAGGGCATGGAGAGCCAGCCTGCAGGACAGAGTAGGATGTGCCTGCAGGGAAGGTCCTAGCTCACCAGAGACAGAAGAGGCAGACCCCCTTCTTCCAGGCCTTGGTCTTCTACATCCTAGCTCAGTGGTCATTTATTTGTCAGGCCCTTCATTTTACTGATTTAATAATGTGTTTAAGGCAGGGCACGATGGCTCACACCTGTAATCCCAGCACTCTGGGAGGCCGAGGTGGGCAGATCACCTGAGGTCGGGCGTTTGAGACCAGCCTGACCAACATGGAGAAACCCATCTCAACTTAAAAAAAAAAAAAAGCCCGACGGGGTGGCGCATGCCTGTAATCCCAGCTACTTGGGAGGGGGAGGATGAGGCAAGAGAATAAAACTTGAACCCACGAGGTGGAGGTTGCAGTGAGTTGAGATCGTGCCATTGCACTCCAGCCTGGGCAACAAGAGCGAAATTCTGACTCAATAATAATAATAATAATAATAATAATAATAATAATAATGTGTTTAAATAATTTATTTCATGTCTCTGCACCTTCACTCCATTTCTTTTCAAAGAAACAGATAAAAACAAAAATAAAACGTCATAGTTCTGGGCCGGGCACGGTGGCTCACACCTGTGATCCCAGCACTTTGGAAGGCTGAGGTGGGTGGGTTATTTGAGGTCAGGAGTTTGAGACCAGCCTGGCCAACACAGTGAAACTCCACCTCTACTAAAAATGCAAAAAAATTAGCCAGGCGTGGTGGCAGACACCTGTAGACCCAGGTCTTGGGAGGCTGAGGCAGGAGACTCGCTTGAGACCAGGAGGTGGAAGTTGCAGTGAGCTGAGATTGTGCCATTGCACTCCAGCCTGGGTGACACAGCGAGACTCTCCAAAAAAACAAAGAAGTCACAGTTCTACTTGACCCAGCAGCAGGCTTTAAAACCAGAGGCTTTAATTCTCCAAATTTCCTCATTTGTCAAAATGCAGAAGCCAATCTAAGTAAATCACCTAGGATGGCAGCAAGCTACATAAGTTCAGGGCCGAAATGTGATATTTCTTCTGAATCTCTCTTTCTTTTCTTACAACATCAGAGAAATGCATAACAAATAGCACCAAACCCAGGGGCTCCACATTTATTCCTCTTTCCGGAGGAAATAAATTCTAGCCACCATATTTCTCAATAGGAACCGACATGTAAGGAGAATGAATTTATTCATTCATGACCCATGTATTCAATCCTGATAAATATACTTTATTCTGGTCTTCAATAGCAAATATGACCGAAGAGCCAGAAGGTCAGTGGTCCTGCTCTGAGCTGTGCAGGTGGGGCTGTCTCTGGGTGGTGGGAGGCTCGGGTGGGTGTTTCTGACCTGGGCATCTTTGCCCAGAGGAGCAGAAGTGAACACACGCCCTTCCACAGGGCTTTTCTGCTGTCGTGGGTTGGCAGGACGGTTGTGGCTCCGTTTAGGGTCCGCAGCTGGGCAATGAGAGGACTGAAGGGGCCTTTCTCAGGCAGTGGCGTCTGTAAGTCAGCAGATGGCGCCCGAGGTCGCTGGGCCCGCCCTGTGTGCGGGTCTTTCTGTTTGACTCCCCAGGCTCTTGCGCGGGGACTCAACCCTGAACACGGAACGCAGTTCCTCCGTCTGAGACCTCCTCACTCTCGCAGGACGCACAGTTGCACACATGAGCCCCTCACCTGTCACAACCCACGCTCTTTCTTACACACCCTCCCACTCCCACCCACACCACCTCTCTCAGATGTATGCTCCAGAATTTCCTCTCTACCCACAGCCGCAGACGCCCCCACCGTACGTGCAAATGTGCACACTGGGTGCGGTAGATCCCCGCCTCCTGCACACGTGCACGCGTTTCCAGCCTTGCACTTTGTCTCACACGTTTTCTCACCTAGAGACCCCATTTCAGACACACAAACACTCTCAGCCTTCTCTCTTGCCTCCCAACCCCTTAAAACGAAAATCCTTTACTTCCTCCGGAATTTACTCTCTTCCTGGAATGCCCGTCTGTCTTCTGGCTGATCCTATAGGTCAGTCCTCTCCTGCCCCTTGGTTCCAACAGCCCCTTTCATGCCAGTTTTTGTCACGTGCCTCTTACCACGCTGAAGTGAAACTGATCCAGCCATCACAGCATGCCCTAACTCAGGGGTCTGCAAACAATGGACCCAGAAAGGCTGATTGTTTTCCCCCAGCTTTATCTGAGTATGCTTGAAAAGTAAACATTGTATATATTTAAAGTGGGCAACCAGATGTTTAACACACATTGTGAAATGATCACGGCAAACTAACACACCCATCATCTTATATTGTTACCGCTTTCTTTCTTTTTTGGAGGTGGGGTGGTTAAGGATGTTAAGATCTACTCTCAAGAAATTTCAGGTATACAATGGAGTGTTGTTACACGCTGTACATTCACATCATCAGAACTTACTCATCTTGTATAACTGAAACTTTATACCCATTAAATAACACCCCATTTTTTCCCACCCTTAGTCTCTGGCAACCACTATTCTACTCTACTCTCTGCTTCTATGAGTTTGATTATTTTAGATTCCACATATAAGTGAGATCGTGCAGTATTTATTTTTTTTCTTGAGATAGAGTCTTGCTGTGTCTCCCAGGCTGGAGTGCAGTGGTGCCATCTTGACTCACTGCAACCTCTGCCTCCTGGGTTCAAGCGATTCTGCCTCAGCCTCCCGAGTAGCTGGAACTACAGGCGTGCACCAGCACAATCTATTTTTGTATTTTTAATAGAGATGGAGTTTCACCGTATTGGCCATGCTTGTCTCAAACTCCTGACCTCAGGTGATCCACCTGCCTCAGCCTCCCTAAGTGTTGGGATTACAGGGGTGAGCCACCGCACCAGGCCGAGATCATGTAGTATTAGTCTTTCTGTGCTTGCTTATCTCACTTAGCACAGCAGGTTCATCTAGGCTGTGGAAAATGACAGGATTTCCTTCTTTTTTGGAGCTGAATAACATTCCGTTGTGTAGACACGTTTCCCTCATCCATTCACCTGTGGATGGACGTTATTTTCCATAACGGCTGTACAAATTTACATTTTTACTAACAGTGTACAGCATTCCCTTTCCCCCACATCCTCAATAATGAGAGGTGACAATATGCTAGCAGCCCTAGCTCTAGGCGCCTCCTCGGCCTCAGCGTCCACTCTGGCGGCGCTTTAGGAGCCCTTCAGCCTGCCACGGCACTGTGGGAGCCCGTCTCTGGGCTGGCGGAGGCCAGAGCCGGCTCCCTCTGCTTGCGGGGAGGTGTGGACGGAGAAGCGCGGGCGGGAACCGGGGCTGCGCGGCTCTAGCGGGCCAGCGCGAGTTCCAGGTGGGCGTGGGCTCGGCGGGTCCTACACTCGAAGCAGCCTGCCGGCGCTGCCGGCCCTGGGCGTGAGGGGCTTAGCACCAAGGCCAGCAGCTGCAGAGGGTGCGCCGGGTCCCCCAGCAGTGCCGGCCCGCCGGTGCTAGCCTTGAGTTCTCGCCAGGCCTCAACTGCCTCCCCGCGGGGCAGGGCTCGAGACCTGCAGCCCGC
Organism: Macaca fascicularis; assembly: GCF_037993035.2. NCBI lineage: Eukaryota > Metazoa > Chordata > Mammalia > Primates > Cercopithecidae > Macaca > Macaca fascicularis. The sequence continues at coordinate 128,171,276 of NC_088385.1, read as the reverse complement.
CATGCCCCAACGTGGGCTCCCGCGCGGCCCGAGCCTCCCCGACGAGCGCCGCCCCCTGCTCCGCGGCGCCCGGTCCCATCAACCACCCAGGGCCTGAGGAGTGCGAGTGCATGGCGCTGCAGTGGCAGGCAACTCCACCGGCGCCCGCGGCCCCAGCAAGTAACGCACTACGTGGAACTCGCTAGGCTCCTGAGTCTAGTGGGGATTTGGAGAACTTTTATGTCTAGCTGGGGGATTGTAAATGCACCAGTCAGCACTCTGTGTCTAGCTCAGGGATTGTAAACGTACCAATCAGCACCCTGTCAAAATGGTCCAATCAACTCTCTGTGAAATGGACCAATCAACTCTCTGTGAAATGGACCAATCAGCTTTCTGTAAAATGGACCAATCAGCTTTCTGTAAAATGGACCAATCAGCTTTCTGTAAAATGGACCAATCAGCAGGATGTGGGTGGGGCCAGATAAGGGAATAAAAGCAGGCTGCCGGCACTGCCCTGTGGCAACTTGCGTGCGTTTTCTGGTTGGAAAGGGGGTGGTTTTGTTCTTCGTCTGTTTGCGATGAATATTGTTGATGTTCAGTCTTTGGGTCAGTGCTATCTGTATGAGCTATAACGCTCTTAAGGAAGGTCTCCAGCGTTAGTTTTGAAAACAGACCACGAATCCAGTAGAACGAAAAACTCCAGACTCACCATATTTAAGAACTGTGACACTTTACTGCAAGGGTTCGTGGCTTAATTCTTGAAGTCACTAAGACCAAGAACCCACCAATTCCGGACGCAACACTTGTTATCTTCTTTTGGATAATAGCCATTCTAACAGGTATGAGGTGATGTCTCATTGAGGTTTTGATTTTTGATTTGCATTTCCTTGATGATTAGTGCGGTTTAGCACTTTTTCTTACACCTGTTGGACGTTTATATGTCTTCTGATAAACATTTGTTCAGGTGTTTTGCCCATGTTCAATCAGGTGATTTGTTTTTGACTACTGTGTTGCGTGAGTTCCGTATATATTCTGGATATTGCTGCCTCATGAGTTGTGCGGTTTGCAAATACCTTCTCCTAATCTGTAGGCTGCTTGAATGTCGTTTTCCTCTGTCGTGAAGCTTTTTAGTTGGACGTAACCCCACTTGTCTGTGTATTCATTGTGCTTTTGATGCTGCATCGAGAAACATTGCCCAGACCAACATCGGGAAGCTTTTGCCTTGTGTTTTCTTCTGGTAGTTTTATGATTTCAGGTCTTACATTGAAGTCTCTAAGCCATTTTAAGTTGCTTTAGAATATGCAAAGGAGGCGCTTCAAAAAGCGCTAGGTTCAGCAGATCCTTCCTGTGAGGAACTGCTTTGGGATTACAGCAGGATTGCTTGGCCTCCCCCATGCATCTCTGCAGTGACCAGGGCTGTGTCAGCGTGGCTGGCGGGGATAGGGGGAGCATGGTACTGAGGACTCCATATGGGAAAAGGGAAGAGGAAGAGTTAGCCAATCAGGGTCAGGTTATTATCAGGAGAGCACTTGAGACAAAACAGTCCATCCCCCTGTGGGGGATTCTCGTTAATGTAGATGAACACACATCCAAGAAAATGTCACCTACACTGATACATGGTGGTGACAACGCCTCTTCGGTTCTGGATAGGATGTAGGCATTTCTCCAGTTCGCTGTTAAAATACACGCACACACACGTTTTTACTAGGAATAAAATCTGTTGCACTCCTATTATTTAGTAAACCACATAATCCATTAGGTGATCTCCAAATGTTTAACTCGTAACTTCCATAATACATTAATTTGAACTTACAGAAATAAAAAGGAAAGCATTTGGAAATGGATCCCAGAAATAGGACATTTATATAGGAAACGTCATAAAACATAAGATTCAATGAGATGGTGACAATAACACTCGGCTCAATTTATAATCTAATCAAATTACATTAATTGTAATCATGAAATGTCCCGTATTTTTCTCCTATGACTTCGTATAGTGCAGACAAGCAGAAACTTCGTACACCACTAAGTAATTTTCTGACCCTGTTGCTTTGCAGCGAGTGTTTTACTTGGCCTCAGGATGGCCTGAAGCATCGTGGTGGCTGGGTTCATCCCAAGGCAGATAGGACACCCTGATCACTGTTAGGTGTAACTGAAGGAGCCAAAAAAGGGCTCAGGGGCTCCTCAGCAGAGACTCTCCTGAAAGTATAGATGTGGGATCCACCCTGAGCATCAAAAAAAGGAAACATTCTGCATGCCTATAGCCAGACAACTCCCCACTTGCTGTAATGTGCGGTCTACAAAGAGAAAGTTGGGGGCACCATGCTGGCAGAGAGGCAGCCTCCAGCCCTCAAATGCACAGTCCAGAATCCACGCTGTGTGGTCAGTTGGATCTTCCCTTTTCAGTGGATGGATTCTCTGCAGACTCTCAGGTCCCATTCTGTGCCTGTTCCCATGTCCACCTCCCAGTAGTGGTGGCCACAGGTGAAGCAAGGGGAGCCCAGGACACACACGGACAAACGGAATCTCTCAGCAAGGTCTTGCTGATTCGGTCTGATGCGCCCAGATCGGATGCTCCTGAGTCGTCAGAAATGAGGGGGAAGTTGTTGACCGTGTGGGCATCCCATCCAAGGTCACATCGGCTGTGAAAAAAAAAAAAAAAAACAACAGGTCACCTGCTCAGCAAACGGACAGAAGCCAAGCCCATGTCTCCCATTTACTTCAAAGTCCCAAATATCTCTTGACTTTAGTTTCTTTAATTCTGCTGCTTATCCTGAACTCAAAACTTTTTATGAGGCAACTTCCCTGACTAGTTCAAATTCTCACAGGTATGCTTGGTGGAAATACCTGATACTTTTTTTTTTTTTTTTTTTTTTTTGGAGACAGTTTCACTCTGTGACCCAGGCTGGAGTGCAGTGGCATGATCTCGGCTCACTGCAACCTCTGCCTCCCGGGTTCAAGCAATTATCCCACCTCAGCCTCCTAAGTAACTGGGATTACAGGCATGCGCCACAGATCTGGCTAATTTTTGCGTTTTTAGTAGAGAACGAGTTTCACCATGTCGGCCAGGATGGTCTCGAACTCCCAACCTCAGGTGACCCACTGGCTTCAGCCTCACAACGTGCTGGGATTACAGGCGTGAGCCGCCATGCCTCGCTGGTGATACCTCTTATTCACAGTGGAAATTTTTGTTTTACTGTCATGTGTTTGCTTCATTGGACTTTTCTTCATTTAGAGTGGAGGGTCTGTGAAGGCAGACATCATGACCCTCTTTCTAGCACCTTGATGCATGAACAAATGATAATTAAGACAATGCAAGTGATCAATATTAAATGAAATATTTCTCTTTCCACATTTTATTGCTCCAATTTAAATAGTCCCTAGAGCATAATTTCAGGCTTTTATTTTCCGTGTTTGTAAACTAATTATGCACAGTTCTGACGGCAGATGGGCTATCTCTGCAGCTGATGGTCTGATGACAGAGGTACCAGTCCTGGGCATTAAGAGGATCCAAGGCCAAGGGGAGGAAGGGGGCCTAGATGGAAGAATGGTTTCCAGCCTACATGGGAGGTGAGGCCTTAAGCAAAACAATGGTAAATTTAAAAGCCAAGAGAAAGGTATTTGAAAGTTGTTAGCCATCAGTGACTGTAGGGAAAAGGGGCAGCAAATACAAAGGTGTATAATTTAAGGTATTGGGTATGTGGTTGACAGGTGAAGCCACCAATGTTCATGGAGGAAGAAAGGAAGGGAAGCAGTATAATCTGGCCTAGAGAAAATTGTCAGGCCGTGTGTGGGGGCTCATGCCTCTAATTCCAGCACTTTGGGAGGCCAAGGCAGACGGGTCACTTGAGGTCACGAGTTCAAGACCAACCTGGCCAACATGGTGAAACTGTATCTCTACTAAAAATACAAAAATTAGCTGGGTGTGGTGTGGGCGCCTGTAGTCTCAGCTACCTGGGAGGCTGAGGCAGGAGAATTACTTGAATCCAGGAGGCAGAGGCTGCAGTGAGCTGAGATCATGCTTCTGCCCTCCAGCCTAGGCGGAGAGCAAGACTCCATCTCAAAAACCAAAAAAACTCCACCAGGTGCGGTGGCTTACGCCTGTAATCCCAGCACTTTTTGAGGGTGAGGCAGGTGGATCACCTGAGGTCAGGAGTTCCAGACCAGCCTAGTCAACCTGGTGAAACCCTGTGTCTACTAAAAAATACAAAAATTAGCTGGGCATGGCAGTGGATGCCTGTAATTCCAGCTACTCAGGAGGCTGAGGCAGGAGAATCACTTGAACCTAGGAGGCAGAGGTTACAGTGAGCGTGAGTCATGCCACTGCACTCCTGCCTGGGTGACAGAGCAAGACTCCATCTCAAAAAAAAAAAAAAAAAGAAAAGAAAATTGTCCAGAACATTGTGAAAAAAAATCTACAGAACATGTTATCCTTTAAGTGAAAAAAAAGTGAATATGATCACCAATGTGAATTTTATAGATTACAGTAAGACATCAGGGGATTGATTGTTGTTTAGTGGTAAGTTAGTGAAATAAATGAGTTGAGTGGAAATGGACAAGGAAGGAGGAAGGGGGCTCCAAACAAGATGTGGGCAGACTGAATCTGCCCTCCATATTTCAGTAGAGAGATGGTGAGGTGTTGGTAGGTGGATGAGTGGAGATCATGAGTGTCGGGGAAGATACCGTGCAGGAGCCAGCAATGTCGGGACATCATAGTAGCCCACTACCATTTATAGGTGTAACTCTTTGCCCAGGCTGACCGCGATCTCTTCATTTAAATGTCCCTTCCCTCCAGAGTTATGCAGTCTGATAGTATTTTGTGGAGCCAGGGCCACTGTTGAAGCCCATGGGGCACAGATGAGGAGACCAGAGTCTGCAACTCACCTCACACAGGAACAAACACCGCAGGTGCTTGATTCCAAACTCTTCCCAACCCTGGGGTGAGGTTGCTTGGTGCAATAGGTGCCAACATTCACTGTGTGTTAGAATTATCAGGGCAATCTTAATGTCAGAGTCCTGGGAACCTCAGCTAGAAAGAAATTCAAATTCAGTTGCTCTATGTTTTTGCTACTCAACAAAGTTCCCAATGAAAGGATACCGATCCTGAGATCTCCCATTTCAGAATTTGCGTTCTAACAAGATCCCCAGGTAATTGGAGCACAGTAAGTTTTGAGAAATTCCTTGTCTGGGCCATGACCTGGACATCGGTAATTTTTCTTGGGGATCACCAGGTGATTCTATAAATTAACAGGGCTGAGACTAACTGATGCTGGAGGAACATGTCAATTTTAGGTGCCAGACAGCAGCTAATCACCATAAGGAATGGGAAGCCAATTACACAAGTGATTTTTTTGGCCTGGTCGTGGGAAGGGGACAGGGTACGCAGATTTCCTTACCGTGGTATTTCCTCATCCTTGGATTTATCTGTAGAAATCATCTTCAGTTTGGGCTCCAGTTCCTTCATGTGAGAAAACAACCTCCTCAGTTGCTGGTTGGACATGGTTTTGTTCTGAGATACCGTGGAACAGCAATAGCAAAATAGCTCCTGCCCATGGGGCTCCATCTGTAGTGAATTGATACACTTGAGGCAGACGGTGCATCCACACTCCAGGGACACTGGTTTTTCTAGGTAGGCTGCGCAGACGGGACAGCTGCTTGCTGCTTGTAAGAGTCCAGCCATAGCCACTGCCAGAGGGAAAGTGAACAAGGGAATGAATTTCCATGAGTTGAAAGCCTGTTCATTGCGACAAATGACAACCTTTCCATGCCTAGAGGTATTCTGTTCCAGCTATCATCCATCAAACAAAACCATGAGTACAAATGCTCAAGCACTTGCCCGTGTCTTCAGAAATTTGAAGTTCTATTGGGAAAGAGAGTCACAAGTCATCACTATGCTCGGAGCTGAGGCAGAGGAAGGGTCCGTTCTGGTAACCCAGCAGCTGTGCCAGCAGATGCACCTGAGCCCATGACACAGGAGCAGCCATGTGAAATGCACTGAGCTGGGGTCATTTCACCACCGCCTGGGGGAGCCCAAGCAAGACATTAACATATGAATTAGGAGCCAGGCAGAGTAGCTCACATGTGTAATCCCAGCACTTTGGGAGGCTGAGGTAGGAGGATCCCTTGAGCCCAGGGGTTCGAGATCAGCTTGGACAACATAGGAAGACCCCATCTCTACAAAAACTGCAAAAATTAGTGAGCAGAGATCACACCATGTCACTTCAACCTGGGCAACAGAGTAAGACCCTGTCTCACCAAAAACAAAAACAAACAAAAAATTACATCTTTCCTGCATCCTTGGAACTGAATAACAAAGTGGCTGCCACCATTCTTAGAGTGAGGGGATCCAGGGTGATTTTTCAACACAGAGGCAGCCCTCAGACAACCTTTGTTGAATTCATGAATTACTAATTTCTTTCATTTTCCTAGGTCATAACCCCCATTTCTAAACATCTGAGAAGGAAAAACAAAACACAGAGGCGTGGACTTACCTCTTCTGCTGGAAGCTCCTCTGTCTTCCAGCTGCTTCCGCCAAGAGCTTTAGACTCAGGCACTGTGCTTTTGGCCACTGAGATCTGCCTGCCGCCTTACTCTATATAACATTCCCAAGTACCTAGAACTCTTCAGTGGGATTTCTGCCCAGCCAGTGAGGCTCCAGGCACTGTGCTCTTGTTCACTGGGATATGCTGCCTCTTTCTATTGCCTCATATAAAGGCAGGTATTTGCCCACACATCAGTCTGCTGGGTTTTCAGTGCAACCCAAACTGCAAGGTCTTGCTGGAGCCCAACTCAGGTTCAGGTGACTTGTTCTGCAAAGGGTGAAAAAGAGGATCAGAAGTTTGAACTGTGAATAAATTAGTAAGAATTTCTCTATGGAATTCTGCCAGCGACATGTCACCAGTTGTCTTTCTTGAAACACATTTTGGGAGGAGGTTGCCTCCAGGATCTGAGAGTAGCAACTGAGGAATCAGCACAATCTATTGCTGGCTCCACACAGTGGGTCAGAAAAATCCACAACTGGCCACACAACCGAGTTCATCCAGAACAGCAATCAATGGAAGGTACTGTGGAAAAGTAGTGGAGTTCATTCAGTCATCATGATTCTGGTTGGATCAGTTTCCCATTTTTAAGACAAAACCGTTCTATTTACTGTCTCTCTAGTTTTCTTTCTTAGAATATTATGAACTAAGAGTCATAAGCTGAAAAAGCAGAAGGCAGCTTTTTCAGACTGATTTATCTCACTGAGCAATATACATTGACTGCCGGTACCTGGCTTTGAGATCACCTTCATGGACCCCAATTCCCTTTCGCAGCCTTGCAAGACCTCATGTTGGTTCTGGTGGGAGCTGCTTCCCATCTGCTGAGGCCCTTCAGATGTACCCCAGTGGTGGCAGCAAGGCCTCCACCAAGGACACCACAAGCCTCCTGAACTGAAGTCTTGCAGCTCCAGCCCAACTTGAAATTTCCCAGTAACCATTCAGCCACTACCCAGCCAGTACTGGGAGTCTTTGATGGACAGCAGCATGCACCCCCACCTCTGGCTGCTCTTTCCGGTGTGGAGATCTGGTAACTCAGCTCTAGCTCCAGCTTCAACCTCCACTCTAGGGCCTAACTGCCAGGGCAGCCCAACACAGTCAGCTTTGGAGGTTAGTCATCTGCAAATTCTGTCTTGGACACCGCCCCCCAGCACCCAGATGGTCTTTACCATACCTCCTTTATCACCCTGGTTCCCCCACTGCCTCTGGCTCTGCATCTGCTGCCTGTGCTCCTAGCACTGGGAACAGTGTTCAGCCCCACACTGAGCAGCCCTGCTCCACATTGGGCAGCACAAGCCCAGCTTTTTGAGGCTGGCAGTTTCAGTAGCACCCATGGGCTCTGGGAGCAGAGAAGCGACCCCAGATCTGAGTTCCAACTTTGTGTCACTCAACAGCACAGCAGGAAGGAGAGGGGCCTGAGCACCACACACCCCATGGGGGAAGTTTCGACCTGAACAGGTGGGGCTCCCCTAGCTGGAGGACCCCTTGGTGACCTAGGGACCCAGTGCTGGAAACAATTGCCTCTTTGGAGGCACTGTTGTCTCTCCTTTGAGTCACATCCCTGGAGAATCACCCAAGCAGAAACCTCTAACTTGGGGGCCCAGGGCTGCCCCTAGCTTCAAGTCCGGGCCAGGATCTGACCCTAGCAACCTTGCTTCTCTCTGGGTGTGGAGAAGAGAAACCTCAATTCTGTGGCCTCCCAGTACCCTGTCGAGGGTTCTGCTGGTCACAGAACTCCAGGGCCATCCACCAGCTCATCCTCCTCAGGATCAGGATCCACTCGCTTGGGGTCCAAGAGGGGAATGCAAGACTCAGAAGAAACCTTCCTGGAGCCAGCATCCATCTGCCTCAGACCTTGCTGAACTGAACAGAGGAGGACAGACGCAGGAATAAAAACAAAGACAAAAAGAGTACGTTTGGAAGAAGGGTTCAGGAGGCTCTTTGCTTCTAGTGAACAAGGGCTGTGAGCTTCTAGAGCCCTTTGTGTTTATTGAGTAAAGGAGATAGGGAGAAGGGGGTGGTTGTCAATCAGCTGCTTGATTTAGTGCAGGCCTGCATGACTGCTTTCTTTGAACAGCAGGCTCCAGATGTCCCAGTAGATAACCTCAAGGAGCACGGTGCCAGGGAGTGATTGCCCTCAGCATACCTTCTGGAGGCAGATGCCAGTGTGAGTTTGCCCACATCCTGCATTCATGATAAAGAGCTTGCTGTTTAATCATATAGCCTCCAGTGGAATGCTGAGTTGGTCACGACCCTCAGGTCTTTGGCTCCCAACATCCATCATCCTCCCAGGAGGTACCTTGTGTGAGTGCTATTTAAAAAATTTTTTCCTCTGTAATCCCAGCACTTTGGGAGGCCGAGACGGGCGGATCACGAGATCAGGAGATCGAGACCATCCTGGCTAACGTGGTGAAACCCTGTCTCTACTAAAAAATACAAAAAACTAGCCGGGCGAGGTGGCGGGCGCTTGTAGTCCCAGCTACTCGGGAGGCTGAGGCTGGAGAATGGCGTAAACCTGGGAGGTGGAGCTTGCAGTGAGCCGAGATCCGGCCACTGCACTCCAGCCTGGGTGACAGAGCGAGACTCCGTCTCAAAAAAAAAAAAAAAAAAAAAAAAAAAAAATTTTCTTTTTATTTGTACAAATTTATGGGATACATGTGCACTTTTGTTACAGGCATAGATTGTGCAGTGATCAAGTAGGGGCTTCTAGGGTATCCATCACCAGAGTAATGAACGTTGAATTTATTAAGCAATTCCCCATCATCCTTTGCCTTCCACCCCCTCACCCTTCGCTTCGTTATCTATCATCCCACTCTATCCATGTGAAATTGCTCAGTGAGCTCACAAAGACAGAGATAATTAACTACGTAGACTTAGTGGCATGCAGAGAAAAAGTAATGTACATAGTTGATAAAAGAATGATTTCTAGAGTTTGACAATGTTACCTACTGAGGGACACTGAATTTTTAAAATTTGATTTGTAGAATGTGATTTTTATGGCTGTCTCAAGCAATTGTTACAGCAGCACCTAGAAGCATCTGATGACTCTGAACTAGCAGAAGTGCATGGGTATGCCATTTCACATCAAGAATGGAAGTTTAGATCCTTCTGTAGTTCATAAGCATGATGACTGGATTTTTCACCAGCATGTGTGAAGTATGCTTTCCCAAAACCTTGTTACAACATCAGCGCATTACCAATTTAACAACAAAAAATAGAACGTTTTCTTCTCACATGTTGACTTTGTGTGTTTACACTGTCAACTACATATGATGGGGCAGGTCCTTTTCCCCGTAACTTGTTTTTACAAACACAATATGGTAGTGTGGAGGGAGCGATTCTGTTTTTGAAACAAAACAGGTGCTCATAAATCACACCCTTGTACATGAAAACTACACGTCTGGATGGGAGTGGTGGGTGGGGCTGTTGTTCACTTGAAAATTCCATGATTACCTGTCCCCACGGCCATGCGCTGATTAGCTTTTCCCTTCCATTTCAGCTGTCACCCTGTGAGTGGAAGAGTTCATGTTAGCAGTTGGGAATTTGAGAGACTTCTACATAGAGTTCTCTGAGATGGGAAATCTGAAATGCTGTGGACACACAAGTTCCTGTAAGAGGAGAGGAACTTTCCCCCACCCCTGCAGGGCCTAGGGAGGCATGAGAAGTTTATAGAAACTGAGTCTTGGTGAGGAAGGATGTGAGCAGGAAGGTGCTTGCTCTGTGCAGGTGCAGTCACTACCCCATCTTAGGCAGGCCTGAGTTCACCTTGATCACATTGCTGTCGGAATTAAGATTCGTGAGAAAGTGAGGGTCACTATCTTCATTGAGTCATCCACTGAAGCACCTGCCCAGATGCCACATCCTCAGCTAATTCCTGTTCATGTTCATCCAGGCTTGGTCAGTGGAAGGGAAGTTTATTCCTGGCACAGCCATCATGCAGCAGTTGGTTTAAATGTTGAGTCGTAAGCCAGCTTGGGAGCCAAGCTGACCACTGGGAACTTGGAGTAGTCAACTGGCCAGGAAGGCTCACCATGAGGCTGCTGACAGTGCGAAGATGCTGGGGGAGGAGGGCACACCATTGAACTTGACTTTTGCAGAGGCTTGGTTTGGAAGAAACTGTCATATTTTGGGTCAGGGAGGGATGAAAACCTGGAGGAAGGAAGTTGTGTTAAGATTTGAGGTTCTCTGGAATCAACCACATCTTCCAAAATGTTATAGGTGTGAACCACGTGCACGCAGCCCAGATATGTTCCGTGAGAGGGAAAGGATCATCCTATGTAAAGAACGAAGTGAGTCTCTGTTTCACTTCCCTAAAGCCATGCAAGTTCCTTGTCTGCATTCAGCCACTACCAAGAGTCCGGCTTGTTCTTTGGAACATTTAATGAGTGGATACTAGTGCACTTAGAAGGAACTAGTCTATTTAAGACTTTACCTGAATTCAATCATGTTTAGCCTTAAAACATAACAGAGACCATATTAACTTTTGAACCTCTGAAAACCAGGCACTGAGGCATAGAGAGGTCTATACAACATGGCCAGGTACGTAGAGCTCCTCAGTGGGATTTGCACCCAGCCGGTGAGGTTCCAGGCGCTGTGCTGTTGCTCACTGGGATACGTAGTCTCTATTGCCTCATATAAAGGCAGGTATTTTCCCAGACATCAGTCTGCTGGGTTTTCAGCGCAACCCAAACTGCAAGCTCTTCCTAGAGCCCAACTCAGATTCAGGTGGTTTCCTGTGGAGTTGCTTCAACAGGGGCTCCAAAGTTTGAACTCTAACTAAATTACTAAGAATTTCTCTATGGAATTCTGGCAGCAAGATATCAATAGTTGTCTCTCCTGTAATACATTTGGAAGCAATGTTCCATCCAAGATCAGAGAGTAGTACCTGAAACGTCAGCACAGTCTATTCTATTGCTGGACCAACGCAGTGGGTCAGAAAAGTCCACAACTGGCCACACAACCGAGTTCATCCAGATAAGCAATCAATGGAAAGTACTGTGGAAAGTCAGTGGAGTTCATTCAGTTATCATGATTCTGGTTGGATCAGTGTCCCATTTTTAAAAGAAAACTGTCCTATTTACTGTCTCTCTAGTTTTCTTTCTCAGAATATTATGCACTAAGAGTCGTGGAGAAGGCAGCTTTTTCAGACTGACTTATCTCACTGAGCAATATACATTGACTGCCAGCCCCTGACTTTGAGGTCACCCCCATGGACACCGCTTCCCCTTCCCACCCTTTCCTTGCAAGGCCTTATGTTGGCCCTCGTGTGAGCTGCTTCCTGTTACATGCATCTGTATAAGAGACCACCTGAGCAGACTTAGTGTGAGCAACAAGGTTGTTTATTCACTTGGGTGCAAGTGGGCTGAGTCTGGGTCAGCAAAGGGTGGTGAGATTATCATTGGTTCTTACAGGTTTGGGATAGGTGGTGGAGTCAGGAGCAATTTTTTTTGTGTGGGCAGGGGATGGATGTACATTCTCAAAGGTGGAGAGGATGTTACAAAGTACATTCACAAGGGCGAGGAGGGTGTATTGTCTCAAGAGCAGGGAGGTATGTTACAAAGTACATTTGCAAAGATGGGAAATATCGCAAAGTACATTATCACAAGGGTGTGGGAGTGTCACGATGGCTTGACCATGGTGCGGCTAGCTCAGAAGACCTTGCATTCCTGTCTTTTTATGTTAATCATGAAGAAATAAAATGAAAAAGTCATGAAAACTTGGGGTGAAAATTTTGGGGGCCGAATGGAGGGGTGATGGGCAACATGTCTCAGGGCTGATATGAGCGGGATTAAGGGTGGCATGGGAACCTAAAGTGGGAGAGATTAGACTGAAGTAAGATTTTGGGGTAAGGGGTGATATTGTGGGGTTGTTAAAAGCAGCATTTCTCATATAGAGTGATTAGTGATAGCCTAGAGGTGGTTTTGTAGGAATTGAGAGATTAATGGGAAGACACAAGGCCTGAATAAGAGAAGGAGAAAGATAGGTATTAGAGGACTAACGATTGGAAGAAGCCAGGATACCAAGTTAGAGTGGCCAGGTGGGTCCACAATAATTAGTTGCTCAATTAGCAAGTTTTGAGCTCTGTCTTTGAGTTTTTTTGATGTTAGTATGTACCAGGCCAGATTGATTTCAGTGAAAACAACACTCTTCATTAAGAAATATACAGAGTTCTCCTTTTTCAGCACTGAGTAAATCAAGGCCTCGGTGGTTCTGGAAGACAACTGTAGCTAAAGAGTCAACCTGGGCTTGGAGGACAGATACAGTTTGTGATGTATCTGTAATGCTAGCAGAGAAGTCATTAGAGAGGCTGCAGAATATTGTGACAGAGGTTGAGGTGCCTGCTATTCCAAGTACAATAGTGGAGGCAGAAAGTCCTACACCCACAAGTAAAGGGATTAGTGGGATGACTCTTTTTACCGTGTTGGTGTCATGAGGGAGACAGGCAGTTGTTCATTCCGATCTGCAAGCTGGATTTTGGGGTAAGGAAGACTAGAGTACATGTGCCTGTTCTGTTGGCAGGTAGGTGGTGGAGCCACATAAAAAGAAGAGACCTTGTGTCAGGCAGAACTGGAAATGTAAAGTGAAAAGGTGAGAGGGTGTACTGAAAGAGGAGTCCTGCACCCCAAATCCTAGAGATCCAGCAAGGGCAGCAGCCATTAGAAGTTGTAATGGGGATTGATGATGCAACTGCGTACAGGTAGAGGTTTGGTTCTCACGGTGTATGAGAAAGCGCATGGTGTCTATGTAACCTTTCACAGCTCTTCATGGGGCTGGGTATAAGCAAGCAAGAGGAGGGGCCAGGAGGAGAGTCAGACGAGCAGGGGAAGGGTAGCCAAGGATGGAGATGCAGGGTAGGTGTCTTCCTAAACAATAGTGACTGCTAATGTTTTTTTAGTTTGTCAATAATGATAGTGAGAAAGCGCATGGTGTCTGTAACCTTTCACAGCTCTTCATGGGGCTGGGTATAAGTAAGCAAGAGGAGGGACCAGGAGGAGAGTCAGACGAGCAGGGGAAGGGTAGCCAAGGATGGAGATGCAGGGTAGGTGTCTTCCTAAACAATAGTGACTGCTAATGTTTTTTAGTTTGTCAATAATGATAGTGAGAAAGCGCATGGTGTCTATGTAACCTTTCACAGCTCTTCATGGGGCTGGGTATAAGCAAGCAAGAGGAGGGCCAGGAGGAGAGTCAGACGAGCAGGGGGAGGGTAGCCAAGGATGGAATGAGATGCAGGGTAGGTGTCTTCCTAAACAATAGTGACTGCTAATGTTTTTTAGTTTGTCAATAATGATAGTGGGCTTATCAGTAATGCGAAGTTGGAATGTTTCCGTCTGAGTTGGTAATGTGTGTGGCTGAGTTCTGGAGATGAAGCGTAAAGGAACGTTTTGACGGTGGAAGGGATTCCTGTAGGCTGTTGTTGGGAGATGCATAAAGGAACAGCAACACGGATAGTTTGTGTGATTAAGGGTCCAAATATGGAGTGGGGAGTGGAATTGACATAAGCAGAAAGGTGCCGTTAAGTAGATGCGGAGAAGTGTGGCAGCTTGTTAGTGCAAAGTGTCTGTGGAGTTCTCACCAACTCTCTCTTGGAGGGGATAAAAGATCTTCGGTGGCAAGGTACACTCCAATTCTTCTATCCTGATGAAGTCCTTTTTTTTTTTTTCTACTCACTTTTATACTTGCCACCATTCTCCAGTCATTCTCTACCTCTCCCTACTTACCTCCAGCATCCTATCAATCTCACCCACTCTCTCCTTACTGCCTCCAATCCTTCTCTAGCAAAGAATTGTCTAGAAAGTAAAGAAGTTTTTCAGGCGGGTAAAGATGAGGACTATTAAAGGATATTCGGAGACAGGGAGACAGGAGAGGTAGCCCAGTCGGCCTGTAAAGCAGGGACGGCTGTGGAAGAGCAGGAAGAAAGGGAAACGCATAGCCAACAATTCTTTGCTAGAGAAGGATTGGAGGCAGTGAGGAGAGAGTGGGTGAGATTGATAGGATGCTGGAGGTAAGTAGGGAGAGGTAGCGAGTGACTGGAGAATGGTGGCAAGTATAAAAGTGAGTAGAAAAAAAAAAAGGACTTCATCAGGATTGAAGAATTGGAGTGTACCTTGCCACTGAAGATCTTTTATCCCCTCCAAGAGAGAGTTAAGGGTGGAGGTTTGAGATAAAACCAGGAGATATCAGTTATGATGGTTTGGAGGAAAAGTGTAAACCTCCAATGTAAACAAGGGCAGGGCATTTACTAGTTGAGAATGGTGAAGAGGAGTATGACTAGACAGAAGATAGTACGGATGACAAGTTTTTGAGGCACAGTCCAAGTAGTGGGGGTGACTACATAAAGCCCTGTTGCAAAAAGTAGGGTAAGGACGAATAGACCTAATAGAATAAAGGGATGTATTAGGCTCATAAGGATTATTATTGTTGTTCAGAAATGCAAGTGAGTTTAAGGGAAGTGTAGGGGAGGGTACTTGCAACTTCCAGGAGGAAGATGAGAGATCAGACTGGCTGTCTGACAGACACAGGTTTATTCTGGAATGGTGAACCCAATGGGGAGGATCCTGCAGGTGGATGGCAGTTGGGGTACTATAGATGACTAAGTAGGGTCTGGTCCATCGAGGTTGTAGAGTTTGAGGGGTCAAGACTCTTAACAAGAACTGATAGTCTAGCTAGAGTGTCTTCATGTGGCTGGGAATCTGGAGTAGGCAAGAGAAGATTAGCAGCCTGGCGAATTTCCTGTCTAGCGTGCTGGAGGACTGGAGGATAGTTGCTTAGAGGGCTGGTGTCTGGCACGAGGTTGGGGCCCGACAAGAAGGTATGTCCATATAAAAGTTCAAATCAACTATACCCTGTAGCTTCTCGAGGACAGGCTCTAATTCCAAGGAGGGCAGATGGTAAAGATACTATCCAGTCTTTTTTAAGTTGGAGGCTGAGCTTGGCGATTTGTGTTTTTAAAAGACCATTAGTTCTTTCTACCTTTCTCAGAGACTAAGGACGGTAGGGGGCATGAAGTTTCCACTGGATGCCGAGGGCCTGGGAGACTGCTTGAGTGATCTAATGAAGGCTGGTCCATTATCAAACTGTGTAGAGGTGGGAAGGCTAAACCGAGGAATTATATCTAACAGAAGGGAAGAATGAGAAGGCAGTGGCCTCCTCAGACCCTCTGGGAGAGACCTCTACCCATCCAGTGAATGTACCCAGACCAAAAGGTATCTTAGTTTTTTGATGTGGGGCATATGAGTAAAGTCACTCTGCCAGTCTTGGGTGGGGGCAAATCCTCAAGCTTGACGTGTAGGAAAGGGAGGGTGCCTGAGATATCCCTGAGGGGTGGTAGAGTAGCAGATGGAGCACTGAGAAGTAATTTCCTTGAGGATGGATTTCCATGATGGAAAAGAAATGAGAGGTTCTAAGAGATGGGCCATTGGCTTGTAACCCACATGAAAGAGGTTATGAAAGGACCTTAAGATAGAATGAGCCTGTGAGGCAGGAAGGAGGAATTTTCCTTGATCCAAGAACCATTTGCCTTGAGTAGGAAGGGA
This sequence comes from Macaca fascicularis, assembly GCF_037993035.2. Classification (NCBI taxonomy): domain Eukaryota; kingdom Metazoa; phylum Chordata; class Mammalia; order Primates; family Cercopithecidae; genus Macaca; species Macaca fascicularis. Next base: position 128,155,228 of record NC_088385.1, on the reverse strand, counting down.
TTGATAGGTAATAGTTTCAGTGGGAGAATAGGTGGGAGTGATAGACACGAAGGAAAAAAACTGACTGTGAGGGACAGATGTGGGAATACTAGCTGCTGCTTTTGCTGCATTATCAGCATAAGTGTTGCTTTGAGCAGTGGGATCTGGGTGACCTCTGATGCCCCTTGCAGTGAATGACTCTGGCTTCCTTGGGCAATAGAGCAGCCTTAAGGAGGATTTTTATTAAAGAAGTGTTGATGATGGGGAGGACCCTTGTGTAGCGAGAAAACCTCTTTCTGCTCATATAACAGCATGGTGATGTAGGATGTGGAAGACATACTTGGAATTAGTGTAGATATTGACACGTAGTCCCTTTGCAAGTGTGAGAGCCCAGGTTAAAGCAATGAGTTCAGCTTGTTGAGAGTCATGAAAGGTGGTGGAAGAGGGCAGGGAAGTAGCTTCAATGACAAGATGTGGAAGACACTACAGCATAGCCTACCCTTGCTGGTGGCTGACGACTGGGCCTTGAAGAACTACCATCAATAAACCAAGTGTGGTCTGGATTAGGTGCCGAGACCAGCTTGGTTGTGGAGAACCTAACCCAGAGGCACTAGAGGAATTAAGACAAAGACACATAAATAGAATGCAGAGTGGGAATCAGGAGGGCTGATAGCCTTCAGAGCTGAGAGCCATGAACAGAATTTGACCCACATATTTGTTGACAGCAAGCCAGTGATAAGGATTATTTCTGTAGATTATAGGTTAGCTAAAAGCATTCCTTATGGGAAACAAAGGGACATGCTCTGGTTTGTTATCTGCAGCAGGAGCATGTTCTTAAGGCACACACTGCTCATGCTATTGTTCGTGGTTTAGTAACGCCTTAAGCGGTTTTCCAACCTGGGTGTGCCAGGTGTTCCTTGCCCTCATTCCGGTAAACCAACAGCCTCCAGCGTGGGCGTCATGGCCATCACGAGCATGTCACAGTGATGCAGAGATTTTGTTTATGGCCAGTTTCTCATGGCCTGTTTATGGCCAGATTTGGGGGGCTTGTTCCCAGCGATTAGGAACAGGAAAGAGGGAAATATGGGGAAATGGGGAGGATGCCATATAGATTAGAGAGATACAGTTATGAGGTTCAGGTTTGGTGCTAGGTGTAAGGTGAGAGACCAGGTTGAAGTCTGTGCCAGGAGCAATGGTAATTGTGAGAGTTTCAACCAATAGTGAGTATAGTTGGAGGAGTCAGTGGGGGCAGAAAATATATGTGCCAAGTATAAAGAAGCAAATAGATTTTGAAAGTTATGAGAGCTGTAGAGGGTAAGTGGGGCATGGTTTGTGATCTCGAGGGCCTCTAGAAGTATCGAAGTGGTGGCTGCCACCACACGTAGACATGAGGGCCAGCCTAGAACTGTGAGGTTAAGTTGTTTGGGTAGGAAGGCTACAGGTTGTGGGTCTGGTTCCTGTGTAAGAACTCTTGACTGCATAACTTTGTATTTCAGCCTATGTAAGAAGACAGATTGGGACAAGTTAGGCAGTGCTAATGTGGGAGCTGTTTCTAGGGCTGTCTTTAAGGAACAAAAAGAAGAAAGGACTTAAGGTCTATGGGATCAGTCAGGTTTCCCTTTGTGAGTTTATATAGTGGTTTAGTTAGGACCGCAAAACCTGCTATCCAAAGGCGAAAGTATCCAACCACACCAAGGAAGGAAAGGAGTTGTTGCTTTGTAGAAGGGGTTGGGATTTCAGAGATTAGCTGGACACGATTTAGCAGGGAGAGCATGTGTGTTTTGCTGAAGGACTATGCCGAGACAGGTAACGGATGGGGAAGAAATTTGGGCTTTAGAGGGGGATACGTGATACCCCTTTGAGAATATATGTTGAAGGAGCAGGAGGGTGTCCTGTTGGGAAGATTCATAAGAGGGGCGGCAGAGGAGAAGGTCGTCCATATATTGAATAAAGTGAGAAACAGATGGATGGAAAGAAAGTAGATCATGAGAAAGCTTGACTGAAGTAACGGGGGCTGTCTCTGAAGCCTTGAGGCAGTACAGTCCAGGTGAGTTGCTGAGATTGGTGGGTGTCAGGGTCAGTCCATGTGAAAGTCCCTTGATGAGGGGTGCAAAGGAATAGTGAAGAAAGCATCTTTGAGGTCGAGGACAGAATAATGAGTTGTGGAGGGGGAGGTATTGAGGATAGGAGAGTATATGGTTTGGCACCACAGGATGGATAGGTAAGACAATTTGGTTAATAAGGCAAAGATCCTGAACCAACCTGTAAGATTTGTCTGGTTCTGGACAGGTAGGGTAGGGGAGTTGTGAGGAGAATTTGTAGGCTTTAAAAGGCCATATTGTAACAGGTGAGTGATAACAAGCTTTAGTCCTCTTAAAGCCTGTTATGGGATGGGGTACTGATGCTGAGCAGGGTAAGGGTGATGAGGTTTTAATGGGATGGTAACGGGGTGCCTGATTGGTTGCCAAGGAGGGAGTAGAGGTATCCCACACTTGTGGATTAAGGTAGGGAGACATGAGAGGAGGATTCAAAGGAGGCCTTGAATCGGGCAAAAAGGCAGCAATGAGATGTGGCTGTAGTCCAGGAATAGTCAAGGAAGCAGAAAATTTAGTTGAAATGTCTTGGCCTGATAAGGGAATTGGGCAGTTGGGGATAACTAATAAAGAGTGAATAAAAGAATGTTGTCCAAGTTGGCACCAGAGTTGGGAAGTTTTAAGAGGTTTAGAAGCCTTGCCGTCAATACCCACAACAGTTACAGGGCAAGGGAAATAGGCCCTTGAAAAGAAGGTAACGTGGAGTGGGTAGCCCCCGAATTGATTAAACAGGGGAAGGATTTACCCTCCACTGTGAGAGTTACCCAGAGCTCAGCATCCATGATGGTCCAGGGGGCTTTCGAGGCGATTGAGCAGCATCAGTCTTCAGCCACTAAGCCAACGAGATCTGGGAAGTAGTCAGCCAAAGAACATTGGATGTGAGCTCCAGGAGCTTTAGGAGTGGCGACGATGTGAGTTGGACAGTCTGACCTCCAGTGGAGGCCCGCACAAACAAGGCATGGCCTAGGAGGAATCCTGGGCTGCGGGCATTCTGAGGCCCAGTGGCCAGGCTTTTGACATTTGAAGCAAGGTCCAGGAGGAGGTTTTGAAGGAGCCCCTGGGAGCTGTGGCTTGGATGTTCTGTTTTCTATGCTGGAGATGTGGTTGTGGGTTGTCTTACAGTGGAGGCAAGTAGCTGTAACTAAGAGATACATTGCCACTTGGCAGCTTCTTTTCTGTTACTGAACACCTTGAAGGTGAGGTTGATTAAATCCTGTTGTGGGGTTTGAGGGCCAGAATCCAACTTTTGGAGTTTTTTTCTAATGTAAGGAGAGGATTGGGTGATAAAATGAATATTAAGGATAAGGTGGCCTTCTGGTCTCTCTAGGTCTAGGACTGTAAAGCGTCTAAGGGTAGCTGCTAAGTGGGCCATGAAGTGGGCTAGGTTTTTATCTTTACCTTGGGTTGTTTCTTTTAGCTTGTCATAATTAACAACTTTGTATGCTGCGTTTTTGAGCCCCTCGACTAGACAGGAGACCATGTAATCTCGCCTAGCTATACCTGGGGAGTCCATCTGGTATTGCCAATGGGGATCCTCTTGGGGAACTGCCCTGGTGTCCTCTTGGAGGCCTGGCTCATGAAGCTGGCGGCTGTCTGCATAGGGCTGGGCTAGAAAATAAACTCTTTCTCTTTCTCGTTCATCTGGGGAGATGGTAGAGGTCAGGATGACATTTAAGTCACGCCAGGTTAAATTGTAGGACTGAGATATTGGAATTCCCATATGTATTTAGTGGGAGGTCGGATGAGAAAGAGCCTAAAAGCTGGCTGATCTGGGAAAGGTCTGATAGAGAAAAAGGCACATGTACCCTGACTGTGCCTTCAGCTCCAGCCACCTCTCTAAGAGGACATTTTTGGGCAGGTACGGGAGAGCTAGTCATGGAATGAAGCTGTGAGCCAGACCTGGTGTGAGGAGGGAGGTAATAGAAGGGTTATAGGGTGAGGGGAGCAGAGGCTGCAGAAGAATTGGGGCCCGATTCAGCCTGGCAAAGGGTGGCCGGGGATGAGGAGAAGAGGTCAGAGGGGTCAGTGGAAAGGAGGATTCGGAGGACTCTGAGCTTGGGGTGGAGACCGAAGGAGCGGACGGGAGAGAAAGAAGGAAAATCTGGAATGAGTCGCATTGGGAGCAGAGACTAGGGAGGGAGCAAAGTGTAAAACATGCCTGGATGTAAGGCACCTGAGACCATTTGCCTAATTTTTGACAAAAATTATCTAGGTCTTGTAGGATAGACAAATCAAAAGTGCCACTCTCTGGCCACTTGGAACTACTGTCAAGTTTGTATTGGGGCCAGGCGGTATTACAGAAGAAAATAGGACGTTTAGATTTTAGGTCAGGTGTTAGTCAAAGGGGTTTTAGGTTTTTAAGAACACAGGCTAAGGGGGAAGAGGGAGGAATGGATGGGGTTAGGTTGCCCATAGTGAAGAAGGTAAGTTTAAAGAGGAAGGTAGAGACACAGAGAAACAGAGGTGAACAGCTACCAGGCTTCCAGTAGGCATCCCTAATTTTGTCTTGGGCTGTAAAGTGGGTGAGCAGCCAAAACAGGAGTCCCCGCAATTGACCTGCCACCAATGGAATGTGGATGAATGATCAAGGCAGGCATCCCCACGGTGATCAGACACCAAGGGAAGACCATCTTTCCAAGTCCGTGACTGACATCGGAGTTTTTGAATGCATGGATAAAATGTATCTCCTTTTTGTCTCTACCAGAAAGGGAAACTGAAATTGAAAGGATAGAGATTGAAGGGAGTCAACAGAGGCTAGGTAGACAGCGAAAAAAACCCTTACCCAAGTGCGAAGAACCACTTACCGATTTGAAATTGGTGAGATGGTCTTCGGGCTGGCTGGTCCGGTGACCTGAGGTCGTAGGTGGATCTCCTCATGGAGGGAGCGTGAGGACAGGGGACTGGTCTCCCGAAGGAGTTCTGTCCTGGGTCTTCAGCACCAAATGTTACATGCATCCTTGTAAGAGACCACCTGAGCAGGTTTAGTGTGAGCAACAGGGCTGTTTATTCACTTGGATGCAAGTGAGCTGAGTCCAAAAAAAGAGTCAGCAAAGGGTGGTGAGATTATCATTGGTTCTTACAGGTTTGGGATAGGTGGTGGAGTCAGGAGCAATTTTTTGTGTGCAGGGGATGGATGTACATTCTCAAGGGCAGGGAGGATGTTATAAAGTACATTCACAAAGCTGGGGAGGGTGTATTGTCACAGGGCGGGGAGGAATGTTACAGAGCACATTCACAAGGAAGGGGAATATCACAAAGTACATTATCACAAGGGCGGGGGAATGTCACGATGGCTTGACCATGGTGCGGCCAGCTTAGGGGACCTTAAACTTCCCATCTGCCCAGGCCCTTCAGACATACCCCAGTGGCAGCAAGGCCTCCACCAGGGACACCACGAGCCTCCAGCACTGAGGTCTTGCAGCTGCGCCCCAACTATTAAACTTCCCAGTAACCCTTCAGCCACCACTCAGCCCGTCCTGGGAGTCCTTGATGGACAGCAGCATGCAGCCCCCACCTCTGACTGCTGTTTCCAGTTTGGAGATCTGGTAGCCCAGCTCCAGCTCTAGCCCTAACCTCTGCTCCAGGGCCCACCTGCCAGGGCAGCCCAAAACACACTCAGCTTTGGAGGTTCATCATCTACAAATTCCATCTTGGTCACCCCCACTAGCAAGCACCCAGATGTTCTTTGTTGTCCCTCCTTCATCACCCTGGTTCCCCCACTGCCTCTGGCTCTGTAGCTGCTTCTTACGCCCCCAGCATTGGGAACAGTGTTCGGCCCCACACTGAGCAGCCCTGCTCCACGTTGGGCAGCACAAGCCCAGTTCCTTGAGGTTGGCAGTTTTAGCGGCACTCATGGGCTCTGGGAGCAGACTGGTGACCCCAGATCTGAGTTCCAACTTTGTGTCAGTCAGCAGCTTAGCCGGAAGGAGAGAGGTCTGAGCACCACACACCCTATGGGGGAAGCTTCCGCCTGAACAGGTGGGGCTCCTCTAGACGGAGGACCCCATGGTGACCCAGGGACTGGGAACAATTGTCTCTTTGGAGGCACTGTTGTCCCTCCTTTGAGTCACATCCCTGGAGAGTCACCCAAGCAGAGACCTCTAATTCTAACTTGGGGGCCCAGGGCCACCAAAAGCAAGGCAAACCCTAGGCACAAGTCCAGGCCAGGCTCTAATGCTAGCAACCTGCTTCTCTGGGCACAGAGAGGAAACCTCAACTCTGCGGCCTCCCGGGACCCTGTCGAGGGTTCTACTGGTCACAGAACTCCAGGGTTGTCCACCAGCTCTTCCTCCTCCAGACTGGGATCCACTCGCTTTGGGTCCAAGAGGGGAATGCAGGACTCAGAGGAAATATTCCTGGAGCCAGGGTCCATCATCCTCCCAGGATAAAACTGGTGTTGAGTGCCATTTTTTAATTTCTTTTTATTTGTACAAATTTATGGGATATGTGTGCAATTTTGTTACAATCATAGATCGTGCAGTGGTCAAGTTGAGGCACTTGGGGTATCCATCACCAGAGAAATGAACATTGAATTTATTAAGCAATTTCCCATCATCCCTTCCCTCCACACCCCTCACCCTTCAGAGTCTCCATTATCTATCATCCCACCCTCTGCATCCATGTGAAATTGCTCAATGAACTCACAGAGACTGAGACATAACTTAGTACATAGACTTAGTAGCATGCAGACAAAGGTAATGTACATGGGTGATAAGAGAACCATTTCTATAGTTTCACAATGTTTCTTAGTGAGGAACACTGAATTTCTTAAATTACATTTCTACTATGTGTTTTTTATTCGATCTTAAGAAATTGTTAAAGTAGCACACCTACAAATGTCTGGTGACTCAGTAACAGCAGAGATACAGAAGCATGGCTTTTCTAATGAAGAATGCAATGGCAGATCCTTCTGTAATTCACCAGCATGATGATTGAATTTTCACGGACACATGTGAGATGTGCCGCCTCCAAATTTTTTTTACAACAGCACGTTACCCATGTCACAATAACAAATAGAAGGAACTTTTTATTTTCAAATGTTCGCTTTGTGTGTGTCCACACTGTCAACTATATAGGACAGGGCAGGTCCCTTTTCTCCTGTAACTTGTTTTCATAAATAGAAAATAATAGTGTGGAGGGAATGATCCTGTTTTGAAACAAAACAGGTGCTAGAAACCACACCCTTGTACCTGTAGCAATACACATGTGTGGATCGGAACAGTCGGAACCCAGAGCCAGGCTGTGTTGTGTGTTTCATCATCCCTGGGTGACCTGTCACCAAGGCGATGCGCCGATTAGCATGTTGTCTTTTATTCCATCTGTCACCCTGTGAGTGGAAGAGTTCACATTAGCAGTTGACAGTTTGAGGGACTTATCCATAGAGTCCTCCAAGATGGGAAATGGAAATGCTGTGGCCAGGCAGTTCCCTCTTAGAGGACCTGTCTGGATATGCATTGTTTTGGGGCTGCCCACATTCGTGTCCTCAGATAACAGCACTTCCTCCCCTCTCCTTGCAATTAGAGAACATCTGCTTCTAAATACCAATTGTGGTTCCAACTGGGGTCATCCGTTTTAGCACTCTTCCTACAATCACCTGAGACACAGGTATACTGTGAGTCCCAATCCTGGCCAAACATGGTACTTTAGTCCATGACCCACGATCACCTGAGACAAGTATACTATTGAGAGGTGACAACATGCTAGCAGCCCTCGCTCTAAGTGCCTTCTTGGCCTTGGCGCCCACTCTGGCGGCGCCTGAGGAGCCCTTCAGCCTGCCACAGCACTGTGGGAGCCCCTCTCTGGGCTGGCTGAGGCCGAAGCTGACTCCCTCTGGTTGCAGGGAGGTGTGGAGGGAGAGGTGCCTGAGGGAACCGGGGCTGCAGGCAGCGCTCGCGGGCTAGCGCGTGTTCCTGGTAGGTGGGCTCGGCGGGTCCCGCACATGGAGCAGCAGACCCTCTCTGGTGGCCCCGGGCAGTGAAGGGCTTAGCACCTGGGCCAGCAGCTGCAGAGGGTCCGCCGGGTTTCCCAGCAGTGCTGGCCTGCTGGTGCTGCACTCGAATTCTCGCTGGGCCTCAGATGCCTCCCCGCGGGGCAGGGCTCCGGACCTCAAACCCGCCCTGGCCGAACCCCCGCCCCTCCCCCCACCGTGGGCTCCCGGGAGGCCTGAACCTCCTGGATGAGCGCCACCCCCTGCTCCGCGTCGCCCAGTCCCATCAACCGCCTAAGGGCTGAGGAGTGGGGGGTGTATGGCCAGGGACTGGTGGGCAGCTCCGCCTGCGGCCCTGGTGCAAGATCCACTAGGTGAAGCCAACTGGGTTCCTGGGTCTAGTGGGCACTTGGAAAACCTTTATGTCTAGCTAAGGGATTGTAAATACACCAATCAGTACTCTGTGTCTAGCTCAAGATTTGTAAATATACCAATCAGTACTCTGTATCTAGCTAACCTAGTGGGGACTTGGAGAACTTTTCTAACACTCTGTGTCCAGCTAAAGGATTATAAATGCACCAATCAGCACTCTGTGTCTAGCTAGGGGATTGCAAATACACCAATCAGCACCCTGTGTCTAGCTCAAGGTTTGTAAAACAAACCAATCAGTTCTCTGTAAAATGGACCAATCAGCAGGATGTGGGTGGGGCCAGATAAGGGAATAAAAGCAGGCTGCCTGAGCCAGCCACCAGCAACCTGCTTCCGTCCCCTTCCATTCTGTGGAAGTTTTGTTCTTCCGCTCTTTGCAATAAATCTTGCTGCTGCTAAGTCTTTGGGTCCATGCTGCTTTTATGAGCTGTAACACCTCGAAAGTCTGCAGCTTCACTCCTGAGGCCAGCAAAGACCATGAACCCACCGGGAGGAATGAACAGCTCCAGACACGCTGCCTTAACAGCTGTAACACTCACCGTGAAGGTCTGCGGCTTCACTCCTGAAACCAGCGAGACCACGGACCCACCAGAAGGAGGAAACTCCGAACACGTCCGAACATCAGAAGGAACAAACTCTAGACACACCATCTTTAAAAACTGTAACACTTACCGCGAGGGTCTGGGACTTCATTCTTGAAGTCAGCGAGACCAAGAACCCAGCAATTTCGGACACACTATGTATGAGTCCCAATCCTGGCCAAACATGGTACTGCAGCCCATGACCACAACTCCTGACCTACAAACATAGAACCAAAGTCCAGTTGATTAGAATGCTTCCCCTACAGATGGAGAGAATGGATGAGGACGAATTCTCCTTAAGGATGACAGAACTGTAAAACTATGAGCTTGAAACATGCAAATGATGGCTTTTCCCTCCAGAATTTGGAGAGGAAGTTTCCTCCACCCCTGCAGGGCCTAGGAGGCATGAGGAGTTTGTAGAAACTGAGTCCTGGTGAGGAAGGATATGAGCAGGAAGGTGCTCACTCTGTGAAGGTGCATTCACTGCCCTTCTTAGGCAGTGACTAAGTTCACCCTGATCTCATTGCTATTGGAATTACGGTCAGTGAGACAGTGGGGGTCACTGTCTTCACTCATTCTTGCACTGAAGCAACTACTCAGAGGCCCACATCCCTAGATAATTCCCATTCTTGCTCATCCAGGCCTGGTCAGTGGAAGGGAACCAAGGGAGCTTGGGAGCGAAGCTGACCCCTGGGCACTTGGAGTAGTCAACAGGCCATGGAGGCTCACCACGAGCCCCTTGCCAGTGCGAAGATACTGGTGGAGGAGGGCACACCATTGAACTTATCCTTTACAGAGGCTTGGTTTGGAGGAAACTGTCATATTTTGGGTCAGGTGTGGAAACCTGAAGGAGACTGTGTTAGATGTGAGGTCCTCTGGGATCAACCACATCTTCCAAAATGTTACAGGTATGAACCACATGCACCCAGCCCAGATATGTTCCATGAGAGGGAAAGGATCACCCCAGGTAAAGAACGAAGTGAGTCTCTGTCTTTCACTTCCCTAAAGCCATGCCAGCTCTTCGTCTGCATTCAACCACTACCAAGAGTCTGGCTTGTTCTTTGGAACATTTAATGAGTGGATACTTCAGTGCACTTAGAAGGAACTAGTCTATTTAAGACTTTACCTGAATTCAACCATGTTTAGCCTTAAAGCATAACAGAGACCATATTAACTTTTGAACCTCTGAAAACCAGGCACTGAGGCATAGAGAGGTCTATACAACATGGCCAGGTACGTAGAGCTCCTCAGTGGGATTTGAACCCAGCTAGTGAGGCTCCAGGCGCTGTGCTGTTGCTCACTTAGGATATGCTGCCTCTCTCTAAAGCCTCATATAAAGGCAGGTATTTTCCCAGACATCAGTCTGCTGGGTTTTCAGTGCAACCCGAACTGCAAGCTCTTCCTAGAGCCCAACTCAGATTCAGGTGGCTTCCTGTGGAGTTGTTTCAACAGGGGCTGCAAAGTTTGAACTCTAACTAAATTACTAAGAATTTCTCTATGGAATTCTGGCAGCAAGATATCAATAGTTGTCTCTCCTGTAATACATTTGGAAGCAATGTTCCATCCAAGATCAGAGAGTAGTACCTGAAACGTCAGCACAGTCTATTCTATTGCTGGACCAACGCAGTGGGTCAGAAAAGTCCACAACTGGCCACACAACCGAGTTCATCCAGATAAGCAATCAATGGAAAGTACTGTGGAAAGTCAGTGGAGTTCATTCAGTTATCATGATTCTGGTTGGATCAGTGTCCCATTTTTAAGAGAAAACTGTCCTATTTACTGTCTCTCTAGTTTTCTTTCTCAGAATATTATGCACTAAGAGTCGTGGAGAAGGCAGCTTTTTCAGACTGACTTATCTCACTGAGCAATATACATTGACTGCCAGCCCCTGACTTTGAGGTCACCCCCATGGACACCACTCCCCTTTCCCAGCCTTTCCTTGCAAGGCCTTATGTTGGCCCCAGTGTGAGCTTCTCCCCATCTGCGCAGGCCCTTCAGACGTACCCCAGTGACAGCAAGGCCTCCACCAGGGACACCACGAGCCTTCTGCACTGAGGTCTTGCAGCTCCACCCCAATCATAAAACTTCCCAGGAACCCTTCAGGCACCATTCAGCCTGTCCTGGGAGTCCTTGATGGACAGCAGCATGCAGCCCCCACCTCTGACTGCTGTTTCCAGTTTGGAGATCTGGTAGCCCAGCTCCAGCTCTAGCCCTAACCTCTGCTCCAGGGCCCACCTGCCAGGGCAGCCCAAAACACACTCAGCTTTGGAGGTTCATCATCTACAAATTCCATCTTGGTCACCCCCACTAGCAAGCACCCAGATGTTCTTTGTTGTCCCTCCTTCATCACCCTGGTTCCCCCACTGCCTCTGGCTCTGTAGCTGCTTCTTACGCCCCCAGCATTGGGAACAGTGTTCGGCCCCACACTGAGCAGCCCTGCTCCACGTTGGGCAGCACAAGCCCAGTTCCTTGAGGTTGGCAGTTTTAGCGGCACCCATGGGCTCTGGGAGCAGACTGGTGACCCCAGATCTGAGTTCCAACTTTGTGTCAGTCAGCAGCTCAGCCGGAAGGAGAGAGGTCTAAGCACCACACATCCTATGGGGGAAGCTTCCGCCTGAACAGGTGGGGCTCCTCTAGACGGAGGACCCCATGGTGACCCAGGGACCAGGACCAATTGTCTCTTTGGAGGCACTGTTGTCCCTCCTTTGAGTCACATTCCTAGAGAGTCACCCAAGCAGAGACCTGTAATTCTAACTTGGGGGCCCAGGGCCACCAAAAGCAAGGCAAACCCTAGGCACAAGTCCAGGCCAGGCTCTAATGCTAGCAACCTGCTTCTCTTTGGGCACAAAGAGAGGAAACCTCAACTCTGCGGCCTCCTGGGACCCTGTCGAGGGTTCTACTGGTCACAGAACTCCAGGGTTGTCCACCAGCTCTTCCTCCTCCAGACTGGGATCCACTCGCTTTGGGTCCAAGAGGGGAATGCAGGACTCAGAGGAAATATTCCTGGAGCCAGGGTCCATCATCCTCCCAAGATGGACGTTGTGTGAGTGCCATTTATTTATACAAATAAACAAATGATAATTTATAAAGAATTTATTTTACATAAAATGCGTTGTTATAAAATATTTTATTACAAATGATATAATTTATAAACAGTATTTTATTTATCATCAATAAAATGTGATTTATTTTTTGTACAAATTTATGGAATACATGTGGAATTTGGATACACTCATAGATATGTGCAGTGGTCAAGTCAGGACATTTAGGGTATCCATCACCGGAGTAATAAACATTGAATTTATTAACCAATTTCCCATCATCCCTTCCCTCCCACCCCCTCACCCTTCAGAGTCTCCATTATCTATCATCTCACTCTCTGCATCCATGTGAAATTGCTCGATGAACTCACAGAGACTGAGACTCAACTAAGTACATAGACGTAGAAGCATGCAGACAAAAGGTAATATACATGGGTGATAAGAGAACCATTTGTATAGTTTCACAATGTTTCTTAGTGGGGGACACTGAATTTTGTTTTTTTTGTTTTGTTTTTTTTTTTTTTTTGAGGCAGAGTCTCGCTCTGTCGCCCAGGCTGGAGCGCAGTGGCGCGATCTCAGCCCACTGCAACTCCGCCTCCCGGGTTCACGCCATTCTCCTGCCTCAGTGTCCTGAGTAACTGGGACTACAGGTGCCCGCCACTACGCCCGGCTAATTTTTTGTTTTATTAGTAGAAATGGGGTTTCACCGTGTTAGCCAGGATGGTCTCGATCTCCTGACCTCATGATCCGCCCGCCTCGGTCTCCCAAAGTGCTGGGATTACAGGCGTGAGCCACCGTGCCCGGCCTGAATTTCTTAAAGTGAATTTCCACCATGTGTTTTTTATTCAATCTTAAGAAATTGTTAAAGTAGCACACCTACAAATGTCTGGTGACTCAGTAATAGCAGAGATACAGAAGCATGGCTTTTCTAATGAAGAATGCAAAGGCAGATCCTTCTGTAGTTCACCAGCATGATGATTGAATTTTCACGGACACGTGTGAGATGTGCCGCCTCCAAATTTTTTTTTACAACAGCACGTTACCCATGTCACAATAACAAATAGAAGGAACTTTTTATTCTCAAATGTTCGCTTTGTGTGTCCACACTGTCAACTATATAGGACGGGGCAGGTCCTTTTTCTTTTGTAACTTGTTTTTATAAATAGAAAATAATAGTGTGGAGGGAATGATCCTGTTTTGAAACAAAACAGGTGCTAGAAACCACACCCTTGTACCTGTAGCAATACACATGTGTGGATCGGAACAGTCGGAACCCAGAGCCAGGCTGTGTTGTGTGTTTCATCATCCCTGGGTGACCTGTCACCAAGGCGATGCGCTGATTAGCATGTTGCCTTTTGTTCCATCTGTCACCCTGTGAGTGGAAGAGTTCACATTAGCAGTTGGCAATTTGAGGGACTTATCCATAGAGTCCTCCAAGATGGGAAATGGAAATGCTGTGGCCAGGCAGTTCCCTCTTAGAGGACCTGTCTGGATATGCATTGTTTTGGGGCTGCCCACATTTGTGTCCTCAGATAACAGCACTTCCTCCTCTCTCCTTGCAATTAGAGAACATCTGCTTCTAAATACCAATTGTGGTTCCAACTGGGGTCATCCGTTTTAGCACTCTTCCTACAATCACCTGAGACACAGGTATACTATGAGTCCCAATCCTGGCCAAACATGGTACTGCAGCCCATAACCACAACTCCTGACCCACAAACGTAGAACCAAAGTCCAATTGATTAGAATGCTTCCCCTACAGATGGAGGGAATGGATGAGGACGAATTCTCCCTAAGGTTGACAGAACTGTAAAACTATGAGCTTGAAACATGCAAATAATGGCTTTTCCCTCCAGAATTTAGAGAGGGACTGTCCCCCACCCTGCACGTCCTAGGGAGGCATGAGGAGTTTGTGGAAACTGAGTCCTGGTGAGGGGGATGTGAGCAGGAAGGTGCCCACTCTGCAGGTGCAGTCACTGCCCCTTAGGCAGGCCTGAGTTCACCCTGATCACATTGCTATCGGAATTATAGACAGACAGTGGGGGTCACTGTCCCATGCATTCAGTGGAAGGGAAGTTCAATCCTGGCACAGCCATCATGTGGCAATTGGTTGGAATGTCCTGAGTCCTGTGGCACCTTGGGAGGCAAGCTGACCACTGGGCACTTGGAGGAGCCAACTGGCCAGTTATGCTCACCACAAGGCAGCCGGCAGTGTTAAGATGCTGGGGGAGGAGGTCACACCATTGGACTTGTCCTGCACACAAGCTTGGGGTGGAGGAAACTGCCATATTTTGGGTGAAGGATGAAAACCTGGAGGAAGGAGGCTGTGTTAGGATTTGAGGTTCTCTCTGGGATCAACCACATCTTCCAAGATGATGTAGGTGTGAGTCACGGGTGCGCAGTTCAGATGTGTTTTGTGAGAGGAAAAGGATCAATACATGTGAAGAATGAAGTGAGCTTCTGCATTTCACTTTCCTACAGGCTTGCAGGTTCCCTGTCTGTATCCAACCACTACCGAGAGTCTGGCTTGTTCTTCCAAGCAGTTCATAACTGAACACGTTAGGGCACTTAGGAAGCACCAGTCTCCTCAAGGCTTCACCTGAATTCAGTCACGTTTAGCCTTATAAGACAAACAGACACCATATCAATATTTGAACATCTCAGAATAGGGAACTGAGGCACAGACCGGTCTATACAGCACTCCCAGTAGACGGCTCCTCAGCAGGATTGAAACCCAGCCAGTGAGGCTCTACGCACTCTGCTCTTGCTCACTGGTACCTGCTGCCTCTCTATATCATCTCTGAAGGCAGGTATTTGCCTACACAGTCTGCTGAGTACTAAGTGCAACACACACTGTGGGGGTTCCCAGAGCTGGACTCAGATTCAGTTGGATTCCTGTGCAGATAGCAAAAAAGGAGGACACAAGTTTGAACTGTGGATCAATTACTCTAAGTTTCTCTATGATACTTTCCCAGCAAGATGTCTGTCTTGTAATAATTTGAGAGAATGTTGACTCCAGGATAGGAGAGTGTCCTGAGGAGTCGGCATACTTTATTGCTGGCCGCATGCCGTGGGTCAGAAAAATCCACAACTGGCCACACCGTTCTGTGCAGCGGGAAGAACCATCAGTTGAAGATACTGTGGAAAATCAGTTCAGCTCCTTCAGTCATCCTGATTCTGGTTGGTTCGGTGTCCCATATTTAAGACAGAACTCTAACACTGTTATGCTATGGTCTTCTTTGAGTTCATCTGTGAAAAATCTAAATTATTAAGTCAATCGCTAGTCTTACGACTAGAAAAGAAAGACACATACACTATGTAAATTTGTGACACTGTTCATAGAAAGCAACATCTCGATCTAATGTTACATACTCAGGTGAGTGTGAAACATCATCTGAGATGAGCTCTTCTCTGGGCTCAGCCACATCTCTCAAGATCCCAAGGGAATCAAAAGGTTGAAGTGTGAATCGATTCGCATGAATTTCTCATAAATCCTGCCAACAAGATGTCAACAGCTGCCTTTATCGTCACACATTTGGGGGGCTGTTGCCTCTAAGATCTGACTGTGGTTACCAAGGAATCAGCACCATCTGTTGCTGGTCCCGCGCAGTGGGTCAGAAAAACCCACAACTGGCCAGACAATTGAGTTCATCCCAGAAAACCATCCATTGAAGTACTGTGGAAAGTCAGTAAAGTTCATTCAATCATCAAGATTCTAGGGGGTTCAGTGTCCTGTATTGAAGACAGAACTCTCACACTGTTAAGCCTTAGTCTTCTTGCAGTTCATCTACACACATTTAAAATGAAGTCATTGCTATTCCTGCAACTGGAGAAGTAAAGATGTGTTCACAGTTTAAAGATTGATTCCCTTTTACTGGAAAGCAACATCTGAATCTTCTATTGACACATTTAGCCTCCTATTAAACATCCGCTCAGATGAGCCTCTTCCTGAAACAGTGTTGCCAACCTTGACTAAAATAGTCATTGTGTAGAACGGTTTGAAATTAACATAAACATGGAACAGACATCACAGAAATGTCTCAGATCCTTTGTCCACACTTTTCTTAACCCAGTTTTCCAGTGATGTGGTCCATTTGTAACTCCAGAGCTTACAGCTTGCAGTGAATGCCAAGAATGAGTTCTCAGACAATTCTAGCTGAGCGGGTCGGAGGGCAGCTCTTCTAAGAGAGTCCCCTGCAACCAGAATCCACCCCCCACGTAGTTATTGAAAAGGCTTGTTAAACCACAAACATCCACTGGATGGCTTTTTTGAGGTCTGGTCGTGAGACACCTGTGGCCTTGGAAAAGCACTGGAACCGCATTCTCAGGAGGCTGTTTTCAGCCTTCCCTATCACTCCGCTCCGTGTCCTGTTTTCAGGGTCAAGGAGTTTCATTCTCGTGCACAAATAAGTAACACACAGCACCTCAGTACTTTTCCATGCCCTGACCTCAAATGCCGTGTACATAAGCTTGAATATGCTGCCATGCACCCCCCCCCCCCCCAACAGTAACAATGACCAATATCGATACATTCTTACGAACTGAAGTCAGGAGTTTGCGTGGAGGTTCACTGTGTTGTGCCCTCTATGGGTTGTGACAAACTCCGAATGCCATTCACCACTCATAACGAACTAGCTGCATGCCCAATGTTTCCCCTGCCAATCTCTCTCCCCATTGCCAGAAGCCCCTGGCAACAACTGTCCTGTTCACTGTCTCTAGAGTTTTCTCTCCCAGAATTGTATAGGCCTGGAATCATGGAGTAGGCAACTTTTTCAGATGGCCTTATCCCCCTCAGCAATATTCATTCATTGCCAGCACCTGTCTTTGAGGTCATGCCAGGGTCGCCACTCCCCCTTCCCAGATTTTCCTTGCAAGGACCCATGTCGGCTTCAGTGGGAGCTTCTTCCCATCTGCACAGGCCCTTCCAGCGCCCCCCAGTGTCAGCAAGGCCTGGACCAGGAACACCAGCAGACCCCTGCACTGGAGTCCTGTGGCTCCACCCCACTTTGAAATTTCCCAGTAACCCTGCAGCCACCGCCCAGCCAGTTCTGGTAGAAATCAGGGAAAAAAGCATCCTCCATGCACTCGGCGAAATTTCTCTCCAGACTTCTCAACTGAAGTCTAAAGTTACACTGCAGATAATGTTGCCAAGAATATGGAAAGTCTGCCTCCCATCACCACCTCTGCCAGCCACGGCTTCTGTGTGGTGGGGCCACACGCACTATGGAAAATGACAAAGGGGCTTCTTCAACGGCTGAGGATCGGGACAGGGACGTGGCTCTATTCCTAGGAGAACACAGTAGGTTGTGCATTGCAAGGCGGGAAAGATCAAGTCAGCGGATCCCATGAAGAATCCCCACCCGATTCCCTGCCAAACCTCCTGGGTGAAATAGGCGTCTGATGGCTCCCGAGGGCCTTTGCAAGAAAACAGGATTCTTGCTTAAGCAAATGTAAATGTAAAATCAGGTAAATTATGGCTTGAGGAACCGTTTGGATCATAAACCCCATGTGAAATGCTTTGTATCATCATAGAAATCCATTAGCCTGCAATTGAGCTCTTAATGTTTATCCCCACAAAACAATGAGAATGCTCCATTTGAAAAGGGTCACTTTTGCCTACAGAAGCATGCTTCTCATAACAAGACTGTCCCAGGCATTTCTTACTCTCTAGAACGCAGTTTTGCCAGTGGTGCTTGAGAAAAAACCCAAGGTGAGGAACTCAATGCTAAAAGGAATGACGACAAGACTAAGGGCTCCGGGAATCCAGGGACAGCTGCTCAGTGGACTCCACGGGAGAAGGCAGGGCTCGGGCCCCAGACTGGGCCTGCAGAGGGAGAAGATATAGAGGGATAGAAGGAAGTCACAAGGGTCCCCGTGCCCGGTGAGGGTGGGGATGGGGGAGGATGGATCCCAGGGTTTTAATGTCAGGAGACTCATGACATCATCATTCTCTGAGTCCAGTGATTTTCCTGCTCCTTCTAAGTGGGAAAGAGCAGGGGGGATGGTCCTGGCTGGAGTGACCCTGCATGGACATCTCTGACATTTCTCAAGAGATGGGGGTTCCTTCCTGTTGAAGCTGTGACAGGAGTTGGGGACTGGCGTCTTCATCATGCTGTGCGACAAAGCAGGTCCTTCCATCCTGGAAGCTGGCGAGAGGCAGAGAGTAGGAATCAGGTTTCCGGTCCTCTGAGCTAGACTGGGGGGACATAGTTCAGCAGGGATGGACTCAAGGTCAGGCCAGACACACAGAGCTTCCCAGGCTGACCTTTTTAGGGCTGTACAGAAATGAGTTTCCATCTTCCACCTGCTTTTGGAAGTTGCCTGTCGAGTGCCCTTCTGTAGACGGCACTAGCCAAAGATTGCCTGGCTCAGAAGTGCATTGAAACTGAAGGCAGTGTGGCCCCACCTGGCCACGATGGCTGCTCGAGCTGTAGCTCCCTGGCAGGTGCGAGGGCACTGGCTCCCGTTCAGGGTGAGCTCAGCAAAGCAATGGAGGCGGATCCCAGAGCCTAAGTCACCCTTGCTCCTCCGTTTCACAGCCCAGAAGATGTGGGTTTGAGATTTTCTCTGAAACGGTCTTGGAGTTCTCAGGCCCAGACTCTGAATCCTTGCACTCATGGGGAGCCGCATTGTGGCTGCAGATGTTCAGTGCAAGGGTAGGAATGTGCCCTCCACATTTCGTCTCATCACAGCGCTCAGCCCTGGGCAGCCTGTCTTAGGCCCCATGAAGGTCTCATGAAAACACCCCCAGGCTGGGTTCTAGCTCGAGTGGGCAAAAGTTCCCTCCTCACACTGTTCAGCCTGTTGGACCTTCCCACTGAACGAGGCGTCTTCCCAGGATCTGACCCAAGTCAGAAAGTGGTGAGGGTGGGCTCCTGCAAACACTGGGGTCTTCAGGACCCCATTTTCCTGGGGTCCCTCTGCTCTGATCCTGTCTAGACAAGGTTAATTTCACTTCTCTGTGTACAAGTGCACCCCCTCCCCGACGGCTTCCCTCTGGGCCAAGACACTGTCCTCATTATTGCATCCCTATATCTCATGGTGCCTGGCCCTTGTGCAGGTGCTAAAAAAAATCCTGTTTCCTTGCAAAGGCCCTCAGAAGCCACACATGAATGATGGGATCAGAGCACCCGACCCCACTGCAAGGAGACACCCAGGGAGCGAGTCATGTCTTCCTCATGTTTGTATCTCTAGAGCTGCACCATCCAGCATGGGAGTCGCAACCTGGAGGTGCTGTGTATAACTCACTCATTCATCAGTGTAGTTAATCAAAACAAAATGAGAGGCTCCAAGCCTCAGTCACACTGGCCACATTTCCAGTGCCTCACAGAGTTTGTACCAGCGGCCACCATATGCAACAGCACAGAGAACATTTCCATCCACACAGAACACACTCTTGGGAACCTGCTCTGAGCCTGGCATGGGGTCTGTTCGTGAAACTCATCTAACTAAGAAACCTGTGCATCAAAGTTGGAATTTCAGGTGAATGGGACTGGAGGAAAGAGCTCTAATGATCCAGTGGAAAGGCAGAAGTGAGAAGATGAAGGGGGTGCTCTCTCCTGAGGGTTTGCACCTGTGAGCAGTGTCTTGTTGGAGACTCTCGACTCTACAGAGTCAAAGGAGGGTTGAACAGCCCGAGAGAGAGAGCAGAGTGGTCTTGTGCCATCCAGCTTGACCTCAGCTGGAGGAGGAGGGATGAAGGAGTCTTCCTCTAGAATAGTTGTCTTCCCACTTATGACAGTCTTTAGAGACTCCATTGTCAACAGAAGACATAGTTGAAGCAGGGATGAAGAAGACACTTCGGATTTGGAACAACCCCAGGAGGGACCCAATGGAAGAGGGTGCCTGCAGTGCTTGGGGTTGGTCTGCTGCTTTAGAGACTGAGGAAGTGGGGATGAAATTAGAAAGAGAAACGAAATGTGTATGGAAGCCTGCTTTGTCCTTGTCACTGTCTGCTGGCTCAGGAGGGAGAGGTTTGGTGCCTCTGGGCTTTGAGTGTGCAGTACCTGTCATCATCTTTTCTTGCTGTGGTATTGAAAAATGATCTTTCCCAGAAAACCACATCTTTCCTGCCTTTGCCTCAGCAAAACCTCAAAGCCTTTGGGTGATGTCTGGGAGCACCTCTGGGAAATGTGCACAGAGATTTTGGGTTGGGTTTTGGGCATCGACCTACAATGGATAGAATCTAGGGTACAGGACTCCCTTGCAGGCACCACGGGAACCAGGGGCCAAACACCTTCTAGCGAGTGCAGTTGCGTGGAGAGGCTAGCCCTCTCCGTCTGCAATTCCAGGCTTGTGACTGCTGCCTCCTGGTCTATTCCTGGTTGAAAGGCTGTTCCCTGGGCTGGATGAGGTAAAGAATTCTCCCCTGGGATAACTACAGATGTCCTGGCATCCTAGAAAGGCAATAGGAAAACACATTCCTGAGCACATTTCTGGACCCCAGTTGTCACCCAAATTCCAAATCCTGGGATGAGGAATAAACCTGGATTTACTTCCATTTGAAAGGCCCCAGTCCAGCTGCACCTCGAGACCTTCCCCATTGGAGAGGACGTGTGAAGGGGTGCTGGGCTTGCTGCACACTCTGAGTATCACAGTCTCAATGCCCTCATCCCTGGAATCCTCCAGGCCCAGGACAGAGTCCTTGGCAGCAGGGAAAGGGCTCTCTGCACTCTCATGCCCACTGCTCTGGCCAGATAGCACTGCCCTGCTGCCCACAATCCAGCCTCTACCCTGTGCTCAGCCCTCCCGGGCACGAGGTTCCCTCCCTGTCCTCCCACGGCTTGGAGGAAATCCTGAACGGTCCCCTCAATGCAGGTGGCCAGGATCCCGCCTGTTGTAGACTCCTTGCTACCTCACTTATGAACTAAGGCAGTTTCACAAGTTACGTGACCCCTGAGCTTGTGTTCATTCTTTCTCATGGGCTCTGGAATTGTTGTGAAGATTCAGTGTCTCTCCAGGTACCCAAAGTGATCCCAGACCCAGAAAACAGTTGCCACAGTGAGTTGGATGTAATTCTCTCCCATAGGACCCAACGTAACTCCAGGCTGGTGGGAGGCGCTCCCTGGGTTGGTCTGTTTGGTGAACTGATGAATGAATTGGAGGTGGTGGCAGTGTACCCATGGTGACTGCAACAGTGATTGGAGAATAAGATGAATGGTGGCAGGTGACAAGGAGAAAGGAAATGGGTGTTACGCCAGAGAATGAAGACAGGCCCTGAAGTGGGGAGGACAGAGGGAAGTCCATGTTATGCACAGAAAGTTACGGAGATGGTGAGCTACTCTCAGAGGGACAGGATGGCCCAGGCCACCCTTCCTGGTCACAGTTATGAAATGTGAGGCCTGGAAAAGCGTGTTGGAGATCAGAGGCCGGATACTCACAGATATAAAGAAACCCAGGCCCTGGGAGGAGGTGACTGTAGAGATGAGGACCAAGAGACTCCCAGGATTAGGCTCCATCATCCCAGGAGCAGCAGGAACCCAGGTTCCCACCTGCACTCTAACTCTCCCTGCTGCCCTTTCCCAAGGCCACCCCATTCCCCTTCCTGCAGGAATCCATGCAGCGGGTATGTGCAGATTTCAAAGGGTCTGAGAATGGAGGCAACAGCATGCCTGTCATTGAGTTCCTGTCTCATCTTCTTTCATCCTCTTTCCTTTTCATCCCTCCTTCCATTGTCAAGAGCTTCTCTTTGGAGTCCTACCCCATTCCTTCTTCCCTCTGTTAGGATTGTCATCCTGAAGGACCTGCTCCCACCCAGGTGAGTGAGGTCCTGGGTCTGCATTGTGGATAAAACCTTTCCCAGGCATCCTGCCACTGTCCTGGCGCTGCCCTGGTTGCTGACCCCAGGCCGCAGCCCTGAATCCTGCTGAGCAGCTTCAAGTGCTCCAGGCAGGAAGCTGGGCTGTCCTTAGGAAGAGGTGGGCCCTTCCTGCAAAAGGGGATCCGAGTGAAGTCTGGGTCTGCCCTGGACCCCCTTCACAAGGCTTTGTCTGCACTGGGGGGCTCTGACATGCACAATTCTTCTCTTCCAGAAGTCAGGACATTCTCCCACTGTCCCTGCAGGAGGAAACGTAGAGGACATAAAGTTTGAACAGGAAGAGGAAATGAGAGTGTGTGAGTGTGGAGGGGCAACAGGAAGAGGGGAAGCCAGGAAGGGCACACGGTCCCATTGCTTCCCTCACTTTCTTACTGACGTGTCCACAAAATCAGTGAACTCCATCCGGGAGAACACTGGAGCGGCTTCTCTTAAGGGGAACCCAACAGAGGCAGATGAGAGGACGCTGAGCACCTGTGCAAGCAAGGGGAGGGTGCCCTGAGATTGTCCTGCCACAGCAGAATGATTTTCTTTTTTGTTAAAAAGCACACAGGCCAGTTGGGTTGGGTGATTAGAGAGAAAAAAACAATTATTAGGGGAAAAGAACAAAGAGCTCCAGGAGGCTGTCCATGGGAATGTGCCAGTTCCTGACCCCATCTTGCTGAGGGTCCTGATGGAGGGGCAGGGTCACCTCTCCCACCCCTGTGTCATCAGACCTCCTGGTCTTTCAGGGTCCAGGTGCAGGGGACTCTGTCTTTTCATCAGGGAGCCCTGGAGACCTCTTCATTTTAGTGCATCTTTTTCAACAGTCCAGAGGCCAGACTCCCCAAGGCTGCCTAGGTGAACACCTGGGTTAATTTGCTGCTGCGGGACATTTATAGGCACACTCTGTGGACAGACAGCACCTTCCGCTGAGAGCAGCAACCAGGCCTCAGTGCCCTGTGGATCTGACCTGGGGACGTCAGCGCAAGGTCACCTTCCAGGGCTTGAAGAGCCTTCTGGGTCCTGCACACCCAGCCCAGAGAGCCCCTCCAGACCCCGGCCCCCCACTGCCTCCCCAGTGACCCCTGTGCCTGTGTGTACGTGGCAGATCCCGTACCGACACCCAGGCTGGCCCTGATGTGCAGATCTCACCCAGGTCTAGGGGTGATCTGGAGCTTTACAGGTTTTGGGGAGATCTAGTCAGACAGGAGGCTGCTTCACCTCATTGGCAGTTCATTTTTGATAGAGATTTGGGATTGTTCTGAGAAATGTTCATTTTTAATGCTGGTGGCCTTCCCTACAACTAGTTTTAAAGTATTTTCTGTACAGGAAAAGATAAATCAACAGCAGCCTAAACAGAGGCAGGCCTTGATGCCCTGCTCTGGGCTCTATACTTTGTGCTGCGGTCGTGTTTCCGACTGTGGAAGCCCAGTGCTCCTGAGAAGTTTGTTTCCGGTTTCTGTCCCTGCCCTCAGACTTCCTTACAGAAAGTCCCCCAGCGCCTCTGTTGGCTTCTGCAGACTCTCCTGACCTGTCCCGCGCCCTCTGAGGGTGCCACCCCCCTCACTCTGTGCAAAGTACGTGTCATCCTGTGCTCAAAACATACATGGAGGAACTGGTTTTTTTCTTGAAACCTGACGTTGGGTGCGATTGCCCTCCCCTCCCACAGCAGGCTGCCAGGGTGCTGGTGACTTTCTGTGTGTTGAACTGGGGCTGGTAAGACACGTGGCTCTAAAGAGCAGCAAGGCTGTACACTTCCTGTTTGTGCACCTTATCACGGTAAAATAAGCATCGATTTCACAACAAAACAGAGCAAAAAATCTTTTTTCCACAAAGCCAACTTCAGGCACAGGTTGATTTCTACCCGATATTGAGGTAGGTAGAATGCCAGCCTCCTCCATACTCTTCCAGGGACTAGATGTGGGGACTCATGCTCGCTGCTTTCATCAGGAGACTCTTGGCCCCACCCTAGCAACAGACACTGCAGGGAAGGGGAATGTCAGGCCAAAGGCTCTGGAGAGTGTTTGTCAAAATCTGATGCAATCTTCAGCAGTCTCAATTTCCAGATCTGGAAAGGAAGGTAGCTGAACTCTCATGGTGGGATCTGCGTGGGGTTGAGAAGGACAGAAGGACCCTTGGCTGTTTGGGTGCAGCCGGGGAGAGTGGTAAGAAGGGAGGTGCCATCGGGTTCCTGGAATGCACATTTCACGACAGAGGGAAGGAGCCTGGGGTGGGTGTCTTCAGGCTGTGGCAATGGACAGATCCCTCTAGGAGGAGATGGACTCTGCCTCTGCCCCTGCAGAGTCTAGGGAGGGAGGAGGAGCTTGTAGAGACTGAGTCTTGGGGAGGAAGGATGTGAGCTGGGAGACGCCCAGTACATGCTGGAGCAGCCACTGCCTCTTCCCAGCCAGGCCTGAGTCCAGGCTGCTCAGACAGGTGCTCAGATCTTCAGTCCATGAAGGGAAAGGGAAGAAGGGAGCTGGCAGTCTCCATTGATAGAGGCACCAGAGAACCAGGCCAGCAGCCCTCCTCCCCAGTTAACTCGCCTTCCCTGCTCATAAGAGTTTGTCAGTTACCGTGAAGCTAAAGGCTCTGTCCTACGGGTGTGGCTGGCTCGGGAGTCCTGAGCTCTGAGCCAGTGGGTGTCAAGCAAGACACTAGTCATTCAGGGTGGTCGCTGGAACTTCCAGAAACCTCACCCTGAGGTGGCTCATGGTGTGAAGGTGCTGGGGCAGAAGTGGCGTGGATTGGACACCCTGATCCTTCAAAGTGTCTTCATTTGGGGTCACCTGCATCCTTTTGGGTCAAGGTTTACAACATAGATGCAGGAGGCTGTGTCAGCCACCTCCCGCAGGACATCACCTCTCTCCAAAGCAATCCTGGAGGAAGAGGATTTGGGAAATGGGCTGAAGGAAGCCCTGGTTCAGGCGCCCAGGGCATGATCTAGAGGAATCTGGGCTTCAGGGATCTCCGACTCCAGGAAACGAACTACCTTCCTGGCTCAGCCTAGTCCCTCCTGAGTATTGTGACTCTGGGTAATTCCCTTAGCCCCTCTCAGTTTTAGTGTCCTCAACTGTAAAATGTGGGTCACAGCCCTGCTCTGCCCACTTCATGGGGCTCACATGAGGGTCGCAAGGGATGACAACAGATCCTCTTCAGGAGCGAGAAGTTCCCACCCATGTAAAGGCTGGAAAGTGACTCGTGACTTGTAGCCTCTCTGAAGGCAACCACTACTACGTGTCTCCCTCATTCCCTCAGACATTGTGTATCTGAGCACTTTTCTAGCACTTATGAAGTGTCAGTCATTTTTCCATTGGCTTCCTCTGGGTCTGCTTCTAGGTAGGGTCTGAGTCCAGGCCATCAGGCACCTGCCACTTGCTCTCAGTCACTGAGCTCAGCTGCCCTCCCGAATTGTCTCGTTAGAGTAACGTCCCCACGCAGTCATCGGGGTGTTTGTGTGAAGTGCTCACAGCACCTCAGGACGCCTCCTCCTAAGCCAGCTTTGACTCGGTTGCTCCCCTAGGCAGCTGCTGGAGACGAGTGACCTGGGAAAGGCAAACACCTGCCCACTGTCTCCTGCCCACACCATATCAACAGGGGGCTCTATTTTGAATGTATATTTCCAAACTCATGGCTCATGGGTACAACTAGAAGAGACCATGAAAGATTCCAATTCAGAATATGCCAGAAAAGTGATCTGGGCTCAAGAAAACCCTCCTGGCCATTCCCAGAAGCATCCCGTCAGCATCTGGCCGAAGGCAGGACATCAGCACCTGCCAGCTCCTCCAGTGAAGGCGTCCTGGACCTGAAGCTCTCAGGAGACTGGAATCGTTGCTGTGGTTTGTACAGCAGGGCCTGAGTCTTGGTGAGGAAGGACAGGAGCAGGGGGGCACCCACTCAGAGCCGGGGCAGCCACTGCCTCTTCTCAGCCAGGCCTGAGTCCAGGCTGCTCGGGCAGCTGCTCTGATCAAGAGACACTGAGACCCTGCGAGCTTGCCGGCTTCACTCCCTGCACTGCCCAAGCCCCAGCCCAGCAGGCCACTTTTTCAATGAAAGAATCTGCACTGCCTAGCAGCCCAGTTTGGTCAGTTGAAGGCGAATCTGATTCAAAGTCCAACGGTCACATGGGCAGTTGGTGGGGGACGTCCTGCATTCCGAGTCGGTTGGGAGTTAAACAGGCTACTGGTCATTCAGGGCAGTCCCCCGACCACAGGGATGTCTCGTCACAAGGCAGCCACAGAGTCAAGTGTGGTGGGAGACAGACACACATTTGGACCCCACACATTCAGCAGGCTTCATTTGGGGGAAAGTCATGGCATCTTGGGTCAGGAGTTGAAATGTAAAGCCAGGAGTTGAGTCAGGGTTTGGGCCCTTCTCTTGGGCCAAGCACCTCCTCCAGGCATCAGTGTCTCCCTGCAGCAGCCATGGGGTAGGAGGATTTGGAAAAGGAGTGAGGAGGGTCCTTGGTTCAGAGTCCAGGGCGTGATCTAATGGTCTTGATGCAGGTGAACTCCAAAATGGTACCTTAGGCCGTGAGGGTCCTTGGCTTTGCTCAGGAAACAAGAGCCAGCCAGCAGTGAAAGCCAGCAAGTTTGTGTGAACAACAGTGTCTGCCAAAATAGCTGCTCCACAGACAGAGCAGGCCTGTCCCAGAGGCTTGTAGCACCAGTGTAGTGATGGCTAGCTATATTTATAACCACTCCTAATTATATGCCAATTAAGGGGCGGGCTGTTCACGACTTTCTGGAACAGAACCAGGAGTCCCAGAACCACATGGCAACTTCCAGGTCGATGCCGTGGCATTTGTAAGCTGTCATGGCCCTGGTGGGGGTGACTCAAGCGTATACAATAGAATTCCTAGTCCTAGCTTGTCTGGGACAGTTTCTTCGCTACATCTTGTTTCCATCAGCAGGGCTGTGATAGTTGCTTGGAAAGTGAGTCCTGCTGATCTCCTGCCTCAGTCTCAGGTGTTCAGGGATCTCCATCCCTTGGGAACCAACTAAATTCCCTGCCTGAGCTTCATTACTCATCACCGTTGCTACTCTGAGCACGTCACTGAATCTCTGTCAATTTCAGTGCCACGAACCATAAAGTAAAAGTTACAGCCCCTGCTCTGCGCATCCAGGAGCTGTAAAGTGTTGTGCCCATGCCCATGTGGAACAGTAGGGCCCTGTCCTTCCCCCATCTGTCACCCTCCATGTCTCCTCTCTGGCAGTCACCATTGCTTCGTGTCTTTTTTATTTTTCCTGACGTGTAATCATTGAACACTTAGGTAGGCAGCGCTTATGAAGTAACCGTCATTTTTCTGCGGGCTGTGTCTGAGTTTAGCCTTATAACATGGTAGTACTAAGCAAGCCCTAGTAACATGTTCTCACCCCAGAACAGGGAGCTGAGGACGGAAGGGCTGAGTGACAGTCCCAGGCACACGTGGCTTTGATCTCAGGCCATCAGGCACCAGCACCCATGCTCTGGTCACTGCGTTGTGCTGACTTTCTACACTGTCTCATGTAAAGAAAGTCACTCTTCCCACACAATCCGTCTGTGGGGTATTTTATGCACACCATTTTATGCAGGATCCCTCTTCCTAACCCCCCTTTCATTCAGGTGTCCCCAGTGGATAGTTAGTGATAAGGAGATAATGGATTCCAATAAAGAGTATACATGGGGATGGATTCTTGGGGAAGAAAATATAACCCTTGCCCCACAGCTGTTCAACAGCATCAAAACCGGATCTGGCTAAGGACCAATGCTAAGCCTCAAATATCATCCCGTATAAGCCCCTCTACTGAAGTCCCTGTGGCAATTTAATCATTCAATTTATTCACCAGCGACTGTTGTAGTTTATTCAGTGCATCAGATTTAGAAACAAAATAGTCATATTCTTTTGTATTGAAATATAATGAAATATAATTTACAATCCATAAATGCACCTTTATGAAGGATACAATTCAGTGGTTTTTAGTATATTCTGGTTTTGCCATCGTCCCCACTACCTAATTCTGGTACTTCACCACTCCAAAGAGAAACCCCTTGCCTATGTCAACCAACCCCATTCTCTCCACACACCCTGCCCTGCCAGCCTCTAATCTGCTTTCTGTCTGTGGGTTTTTCTATTCTAGACATTTCATATACATAGAATCATACAATGGGCTGTCTTCTGTGTCCTGGCTTCTTCAGTAGGCGGAGAATATTCACGTTCACCCGTGTTGTGGCCATATCTGGACCTCACCTGTTTATGGTGGAATACCATCCATTGTGGGAGCATAACTCATTTCGTTTTTCCATTTATCAGTGATGGACGGATGCATTATTTTCATTTTTTGGCTACTATCAATAGTGCTGTTATGAACACCCATCTTCAAATTGTCGCATGAATATATGATTTTTATTTCTCCTGGATATATATCTAGCATTGGAACTGCTAGGCCATAATCGTAGCTCTGTAACTGTTTGAGGAACCACCAAAGTCTTTTCCTTTTTATATTTGCACAAGCGATGTGGGAAGGTCCCAGTTTCTCCAATCATTGCTAACACCTGTGTTTGCTTTTTAAATTATAGCCACACTAGTGGATGTGAAGTGCTATTTCAGGGGTTTTGACTGGCATTTCCCTATTAACTAATGATTTTAAACATGTTTTCATTAATTTGTTGCCAATTTGTGTATCTTCTTTAGAGCAGTATCTATGCAAATCCTATTTTAATTTTGAAAATTTGTTAGACATTTTATTGTTGATTTACTAGTGTTCTTTATCTCTTCTGGATAATAGACCCTATCAGATATATGAATTGCAGAAAATTTATTCAACTGTGTGGTGTTGTATCCCTTTCATGATGGTGTTCTTTGAAACACAACAGATTTTAAGTTTGGTGAAGTCCTATTTATTTTTCCTTTGGTTGCTTGTACTTTTGGTGACACATCTAAGAATTCATTGCCAAATGTAAGAAAATGAAGATTTATGCCCTTTTTTTCTGAGATTCATATAGTTTAGCTCTTTCATGTTTTTTGTTTTATGTTTTATCAAAGGCTTAAGCCTTTGATCCATTTTTAATTTTTTTTTTCTGAGACAGAGTTTCCCCGTGTCTCGCAGGCTGGAGTGCAATGGCATGATCTTGGCTCACCGCAACCTCCACCTCCCGGGTTCAAGTGATTCTCCTGCCTCAGCCTCCCAAGTAGCTGGGATTACAGGCATGTGCCACCATGCGTGGCTAATTTTTGTATTTTTAGTAGAGACGGAGTTTCACCATGTTGGTCAGGTTAATCTCGAACTCCTGACCTCAAGTGGTCTACCCGCCTCCGCCTCCCAAAGTGCTGGGATTACAGGCATGAGCAACCATGCCTGGCCTCTTAAATTAATTTTTGTGTATGGTGTGAATTAGGGGTCCAACTTCGTTCTTTGCTTCTGGATGCTCATTGTCCTGACACCATTTGTTGAAAAGATTATTCTGTCTTTGGCCTTGCCACCCTTTTTAAAAATTGACAGTAAACGTGAGGGTTTACTTCCAGACTCATAATTCTATTTCACTGATGTATACATCCATCCTTTCACTGGTACTGCACAGATAGATTATACTACCTTTATATTAAGTTTTTAAGTTGGGAAGTCTGAATCCTTGTTATTTTTTAAGATTATTTTCTCTACATTGAGTTCTATTCCTTTATGAGTTTTGGGATCACCTTGTCAGTTTCAAGGGAGCTGGAATCCTTATAGGAATTTGCTGAATCTGTCAATGAATTAGGGGAATATAACATCTTAAGTATAAGCACTCCGGTCTATGAACATATGTCTTTCCATTTTTTAGATCTTTTAAAATTTATTTAAATGATGTTTTGTAGTTCTCAATGTACAAGATTTGTACTTCTTTTGATAAATTCATTTCTATGTATTTATTTGTTTATTTATTTGAGACGGAGTCTTGCTCTGTTGCCCAGGCTGGAGTGCCGTGGCACGATCTCAGCTCACTGCAACTTCTGCCTCCCGAGTTCAAGCGATTCTCCTGCTTCAGCCTCCCAAGTAGCTGGGACTGCAGGCGTGCACCACCACTCCTGGCTAATGTTTGTATTTTTAGTAAAGACAGGGTTTCACCATGTTGGCCAGGCTGGTCTCAAACTCCTGACCTCAAATTATCCACCCACCTCAACCTCCCAAAGTGCTGGGATTACAGGCATGAACCACTGTGCCTGGCCTCTAAGTGTTTATTTCTGATGCTATTGCAAAAAGAATTGTTTTCTTAATTTCAAGTTCAGATTGTTTATTGCAAGTTCATAGAAATACAATTGATTTGTTTATCAAGGCTTCAAGCCTTGTCAAAGGTTTATTATTATTATTTCTCAATATAGGATTATGCTCAAAGAACCTTGAAATCTTCTCTTATGGACAAGTGGAAGAATAAACTCATATAAACTTTCTGGAAAGCAAGTTGGCAAGTTATCAAGATCCTTAAAATGCACCATATCCTTTGACACAGTAATTCTTGCCCAAGAAATTTTTTTTATTTCATTGTAAGTTGACAGTTTATAATTGTATATATTTATGAGGTGCCAAGTGATATTGTGATTTACTAATATAATGTGGAATAATTAAATCAAGTTAATTGATCTATCCACAACCTCAATTACTTACCATTTTTATGGTGAGAAAAATTATTACCTATTGATTTTGTATCCTGTAATATTGCTGAACATGTTTATTAGTCCAAATAGTTTTTCATTTATTTCTGATGATTTTCTATACAGTGGCATGTCATTTGCAAATTGGGGTAGTTTTATTTCTTCCCTGTCCATTTGTATGCTTTTTATTTCTTTTTCTTGCCTAGTAGTTGTAGCTGGAATTTCCATTACTGTGTTGGGTCAAAAGTGATGAGAGTTGGCCTGGCGTGGTGGCTTACGCCTGTAATCCCAGCACTTTGGGAGGCCGAGGCAGGCGGATCACCTGAGGTCGGGAGTTCGAGACCAGTCTGACCAACATGGAGAAATCCCATCTCCTAAAAATACAAAATTAGCTGGGCATGGTGGCACATGCCTATAATCCCAGCTACTCAGGAGGCTGAGGCAAGAGAATTACTTGAACCCGGGAGGCAGAGGTTGCTGAGAGCCGAGATTGTGCCATTGCACTCCAGCCTGGGCAACAAGAGCAATACTCCGTCTCAGAAAAAAAAAAAAGGTGGGGAGGAAGGGGCAGAGTGGATATCGGGGGAAATTTTTCAGTCTTTTACCATTAAGTATAAAGTAGTGGTGGGTAGCCGGGCGCAGTGGCTCACGCCTGTAATCCCAGCACTTTGGGAGGCCGAGGCGGGTGGATCACAAGGTCAGGAGATCGAGACCATGGTGAAACCCCGTCTCTACTAAAACTAGAAAAAATTAGCCGGGCGCGGTGGCGGGCGCCTGTAGTCCCAGCTACTCGGGAGGCTGAGGCAGGAGAATGGCGTGAACCCGGGAGGCGGAGCTTGCAGTGAGCCCAGATCGCGCCACTGCACTTCAGCCTGGGCGACAGACCGAGATTCCGTCTCAAAAAAAAAAAAAAAAAAAAAAAAAAGTAGTGGTGGGTTTTTCATAGATGCCCTTTATAAGGTTGAGGAAGCCAGCTTCTACTCCTAGATAACTATTTTTATTACGATAGGGCATTGCATTTTGCCAAATCATTTTTTAGTCTATTGAGATGATTATGCTTTTTTTGTTTGTTTGTTTTTCTGGTTACTTGGAGTTTATTTTCTGCTTGGTGCGAGGTGCACAGTTCCAGGTATCAGGAGAGGTCACAAGTACTGGAGCAGTAGGGAGCGGGGCTTTCTCACTCCTTTTTGGTGTCTGCTGTGTTGATGTGAATGAAAGTCAGCTTGCTGCAGCTGCCTAGTCCTACAGGGTGAGGAGTGGGGAGGGAGTCAGGGAGGGACTCTGGTGGCCTAGCGTCTCCACAGGCCTGGGGCTGGTGGTGGCTGCTCAGGTCAGGACGGGGCGTCTAGGACGGGGCTGTGCTGGACTAGCCACTGGGCTGCTTCCTCGGGGTGTCCGGAGCCAGGCCCCAGTTGGTCATGCTGCTGGAGGCCTGGGGGGTTCCGGGTGCTCTACCGACTCCAACACCATGGCCATGAATAGGAGGGTGGACTTCCCAAAAAATAAACTGGCCCACCAGTGACCTGGGTCAGCCTTGGGGAAACCCGGGAGCTGGGGCATGGCTTCCCCAAGGCACTTGGTGCTGCCACAGGAGCTGTTGCTGGAAGCGGAACCCAGGTGACCTGGGCAGCGACCTCTCCCAGGCCTTGGCACACGATCACAGGTGGTGGGGTCAGGGCAGCTGGGCCACAGAGCCCCTTTGCAGAAGAGACCTGGGGAGGCTGCTGCACAATCAAGACGCAGGCACACAAGAGATGATTATGCATTTTTAACCTTGTTTTATTAATATGGCATATTAACATTGATTGATACAAACTTTGGGAATCAACCTTGCATTCCTAAAATTAATCCCATTTGGTCATCATGTATCATTTTCTCTTTTTTTCTTTTTCTCTCTTTTTTTTTTTTTTTTTTTTTGAGACAGGGTCTCACTCTGTTGCCCAGGCTGGAGTGCAGTGGCTCGCCATAGCTCACTGCAGCGTTGACATCCCCAGACTCAGGTGGTCTTCCCACCTCAGTCTCCCAAGTAGCTGGGACTACAGTAGTATGCCACCATGCCCAGCTATACTTTTTTGTATTTTTTGTAGAGATGAGGTTCCACCACGTTACCTGGGCTGGTCTTGAACTCCTGGACTCAAGTGATTTGCCTACCTTGGCCTCCGGAAGTGCTGGAATTACAGGCGTGAGCCACCCTGCCTGACCCTTGTATCATCCTTTTTGTTGTTGTTGTTGCATTCGGTTTGCAAGTGTTTTGTTGAGGATTTTTTGCATCTGTAGTCATTAAAGACATTGGTCTGTTGTTTTCTTTTCTTGCAATGTCTTTGGTTTTGATATCAAGGTACTAAGATTATAGAATGGGTTGTTGGGAAATGATCCCTCCTCTTACATGTTTTAGAAGTTTGTGAAAGACTTAATTCTGTTATAAACTTTTGGTAGAATTCACCAGTGAATCAGTCATGCCCTGAGCTTTGCTTTATGGGGATTTTGACCTTTTTTAAAAAAAAATTAATAACTCAATCTATACCTTGCTATAGGTATATTCAGATTTTCTTTTTCTTTTTCAGTTTTATTGGGTTTTTTGCTTTCTAGATATTTCTTCATTTCATCTAGGTTATATAGTTTGTTGGCATACAGTTGTTCATGGTATTATAATCTTTTCATGTTTTCGTAGGGTTGGTATTGAGTCTTCTTTTTTTCTAGGTTAGTCTAGCTAAAAGTTTGTCAGTTTTTTTGATGTTTTCAAAGAAATTTTGATCATTGATTTTCTCTATTACGTTTCTTTTCTCCATTTTTTTTATTTTCATTATAATCTCTATTCCTTCATTCTGCTTGCTTTGGTTTGGCTTGTGCTTCTCTTTTCAGTTTCTTAGGTGGAAGATTAAATTGTAGATTTGAATTATTTCATGTTTTCTAATATAGGCATTTCCTATATTAAATGCATTTAATATAGGATATAAATATCCCTCAATGCACAGCTTTTCTTGTATCCCTTAAGTTTTGATATTTTGTGTTATTGTATCCATCCATCTAAAGTGTTTTATTAATTCCTATTATGGTGCTTTTGACCCATAAGCTATATAGAAGTGGTGTTGTTTGATTAACCTATATTTTTGAATTTCCTAAATTTCTGCCTATTATTGATTTAATAAAACCAATTTAATAAAATCATTGTGGCCCGAGAGCATAACTTGCATGATTTTAATCACCTTAAATTTATTGAGATTTGTTTTCTTGCCTATCATATGGTCTATTTTGGGGACTGTTTGATGTGTGTTTGAGAAGAATGTGTGTCTTGCTGTTGCCGGATGGAGCAATCTATAGATGCCCATTAGGTTTCTCAGATAGTATTGTTCAAGTCTTCTACTTCCTTGTTGAACTTTTCTGCCTCATTGTTTATCCACTATTCAAAGTTGGGTATTGAAGTCTCCAAATATTATTGTTAAAGTGTCTATTTCAACTTTCAATTCTGTCAGTTTTCCTTCACGTATTTTGCAGCTCTGCTTGTAAGTGCAAAATGCAGTTTTATAATTTATATCTTTATAGTTTTATAATAATTTTGTAATTATTATACCCTTGAAGGATGGACCCTTTGATCCTTATAAAATGTTCTTCTTTGTCTCTAGGAATAATTTTGTCCTTTTGATCTAATATTAAGAAGGACATTCTGGCCCTCTTTTGGTTAATACTTGCTTGATGCATTTCTTCCTATTCTGTTACTTTGATCATCTTTGTGTCTTGAATTTAAAGTTTGACTCTTGTAGACAGCATATAGGTAGATCACATTTTTTATCTGTTCTGTCACTCTCTGCCACTTAACTGAAGTGTATAATCAAAGTCCATTTGATTTAATTATTTATTAGGATTTAGTAAAATACTAACAGGATTGAAATATTCTATTTTGCTATTTTTGTATATGTGGGATGTCTTCTGCTTTTGATATTCCTCCATCTTATATTGTGTTAGGTATTGTTGTGCTGATTTAATCCCTATGCCATTTCTTTTGTCATAATATTTTTGGAATTTTTTTGTTTTAGTAGTTGCCCTGGAGACTACAATTAACATCTTAACTTATAACATTTAAGTATGATTAATTAATTTCAATAGCATACAAACATTTTTCTCCTATACGTGTTCCATGCTCCTTTCTGTATATTGTTATTGTCATATAAAATACGTTTTTATTCATTGTATGCTCAAAAACATAGATTTATATTTGCTTTACATAGTTGTCCTTCAAAACAGATACAGGAAAAATACATTATTTATACATGTTTACTACATACATTACATTTATTTATTTATTTATTTATTTATTTATTTATTGAGACAGAGTCTCACTATGTTGCCCAGGATGGAGTGCAGTGGTGTGATCTCAGTTCACTGCAACCTCTGCCTCCCAGGCTCAAGCCAGCCTTCCACCTCAGCGTCTCAAGTAGCTAGGACCACAAGCTTACACCACCACACCTGGATAATTTTTGTATTTTTTGTAGAGCTGCAGTTTTACCATGTTGCCCAGTCTGGTCACGAACTCCTGAGCTCAAGCAATCCACCCACCTTGGCCTCCCAAAGTGCTGGGATTACAGGCATGAGCCACCACGTCCAGTCCGTACATTTTATTTATTTAGACATACTTTCTCATTTTTACTAACATAACTTTACCTGTGCTCTTTATTTCTTTTTGTGAATTTGAATCACTCTCTTGTCTTCATTTCAGCTGGAAGGACTCTGTTTAGTGTTTCTGGTGGGGCTAGTCTGACAGCAATGAATTCTCTCAAATGTTGTCTATCTGGGAATGCTTTAATGTCTCTATATTTTGATGGACACCACTGCTAGATATAAAATTCTTGGATGACATTTATTTTTCCTTTCAGAACTTTGAATGTGTCATCCCACTGCCTTCTGGCCTCTATAGATTCTTCCTTTCAGCTTTATTGTGGTATAACTAACAAATAGCATTGTTTATATTTTAAATGTACAGTTTGATGATTTGATACACATATGCATTGTGAAATGATTACAACAATCAAGTCAGTTAAGACATTCGTTACATTACATACTTTTTTGAAATGAGAATTATCTACGGTCTTAGCAAATTTCAAGTATACAATACAGTACAATTAACTACAGTCACCATGCTATACATTAGATCCTTAGAACTTAAACTGAAAGTTTATAGCTGTTAATCTTACCAATGATCCTTTATGCATGATGATTTATTTCTTGCTTGCTACTCTCATGATTCTTCTTTGCCTTTTGATTAATTAATAAAGATGTGAGTTTATGCTACTTGGAGTTTATTGAACTTCTTGCATATTTTGATTGTTTTTCATAAAATTAGAGAATATTTTGGCTATTATGACTTCACATATTCTTGCATCCCCTTTCTCTCACTCATCTCCTTCTGGGACTCTCCTTATGTATATGTTGGTATTGCTTGATAGGGTTCCATAGTTCTCTGAGGCTCTTTCCTTTTATTTTTTTTTAACTTACTATTCATCAGGCTAGATAATCTCAATTGACCAATCTACAAATTCACTGAACTTTTTTGCCTGCTGAAATCTGCTGTTCAGCCCTGTTGTGGGTTGAATCATGTTCTCCAAAATGATATGTTTGAGGCTCTCTTACTTAGTCCCTGTAAATGTGGCTTTATTTGGAAATACAGTAGTTGCAGACGTAATCAATTAAGATGAGGTCATCTTGTGTTAGGGTGGGCCCTAATCCAGTTACTGTTTCTCTTATAAGAGCAGGGAAATTTGAACACAGGCACAGAGGAAAGAAGGCCATGTGATGACACAGGCAGAGATTAGAGTGGTGCAGCTACAAGCCAAGGGAAGCCAAGGATTTCCAGCAACCACCAGAAGCTAGAAAGAAGCAAAGAAGAATAATTCCCTAGAGCCTTCAAACAGAGCACAGCCCAGCTGACACTTTAACTTTGGGCTTTTATCCTCCAGCAATGTAAGCAAATAGATTTATGCTGTTTTAAGCCACTGAGATGATTTGTTTTGGTAACTGTAGGAAACAAATACAAACCCCTCCAGTAAATTTGTAGTTGTTGTTTTAGTTTTCAATTCCAGAAATTCTATTTAGTTCTCTTTTGTGATTTATAACTTTATTACTATTTTCTATTTGATGAAACGTAGTTGTCATACTATCGTTTAGTGCTTTATACATAGTTTTATTTAATTCTTTGAATACATTTAAAACAGCTAATATAATCTTTGTCTGATAAATCCAATGCCTGGACTTCCTCATGGATGGTATCTTTTGGTTGCTTTTTATCTCTAGTGTATCAATCAGCCTGTGTTGGAGAGGCCCAAGAGCACTGCAGGTTCAGTGATTCTCTAGGATAAACCACTGGACTCAGTATATAGTCATACACCTGGCTGTGATTTCTTACAGTGAAAGCACACCTAGCAAAATAAACAAGAAAAGAGGTGCATGGGGCAAAGTCCAGAGGAAACCAGGCACAAACTTCCAAGAAACCTGTCTAAACAAATCACACAGGCATAGAAATTTCTCCAACGAGTTGTGACAACATGTATGAAACATTGTCCACCAGGGAGGCTTACTAGGGACTAAGTGCCCACAGTTTTTAGTGGGGACTGGTTATTTCGTGTCCTCTTCCTAGTCCATACCTAAATTCCAGTATCCCAGATAGAAAAATATCTTTGGCACAAACCATAGTGTTTGTAAAAGCAGTTTAGACACAGTGAGTTCCTCTTATCGGAGAATGGGACCCCTGCACATTTTCTAGATACCCAGGAATATGTCAGAACTTTTCACAAGCCATATGATCATCTCACTTCCCAGCTTTCCTTTTAAGCTTTTTAGTTAGTCTTTTGTTTGCCCCAGCTGTAATCCACCACTTCAAGCAGCCAGAAAGTTAAACAATTGCCTCTCATTCTTTTTGACAGTTGTGCCACAGGAAAGGCTTTTTTGCCTTGGACAAACTTCAAGTCAGGTCAAATACAGTCTAACAATGTGGAGTCTTATAGAGACTTCAAATATGACTTCAAATAGTGATAATTATCTGGGAATGAGGCTTTGAGGGAGCTCCAGTCCTATTCTGCTCCCTGCAGTGACTGGTAGGTTGCTGGTCATGGCAAATGTGGGCTTTAATTTTCTGGGTTACCGTGGAACTGCAGATCAGGAAATGGGACTAGAGAAAATTAAACTGCCACAAAACTCACTGCTCTTATTGAGATTCTGCTGGGTTTTTAATAAACATCCTCTGGATTACTACAAGCTGTTGGCTAATTTCTAGAGGTCTAAAAATGTTAATGGTGATAACTTTTGCCAGTTTTCTCATTGATTTTTTTGGAGGAGAGAATTCTTGGAGGTCTTTCATCTGGTGTTTTCTCTAAAGTTATACACTAAATCACATTTTTAAAAAGCTCCTAGGTGGCCGGGCGTGGTGGCTCAAGCCTGTAATCCCAGCACTTTGGGAGGCCAAGACGGGTGGATCACGAGGTCAGGAGATCGAGACCATCCTGGCTGACACGGTGAAACCCCGTCTCTACTAAAAAAAAATAAAAAAAAAACTAGCCGGGCAAGGTGGCGGGCACCTGTAGTCCCAGCTACTCGGGAGGCTGAGGCAGGAGAATGGCGTGAACCCAGGAGGCGGAGCTTGCAGTGAGCTAAGATCCGGCCACTGCATTCCAGCCTGGGCGGCAGAGCGAGACTCCGTCTCAAAAAAAAAAAAAAAAAAAAAAGCTCCTAGGGCCATAATGTATGACTAGTTATCCTTGGAAGTTTGTAATCATCACAATTCAGTGTAAATTGTGTCTCAAAACTCCTCTTGGCCTGGTGTGGTGGTTCACACCTGTAATCCCAGCACTTTGGGAGACCAACGCAGGTGAATCACCTGAGGTCAGGAGTTCGAGACCAGTCTGACCAACATGGAGAAACCCCTTTTCTACTAAAAATTTAAAATTAGCCAGGCATGGTGGCACACACCTGTAATCCCACTACTCTGGTGGCTGAGGAAGGAGAATTGCTTGAACCCAGGAGGCGGAGGTTGCAGTGAGCCAAGATCATGCCATTGCACTCCAGTCTGGATAAAAAGAGCGAAACTCCATCTCAATTAAAAAAAAAACAAACCTCCTCTTGCAGTGGTGTTCATATGATTGAGTTAAATATATGAAATTAAACCTAAAAACAGAAGAGGTTCTCAATTTAGGGAGAATTTCCCTAAAATATTATATTGAATAATAGGATCCAGTTAGTCTGGTTCCTCTTGGCAACATCCTACAATTTAGTTGAGGTTGTTAGGTGGCCTTTTGCTTAGTTGTGTTCTCCCTCTTTTTTTTTTTTCTTTTTTCTTTTTCTTTTTGAGACAGGATCACATTCTGTTGCCCATGCTGGAGTGCAGCCATGGCTCACTGCAGCCTCAAACTCCCAGGCTCAAGTAATCCTCCCACTTCAGCCTCCTGAGTAGCTAGGACTACAGGTGTGCACTACCACGCCCAGCTACTTTTTGTATTTTTTGTAGAGATGAGGTTTCACCCTATTGCCCAAGCTGGTTTTGAATCCCTGGGCTCAAGCAGTCCACCCACCTGCCTTGGCCTCCCAAAGTGCTGGGATTACAAGCATGAGCCACCACTCCTGGTACCTGCCTATTACATCCCAGCTACATGGGAGGCTAAGGTGTGAGGATCACCTGAGTCTGAGAGGTCGAGACTGCAGTGAGCCGTGCCCACACAACCGCACTCAAGCCTGGGTGACAGAGCAAGACCCTGTCTCAAAAAAAGAAAAATACATGTATTCCCCCAAACTGTTCACCTCCTCAGGAGATGCACTGGTGAAAACAGTGATTTTTTCCGCCTAAAGACTCAGTGAATAGCCAGATATTTACATACACAATGATAGATAAATTCGTCTGTGAATTCACAAAGATTGGGAGATAACTAAATGCATAGTAATATATAGAGATAAGTGGAAAAATTAACTTTGATAATTACATTGCTAAAAAAATATGATTTTTATAACATCAACTAATGCTATCTTTTATCTAATTCCAAATAGTTTGCTTATTGGTTCTAGAAATATTAGATCACTCAGGAATGGTAGAAATATGACTTTTTAGGAAAATATGACCTTTAGAAATATAACTTTTAGAGAAATATGACTTTTATAACTGAGTATCTATTTGTGCTGTCCTTTATCTAATTCTGAACAGTTTGCTTATTAGTTCTAGAAATATTAGATCACTCAGGAATGGTGGAAATATCTGATGGTGGAAAGAATGGAACCTCTGGCCTGGCGCGGTGGAAACCGAGTTTCACTCTGCACCGCGCCCGGCCGGATTTTAGTCTTTCTTATGGGGAACCCGAGTTCCTGCATTAGAGATATGTTCACACTGGCCTGTTGAATCCTGTCCTCTTAAATGTATTTAAAAATCATCCCCTGTATTTTCTGTATGCACTTATAAATGTGTTTTGTGGTTCTAGTTTATTCCTCAATTTATATATTTGATTCTAGTATCAAGCAGGTTGCCTTTGAACTTTTCCTTTATTTAAAGAGCATGTGTTATTTCCTATTACATCCTGCACCCCTCAAACTCCCCAATTAAGTATACTCCTGGCGAAAATATGGCAAAGTTTGTTGTAATGCAGTTTTTTCCCTAATTAAGAATCTACTAAAATCATTAATTTCAAAAATTTGGAGCAAACCTAGAAAGATGCAGATGTCTTTGTGGCTTTTCACACAGTGAAGTTGACCTGTCTTTGCTTTTAATATGTCTTTCCTCCTGATGAAATGCTTGTTTAGTTTAGTAAATTTGGGATATGTCGTTTATATTCATAAATTAACTTTTTAAGAAAGAAATAATAAGAATGTGTATTGTCTATGTGTTAGTGTGTAAAACAAGGTACACTTTTATTTGTATGACTTATTTTATGATTTGAGTTTATTTTATAATTGAGTTTATGCAAAATCATAGAGGCATCAATTACAGTTGATCACCCAACCTACTTACCTTTCCAAAGGTAAATATAGTCAAGTACAATCATTTTTTCTCATCCAAAGAGTAGCCCATATTTGAATGGAGACATGAAATGAATCGGGAGACACTATTAACCAAGAATATACAGATTTATTCACACCAAGAAACAAGTAAGTCATACAGATATATATACAGATTTATTTACACCAAGAAACAAGTAAGTCATACAGATGTATATATAAAGATAAATTTAAAAATAATAAGGTGATTTAGGAGGCTGAGACGGGCGGATCACAAGGTCAGGAGATCGAGACCATCCTGGC
The DNA here is from genome assembly GCF_037993035.2 of Macaca fascicularis. Classification (NCBI taxonomy): domain Eukaryota; kingdom Metazoa; phylum Chordata; class Mammalia; order Primates; family Cercopithecidae; genus Macaca; species Macaca fascicularis. The sequence goes on along the minus strand of NC_088385.1, from coordinate 128,114,509 downwards.
TAACACGGTGAAACCCCATCTCTACTAAAAATACAAAAAAATTAGCCGGGCATAGTGGCTGGTGCCTGTAGTCCCAGCTACTCAGGAGGCTGAGGCAGGAGAATGGCGTGAACCCAGGAGGCGGAGCTTGCAGTGAGCTAAGATCCGGCCACTGCATTCCAGCCTGGGCGGCAGAGCGAGACTCCGTCTCAAAAAAAAAAAAAAAAAAAAAAGCTCCTAGGGCCATAATGTATGACTAGTTATCCTTGGAAGTTTGTAATCATCACAATTCAGTGTAAATTGTGTCTCAAAACTCCTCTTGGCCTGGTGTGGTGGTTCACACCTGTAATCCCAGCACTTTGGGAGACCAACGCAGGTGAATCACCTGAGGTCAGGAGTTCGAGACCAGTCTGACCAACATGGAGAAACCCCTTTTCTACTAAAAATTTAAAATTAGCCAGGCATGGTGGCACACACCTGTAATCCCACTACTCTGGTGGCTGAGGAAGGAGAATTGCTTGAACCCAGGAGGCGGAGGTTGCAGTGAGCCAAGATCATGCCATTGCACTCCAGTCTGGATAAAAAGAGCGAAACTCCATCTCAATTAAAAAAAAAACAAACCTCCTCTTGCAGTGGTGTTCATATGATTGAGTTAAATATATGAAATTAAACCTAAAAACAGAAGAGGTTCTCAATTTAGGGAGAATTTCCCTAAAATATTATATTGAATAATAGGATCCAGTTAGTCTGGTTCCTCTTGGCAACATCCTACAATTTAGTTGAGGTTGTTAGGTGGCCTTTTGCTTAGTTGTGTTCTCCCTCTTTTTTTTTTTTCTTTTTTCTTTTTCTTTTTGAGACAGGATCACATTCTGTTGCCCATGCTGGAGTGCAGCCATGGCTCACTGCAGCCTCAAACTCCCAGGCTCAAGTAATCCTCCCACTTCAGCCTCCTGAGTAGCTAGGACTACAGGTGTGCACTACCACGCCCAGCTACTTTTTGTATTTTTTGTAGAGATGAGGTTTCACCCTATTGCCCAAGCTGGTTTTGAATCCCTGGGCTCAAGCAGTCCACCCACCTGCCTTGGCCTCCCAAAGTGCTGGGATTACAAGCATGAGCCACCACTCCTGGTACCTGCCTATTACATCCCAGCTACATGGGAGGCTAAGGTGTGAGGATCACCTGAGTCTGAGAGGTCGAGACTGCAGTGAGCCGTGCCCACACAACCGCACTCAAGCCTGGGTGACAGAGCAAGACCCTGTCTCAAAAAAAGAAAAATACATGTATTCCCCCAAACTGTTCACCTCCTCAGGAGATGCACTGGTGAAAACAGTGATTTTTTCCGCCTAAAGACTCAGTGAATAGCCAGATATTTACATACACAATGATAGATAAATTCGTCTGTGAATTCACAAAGATTGGGAGATAACTAAATGCATAGTAATATATAGAGATAAGTGGAAAAATTAACTTTGATAATTACATTGCTAAAAAAATATGATTTTTATAACATCAACTAATGCTATCTTTTATCTAATTCCAAATAGTTTGCTTATTGGTTCTAGAAATATTAGATCACTCAGGAATGGTAGAAATATGACTTTTTAGGAAAATATGACCTTTAGAAATATAACTTTTAGAGAAATATGACTTTTATAACTGAGTATCTATTTGTGCTGTCCTTTATCTAATTCTGAACAGTTTGCTTATTAGTTCTAGAAATATTAGATCACTCAGGAATGGTGGAAATATCTGATGGTGGAAAGAATGGAACCTCTGGCCTGGCGCGGTGGAAACCGAGTTTCACTCTGCACCGCGCCCGGCCGGATTTTAGTCTTTCTTATGGGGAACCCGAGTTCCTGCATTAGAGATATGTTCACACTGGCCTGTTGAATCCTGTCCTCTTAAATGTATTTAAAAATCATCCCCTGTATTTTCTGTATGCACTTATAAATGTGTTTTGTGGTTCTAGTTTATTCCTCAATTTATATATTTGATTCTAGTATCAAGCAGGTTGCCTTTGAACTTTTCCTTTATTTAAAGAGCATGTGTTATTTCCTATTACATCCTGCACCCCTCAAACTCCCCAATTAAGTATACTCCTGGCGAAAATATGGCAAAGTTTGTTGTAATGCAGTTTTTTCCCTAATTAAGAATCTACTAAAATCATTAATTTCAAAAATTTGGAGCAAACCTAGAAAGATGCAGATGTCTTTGTGGCTTTTCACACAGTGAAGTTGACCTGTCTTTGCTTTTAATATGTCTTTCCTCCTGATGAAATGCTTGTTTAGTTTAGTAAATTTGGGATATGTCGTTTATATTCATAAATTAACTTTTTAAGAAAGAAATAATAAGAATGTGTATTGTCTATGTGTTAGTGTGTAAAACAAGGTACACTTTTATTTGTATGACTTATTTTATGATTTGAGTTTATTTTATAATTGAGTTTATGCAAAATCATAGAGGCATCAATTACAGTTGATCACCCAACCTACTTACCTTTCCAAAGGTAAATATAGTCAAGTACAATCATTTTTTCTCATCCAAAGAGTAGCCCATATTTGAATGGAGACATGAAATGAATCGGGAGACACTATTAACCAAGAATATACAGATTTATTCACACCAAGAAACAAGTAAGTCATACAGATATATATACAGATTTATTTACACCAAGAAACAAGTAAGTCATACAGATGTATATATAAAGATAAATTTAAAAATAATAAGGTGATTTAGGAGGCTGAGACGGGCGGATCACAAGGTCAGGAGATCGAGACCATCCTGGCTAACACGGTGAAACCCCATCTCTACTAAAAATACAAAAAAATTAGCCGGGCATAGTGGCTGGTGCCTGTAGTCCCAGCTACTCAGGAGGCTGAGGCAGGAGAATGACGTGAACCCGGGAGGCAGAGCTTGCAGTGAGCTGAGATCACACCACTGCAGTCCAGCCTGGGCGACTGAACGAGACTCCATCTCAAAAATAATAATAATAATAAGGTGATAACTGTACAAGTTTGCATATAGAGCTGCAGCTTTGAAAACCTGTTAATACTGTTTTGATATATGGTGTGACTAGAGCTAAGATACTGTTGGTTCCATTATTCAGACAGAATCTAAGGTTAGAGGCACTTACATTTGTTAGGAATAAATAAGGCAAGATGATATTTTTCATATCAAGGGTTGTTAGTAGATAAGCGGCTCCACCCAGGGCACTGGTATTCATCCCATTTGCTCATCTCATCTGCTGACCATGACTCAAGCAACTGGACCACTCTGGAGGACTATAGTGCCCTTTTTTTGTTTTGTTTGTTTGTTTTGTTTTTGAGACAGGGTCTCGCTCTTTTGCCCAGGCTGGAGTGCAGTGGCGTGATCTTGGCTCACTGCAACCTCCGCCTCCGAGGTTCCAGTGATCCTCTCGCCTCAGCCTACCAAGTAGCTGGGACTACAGGCACTTGCCACTGTACCCAGCTCATTTTTTTTTTCTTTTGTATTTTTAGTAGAGACGGAATTTCCCCATGTTAGCCAGGCTGATCTCGAACTCCTGACCTCAGGTAATCCACCTGTCTTGGCCTCCCAAAGTGCTGGGATTACAGGAGTGAGCCACCGTGCCTGGCCTCCTAATGATTCCCTTTTATATGGAGTGGCCACTGAGTGTGTGCTCAGGCAGACACAGCACTTTTGACAACTTTATCTGATTATTTCAAAATTGAGCGTGAATTTGGATAAAGTGGTCGTTTGTAGACCAAGCAGGAAGATGTCACAGAAAGAACAATGGCTTGGAAGTTTGGAATCCTGGGCTTGCATGAATCTTTGAGCTTGTTAAGTTGTGCAATGTAAAGCAAGACATTTCACTGATAATCAAGTTTCATGAGCATTTGCACTGATAACATTATACATATTGAACCATTCAGAAGTCACCACAGAGATATGGCATGGTTAACTTACTCTCACCTTTCACTGGATGGAGAAAAAGAGAAAGAGATGAATGTAATCAAGTTTATGAGCTCCTAAGTAAAAGAGCCACTATGGGAGGAACCCAAGCATGTGGCCCCAGCGCCGAGGCTCTGAGCAACTGATGCACCATCATCACTCAGCTGTGGAACCACTAGTCACTGTGCAAAAGATTTCCATCATCTGTATGTATTGATATGTCTGGAATTATCTGAGCCTATAGAGTTCCTACACACTATCCACATTATATGCTAGTGTCAGTGGTCACATAGCCCAACACAGGTATTAGTATATAAATACCACAGGTTTATCATAGTCATTATATGAAAACCACTTAGAAAGCCCAAATTCTTTTGGACAGCTTGTAGATTTTGAGAGTTTGGGGACACCATTTGGGACAACCAGTAAAATTCTTCCAGTGCTTGGCCACTCCTCGGCACCTGTCCCAAACTGATAAATAACGGGAAGACTCTTTTTTCCAAGCGGAGTTTGGCTCTTGTTGCCCAGGCTGGAGTGCAATGGCACCATCTTGGCTCACTGCAACCTCCACCTCCCGGGTTCAAGCCATTCTTCTGCCTCAGCCTCCCAAGTAGCACAGATTACAGGTGCATGCCACCATGCCCAGCTAATTTTTTGTATTTTTAGTAGAGAAGGGGTTTCACTGTGTTGGCCAGGCTGGTCTCAAATTCCTGACCTCAGGTGATCTGCCTGCCTCGGTCTCCCATATCCTGGGATTACAGGCGTGAGCCACCGCACCCAGCCAGCAATTCTTTGTTTCACAGATTTTTCCTATTATTTTCCTGTTTTGAATTTCATTGATTTCTGTTCTTCTGTTTAATATGTCCATCCTTATGCTTGCTTTTTTGTTTATTTTGCTCTTTAATTTCTAGGATCTTGAGATAAGACCCTATATTACTGATTTGAATTTTGTTTCATCATTACTGTATGCATTTGGGGCAATCAGGTTTGTTCTCAGCACTGTTTTAGCTGTGTCATACCATTTTTACTTGGATAATTATATAGCATGGACAGTGGGACAGTCATTTATCTAAGGACTCTACCTGTGTGTTCTCGTTCATTCTTCGTTTACTGTGGCGAATCAGGTGGTAGCTGGAGGGAAAGTCCCCAGCTTCATCACTGGGGACTTTCCTCAAATGGGAAAGTGTCCCTCAAATGGGAACTTTAAACTACTCTTCATCATTGCCTTTCAAGCGCTGCTCCTCTAAAAGGATGGGGACATTTTCTCACTATATTTCCTACTTCTTTTTAAATTTTCTCCTCCAGTTGGGCATTCAAACCTGTGAATCTGGGTTTTTTTTTTAAATTTTGCTGCATTTCTGAGTATGTATATACACACACACAAACATATAACTGTAGTATCAGTGTGTGTATATATATATAAATAAATATAAAATTTGTGTATATACGTATATTTGTTCAATCTGAAAGCCATTGTAATTTTGAAGTTTATAACAATACAGAATGACCTATTCTTTCAGCAACTAACCCATTACACCCTCTGTTATGTAATCAATGGACGAAATACGTCATCATCTATATCAGTGCAGATTGTATACATCATTCATGACCTGTTTATTTGTTCTCGAAATTTGTACTTAGCAGTGATGATGGACATTTGTACTGTGATATTTATGTCATGAAAGGTACCTATTCTCTTTGGTTTGTGTGTGTGTGTGTATGTGTGTTTTTGTTGGAGTGTAGTGGTGCGATCTCAGCTGGAGCGTAGTGCTATGATCTTGGCTCACTACAACCTCTGCCTCCCGGGTTCAAGCGATTCTCCTGCCTCAGCCTCCCGAGTAGCTGGGATTACAGGAACATGCCACCTTGCCTGGCTAATTTTTGTATTTTTAGTAGAGATGGGGTTTCACCATGTTGACCCAGGCTAGTCTCAAACTCCTGACCCCAGGTGATCCTCCTACCTCGGCCTCCCAAAGTGCTGGGATTACAGGCGTCAGCCACTGTGCCCAGCCAGTACCTATTTTCTTTGAAACATAACAACTTTCTCATCTTCATCCTAAAATTTTCAAAGCATACTAAAGGGCAGAAACCACAGTTTGAAGACAGAGCATGCATCAGAGCCAGACTGTGATATACAGAGATTTGATAATTATCAGACTGATAACTATGATTAATATGCTAAAGGCTCTAATGGAAAAAGTGGACGAGATGCAAGAACCAATGGGATGTAGATAGAGAAGTGAGAACTCTAAGAAAGAATCAAAAGGAAATGCTAGAAATAAAAAATGCCGTAAAAGAAATGGAGAAGTCCTTTGATGGGCCCATCAGTGGACTGCACATGGTTGAGGAAGGAATCAGTGAACTTGAGAAAATGTCAATAGAACTTCCCAAACTGAAAAGCAAGAGAAAAAGAGGCTGAGGAAAACAGAAAAACAAAATCAAAAAATGGCAGGACAATTACAAAAGGTATAACATCTTTGTAAAGGGAATTCTAAAAGGAGAAAAAGGAGCAGAAGACATATTTTAACTAATAATGGCTGATAACTCGCCAACATTATTGACAGACACCAGGCCACAGATCCAGGAATCTCAGAACACCAAACAGGATAAATACAAAGAAGTCAATATCTTATCATATTCAAATTTTGTAGAATCAAAGATAAAAACTTTGAAAGAAGCTGGGCACAGTGGCTCAGGCCTGTAATCTCAGCACTTTGGGAGGCTGAGGTAGGCAGATTACTTGAGGTCAGGAGTTCGAGACCAGCCTAGCCAACATGGTGAAACAGAGTCTCTACTAAAAATACAAAAAACTAGCCGGGCGAGGTGGCGGGCGCCTGTAGTCCCAGCTACTCAGGAGGCTGAGGCAGGAGAATGGCGTAAACCCGGGGGGCGGAGCTTGCAGTGAGCTGAGATCCGGCCACTGCACTCCAGCCTGGGCGACAGAGCGAGACTCCGTCTCAAAAAAAAAAAAAAAAAAAAATTAGCCGGGCAAGGTGGTGGGTGCCTGTAGCCCCAGCTACTCAGGAGGCTGAAGCAGGAGAATTGCTTAAACCCAAGACATGGAGGTTGCAATGAGCCAAGATCACGCCACTGCACTCCAGCCTGGGCAACAGAGCGAGACTCCATCTCAAAAAAAAAAAAAAGAAAAGAAAAAAAACTTTGAAAGAAGCCAAAGGAAAATATACATATTACTCATAGAGGAACTAGTATAAGAATTACATTGGGCAGGGTGCGGTGATTCACACTTATAATCCCAGCACTTTGGAGGTCAAGGCAGGAGGATTGCTTGAGCTCAGGAGTTTGAGACCAGCCTGGGCAACAAAGAGAAACCCCATCTCTACAAAAAATATGAAACATTAGGCTTGACAGTGTGTGCCTGTGGTTCCAGCTACTCAGGAGGCTGAGGCAGGAGGATCGCTTGAGCCTGGGAGGTTGAGACTACAGTAAGTCAAGATTATGGCACTGTACCACAGCTTGGGCAACAGAGTGAAACCCTGTCTCAGGAAAAAAAAAAAAAAGAATTACATTGAACTTCTTGTCAGGAACCACATAAGAAAGAAGAGAGTGGAGTAAAATACCTAGTGTTGAAAGAAAAAGCCCCCACACCTTGAATTCTGTACCTGTCAAAATTATCCTTCAAAAGTGAAAGAGAAATAAAGAACTTTAAGGTAAGTGCAAAAAAAAAAAAAAAAAAAACTTGTTCAGAGACAAGGAAAATGACATAGATCACAGACAACACTTTTGAGCTGAAATTTTTATTCACTGTTTTATGTCATTTTTCTTTAAAGCGATCTAGAAAATTTTAGAAGCTCCACAAACCCTGGATAAGTTTTTGCAGCCAGTCATGAACTTAACCCGCCCCCCTCACTCCACCTTATCCAGCCACATTTCCAAAAACCCAGTCTTATTTTGTGACCCAGAGTCACAAGTTCCCCAAATGTGCTCAATACATATGATCCCAACAAATGGCAAAATCTTATTTTTACCATTAACGAAAAGAAGAAGAAAATCATTCTGGCGTTTTGTTGATGATGGTTGGGATGAGGGCAACTTCGAACTTAGAACCCTGAGTGGAACTGTTTTTTGCACTTCCTGGGAATACCTGTTGGACACAAGAATTAAGGTTACATCCAGGCGCGGTGGCTCACGCCTGCAATTCCAGTACTTTGGGAGTCCGAGGCAGGCGGATCACCTGAGGTAAGGAGTTCAAGACTAGCCTGGCCAACATGGCAAAACCCTGTCTCTACAAAAAATACAAAAATTAGCCAGGGGTGGTGGTGTGTGCCTGTAATCCCAGCTGCTCAGGAGGCTGGGGCAGGAGAATCATTTGAACCCGGGAGGCGGAGATTGCAGTGAGCCAAGATTACACCACTGTACTCCAGCCTGGGCAACAAGAGTGAGACTCTGTCTCAAAATAAAAATTTTAAAAAAAAGAATGTGGTTATTAGAGGCGATTCAGGATTATCCAGGCTTCCCTTCGAGAAACCTATGCGAGGCTCTAAAATGGGAGCCAGATGGAAGGAAAAGTTGCAGGCTTACTCGGGAGGTGGGAAACACCTGGAACCCAGTCCCACATGACTTGAGAACTGAGAGGCTGATGACTAGATGCCCTGCTGCCCACGCTCCCTTCTGACTGATCTGAAGGCTGCAGATTTTCCCTACAGGTATCCCTTAGCACTCAGCATGATGCACAGTGCACAGTAGGAATTCAGTAAAAAGGTTTGAGATGTGACTCTTGTTTAGGATGTCTTTTGGTCCTCAAGAATCTTACACAGGAGCAGCCAAGCATGCTGGCATGCACTGTAATCCCAGCTATTCAGGAGGCTGAATGAAGCAGGAAGATCCTTTGAGCCCAGGAATTTGACTCCAGCCTGGGCAACATAGTGAGACGTCCGCCCCTCCATCTCTAATAAAAATTTTGAAAAATAGAAAAATAAGCATCTTCCACAGCAGATATTCTTTTTTTATTTATTTTTTTGAGACAAGAGTCTGACGCCCAGGCTGAAGTGCAGTAGCGTGATCTCGGCTCACTGCAACCTCTGCTTCCCCAGTTCAAGCGATTCTCCTGCCTCAGCCTCCCGAGCAGCTTGGATTACAGGCGCCCACTACGCCTGGCTAATTCTTTTGTATTTTTAGTAGAGATGGGGTTTCACCATATTGGCCAGGCTGGTCTCAAACTCCTGACCTCAAGTGATCCACCTGCCTCGACCTCCCAAAGTGCTCGGATTACAGACATGAGCCACCATGTCCGGCCCCACAGCAGAGATTCTTAACTTGGGGTCCAGGAAGCCCCTGAAATTGCATGCAAATATATAAGCATAAACATATTTTTTAGAAGGACGGTCCCTTACGTGCACAAGACTCTAAAATGTTAAGAAACACTGGGGTAAATGAAGCAGCAAGCACCTCTGGGAAAGAGGTCCCGCACCACCACGCACAGTGTCTGCAATGCAGAACCAGAGGGGACCTTTGGGATGGTCCACTATAGTTGAGCCACCGTACTCAAAGATGGGGACCCTTGATAGACGCCTTGATGGAGCAAGCAGAAGGTCACCAGGAAGTTCTCTGTCCTCCACCATTTATCCCTTTTATGGACTTAAAAATACAGTCAGAAGATTGCAGTGCTTTTGCTTCCTAGGAAACATGATATCATTCATTCATTTATTCAGCCAGCATTAACTGAAGCCCCACTGTGTGCCAAGCTCTGTGCTAGACCCTGGGACCATGTGCTTCTCACCCTGAAGATTCCCAATAGAGAAGACACATACCAAACTGCCCATAGAATGGGGCTGCCTTATTCATTTCTGTATTCTCCAAGCCTCGCCCAGTGCCCAGCACGTAGTAGGAGCTCAATAAATAAGAAGTGACTTGGGCAGTAGGCTAATGTCGTGGGTAAGCCTCTGGCATTTAGAATCAGAGAACCTGGGTTTGTATCACTGCTTGTCCACTTCTTTGGTGTGTGACTCTGGGCAGGTCACATCATCTTTCTGAGACTATTTCCTCATAATGTAACATGGTGTGAACTTGCATTACACAGTCTTGTGGAGATTATGGGAACTAAACTGTGAAAAGAGGCTGGGTGTGGAGGCTCACGACTCTAATCCCAGCACTTTGGGAGGTCAAGGCAGGTGGATCACTGGAGCCCGGGAGTTTGAGACCAGCCTGGGCAGCATAGCAAAACCCCATCTCTACAAAAAAATACAAAAATTAGCCAGGCGTAGTGATGTATACTTGTAGTCTCAGTTACTCAGGAGGCTTGAGTAATCACTTGAGCTTGGGAGGTGAGGTTGCAGTGAGCCCAGATCGTGCCATGCACTCCAGCCTGGGTGACAGAGCCAGACCCCATCTCAAAAAAAAAGAATAAAATAAACTGTGTGGAGAGCCTGGTATACGCAGAGTGCTTGATAAGTAATAGCTATCGGAGTTAATATCAATACCACAATGTCAAAGAGCCCTGGTAAACACTCTGGGCTCCTGTCCGCCTTCTGAGAAACAAGGATTAAGCAGATCCCCTCGGTCTCTTCTGTACGAAGATCCTAGGAACTAGAAATGGTGATTGTTTTAGGTGGGCGTGGAGCATCACCTTGTGGAAGAGAGGAAAATTGACAAAAATGTCACAGTTTACTATTAAGAATATATATTGGAATTCACAGTTTTGTTTTTGTTTTTGTTTTTTGAGACGGAGTCTCGCTCTGCCGCCCAGGCTGGAGTACGGTGGCCGGATCTCAGCTCACTGCAAGCTCCGCCTCCCGGGTTCACGCCGTTCTCCTGCCTCAGCCTCCCGAGTAGCTGGGACTACAGGCGCCCGCCACCGCGCCCGGCTAATTTTTTGTATTTTTAGTAGAGACGGGGTTTCACCGTGATAGCCAGGATGGTCTCGATCTTCTGACCTCGTGATCCGCCCGTCTCGGCCTCCCAAAGTGCTGGGATTACAGGCTTGAGCCACCGCGCCCGGCCGCCACAGTTTTTAAAATATAAGTACGTATGCTAAAAATGCCCTAATGCAAGGTGATCCCCAAATCCAATTTTTCCAATTGATTAATAACAAGTATTTGCCAGTGAGAAAATAAAAATGTGTTTCAGAATCACACAAACCAATGGGGAAAAACATAAAAATAAATAAATGAAAAATAAAAATATATTGGTATAGCCCTAATTATATAAGCTTAAGGGAAATCAAATATGCCCTTCCAATATTTTGTTAATTTATTTAGATACAACTATACATTTGTATACGTTTTGGGGTAATATATAAATATTACTCTTTTCCACTTTCAGTTTTCAAAAAGATTTTTTAACTCAAGCTCTTCACAGGCATCTCCCTCTCGGTGTTTCTCCCTCTCCAAGGCAATTTTTGAATCTTCTAAGCCTGTGTTTCGGGACTCAGTATTTTTTACTCCATTAAGCAGAATGAGAGACAGGCTGTCATGAATCTGGACATTTTTATTTTTAATTTTTTCAGACAGGGTTCCATTCTGTTGCCCAGGCTTGAGTGCAGTGGTTTGATCACAGCTTGCTGCAGCCTCGACTTCCCAGGCTCAGGCGATCCTCCCACCTCAGCCTCCCTAGTAGCTGGGACTACAGGCACATGCCACCATGCCCAACTAATTTTTTTGTGTATTTTGTAGAGATGGAGTTTTACTATGTTGCCCAGACTGGGAATCTGGGCATTCTTAACAAACCTCAGTGATGTATTTATGCGTTATTAGGGCATTTTAAAAATGCATCCTATAGGTGCATACTTATGGCCTCCACAGTATCAATGTGGGATTTATTTTCCCTCTCTCCCTCCCTCCCTCCCTCCCTCCCTCCCTTCCTTCCTTTCCTTTTTTTTTTTTTTTTTTTTTGAGACAGAATCTGGCTGGCTAGAGTGCAGTGGTGCCATCTCGGCTCACTGCAACCTACACCTCTGCGGGTCAAGTGATTCTCCTGCCTCAGCCTCCCAAGTAGCTGGATGCCTTCATAAAACATCCTTCCAGTCTGCCTTCGTTAAACAGCCTCCAGCCCCAGGGAGACTGGAAGGATGAAACGAAGGATGCCGGGCACAGAATCGGGCAGTTCTTGAGGGATCGGTGCTTCTATAATGAGCTGATTCTGGACCAAGAAGTCAGGGTGCTGAAGGTGGCGAAGGTGAGCATCAGGAACCCCCGGAGTCCAAATCCCAGCTCTGCCCTGTGGCACTGCGGGGCTGTGGGATGGTAGGGATGAGTTGTTTTGTCTCTCTGAGCATTAGTCTCTTCTTCTCTAAAACTGGTTTCTAATGCACAATAAATGGGATAAAGCGTAGAAAAGTGCTCTTAAGCAGTAAACTATTCTACATATCTGGATGATGATGATGATGATGATTTGGGATCCAGCTGTCTAAGTGCCAGGGAATCAAGTGGAATATAGATAGCAGGTTTGTATAAAATTTATGTCTTTTGGCCGGGCACAGTGGCTCCCACCTGTAATCCCAGCACTTTGGGAAGCTGAGGGGGGAGGATTGCTTGAGCCCAGGAGTTCAAGGCCAGCCTGGGCAACATAGCAAGACCTCATCTCAATTATTTAAAATTTTTAACTTTTTAATATATTATTTAAAAATTTTTTTCTAAGAAATTAAAATTTATGCCTTTTGTTTCCTCTTTAACAAGCCCCATTTTACCCCTAAAGTGATAAAGGTCATCTATATTTTCATTCTGAAATGGCACTGACTGGCCGGGCGCAGTGGCTCACACTTGTAATCCCAGCACTTTGGGAGGCTGAGGCGGGCAGATCCTGAGGTCAGGAGATCGAGACCATCCTGGCTAACACAGTGAAACCCCGTCTCTACTAAAAAAAAATACAAAAAAAAAAAAATTAGCCAGGCGTGGTGGTGGGTGCCTGTAGTCCCAGCTACTCAGGAGGCTGAGGCAGGAGAATGGCACGAACCCGGGAGGTGGAACTTGCAGTGAGCTGAGATCACGCCACTGCACTCCAGCCTGGGCGACAGAGCGAGACTCGATCTTAAAAAACATAATAATAAATAAATAAAATAGCACTGACTGATTTTGTTAGAAACTACCTAGCAATTAGCTAATATCAGAGGGTACTCTCTGGGTTCAGAGGGTTTGTTAGGGGCTGACCATGGAATCAAATACCTATTTATAGCATGGTTTCCCTGGGAAAGTACTAAGCTATAGTTCAACTTTTAATATATCACCCTAAGTCAAAAATGCCTTAACCATAAATCTAGATTTGGCTCATTTTGCTAGAATGAAAGACATCTAACATTATCTTAAGCAAATCAGACTTCACCTGGGAGTGGCAACGACTGCCAAGAATAAGACTGAAAAGGAAGGAAATGCAGCTTTAACGAATCTTCAGGCCAGGCACAGTGGCTCTCGCCTGTAATCCTGGCACTTTGGGAAGCCAATGTAGGCACATTGCTTGAGCCCAGCAGCTCAAGACCAGCCTTTTTCAACATAACAAAACCTCGTCTCTACAAAAAATACAAAAAAATTAGCCAGGTATGGTAGCATCCATCAGCGGTCCCAGCTACTTGGGAGGCTGAGGTGGGAGGATCACTTGAGGCCAGGAGGTCGAGGCTGCAGTAAGGTGTGATCATGCCTCTGCACTGTAGCCTGGGTGCCAGTGTTAAAGAATCTTTAAATACGGAGTTGAAGGCAGATAATCAGGAGTGTTACTAGCAAACCGTGAGCTTCAAAACAGAAATTTGAGCTTCCATGGTTGCTTAAAAAGATACAACTTTGCCCTTCTGGCTTTTGACAGGTCCACACATCTGAGTGTGCCCTACGCTCCCTCTGCTGTAGAGCTCTGGCCGCATCTTTGCTTTCCAGATCCGAAACCAAAACGCAAAGAACAGGGGAATCCTGATCAGAACCAGAAACGGAATGCATATTCTCTTAAGAATGGGCTTGAAAGTGTTCAAGTATTTTAACATGTTATAATAAAGTTTTTCTACGGATTGAAATGCCCTGTCTTGATGGGAGGCGCACCATTTATATGACCTCAAACGCTCACATCTTGAAGATCCTATTCCTACCTCTCAGGGATGTGTGTCAAATGGAGTCTGTTTGTCTGTATATGAAAAAAATGTATTTTACCTTTCCTCTTGCTCTCTCAACCATCTCTATTTCCAGAGGTGGAAACATCCCTAGAATACCTAGTTCCACGGTTTTGACCAGCACAGAAAATACCTACAACAAAGTTATCTATGGAGCTAGAGATCCTATTTGAATAAACATCGGTAAACAAGCAACAAGAAGGACTTTGTTTCTGTATTAGGAAGAAGGGAGTACATTGCACATAATTCAACATATGCTTGAGTTTTTTAAGCACTAAGTTTTCTTCCTTTCTTTCTTTTTTTTTTTTTTTTTTTTTGTGTGACAGCCTTACTCTGTTGCCCAGGCTGGAGTACAGTGGCACAACTTTGGCTTACCGCAACTTCCACCTCCCAGATTCAAGCAATTCTCGTGCCTCAGCCTCAGCCTCCCAAGTAGCTGGGATTACAAGCACGCGACACCACGCCTAGCTAATTTGTTTGTGGGGGTTTTTTTGTATTTTAGTAGAGATAGGGTTTCACCGTGTTGCCCAGGCTGATCTTGAACTCCTGAGCTCAGGCAATCCACTCGCCTCAGCCTCCCAAAGGGCTGGGATTACAGATGTGAGCCACCACACCCTGTGGGAAGGTTCTATATATTCACTGTCCAATATGATAGCCACTATTTCTGGGCAGCTCTTGAGTACTTCAAATGAGATCAGTAACACCAAAGTACTGAATGTTTTATTTCATTTCATTTTAATTCATTTAAATGTATGTATTTATCTATTAGAGACAGTGTCTGTCACCCAGGCTTCAGTACCAGTGGCGTGATCATGGCTCACTGCAGCCTCAAACTCCTGGCCTCAAGCAATTCTCCCACCTCGGCTTCCCAAAGTGCTGGCAATACAGGCGTGAGCCACTGCTCCCAGTAAAATTAATTTAAATGTAAATAGCCACATGTGGTTCTTGGCTACCATGTTGGGTGATACAGGTCTTGACGTTCATTTATGGAGCGATATACAAGAAGCGTGTAACTGTGGTTGTCTCTGGAAAAGGAGTTTAGGGCTTAGAGAGGAGTGGAGTTTTACATGTTACTTATATCCTTTGAAGTGTTTACCAGGTATTTAATTTTTTTGCATCAATGCAAAAAGGGATAATACTCAGCAAAGACCATGATGTATGATGGAGACCAAGGGCTCCTTAGGGACCTGGGTGAACAGCCTAACCTGGGTGCCTCTGGCTTCACTCCTAACCCCAAAGCAACAGATCTCAGCAGACGTGACACCCACCCATGTCATCCTCCACAGAGCGGCTCCACAGGGAAGGGGATGACGCTGAACTACAGCTCCGACCTGGACCTGATTCTCTTCCTGAGCTGCTTCTCCAGCATCCAAGACCAGGCACAGCTGCGAGACTGTATCATTAAGAAGAACTGGGTTGCTGTAGCAAGAGCCTGGCTTGCAACATCACTGTGGTCTGGCACAGGGAGGGGACCAGGGCCCCTGACTCCCTGTCCCTCCAGGTCCAGTCCAGGAGAGCAGCGGAGTCATTTGGATGGATATGCTCCCGGCTTTCAATGCTCTGGGTAAAGACAGCGACAGGTCGGGTCCAGAGAAACTAGTCAGGGCCCCTTCGCCAACCTGGCCTTGGAAGGTTTGGGAAAGTGGAATCCAGTGGGAGAGACTGGAGGTTGCTCTTTCTCGGGGAGACAGGACTGGAACGATACCTTGGAGATTAAGTCCTCCCATAAATGCGTGTGTTACCATATTCCATCATGGCCTGGGGAAATAAATGGAACTTCCAAATGATAGATTCCCACCCAACCCAAGGAGGTGATTTCTAATCCTTTGGGATTAGAAAGGTTGCTTGCAGGGTGTTGGGCACTGTTTATTTTTTATTTTTATTTTTTATTTTTTGAGGCAGGGTCTCACTCTGTCGCCCAGGCTGGAGTGCAGTGGCGCACTCTCTGCTCACTACAACCTCCGTCTCCCGGGTTTAAGTGATTCTTCTGCCTCAGCCTCCTGAGTAGCTGGGACTACAGGCGTGCGCCACCACGTCCAGCTAATTTTTGTATTTTTAGTAGAAACGAAGTTTCACCATGTTGGTCAGGCTGGTTTCAAACTCCTGACCTCAGGTGATCTGCCCACCTTGGCCTCCCAGAGTGCTGGGATTACAAGTATGAGCCACTGCACCCGGCCTCCAGCATTTTTTAAGAGAAACAAATGGAAATAACCTCATTGTCTAAGGATACCGTACAATGTTAGGGATAGCCATTGTGTGTGTTTGCTGTTGCCATACTGTGCTGTACTGCTATCTTTTTTGTGTTTTTGAGACGGGATGTCCCGCTGTGCCCCAGGCTGCAGTGGTGCCATCGGGGCTCATTGAAGCCTTGACCTGGGCTCCAGTAATCCTCTTGCCTCAGCTCTGTGGCCAGAACCACAGGCATGTGCCACCACATCAAGCTAATTTTTTTATGTTTTGTAGAGATGGGATGTGGGGGGTTATCACTTTGTTGCTCAGGCTGGTGTTGAACTCCTAGGCTGAAGCAATCCTGACTCGGTCTCCCAAAGTGCTGGGATTACAGGCGTGAGCCACCACACCCAGCCCATCTGTTACCTTCTGAAGTGTGGTGTCCTGCTTAGAACCTCTCGGTTCCAATGCCACGTTCCTCAAGGACAGTAAAATGGTTCCTGATGAGTACAAACATGATTTTCAACAAGCTTCAGAGCTCAGGGGCTTCAGATATTAATAAAATCAATAACATCAGTAATAATAACAAGACCACCATTTACTGACTTCTGTTCATGATCTATGCTAAATATGCTGCATTTTTATGTAGTCTTTCCAGCAATTATTTTAATATACCTTAAAATATATATTAAATTTCTTAAATATTAAATTAAATTAAAATTATTTTAATATACATTAAAATATGCAATTATTCATTGTCCCCATTTTGGAGATAAGAAAACAGAGACCAAAGCGGAAGTGGAGCTGAGATTGAAACACAAAAGTCTCCGACACTAGAACTTGTGCTCTTAGTCCACAACACTAGATGTTTTTCATCATAATAATTAAATTGTTTTCTGGTCAGGCGTGGTGGCTCACACCTGTAATCCCAGCACTTTGGGAGGCCCAGGTGGGTGGATCACTTGAGCTCAGGAGTTTGAGACCAGCCTGGACAACATGGCAAAACCCCGTCTTTACAAAAAAATACAAAAGTTAGCCGGGCGAGGTGGCACTTGCCTGTTGTCCCAGCTACACAGGGGGTTGAGATGGAAAGATTGCTTGAGCCTGGGAGGCGGAGGTTGCAGTGAGCTGAGATTGCACCACTGTGCTCTAGCCTGGGTGACAGAGTGAGACCCTGTCTCAAAAAATAATAATTAATTGTTTCCGATTATCTGAATATCACAATAGACTTATTTTTTAAAAAAATTAAAGCAATGCAAAAAAGCATAAGATGATAAAATTCACATGAAATCCCTGAGAGAATACCAATAACAGTGACTATTCTCTCCTGACCTTTTTTTTTTTTTTTTTTTTTTTTTGAGACAGAGTTTCCCTCTTGTCACCCAGGCTGGAGTACAATGGCGCGATATTGGCTCATCGCAACCTCCACCCCCCCAGGTTCAAGCGATTCTCCTGCCTCAGCCTCCCGAGTAGCTGGGATTACAGGCATGTCTGGGTAATTTTGTATTTTTAGTAAAGACGGGGTTTCTCCATGTTGGTCAGGCTGGTCTCAAACTCCTGCCCTCAGGTGATCCGCCTGCCTCGGCCCCCCAAAATGCTGGGATTATAGGCATAAGCCACCGTGCCTGGCTTTTTTTTTTTTTTATTTTTTTATTTTTAGTTTTTTTGATGGAGCCTCAGTCCGTTGTCCAGGCTGGAATGCAATGGCGCAATCTGAGCTCACTGCAACCTCCGCCTCTCCAACTCAAGGGATTCTCCTGCCTCAGCCTCCTGATTAGCTGGGATTATAGGCGCCCACCACTACCAGCTAATTTTTTGTATATTTAGTAGAGACGGGGTTTCACCATGTTGGTCAGGCTGGTCTCAAACTCCTGACCTCAAGTGATCTGCCCGCCTCAGCCCCCCAAAGTGCTGGGATTACAGGCCTGAGCCACCGCGCCCAGCCTCTCCTGTCTCTCTTGAAATCTATATGCATATGGTGCACACAGAGCTTACATAAGTGGACCCATATCACGCATACTGGTTTTGTAGTCTGCCTTTCAAAAAAATTCATTTGCTTATTGACCTTTCAACTTGAACTTTTGGGAGCTATCTATTAATGTAATTTGCACATTTTCCCATTGAGCTGTCTGTGTTCCTTATCATTTGTAAAAACTCTTTGTAACTTGTAGATATTTACCATTATTTTTCTTTTTTATTTTATTTTATTTATTTATTTATTTGTTTTTGAGGTGGAGTCTCCCTCTGTCGCCCAGGCTGGAGTGCCGTGGCTGGAGTGCCGTGGCTGGAGTGCAGTGGCACAATCTCAGCTCACTGCAACCTCTGTCTCCCAGGTTCAAGCAACCCTCCCTCCTTGGCCTCCTGAAGTGCTGGGATAACAGGCACGCCTGGCCTGAGGATATGACCTTGAGTGAAGCAACCTCCCATTGTCTGAGGGCAATGCTTTGGCAGAGACTCAACTAGGAGCTGTCAGCAGCAACACTCCCAACAGCTGGGCAATGAGTGCCCCAGTCCTGAAGGGGCATCTGGTGACAAGTGCCATCATCCTCATCCACTGCACTTCAAATCTGGGTGCTCTATTGTGTGTAAGTTATATCTCAACTGAATAATCCAGGAAAAAGAATGACTCAGCCAGGCACAGTGGCTCACGCCTGTAATCCCAGCACTTTGGGAGGCAGAGGCAGGTGGATCACCTGAGGTCAGGAGTTTGAGACCAGCCCAACCTATGTGGCAAAAACCCATACCTACTAAAAGTAAAAAAAAAAAAAAAAAACAAAATTAGGCCGTGGTGGCGTGCACCTCTAGTTCTAGCTACTAGGGAAACTGAGGCAGGAGAATTGCTTGAACCTGGGAGGTAGAGGTTGCAGTGAGCTGAGATCATACCACTGCACTCCAGCCTGGGGGCAACAGAGCAAGACTTCATCCCCCCCACCCCACCCCAAAAAAAAGAATGACTCCCAGAGTTCTGGCCACTGCTGACAGTGAACCCTGCTCTTTTTTCTGTTCACACTCATCTCATTAAAATTCCAATTTGAGATTTGTCTCCCCCATTAGAATAATAGCTGACATTTATTGAGTACCAACTATATGCCAGATACTGGGCTGAGTACTTTTCATCTATCACTTCTTTGGAGCACTACAGTAGCCTTAGGATGTAGGTACTATTATCATCTTCATTTTCCAGGTGGGGAAATTGAGACACAGATAGTTTAGATGACTTCCACATTCACACAGTGAATACACTTGGATTTGAACCCAGACGCTCTGGCTCCAAAGCTCATGCTGCGACTACTGTGCTTTGCTGCAAACTCACCAGGAATGGAGGACCATCTTATTCACCACTCTCTCCCAGTACCTGGCATAGTGGCAAACACATAATAGGTGCTCAGTAAATATGTGTTGAATGAATGGATGAATTTAAAGAAGATTGAATGAAGTCTTGGATGAGGTCTGGAATAACATGTCACAGGTGAAATTCTTCACCCAGTGCCTAGCACACAAGTGCTCAATAAATGCAACAGCTACCAGCTGTTATTAGCTCCTTCCACTGCCCCCTCCAAATTCTCCCTTCATATCCTCGTGTTGGGGTGGAGGGAATTCTGAAGAGCTGTATTCTTTCCAGTCCTGGCAGTTCCCTCACTCCTACTTCTATACCAGGGCCAAAATGGCAAAAACAGAACGCATGTTGTGGCAGAAATTGCTATTTTCCCTCAGTATCCTTAAGGAAGCCTTAAGGTTTCTCTCCTTCTTCCACAGCAATAGAATTTTTAGTTAGGCACATTGCCAAAGGCTAAAGACTACATTTCCCAGCCTCCCTTGCAGCTGGGTGTGACCATGTGATTAAGTTATTCTGACCATTGGCATTATTTTATATGTTATGCATAAATTATCATGTTTATCCCTGACAACCGTTGCCATTTGCCTGTTGGTTTCAGAATCTCCAGGAGCTATCTTCCTCCTGCTTTAGAGTCAGGAAGGAGGATGGAGAAAATGTGATATTAGGCATTGAGACAATTTTTGTGCAAGTTTCTGTCCTTTGGGTAGGTTGAAAACTGGATGCAGCTTTATTCCGTGGTGCTCCAGATATCACAAGGAGAAAGTCCCTAAGACCCAGAAGCCCGACGGAGCTGTTTTGCCAAAATACAAGGAGATGAATTATGGTAATGATCAGGGACGGGGCTCCACATTTTCCTACCTTTAAACAGGGAGGCAGTCACAATTCTGTGGAGTTCTGGGGACCTACAGAAAACAGGCTGATATGAGTTAGCAAAAGCCCAGTATCACTGGGGAGGCCAGGAGGCTCCCAGTGAATGTCATTCAGCTCCAAGAAGAGATTCAGAGAAGGAAGGCTTAAGGTTTCAAGGAGGGAGGACCTTGAGCTGCTGACTCATTTCTTCTACACCCTTGTTTACTTGCCTTTCTATCCAGCCCAGACCCCATGGTCAAGCCTGCCAGTCACTGCCTAGTGGATGCCTTCAATTTTCTGCCCATTTGTCCTTCCAGTCCATTCACTCCTGTAACATAAGGACATTTTGGGTTGCAAGTGACAGAGACCCAGTTCAAAATAGTTTAAGTAAAAATAAGTAGAATGAGCTGGGCGCGGTGTCTCATACCTACAATCCCAGCACTTTGGAAGGCCGAGGCAGGAAAATCACTTGAAGCCAGGAGTTTGAGCCCAGCCTGGGAAACATAGAGATCTCATATCTACAAAAAATTTAAAAGTTAGGTAGGTGTGGTAAGCACGCATCTATAGTCCTAGCCACTTGGGAGGCTGAGGTAGGAGGATCACATAAGCTCAGGTGTTTGAGGTTACAGTGAGCTATGATTGTGCCACTACACTCCAGCCTGGGTGAAAGAGTGAGACCCTGACTCTAAAAATACAAATACAAAATAAATAGAATATAATGGCCCATAAGAGTCCAGGGGAAGCTAACATTAGGTACAACTGGACCATATTAGTCAGGGTTCTCCATAGAAACAGAACCAATAGGGTATACGTGTAGATAAAGAAGAGGGGATTTATTAGGGGAATTGGTTGCATTAGTCTGGCCTCACACTGCTATAAAGAAATACCTGAGACTGGGTAATTTATGAAGAAATGAGGTTTAATTGGCTCACACTTCTGCAGTCTGTACAGGAAGCATAGAAACTTCTGCTTCTGGGGAAGCCACAGGAAACTTACAATCATGGCTGGAGCAGGAGCAAGAGAGAGAAGCAGGAAGTCCTTCATACTTTTTTTTTTTTTTTTTGGATACAGAGTCTTGTTCTGTCACCCAGGCTGGAGTGCAGTGGCGTGATCTTGGCTCACTGCAACCTCCACTTCCTGGGTTAAAGCAATTCTGCCTCAGCCTCCCTAGTAGCTGGAATTACAGGTGCCCAACACCAAGCCCAGCTAACTTTTGTATTTTAGTGGAGACCGGGTTTCACCATGTTGGCCAGGCTGGTCTTGAACTTCTGACCTCAAGCAATTCATCTGCCGGCCTCCTGCACACTTTTTAAACAACCAGATCTCACAAGAACTCACTATACAGTATCAAGGGTGTATGGTGCTAAACCATTCATGAGAACTCCACCCCTATAATCCAATCAGCTCCCACCAGGTCCCACCTCCAATGCTGGGATTTACAATTTAACATCAGATTTGGGCAGAGACACAGGTCCAAACCATATCATTGGCTCATATGATTACAGAGGCTTAGAAGTCCCAAAATATGCCATCAACAAGCTGGAGACCCAGAGGAGCCAGTGGTGTAAGTCTCAGAGTCCGAAGACCTGAGTACCTGGAGCTCTGATGTCTGAGGGCAGGAGAAGATGAACGTCTCGGCTCCCAAGGAGGACAGCAAATTCACCACCCTTCCTTCACAAACTGTCCAGGCTCTCAGTGGATTGGACGATGCCCACCTACATTAGTGAGGGCAGATCTTCATCCCTCAGTGTACTCTTTCAAATGCTAATCTTCTCTGGAAATAGCCTTACAGACACCCAACATTAATGTTTTACTCTCTGGGCATCCTGATGCCTAAAATTAACTGTCGTGTGGATCCAGGAATCCAGATGATGCTAGAGGGGGTGCCAGCTGGTTTATGTGGCAGGTCAACTCTCCCTGACAATCACACACACAGACCTGCATAGCACTTCAGTGACACAGACACATTTCCACAGAGCAGCACAAAGAGTACAGGGAAGCTAGAAGCAGACGAGGCGGGGATGCCTGCAGCTGCAAGAAGATGCCTGGGAACAGACACAGAAACTCTCCCCGCCAGATAAGCAAAACACAGCAGCACAAAGGCAGCTGTTTGAATAAATTCAGTGGAGAGTCTAAGGCAGCTCTCTGGACCAAGCTGTAACGGAGATAAGACAGAAATAATCACAATAGACAGGCCTTAAAGGTACTGGGGTTCTCCACCAGGTGCGGTGGCTCACACCTGTAATCCCAGCACTTTGGGAGCCTGAGGTGGGTGGATCACCTGAGGTCAGGAGTTCAAGACGAGCCTGACCAATATGGTGAAACCCTATCTCTACTAAAAATACAAAAAGTAGCCAGGCATGGTGGCGTGCACCTGTGGTCCCGGCAACTCAGGAGGCTGAGACAGGAGAATCGCTTGAACCCGGGAAGCGGACGTGGCAGTGAGCCAAGATTGTTCCATTGCACTCCAGGGTGGGCAACAAGAGCGAAACTCCGTCTAAAGAAAAAGCAAACAAACTATATATATGTATATATATTTATCTCAGCTGGGAAAAATAGGGATGCCTTCACCATAGGTTTCTCCTTACCCAATAGGCCGACCTGAGCTTGTGCATGTGGTCACTGGACCCTGACAGGAGCAAGAGAAAGGGCAAGTTCCCCTAGGCCCGCACTTCTTAAGCATCTGCTTGCATCACATTTGCTAATGTCCCACTGGCCAAAACCAGTCACATGGCCAAGCCTTGATTTGAAGGAAATAGAGAAATAAATTCCACCTCTTGCTGGGAGGAGCTGCAAAGCCAGCCTTGTAGAGGAGTGTATACAGGGAGGAGAGGAAATTGGCATTATTATTATTATTATCTTTATTGTTATTATTATTTTTGAGATGGAGACTTGCTCTGTTGCCCAGGCTGGAGTCCAGTGGCACAATCTCGGCTCACTGCAAGCTCCGCCTCCTGGGTTCACACCATTTTCCTGCCTCAGCCTCCCGAGTAGCTGGGACTACAGGCGTCCACCACTACTCCCGGCTAATTTTTTGTATTTTTAGTAGAGATGGGGTTTCACTGTGTTAGCCAGGATGGTCTTGATCTCCTGACCTTGTGATCTGCCCACCTCGGCCTCCCAAAGTGCTGGGATTACAGGTGTGAGCCACTGCGCCCAGCCAATTGGCAGCAGCATTCTATGCATTGTTAGCCTTTTTTTTTTTTTTTTTTTTTTTTTTGAGGCAGAGTCTCACTCTGTTGCCCAGGCTGGAGTGCAGAGGCACGATCTCGGCTCACTGCAACCTCTGCCTCCCAGTTCAAGCAATTCTCCTGCCTCAGCCTCCCTAGTAGCTGGGATTACAGGCACCCGCCACTGCGCCCCTCTAATTTTTTGTATTTTTAGTAGAGACAGCGTTTCACCATTTGGCCAGGCTGATCTCAAACTCCTGACCTCTGAGGTGATCTGCCTGTCTCAGCCTCTCAAAGTGCTGGGGTTATAGGCGTAAGCCACCATGCCCAG
The DNA here is from genome assembly GCF_037993035.2 of Macaca fascicularis. Taxonomy (NCBI): domain Eukaryota; kingdom Metazoa; phylum Chordata; class Mammalia; order Primates; family Cercopithecidae; genus Macaca; species Macaca fascicularis. The sequence continues at coordinate 128,090,701 of NC_088385.1, read as the reverse complement.
CCTGTGAGCCATTTTCTTCTATAATCTCTCTCCATGAATAGAAAACATGGCCCTGCTTTCTATCAAGGCATTCTCCACCACCTCATAGGAAACATCTGTGGGTGCCTACTCATCCATTAGAATGCATGAGCAAGCCAAGAAATTCAAGGGAGCTAACACCCCACGGAGCAACGTGTAACCAAGGGGAAGGCCAGAACCAGTGTCCCCTCTTCTACCTCTCAGATGGATAATTTTTTTCTTTTTAAACAGAGTCTCACTCTCTTGCCCAGGCTGGATTGCAGTGGAGTAATCAGGGTTCATTGCAGCCTTGACTTCCTGCACTCAGATCCTCCTACCTCAGCCCCGCCCTCCACCCTGCCCAAGTAGCTGGAACAACAAGCACACGCCACCACACCCAGCTAATTTTTAAATATTTTGTAGGGAAGGGATCTCCCTATGTTGCCCAGGCTGGTCTTGAACTCCTGGGCTCAAGCAATCCTCCCGCCTCAGCTTCCCAAAGTGCTGGGAATTACAGGCATGAGCCACGGCGCCTGGCCTAGATGGACAATTTTTTTTCTTTTTTCTTTTTTTTTTTTTTTTTTTTGAGATGGAGTCTCATTCTGTTGTCCAGGCTGGAGTGCAGTGGCACAATCTCGGCTCACTGCAGCCTCCGCCTCCTGGGTTCAAGCAATTCTCCTGCCTCAGCCTCCCAAGTAGCTGGGATTACAGGTGCCCACCACCATGCCTGTAATATGTTTGGTAGAGACAGGGTTTCACCGTGTTGGCCAGGCTGGTCTTAAACTCCTGGCCTCAAGTGATCTGCCCACCTTGGCCTCCCAAAGTGCTGGGATTTCAAGCATGAGCCACTGTGCCTGCCATAGATGGACAGTTTTAAGGCACATTCTACACAGTACCTAGGAGGGTCCCGAGTGGGATCAAGCCCCAGATGCCCACAGTAGTAATCAATTTAATGTTCCTTGAGACCAAGTGTGGTGGCTCATTCTTGTAATCCAGCACTTTGGAAGACCAAGGTGAGAGGATCACTTGACCCCAAGAGTTCAACATCAACCTGGGCACCACAGCAAGAACCCATCTCCACAAACAATTTTCTGAAAATTAACCAGGCATGGTGACTGTAGTTCTGCCTACTCAGGAGGCTGAGGTGGGAGGATCATTTGAGCCTAGGAGTTCGACACCGGCTTGGGCGACATAGTGAGACCCTGCCTGTCTCAACAACAACAACAACAACAAAAATTCGAAATTAGCCAGGTACGGTGGCTTGTGCCTATAGTCCTAGCTACTCAGGAGGCTGAGGTGGGAGGATCACTTAAGCCCAAGAGGTTGAGGCTACAGTGAGTTGTGATCACGCCACTGCACTCCAGCCTGGGTGAATGAGGAAGACAACATCGAAAAAAAAAAAGAGAAAGGGAAAGCGAAAGCGAAAGGGAAAGAAAGAGTTCCTCAGACTGGCTTTCTCTGCTTCCGAATCCCCCACACTTATCCCTTGAGATCATTTCCCAGAACAAACCACGTTCATGCAACCCGTTGTCTCATGCTCTGCATTGAGAGGAATCCAAGCTAAGACAATACTCATCTTTGTGTGTCTTTCTCCTGCTCAAAACCTAGCTCAGCCCTTTCCTATCCACTGGCTCTTCTCCCTCCCTGCAGATGCCTGCTCAACTGGGTGGTATTTTAACAACCATAAAACCAACACATTACAGATTTCATGTTCCCTTTTGAAATCCTCAAATGTCATCCAACATATTAACGATCAAAAAATTGAAAGCTGTGTAACCCTCAGAGATTTCATGAAGTCGAAGAAAAAACGAATAGGTTAAGGTCTGAATGTTTATTGTTTGAATAACTTCTATATTGCCTTGCAGTTCATTGTCAGTCATCATAACCATATGGCAAATGTTTGGAGTCTTAACCGATTGTTGACTTAGTTTTATGAAATTGTCACTGCTCTTTAATATAATCCTCGTAATATGGTATTGCTCAAGGATCAAGTACTACCAAATATTGGAAATACAAGAAATTTTAGAATTTATGTAATTAAAATACATGATGCTTTCCACTTGGGGTTAGCCAGTTTGAAAAGTTAAATTGGAATATGTCATGACTGACAAACTCCTTGAAATAATTACCTGCACTTCTAGTCTCCATGTCCCCCACCCCACCCAGCCTAATCTGACTTCAGCTCCCTCCTCTCTCCTAAAACTGCACCCACCTTGATCACCAGTAGCTTTCTTGGGTACTTCTCAGATCTGTATTTCTTAACTTCTCAGAAGCATTCAGCAATGTGGGTGACTTTTTTTAACTCTGGTTTTGTGCCTACCTCTTTGGCCACCCCAGCAGGAACCGCCTAAATTTCCCTTCCTCTGCTCATCACTTCAATCTGGGGCTTGGCCAGGCATAGCAGTTCATGCCTGCAATCCCAGCACTTCAGGATGCTGAGGTGGGAAGATCGCTTGAGCCCAGGAGTTTGAGGCTGCAGAGAGCTATGATTGCATCACTGCACTTCAGCCTGGGAGACAGAACGAGACTCTGTCTCTACATTAGTTCATTTTGGTGTGATGGTGTGATTCATTCCTCCCCGAGGTACCAATGACCATGTGTATACTGAGGGAAATCAAATCTGTCTTCACATGGAGCAGGTCACTCACTTCTCATCTTTGGGTACTACCAAATCATCGTCCAAAAAGCACTCCTAGAACTCCCCACAACCATGCCCACTCCTTCTCTCCTTGTGAATGGTGGCCCCAGCAGTTACTCAAGGATGCAAGCCGGAGCTGGGAGTCATCCCTGTCTTCTCCCTGCCCCTCATCTATAGTGAATAAGAAGTCCTGCCCACGCTTCTTCCAAAATAGACCTAGAATTCAACCCCTCCTCTCCACCTGCACTGCTTCAGCCTCATCTTGGGCCTCATTGCTTATCACCTGCATCCCTGCGAAGCATCCTAATGCATTTCCCTGCGTCTGCCCTTGCCCTCTGCCATCCATCCTCACCATGGAAGCAGCCAAACCAATCTCTCTAGATCTTAACTCCACTACGTGCCACTCACCTAAATTTGCCACTGCCCTCAGGACAAAAAGCAGATTTTTGTCTGAAATGCAGTGGCATGATCATGGCTCACTGCGGCCTGGATCTCCCTGGACTGAGGCAATCCTCCTACCTCATCCTCCTGAGTAGCTGGGACTATGGGCGCTCACCATCCTACCTGGCTAATTTTTGTATTTTTTGTAGAGATGGGGTTTTACCATATTGCCCAGGCTGATATTGAATTCCTGGGCTCAAGCAATCTTCCCACCTTGACTTTCAAAGTGCTGGGATTTCAGGTGTGAGCCACCATGCCCATCTCATTTCCTCTTTCTTAAAACAATATCTTCACTTGGCCTTCAAACCATCACTCCTGATTTCTCTTCCACCTCACTAGCTACTTCTTTTCCTCCTTCTTTGCTGGACTCATGCAACTCCCAAACTCTGAATAATATTAGGTGCTCTGGGGCTCAGTCCTGGGTCTTTTTCTCTTCCTGCTCTTATCACTCCCTTGGTGATCTCATTCAGTGTCATGGCTTTAAACATCTCTATGCCAGTGACCCCCACATTTGTATCTCAAGTCCAGACCTCCTCCCTGAAATCCAGACTGGCATATCCAACTCCCACCACACATCTCCACCCGGGTCTCTGACAGACGCCCCCAACTTCAGTTCCCAAACTGAGTTCCTTCCTGATCTCCGTGCCCAGCCTATCCCACCTCAGTTAAGGGCAGTTCAACCTTTCTGTTGCTAAGGCCAAAAGCCCTGGACTTAGACCTTGACTCTGATCTTTCTCTCTCATCATATTCTACCCATTAGCAAGACCTGTCAGCCTTAGAGTCAAAATATATCCAGCAGAATGACATGATGTCCAGATTCACTTCCAAATAACACAGTGGGAAATCTAGGGATGGGGGTATAATTGAAACCAGATTGGCTATAAGTTGATCATTGTTGAAGCTGGTAATGGTACATGGAGGTTCATTGTATTATTCCACTGTTTGAAATTTTCCAAAATCAGAAAAATTAAATCATACTATTTCACTGCTACTGCTCTGATCCAAGTCAGCTGATCTCTTGCCTGGACTGGTGCAGTAGCCTCCTAACCATACTCCTGCCTCCACTTTCACCTCCATTCCACCCTCTGCTTCTAATCTAATTTCCTCCCAGCAGCCAATGTGATTAATCTCATTAAAATGAAAGACCATGTCACTCCTTCACTGAAAACTCTCCAGTGTATGGTATCAGACTCCTACAGAACAACAAAAAATGCTCCCCAGTTGTCTTCAAGATCCTATCCACTCCTCCTCCTTGTTTATGGAATAAATCTTTTTAAAAAGATCCTATATCCTGGCTGGGTGCGGTGGCTCACACCTGTAATCCCAGCACTTTGGGAGGCCGAGGCAGGTGGATCACTTGTGGTCAGGAGTTAGAGATCAGCCTGGCCAACATGGTGAAATACTGTCTCTACTAAAAATACAAAAATCAGCCGGGTGTGACGGCGGGAGGCACCTTTAATCTCAGCTGCTCAGGAGGCTGAGGCAGGAGAATCGCTTGAACCCGGGAGGCGGAGGTTGCAGTGAGCCAAGATTGTGCCATTGCACTCCAGCCTGGGCAACAAGAGCGAAACTCCGTCTCAAAAAAAAACAAAATCCTGCATCTATTTGCCTTGCCATTCTTTACTACTTAAACCGCATTCCCTTCCACTCTCTGCTCTTGATCACTCCATTCCAGGCACACTGATGTTCCTTATCCTTGCCACCGGGCAGTACCACCACAGCGTCCTCGCACTTTCCACTCCTTCCGCCATGAAGAGTCCTCTTCCTTCTGTTATACACGTGGCTCACTCTTCACCTTCTAATGTCTTTGCTCAGAGGTCTCCTTTTCAGGGAGGCCTTCCCTAATCACCTTATGTAAGACTGAACACCTAAATACACCCACCCCCCCACACACACAACCTCTTAATCCCTTTGCTTTGTTTTTCTGCTTAGCACTTATCACCATCTTCTTTACTATAATTTTACCTATTTATCCTATTCATTGTCTGTCTCCACTACCAGAAAGAATGCTATCTGCAGGTAGGGATTTTTCACTACTGTTTGTTCACTATTGTATCCACAGCACCTGCCTGGCACAGAGTAGGTGCCCAATAAGTATCTGTTGAATGAATGAATGAATGAGTGAATGGCACTCCAAGATTCAATGCTGCCCACCTGTCCAGGTACATTTCTCACCACTCCCCTGCTCACCCTTTCATGCCAAGGCACACAGGACACTTGAGTCCCTGGCACACCCTAGCATTATTTACACTTCTCAGCCTCTATTTATGCTATACCCTCATCCTCCTGGCTGGAATGCCAGTCTTTTTTATTTTTTATTTTGAGACAGAGTCTCATGCTGTCACCCAGGCTAGAGTTTAGTGGCGCCATGATAATTCACTGTAGCCTGAACTCCTAGACTCAAGTGGTCGTCCCACCTCAGCCTCCCAAGTAGCTGGGGCTACAGGTGCACAACACCACACCTAGCTATTTTTTAAAATTATTTTTGTAGCGACTGCTCCAGGCCACCACTGCCTCTCAGCTGCACCACTGTGCAGTGTCCTGACCATCTCCCTACATCTGCTCTTGCCTTTACAATCATCCTAACCACAGCAGCAGAGAAGTTATGAGTGTGGCAAAGGGCAGACCAAAATTCAAAGCCGACGTGGAGTGGGGAGTTGGATACATGAGTCTGGATTTCAGGGAAGAGGTATGGATTTAAGATACAAATGTGAAAGTCACTGGGTGCGGTGGCTCACGCCTGTAATCCCAGCACTTTGGGGGGCCGACGAGAGCAGATCACTTGAGGTCAGGAGTTCAAGACCAGCCTGGGCAACATGGTGAAACCCTGTCTCTACTAAAAACACAAAAATTAGCCAGGTGCAGTGGCGGGCTCCTGTAATCCCAGCTCCTCAGGAGACTGAGGCACAAGCATTGCCTGAACCCGGGAGGCAGAGGTTGCAGTGAGCTGAGATCGTGCCCCTGCACTTCAGCCTGGGCGACAGAGTGAGACTCCGTCTCAAACATAAACAAATAAATAAAATTAAAATTGACATGTGGGAGTTGCCAGAGTAAAAACATTTAAACACGTTGAAATCACCAAGGGAGTAAGTCTGGAGCAAGAAGAGAGAAGGGCCCAGGACTAAGCCCTGGAGCACTTAGTGTTATTCAGAGTTGGCTACGTTGCCCAGCTATGTTGCCCAGGCTGGTCTTGAACTCCTGGCCTCAAGTGATCCTCTCACCTTGGCCTCCCAAAGTGCTGGGACTACAGGCATGAGCCATCATGCCCGGCCCAGATCCCTGGTCTTTAAGATTCTTCTCGAGCAGGTGTCTGCTAACACCAAACGAAACTCATCTGCTGGCTTCCCACCAAATTTTCATGCTTTCTTCCTACTTAACATACATCGCACTGGACTTTTGAAGTCTCTTTTTTCTATGTCTCCCCCGCCGTTCTGGGAGCCCCCTTGGAACAGGAACCTCATCTTATTTTGTCTTCCTGGCTCAATGCATGAACTTCTTGGTTCAGTGCGTGAATCGTAATACCTGTTAAACCCACGCTATGGGCCGGGCACGGTGGCTCACACTGTAATCCCAGCACTGTGGGAGGCCGAGGTGAGCAGATCATTTGAGGTCAGGAGTTTGAGACCAGCCTGACCAACATGGTGAGAACCTGTCTCTACTAAAAATACAAAAAAAAATTAGCCGGGCGTGGTGGCACATGTCTGTAGTCCCAGCTACTCGGGAGGCTGAGGCGGGAGAATCACTTGAACCCGTGAACCCGTGAGGCAGAGGTTGCAGCAAGCTGAGATCGCACCACTGCACTCCAGCCTGGGCAACAGAGCAAGACCCTGTCAAAATAAATAAATTAAAAAAAAAAAAACAAAAAAAAACTCTATGAATAGTGAGTGTGAGAGCCAGAGAGGCTGGAGTCTGGCACAGGGTAGCTAGAATTCCCAGTCTGTTATCTTGGGCTCCAGATTCTCACTCCATCACCTGAACGTGAGTGAGTCCCTTCCATTCCCAAGCCTCAATTTCCTTAGACAGATTTAAGCAGCTGAATTGGCTAACCACTATCCAACTCTAACCTACTGGGCAAGTTGCCGCCTCTGGAGTCAAACACTATCCAATTTCAGTTTCCAAACATCATAAAAGGGAACTCTAAAAATTGAGAATCGAAACTGATAGCAGAGAGACTGACTAGACGGCCAACCTGTTAAGGTGGCCCCAGACATTCCAGCCTCAGCCCAGCGTCCTCCTGTGCCCCTACTGCAGCAAGGGGGTCTCCAAGAAGGGGGACCTGGAGTCAGCCCATCACACCTAGTTTCCTCTCTGCTAGGAGCTTCATCCCATAGAGCACCGGAGGGCAGTTGAGGAGGAGCTGCCTTAAAAAAGGAGGTGTGTGCCAGGGAGCTAGGTAGGTGCCTGGCTATATATCTGCCCGGCTATATATTTGCCCAGCAGTGGTACTCTCGGGACAGAGATGGCACTGCTGCAGGAACTGTACAGCACACCAGCCTCCAGGCTGGACTCCTTCGTGGCTCAGTGGCTGCAGCCCCACCGGGAGTGGAAGGAGGAGGTTCTAGATGCTGTGCGGACCGTGGAGGAGTTTCTGAGGCAGGAGCATTTCCAGGGAAAGCGTGGGCTGGACCAGGATGTGCAGGTGCTGAAGGTAATCAAGGTAAGACTGGGGTCCTCCAGCCCCCACACAGGACAAAACCCAGTATCAGAGTCCACGTCCCTGAAGATGCTGGGGACCCCTGTCCTCCTTATCCCTAACCCATGCTGATGACGTCACAGAACACCCCATCCCACCTCGCTGTCTACGCCCCACTGCACCACTGCCTGGAGCAGAATGACTCTAGTAATAATAGTTCACATCTGGGGGCTCGCTAGCCTAACCTCTTAACATACACTATCTCTAATTCTTGCACCCTGTGAGATAGGTGCTATTCTTTTCCCAGTTTACAGATTAGCAAAATGGAGGCTCAGAACCAATACAACGCAAGGTCTGTGGTTGGATCCTGGTGTGAATGAACCATCTGTAAAATACAGTTTGGGGACAACTGGGAAATTTCCATATGGCCTAGATATCAGATACTATATATATATATGTGTGATAGAGGAAATCATTGTTGATTTTGTTAGGTGTAACAGTGGTCTTGTGGTTATCAGGGAGGATGTTCTCTTTTGTTTGGACACGAACACCAGAGTATTTTAGGGACAACGTTCCTTGGTGCCTGTAATTTACTTTAACGTGGCTTACATTAAGCAAATGTAGCAGGAATTTAGACTTGTTGAATCAACTAGTTGGATATATGAGTGTTAGTTGTATCATCTTTCTACTTTTCTATATGTTTTAACTTTTTTATAATAAAATGACTTTTTTTTTTTTTTTAGAGACAGAGTCTCGCTCTGTCACCCAGGCTGGAGTGCAGTGGCACAATCACCGCTCACTGTAGCTTCGATCTCCCTGGGCTCAGGTGATCCTTAGCCTCCTAAGTAGCTTGGGATTACAGGCATGCACCACCATGCCCAGCTAATTTTTGTATTTTTTGTAGAGACAGGGTTTCACCAATGTTGCCCATGCTGGTCTCGAACTCCTGGGATCAAGAATATGCCCACCTTGGCCTCCCAAAGTGCTGGAATTACAGATGTGAGCCACCATGTCTGGCCGTCCAATAAAATGATTTTTTTTCTTTTTCTTTTTTTTTTTTTTGAGATTAAGTTTTGCTCTGTCGCCAGGCTGGAGTGCAGTGGCACAATCTTAGCTCACTGCAACCTCCGCCTCCCGGGTTCAGGCGATTTCCTTGCCTCAGTCTCCCAAGTAGCTGGGACGACACATGCCTACCACCACACCTGGCTAATTTTTTGTGTTTTCGTAGAGATGGGGTTTTACCGTATTGGCTAGGATGGTCTTGATCACCTGACCTCGTGATCCACCCTCCTTGGCCTCCCAAAGTGCTGGGATTACAGTGAGCCACTGCGCCCGGACTAAAATGATTTTTTAATGGAGGCTCAGAGAGGTGAGATGACTTGTCCAAGGTCACACAGTGTTGAAGCTAGGATTTGAACTTGACTCAAGGAACCCAAGCCCCCCTCACTGAGATTTTTCCCCAAGCCCTTCCTCCAGCTGTTTCATGCCACCTCCTGTGCTAGTTAAGATCAAAATTCAAGAGGGTCAGAGCTAGAAAGGCTTTGGAGAATCAGACAGTCTAACCAATGACTCACTGAAATAATTAAGTAAACTGGGGCACAGAGAGGGGAGAGATATCCCAAGGTCACACAGCGAGTTGGTGGCAAAGGCAATACTAGAATTAGGACCCCTGACTCCCAGCCCAGTGCTCAAGTTCTCTCTCTAGGGGCAACCAACTCACAGAGGGATCTAGAAGCCCTGGGCCCCTATCCGTTCTTTGCACCTATCCCCAGCATATGAAGCCTGAGGCTATACAATTTATAAGTGAGAAACCACAAATTTTGATACTAGACAGACTCTTCACTTCCTCCCTTACCAGCTGTGTGGCTTTGACCTTCCCACTCTTATTTCTCAAACCCACAATCTTCTCATCTGTGACTGGGGCATCATCATTTCTCCTTCACCAAGCCAGTGGGGCAATGCAGACTCAATGATTCATGCATGATCAATGCTCACAAACAGAAGCATCATTAGAATTCTTGCCAAGCTTTCTTCTGGGCCTGGGACTCATGTTTGACTCTGGCAGACCCTCCCAGACCACCCCCTCCCCAACAACCTTGAGAACAAAGTGGAGGGAATAAGGAATGTCTGGTAAGAGGAGGATGCTACAAGAATAAGTTTATTTTTGTGTGTGTGCACGCCACCACGCCTGGCTAATCTTTGTATTTTTAGTAGAGATGGGGTTTCACCATGTTGACCAGGCTGGTCTCGAACTCCTGACCTCAAGTGATCCACCCAACTCAGCCTCCCCAAATGCTGGGATTACAGGTGTGAACCACTGCACCCAGCCAAGAATGAGTTTTTACGGCAGGAAATGCTATTTACCCAAGCCTCAAATTCTTCCTGCACATCATAGCCACTTCTCTTGAAATAACTAAATGGTAGCAATCCCCAGAGAGCCGTGACTAATGAGGAGTAATATATCTTATTTCGAGTCTAAACCCTCCCTTTCCCCACCCTCTGAAAATCTAGTGAGTGGAGCTGGTCCACATAAGGGAATGCTTGTCTTCAAATGAATTGTGCTTAAATACGTTTAAAACCAAAGCAAATCAGGAAGCATGTTCTGGATGTGTTCTTTTCTCTCTGCCTGGATCTCACCAGTGGGAAAGGCAGTGGGAAGTCTAGGCCAGGCACAGTGGCTCACTCCTGTAATCCCAGCACTTTGGGAGGCCAAGGTGGGAGGACTGCTTGAGCCCAGGAATTCGAGACCAGCCTGGGCAAAATGTGAGACCCCTGACTCTGCAAAAAATGTATAAAAAATTAGCTGGGCATGGTGGTGCATGCCTGTAGTTCCAGCTACTCGGGAGGCTGAGGTGGGAGGATTGCTTAAGCCCAGGAGGTCGAGGCTTCAGTGAGTGAAGATCGTGCCATTGCACTCCAGCCTGGGCAACAGACCAAGACCTTGTCTCAAAAAGAAAGGGAAGTCTAGACTGGCCTTTGGGGGGAACATGTCCTTCATTCACACACGGTGCCATCTCCAGCCCTCTCCCAGAGGGTGGAGGTGCTGGGTCTGAATGCCTGTGATCCCTTGGAAGCAGGGACTGGCTCACAGCCTTGGGTCACGAGGAAGAAAGAGGCAGAAGAACCACGCACTACTTGAGTTCTGGCTCTTTCTCTAACTCCGCTGCCTCCTGGCTGGGAGACCATGGCAAGCTCCCCATTGCCTCAGTCTTCTCATCTGTACAATTGGAAATAATTCTCCTAGTACCCACCTCAATACAGGAAGTGAAGGGTTTTTTTGGGGGGGAGTGGTTTAGATGGAGTCTCACTGTGTCACCCAGGCTGGAGTGCAGTAGCGAGATCTCAGCTCACCACATCCTCTGCCTCCTGGGTTCAAGTGATTCTCCTGCCTCAGCCTCCCCAGTAGGTTGGATTATAGGCACACACCACCACACCTGGCTAATTTTTGTATTTTTAGTAGAGACGGGGTTTTACCATGTTGGCCAGGCTGGTCTCGAACTCCTGACCTCATGATCTGCCCAATTTGGCCTCCCAAAGTGCTGGGATTACAGGTGTGAGCCACGGTGCCTGGCTGGGAAGTAAAGATTAAAAGGGATAATATGTACACAGGGCTCTCAGGGGTGCCGGACACAGGGCGTGCTCATGTCATCCAGCATCCGTGCTCATGTCACACAGGGCATGTTATGTCATCCAGCAACAGCTAGAATCTGATTCATGTGCAGTGACTCCATCCACCAGGAAAAGTAGCCCACTGGGGGTCTGGTGCCTCCGTAGCAATTCCGCCTGCAGACACGGAATGAGCAGGAGAGGCGGCCAGAGAGTTGTGGGGCTTTGCATACCAGAGGCAACAGGGCCTGGAGAGCTCATCTAGAATCTCAAAACATCAAAAAATCCCTTCTCAACCTCCTTCCGTTACTAAGGGGGAAAACTGACACCCTGGCAGCAGAAGGGATTGTCTAAGTCAGCTGGATAATGAGGAGAAAGAGAAACGTATTGCTGACTTCCTGTGTGCCAGGCACCCCACCAAACGCTTGACATACATTATTTCATCTGATCCTCCCAGTAGCCCAGTGACTCTTGTTCCACCATTACTTTCATTTTACAGATGAAGGTCTTAGAAGTCAGAATGTTTACCCATCTAGGAAACAGAGAAGAGTAAAGATCTTTTTCAGGCTGCCCCATTTCACAGCCTGTGGCTCATAAATCCACCAGGCAAACTTGCTCCTTGCTTTATAATGTCATGAAATTATTCAGCCCCACCACCACCCCCAGGATCCTCAAACAACCCTATAGGAGTAGATGCTACCATCCCTCTGGAGTTGGCCTTACTCTGTGGGTAAGAAGACTGGGTCTCAGAAGCAATGTAGTGTAGTAGATAAGAAGCTGGGCATTTGGGGCATCCAAGGGGGCAAATCGCTTGAGTCCAGGAGTTCGAGACCAGCCTGGGCAATATGGCAAAATCCTATCTCTACAAAAAAACACAAAAATTAGCCAGGCATGGTGGCACATGCCTGTAGTCTTAGCTACTTGGGAGACTGAGGTAGGAGGATCGCTTGAGCCAAGATCGCACCACTGCAGTCCAACCTGGGCAATGGGAGTAAAACCCTGTCTCAAAAAAAAAAAAAAAGACTGGGCTCTGAGGGCTGCAAACTGCAAGACCCAGGACAAATGACTAATGAGGAGAAAGAGAAACCTATTGCTGACTTCCTGTGTGCCAGGCACCCCACCAAACCCTTGGTATACATTATTTCATCTGATCCTCCCAGTGGCCCGGTGACTCATGTTCCACCATTGCTTTCATTTTACAGATGAAGGTCTTAGGAGTCAGAACATTTACCCAGCTAAGAAACAGGGAAGAGTCAAGATCTTTTTCAGGCTGCCCCATTTCTCGATCCCATGTCTCGAGATCCTCCAGACATCTCAGTTTTCTCACCTGTAAAGTGTGGGTATCAGTACCACCCACTACCCATCCCTCAGCGGGTGGTGAGCATTCAGTGAGACCATGCATGTGAAGTGCTGCAGGGGTTGCCTGGCACATGGCAGTGGGCCTCAGGGTGACGGCTCTGTGTTCTGCAGGTGGGCTCCTTCGGGAATGGCACGGTTCTCAGGAGCACCAGAGAGGTGGAGCTGGTGGCGTTTCTGAGCTGTTTCCACAGCTTCCAGGAGGTAGCTAAGCACCACCAAGAAGTTCTGAGGCTGATACGGAAAACCATGTGGCAAAGCCAGGACCTGCTGGCCCTCGGGCTCGAGGACCTGAGGGTGGAGCAGAGAGTCCCCAGTGCTCTCGTCCTCACCATCCAGACCAGGGGGACTGCGGAGCCCATCACGGTCACCATCGTGCCTGCCTACAGAGCCCTGGGTAAGGGGAGGGGAAGCCCACCCAACTCACACACTTGCCCACCCCAGGAGACTTCCCAGTGTCTCACCTTTACTCATGGCCATGTGCACACACCCACATTTATTCATTCCATCTGTGTCCTATGCTCAGGGCTGGGTTATTGCAGTGCACAGGATTAACCCAACTCTGGCTATCATGTCGCTTAACTTGAAATACAGAAATTGACCAAAGAATTGCAGAGATAAATACATGATTGCAGGCTGGGCGTGGTGGCTCACGCTTGTAATCCCAGCACCTTGGGAGGCCAAGGCAGGTGGATCACAAGGTCAGGAGTTCAAGACCAGCCTCGCCAAGATGGTGAAACCCCATCTGTACTAAAAATAAAAAAAAATTAGCTGGGTGTGGTGGTGGTTGCCTGTAATCCCAGCTACTCAGGAGGCTGAGGCAGAGAATCACTTGAACCCTGGAGGTGGAGGTTGCAGTGAGCCAAGATTGAGCCACTGCACTCCAGCCTGGTCGACAGAGCAAGACTCTGTCACAAAAAAAAAAAAAAAAAAAAGATGATTGCAAATGATGTAAACGGTGGCCTGGATAACCACAGAAAGAGTGCTCAGGAAGTGACTTTCTGGGGAAAGAACATTCAGGGGGCTCTGACACCCAGTGAGGGGAAGGAGCTAAAAGTGGGGGGGGGGGGTGTCTGTCACTGCGTTTTCTAGAAGCAGATCCTAAGACATGGATGTGAGGACAAGCAGTTTATTTGGGTGTTCATCCCAGGAAGCACTGGTAGGGAAGTATGGAATTGAGATGGGAAAGGCAAGAATTCAATACAACATGCATCCGTGGGCAAGTCACCACCCTCAGCTTCACGTCCTGGGAGAACTCGCAGTCACGTTACGAATGTGCCTCCGCGGGATCCCAAGTGGGAGGCTGGAGCGCTTACTCACCAGCTTCCCAGCCGTCACCGGTTGGGGGCTGCTTCGGGAGCACTAACTCACTGGCCCTGTTGTTTGTCCTCGGGCAGAGTCCTAGGTGTTTGAGGTAAAACCTATGTGCTGCAAGCCCAGACCCTAGAGGTTTCATCTCATGTGCTAACTCTATCAGCTGCAGTGGCCGGCTGCGCGGAGTTGCTCTTGGGAGAAGGTGTAAGAGACAGGATCTGATTTTAGCAAGGAAGAGAGTGCTGGGATGTCTCAGTGATGTGTACCATGGAACTGGTTCTCCCTATGAGTTTTTGGTTTTTTTTGAGACGGAGTCTCGCTCTGTCGCCCAGGCTGGAGTGCAGTGGCGCGATCTCGGCTCACTGCAGCCTCCGCCTCCAGGGTTCAAGCAATTCTCCAGCCTCAGCCTCCCAAGTAGCTGGGATTACAGGTGCCCACCACCATGCCATGCCCAGCTAATTTTTGTATTTTTAGTAGAGATGCGGTTTCGCCATCTTGGCCAGGCTGATTTCAAACTCCTAACCTCAGGTGATCTGCCCACCTCAACCTCCCAAAATGCTGGGATTACAGTCATGAGCCACTGCGCCCGGCCTCCCTATGAGTGTTGAAAGAGATCCAAAACAGACGTTAAAGAAAATGAGGGACATTGAGGACATTCAGGGAGGACAATAGGAGGGGCCTGATGCATGGAAAGCCCAATGTTGGTTCTCGAGAGTAAGAATTTCACAAAAAGGACAGTTAGACAAGGCAAACCTTTGGTTTCTGTAGATACGAGGTCTCAAGTGTCCCTGGAGGGATAACTCCAACGTATAAGCAGGCTCTCCCCAAAATACTACTTACCACCCTCCGGCTTCCTCAATCCCCAATCTCTCCCTTTGCTCCCTCACTCCTCAGGGCCTTCTCTTCCCAACTCCCAGCCACCCCCTGAGATCTATGTGAGCCTGATCAAGGCCTGTGGTGGTCCTGGAAATTTCTCCCCATCCTTCAGCGAGCTGCAGAGAAATTTCGTGAAACATCGGCCAACTAAGCTGAAGAGCCTCCTGCGCCTGGTGAAACACTGGTACCAGCAGGTGAGGGGGCTGCCAGGATGGTGGGGGCAAGGAGAGGGAGGAGGGTGGGGAGGAAAGACAGGGCCTGATTTTCATCTCAGGAAACTGCACCCAGGGGAAATGGAAGCAGGTAGAGAGGGAGAGAATGCTAGTCTTTTGAAATGTAAAGTGAAACCGTCAGTGAAGAAGGTGGAAAAGGAAGAGAGGAGGAGGAAGAGGAGAAAGAAACAGAAGGAAGGAGAAAAATAGGTACTCTACAGTATTTCAGTAAACTCGTTCTTTTTATTTTATTTTATTTTTATTTATTCATTTATTGAGACAGGGTCTTGCTTTGTTGTCCAGGCTGGAGTGCGGTGGTGCGATCACCACTCACTGTAGCCTCCACCTCCCTGGATCAAGACCTCCCTGGCTCAAGCGGTCCTCCCACCTTAGCCTCCTATGTAACTGGGACTACAGGCACACACAACCATGCCTGGCTAATTTTTTTATATTTCTTTTGTAGAGACAGGGTCTCACTATGTTGACCAGCCTGGTTTTGAAATGGTCTCAAGCGATCCTCCCACTCTGGCCTCCCAAAGAGCTGGGATTACAGGCACAAGCCACCACACCCACCCCACAAGTTCTTGTTACCCTTCAATTACAGTCTAGGACTGGCAGATGTCAACTTCGCCAGGTACCACGGCCATTAATCACAGCAGGTTAGGGCCCAACAAGAGGAAGGATTTTTTTAATTCCACCCCAGGAGTCGAAAAGAGGGCATGTGTGAGTGTAAACAGCCCTCAGGGACGTTTCTCAGGCAGCAGTTCAGTCAGTTTTGGAAACAAGATCTGCCCCCAAGATAATCAATGGAAACTCCAACTACAAAACAGAACTCAGAGACAAAAATCATTTATTATATAAAACTTGCAGAGAAGTTACAAGGGAATCAGACAGCAGAAGGAAAGATTTGATCCAATAAAAATAAAATAGGCCAGGCATGATGGCTCATGCCTGTAATCCCAGCACTTTGAGAGGCTGAGGCGGGCAGATCACGAGGTCAGGAGATCGAGACCATCCTGGCTAACACGGTGAAACCCTATCTCTACTAAAAATACAAAAAATTAGCCAGGCATGGTGGCGGGCACCTGTAGTCCCAGCTACTTGGGAGGCTGAGGCAGGAGAATGGTGTGAACCCGCAAGGCAGAGCTTGCAGTGAGCCGAGATCATGCCACTGCACTCCAGCCTCGGCAACAGCGTGAGACTCCGTCTCAAAAAAATAAATAAATAAATAAATTAAAATAAATAAAAATAAAATGTAATAGGGATTTAAAGAAAAAACAATTACTGGCCAAATGTGGTAGCTCACACCTGTAATTTCAGCACTTTAGGAGGCTGAGGTAGGAGGATCACTTGAGCCCAAGGGTTCAAGACCAGCCTGAGCAACATGGTGAAACCCCCGTCTCTACAAAAAATACAAACATTAAAAAATTAGCTGGGGGTGGTGGTGGGTTCCTGTAGTCCCAGCTGCTTGAGAGGCTGAGGCGGAAGGATCACTTGAGCCAGGAGGTGAAGTAAGTTGAGCTGGGTAATGTTTTTATCCATTCACTAAGGCTTACATCTTACTGATTACAGGCATCCTACATTTTATATATCATCTAAGTTTTAAGAATATAACATTTCACTAGTATTGGAGAAAATAAGTTATATTACCATGGTTTAAATTTCTAACAAAATTATAATGTTATTAGTTATGGTTTACAAATTTGAGTGTTAAGTATGAATTCACAAAAAGTTACAAAACAAATTATAAATTAATTAATTAATTAATTAATTTATTTATATTTTTGAGACGGAGTCTTGCTTTGTCGCCCAGGCTGGAGTGCAGTGGCACGATCTTGGCTCACAGCAAGCTCCGCCTCCCGGGTTCACATCATTCTCCTGCTTCAGCCTCCCGAGTAGCTGGGACTACAGGCGCCCACCATCACGCCCGGCTAGTTTTTTGTATTTTTAGTAGAGACGGGGTTTCACCGTGTTAGCCAGGATGGTCTCGGTCTCCTGACCTCATGGTCCGCCCACCTTGGCCTCCCAAAGTGCTGGGATTACAGGCGTGAGCCACTGCACCTGGCCTTACAAATAAATTTTAATTCAAAATTGAATTTCTAAAGTCAGGGATAAAGTTTTTCTGTTAGTAAGTCAGTGACTTGTAGGAAAGGCCTGAAGTTTCATTTATTTGGGAGATGAGAATTATACGAGATGATTCTGTGTTTGTCTCAAGGCCAAAGTGTTATAGTTTTTTTCCTCTGACCTTGGGATGTGATCTAATATTCATATATGATGGCCATAGGAAAATATGTCCATTTTACTTCCACATATCAAACTACTGAATATTTGAGCAAAATTTTCACTTTCTGGCTAAGTATCAATGTTATCAGTGAGATTCTTCTTCATTTTGGGTTTTTTTTTTTTTGAGACAAGGTCTCACTCTTGCCCAGGCTGCAGTGCAGTGGCGTAATCTTGGTTCACTGCAACCTCCTCCTCCCAGGTTCAAGCAGTTCTCCCACCTCAACCTCCCAAGTAGCTGGGATTACAGGCACCTGCCACCACGCCTGGCTAATTTTTGTATTTTTAGTAGAGACAGGGTTTCACCATGTTGTCCAGGCTGGTCTCGAACTTCTGGCCTCAAGTGATCCACCCGCCTCGGCCTCCCAGAATGCTGGGATTACAGACATGAGCCACTGCGCCTGGCCTCAGTGAAATTCTTAACACAGGAAGTGACCAGTATCAGTTAAGATGCTTTCTTTTGCAAGTAAGAGAAAAATACAAAAACCAACTCAAACCAGCTTAAACAATAAAGAGAATTATCAGCTCATGTATGAAAACCCCTAAACAGTCGGCGGGGGGGGGGGGCGCGTGGAGCAGGGAGCTTCAGGCACTGGAGAGGGCACTGGCTCTGTTTCTCTGGCATTCTCTCAGCTTCTCATTCCTCTATATGCCAACTTGGTCCTTTGGCTTGTTTCCCTCTTGGTGGCAAAGTGGCCACAACTGTTCCTTCCCTCATATTCACACATGGGAGGACTTCTCTTCTTTCAACCACTGAACAAAAGAACTAGGCTTTACTCTAGTTGAGCCAACTTAGATCGCATGCCTTCTCTTGAACCAATCATTTGCAAGGGGGAAAGGTTTATGCTGATAGGCCTGTGCCAGTCAGGGTCCATCCTGGAGCTGCGGGTGGGGGTCAACCCCTTCCAAACATCATGGCTAGTATGCAATGGGGAGGGAAAGAATGTGTGCTAGAGAGGCAACCCCAATCTTCATACAGAATCTCAACTATTACCATTTTTTCCTCTATCTAAGGAAACCTTTCCTTTCTTTAAAGAAACATTTCTCAGAAGCTGAATACATTACAATAGATTTAAATGGGACTGGTTAAGCTAGGATGCTTGTGACCGAGCACAGCCTGCTCGCACCTGTTCATAAATTCATTCCAGGAGTTACATCTGTCAAGCACATATTGAAGCCCAATGGACCAACTCAGCCCTTTAATTCTAAAATGGTGAAACCTATGTCCACAGATGGAATGTGATGTGGCCAAGGTCACACAGCCAGTAGGCAGCAGAGCCAGGACTAGAACTTGGATTTCTCAGCTTCTGGTCCAACGCCATCCTTACACAGAATCTTAGGGTCTCTCTCTCTCTCTGTCTTCCCATCTCTTTCAACAGTATGTGAAAGCCAGGTCCCCCAGGGCCAATCTGCCCCCTCTCTATGCTCTCGAACTTCTAACCATCTATGCCTGGGAAATGGGTACTGAAGAAGATGAGAATTTCATGTTGGACAAAGGCTTCACCACTGTGATGGACCTGCTCCGGGAGTATGACGTCATCTGTATCTACTGGACCAAGTACTACACACTCCAGAATGCAATCATTGAGGATTGTGTCAGACAACAGCTCAAAAAAGAGAGG
Source organism: Macaca fascicularis (assembly GCF_037993035.2). Lineage (NCBI taxonomy): Eukaryota > Metazoa > Chordata > Mammalia > Primates > Cercopithecidae > Macaca > Macaca fascicularis. Next base: position 128,071,726 of record NC_088385.1, on the reverse strand, counting down.
TACTGGACCACTGTTTGCCCACCAAATCTCACAGAAAAAAAAAAGAGAGAGGAGTTAGTGTAACGTGGTATAGAATTTTATGGACTGGCTGTATTAAGCAGTAAGGCTGCCACCATAGTTGAGCATTGACCTCCCACACCAACACAGCTGGCATCTCAAGTTGGTGGCTTATCAAAGCCATTAGGGGGCCATGGGGCGGGTATAAGCCTGTTCCTTGTTTCCTAAGCCACCCTCCACCTTAGCTTGGCCCTCTTGCTCTCTGAAGACCATTTCAGTGCTCTGTAGGTGCTAGCATGGGAAAATGGAAAGAATCTTGGAGACTCAAGTTTAAATCCCAGCTCAGCCATTTTCCTACTGCTATGAGCCTCAATCCCTTATCCATAAGCAGGAATAAATTGGAACATACGATACAGGATTGATGCAAGGGTTGGAGAAGATCTGTGTTAAGGATCCACAATATCTAGCATCTGGCAGATGCTGAGTAAATGCTTATATTGTAGCGTGTGCTTCAGCATCCCATTCATATCCCCTTGGCCTTTACCATTCTAGGGAAGGTTGGTTTCACTTCCAACTGTCGGCACCTCCATCCCTTTGCCAGCAGACCCACTCTGAGAACAGCCCTTCACCAGATCCGGTGGGAGTTGGTGGATAAATACCACAGCTCCCTCACCCCAAAGATAGAAGGAATCTGGGTCTCATTCCATACCCTTTTTTTTTTTCTTTCTTTCTTTTTTTTTTTTTATTTTATTTATTTTTTTTTTATTTTTTTTTATTTTTAGACAGAGTCGTGCTCTGTCACCCAGGGTAGAGTGCAGTGGCTCAATCTCCGTTCACTGCAACCTCTGTACACTGCAACCTCCACCTCCTGGGTTTGAGGGATTCCCCTCCCTCAGGCTTCTGAGTAGCTGGGATTACAGGTGCCCACCACCCACACTCGGCTAATTTTTGTATTTTTGTAGAGACAGTGCTTTGCCATGTTGGCCAGGCTGGTCTCAAACTCCTGACCTCAGGTGATGCACCCACCTTGGCCTCCCAAAATGCGGGGATTACAGGCGTGAGCCACCACACTAGGCCCTATTCCATACTCTTTCTCAAAGATCGCCTCCAGTTGACCACAGTAGTAATTACTTCAATACCCACCCTTTGTTGTCTGCCTTCCCTTCTCTGTCTCACTCCCTTATTCGTGCTTCCTGGGACCACTTTCCAAATCAGCCAAATCCTTACGTGGGGATCTGCTTCAGGGGAAGCCCAACCCAGACAATTCCCTATGTTAGAAGCTCTGGGCCTGTGTGAGCAATATCACAATGTTTCATGTTCTGTTATATAGTATTGGGTCTCTTTTGTAAGGAAGAAAAGCCAGGTCCGCTCATGAAAAGAGGATTTATTATAACCATGCCCAGAAAAATCGAGAAAGCATCAGGACCTGAGACTCCCTCTCTCTGTCACTCTCTCTCATGAACCACAGCACTTTTCCCCTCAGCCTCTGCTTCTCACTCCACACCTGTCCTGCTCCCCTCTGCCTCCCATGTATAAGGGACCTCCATCCTCCCCATATCCAAACCCCAGAGGGAACCAGTCTGATTACTGGTCACAGGACACAGACCCCGTGTGTTGGGCCACCTGCCAACCAACAGAATGAGCCACTTTAGATCAGTGACCCCATCCCATGGGACAGCCTGGCACTTTCAGGCAGGACTGTTTTAGGGAACAGTCAGTGTTGGCAGGAGCCAGCCTGGAGCCCAAAGTCCAGTTCATTCCAGTAGCCTGTGTCACATTCTATTACACAGATAAAGTCGCAGCTCCCTCCCAAGCCCCAGAGTACAAAGTGCTGGGTTTTTTTTGTTGTTGTTGTTGGGTTTTTTTTTTTTTTTTTAAGATGGAATCTTGCTCTGTCACCTAGGCTGGAGTTCAGTGGCACGATCTTGGCTCACTGCAACCACGACCTCCTGGATTCAAGCTATCCTCCCACCTCAGCCACCCAAGTAACTGAGACTACAGGTGCCCACCACCATGCCCTGCTAATTTTTGTATTTTTAGTAGAGATGGAGTTTCACCATGTTGTCCAGGCTGGTCTTGAACTCCTGACGTCAAGTGATCTGAGCACCTCGGCCCCCCAAAGTGCTGGGATTACAGGCATGAGCCACTGCGCCCCGTTCAAAGAGCTGGTCTTAATCATGGACTTGCAGTCACCCCAAGTTAATAAGCAAGCCCAAGATCCCCTTCAAGCCAATATTCTTTAAAATATTTATTCAATATTTATAGAAAGGAGAGACTCTTGGGGGCAGCCCAACCTGTGCTCTGTTGAGGAGGTAGACGGGTAAGAGCCCCATCTACTGGCTGTAAGAACTCAGGGAGATCTAGGTGGGGCACGGTGGCTCACGCCTGGAATCCGAACACTTTGGAAGGCCGAGGCAGGTGGATCATGAGGTCAGGAGTTCAAGACCAGCCTGGCCAAGATGGTTAAACCCCATCTCTACTAAAAATACAAAAATTAGCTGGGCATGGTGGCAGGTGCCTGTAATCCCAGCTACTCGGGAGGCTGAGGCAGAGAACTGGCTGAACCCAGGAGGCGGAGGTTGCAGTGAGCTGAGATTGCACCACTGCACTCCAGCCTGGGTGACAGAGCGAGACCCTGTCTCAAAAAAAACCAAAAAAAACAAAACAAATAAAAGAACTTAAGGAGATCTGTAAAACTAGGACAATCACAACAATAAAAATAACAGTCCCTACCTTACAGAATTGCCGTAAGGATTAAAATAGGTTAATTTGCATAGGATTTAGCCTTGTTCTTCCATAAATGTCAGTAGTTGGTGGCGGTGGTGTTTCTATTATCCAAAGCAATTCAGCAGCTCTGACCTTAAACTTGCAAAGCCTACACCGAACGTAAAGGGCCCCCTGCCTGAATGGGCATCTGTTATTCCTCTATCATGCCTCTTGGGGCCTCATTCTACCCCCAAATTCCTTGCAAACACCTAAGGCGCTCTCCCAAAGAGGAAATCTTTTTTTTTTTTTTTTTTTTTTGGAAACAGTCTCACTTGGTCTCCCAGGCTGCTGGAGGGTGGTGGCGCGATCTTGGCTCACTGCAACCTCCACCTCCTAGGTTCAAGCAATTCTCCTGCTTCAGCCTCCCGAGTAACTGGGATGACAGGCACGCGCCACCACACCTGGCTAAGTTTTTGTATTTTTAGTAGAGACAGGGTTTCACCACGTTGGCCAGGCTGTTCTCAAGCTCCTGACCTCAAGCCATCCTCCCGCATCGGCCTCCTAAAGTGCTGGGATTACAGGCGTGAGCCACGGCACCTGGCCAGATAGGAATTCTTGGAAATAGCATTGTCTCCATCCTGCGGTGTTTTGGGGCCCTCCTGAACATCTCCAGGATGTGGACATCACGATGCTCAGTGGCTGGACTAAACAATTGCTGAGAAGGTTTTTTTCTGGCTTGAAGGCTTCCAAACCATTACAAACCTGGGCACCCTTTTCCTGTGTTACAGGCCCATCATCCTGGATCCTGCTGACCCCACCCACAACGTGGCAGAAGGCTACAGATGGGACATCGTCGCTCAGAGGGCCTGCCAGTGCCTGAAACGGGTCTGTTGCTATGACAACAGGGAGAACCCCGTCACCAGCTGGAACGTGAAGGTAACGGCTCCTCTCTGGGCTGTCAAGGGCTTGAAGCTCAGAATGATAGACAACTACTCAGTATTTACTCATTCAGTTCTGTGCTGATGGAGAACAGAACTTCAGAGTCACTGTTTAAAGGGCCAGCTGCACCACCCACGGGCTCTGTGAACTTGGACAAATTCTTTGGTTCTCAGAGCCTCGGGTTTCTTACCTTCAAATTCTTGTTCTCCTTTCCTTTCTTTTCCCCATAACCTACTGGAGAATCAGTTCCGTGTTCCTGATCATTCTTTGTATGAGTTGGGTCCAGCCAAATCAGCTCAATCAGCCATTCTGTGCCACTGCTGTGCTCGGGGATGGGGTAGGGGGTGGGGGCTGGGGGACAACACAGGCACAGAAATAAGGCATGACCCCGAAGCTTGGCCAGGCGCGGTGGTTCACGCCTGTAATCCCAGCACTTTGGGAGGCCAAGGCAGGTGGATCATGAGGTCAGGAGTTCAAGACCAGCCTGGCCAACATGGAAAAAACCCATCTCTACTAAAAAAATACAAAATTAGCCGGCCATGGTGGCGGGTGCCTGTAATCCCTGCTACTCCGGAGGCTGAGGCAGGCGAATCGCTTGAACCCGGGAGCCAGCGGCTGCAGTGAGCTGAGATCGTGCCATTGCACTCCAGCCTGGACAACAAGAGGGAAACTCTGTCTCAAAAAAAAGAAAAAAGAAAAAAAAGACAAGACCCTCCCTCTCAAAGAACTCACCCTATGTCGTTAGGAAGCAAGTCCATGAAACAAACTTACACAAAACTGCTAGAATTACCAGAGAAGACAAGATACTCTGAAAACAAAGCAAAAAAAGAAAAATACTAAGTCATATTACTATGTGATGCCAAACCTATGGTATAGGCAGAGATCACAAAAATCTATTTTATTAACATCACACTTTCTAGTTTGCAAAGCTCTTGTCCAAGGTCTGTCTCAGTTGATCCTAACAGGCAATTCTGTAAAGTAAGAAGGTCGAATATTATCACTATCTTTATTATTGTCATCATCATTACTATTATTGCCATTTTACAGAAGAGAAAACTGAGGCTCAGAGAGGTTAATTAACTAAGATCATTCTGCTAAGAGGCAGCAGAACCAGAGGCTCTGGGGGTCTGGAAGCAGAATAAATGCTAACTAAAGTCACCAGAGAAAATTCCTTTAAAAAGTTAGGGGTCGAAATGAGCCCTAAAGGCCAGGGGGGGATACAGATGCTCAGAACAGAGGATAAAGGATGGTGGGGGCAAAGCATGGGAGGCTGGGATGAGCAAGATGTGTACAGGAACAGGAGACTGACCTGCTTGGAGCAGAAGGAAGAAGCAGAATCAGAGGCTCCAGTAAGGTACAGAGAGTATAAACGGGGAACCCACTGGCCAAATGAGGAGGCCCACCCATGGGCTGGAAAATATACGCCTCTGGATTTTTCCTGAATATAAAAACCATTGTAGACTGGGGGCGGTGGCTCACACCTGTAATCACAGCACTCTGGGAGGCCGAGGTGGGTGGATCCCTTGAGCCCAAGAGTTCAAGACCAACCTAGGCAACATGGTGAAACCCCATCTCTACCAAAAATACAAAACTTGGCCGAGTGCGGTGGCTCACGCCTGTAATCCCAGCACGTTGGGAGGCCAAGGCGGGCAGATCACGAGGTCAAGAGACCGAAACCATCCTGGCCAACATGGTAAAACCTCATCTCTACTAAAAATACAAAAAATTATCTGGGTGTGGTGGCATGTGCCTGTAGTCCCAGCTACTAGGGAGGCTGAGGCAGGAGAATCACTTGAACCTGGGAGGTGGAGGTTGCAGTGAGCAAGATCATGCCACTGCACTCCAGCCTGGCAACAGAGTGAGACTCTGTCTCAAAAAAAAAAAAACAAAAAAAAAAAACAAAAAACTTAGCCAGATATGGTGGCACACACCTGTGGTCCTAGCTACTCAGGAGGCTGAGGTGGGAGGATTACTTGAGCTTGGGAGGTCAAGGCTGCAGTGAGTTAAGATTGCACCACTGCACACTGCAGCCTGGGGTGACAGAGCAAGGCCCTGTCTCAAAACACAAAACAAACACAGAAAACATTGTGCAAAGATTGTTTATCTTGACAAATCAGAAAACTTGACAATGCTAGGTCTTTCTTTCTTTCTTTCTTTCTTTCTTTCTTTCTTTCTTTCTTTCTTTCTTTCTTTCTTTCTTTCTTTCTTTCTTTTTTTTTTTTTTTTTTTTTCTTTCTTTTGAGACAGAGTCTCCCTCTGTTGCCCAGACTGGAGTGCAGTGGCACGATCTCAGCTTACTGCAACCTCCACCTCCTGGGTTCAAGAGATTCTCCCACTTCAGCCTTCTGAGTAGCTGGGACAACAAGCATACGCCACCACACCCGGCTAATTTTTGCATTTTTTGGTAGAGATGGGTTTTGCCATGTTGACCAGGCTGGTCTCAAACTCCTGACCTCAAGTGATCTGCCCTCCTCAGCCTCCCGAAGTGCTGGGAATACAGGTGTGAGCCACTGCACCCGGCCAAGGCTTATATTTCTTCTGGAAAGAATCAGCTAAAGGCCTGACCCTCTCCAGCATTTTCCAGGTGCTCTCCAGCCACCTGGGGCTCTCAGGCCCTGGAGCGTAGCCTCTGGAGGTGATGAGAACACAGACTCTGGAGTCTGACTGACCTCACTTCACATATCTGCTCTACTCATTACAACCTATGTGATTGGTGTTCAGCAAATTATTTAACCCTGCTCAGACAGTTTCCTCATCAATAGCATGGGGATAACCGTAGAACCCACCAACTAATAGAGATGCTCTGAGAAAAAAATGCGTTAAGGGTATGGAAGGTGCTCAGTATACAGCCTGGAAGGTGCTTACCACTCCCTACACATTTGCTGCTGCTGCTGCTGCTACTATTGCAAAGATAAGGACAGATGAAGGGAACATTTGCACATCAGACAGAGAAGTGTGGACTTAACACCTCTCCTTCTCCCTCTCCCTTCCAGAGGGCACGAGACATCCATGTGACAGTGGAGCAGAGGGGTTACCCAGATTTCAACCTCATTGTGAACCCTTATGAGCCCATAAGGAAAGTTAAAGAGAAAATCCGGAGGACGAGGGGCTACTCTGGCCTGCAGCGTCTGTCCTTCCAGGTTCCTGGCAGTGAGAGGAAGCTTCTCAGCAGCAGATGCTCCTTAGCCCAACATGGGATCTTCTCCCACACTCACATCTATCTGCTGGAGACCGTCCCCCCCGAGATCCAGGTCTTCGTGAAGAATCCTGATGGTGGGAGCCACGCCTATGCCATCGATCCCAACAGCTTCGTCCTGGGTCTGAAGCAGCAGATTGAAGACCAGCAGGGGCTTCCTAAGAAGCAGCAGCAGCTAGAATTCCAAGGCCAAGTCCTGCAGGACTGGTTGGGTCTGGGGAGCTACGGCATCCAAGACAGTGACACTCTCATCCTCTCTAAGAAGAAAGAGGGAGAGGCTCTGTTTCCATCCAGTTAGTTTTCTCTGGGAAACTTCTGTGTACATTTCTGCCATCTACTCCAGAACTCATCCTGTCAGTCACTCTGTCCCATTGTCTACTGGGAAGGTCCCAGGTCTCACCAGCTTTATAATGAGTTATCCCAGGCCGGACGTGGTAGCTCACACTTGTACTCCCAGAACTTTGGGGGGCTAAGGTGGGAGGAGCGCTTGAGCCAAGGAATTCAAGACCAGCCTGGGTATCATAGGCAGACCCCATCTCTACAAAATAAAAAATAATTCACTGGGTGTGGTCGTGCACGTTTGTAGTCTCAGGTACTCGAGAAGCTGAGGCAGAAGAATCGCTTGAGCCAGGAGGTTGAAGCTGCAGTGAGCTATGATCACGCCACTACACTCCTGCCCAGGCAGCAGAGCAAGACCCTGTGTCTAAAAACTAAAACATAAAAATAAGTAAATCTGTTTAAAAAAAGAATTATCCCAGCCCTGCCAGGAGGAGGAAGAGGAGGGGTGTGAGAGACTAAATATACAAATAGACAGTGGCCACATGACGTACAACGACAGAACTCTGACCCACAACCTTCTTTAGCAATCAACCCCAAACCATCAGGGCAACAACTGGCAGCTTCTCTAATTCCCCGCCCCCCACCCCCACTCCCATCCTGCTTCCTATTTATGACCAACCCAAGAAACCCAAATAAGCTCCCCAGACCAATCACATGGTTAGCCCTGCTTCTGGTCAGTGCACTTCCAACTTCCCCATACCAACAGCCTCAATCAGGGTACCCCTGAAGCCTTCCCATTTTCCTGCCTGTCTTTAAATCTCTGTCAAAAGCAAGAGATGGTGGCTGGTTCCTTTGCTACAGCAAGTTGAGAATAAATAGCCTTTGTTAGTTCTCATTTGGGTGCTCTTTATTTCCACAGGGCCTAATGCTGTCCTAATGGTTATTGCTTGATCATTTGAGCTTCTCAACTCTAAGAAATAAGGACTGGGGAAACTGAGGCAAAAAGAGACAAAGAATGGGAGACTGAGGATGATACAGTGTAAAAAAAATCACCGCAACTCCTAAAACCCATACACAAACAGTACATAATAGTCAGGAAAGTGTAGGAAAATGATAGCATCTTTATTATCAAAGGATGTCATGTGATCAGGTTTACTCCAAGCAATAAAATGTTTCCTTTCGCCCTCCCGTTTTGCCTAGCTTTCTGGTGGGCTACTCACCTACCATAGCATAGAAAATGCACATTTCAATTGGTTATCAACAGCCTCTGGTCAATTTAGCAATCATAATCTGTGTATTTCCCACCTCTGCCTTCAGGGACAGAAAAAGTGCCTCCTTTCCAGGAGGTAGGCTGTTCCAATCCCCAGCTTTATGTCCTTCATAATGCCCAGCACAGCCCACTTTGTAGGTGGTGGGAAAATTCTTGTTTAAAATAAAAAAAAGAATGAAAAATTCAAAGTCTTAGTCCACTTGGGCTGCTAAAACAAAATACCATACGCTGGATGGCTCATAAACAATAAGCATTTATTTCTTACAGCTCTGGAGGCTGGGAAGTCCAAGTCAAGACGGTGGCAGATTTGGTGTCTGGTGAGGGCCTTTTCCTGATTTGTAGATGGCAGCTTCTCACTGAGTCTTCACATGGTGGAAGGAGCAAAGGTGTCTCTGAGGTCTCTTTTATGAGGGCCTTGATCCAGTTCATGAGGGCTCAGGCCCCATTACGTAATTGAAAGATTCTCCCTGGGGCCTGAAAGCTTAAGAGAATGAACAACTCCTCCCTCCTCGGGTTCAGTCCCAAAGCACAAGGCCACTTGTGCTAGCAGCATGCATCAGCAAGACATCAGAAGCAGGAAGAGAGCTGGCTGGAAGACACGTACCCCCTGAGGACAGAGAGAGAGGCCGTCCGGGTACTGCGTAGCAGTCACGTCAGACTGAGACACTTCCTGTTTACAGGAGACTCTAAAACCCCTGCCCCGTCCTCATGTAGTGCAGACGCCATTTTAAGCCTCAGCCCACCTGCACACAGGTGCTCATTAAAAGAGTGTGTTGCCCCACACTGCCTCGTGTTGTGTGTTGGCACACTCTCAGGGTTCAAACCAATACGAGACCCTTTCACTAATTACTTCCCAAAGGTCCCACCTCCTAATACCATCACCTTGGGAGTGAGGACTTTTTGGAAGTTATCAGTATCAAAATGGAGTCACTTATGTCAAACCCTAACAAATGCCTGTCACAGAAATTATCTCAACAAGTTCCTCAGGCCAGGCGCAGTGGCTCACGCCTGTAATCCCAGCACTTTGGGAGGCCGAGGCGGGTGGACCATGAGGTCAGGAGATTGAGACCATCCTGGCTAACATGGTGAAACCCCGTCTCTACTAAAAATACAAAAAAATTAGCCAGGCATGGTGGCATGCGCCTGTAGTCCCAGCTACTCGGGAGGTTGAGGCAGGAGAATGGCGTGAAGCCAGGAGGCAGAGCTTGCAGTGAGCCGAGATCATGCCACTGCACTCCAGCCTGGGCGACTGAGCAAGACTCCGTCTCAAAAAAAAAAAAAAAGTTCCTCAAAACCACAGTATTATAGATAAGCCACTTGCACAAGGATATGTGCCTAATAGTGGGTGTCTCCACAATAAGCTAACACTAGCACCTGCAACAGGCTCCTGTAATCAATGGTACTTGTTTCAAAGAAGCTTATGTGGACTTTTTCTTTGTCTTTTCTCCTTGCCACAACCTCTTTTAATGTGCCTATAGTCCACGATAGCATGCATATCTCAAATTGCAATTTCTTGCAATTCTTGACAAAATGCTTTATTTTGGAGAGTCAGTCTCTCTGTTGTTTATTTTAGGGTGCCAATTTTAACATATGAATTTTGGAGGAATACAAACATTCAGACCATATCAGTCACCTTCCTCTTTTTTGAAATAGAAAAGCTCAAGGCCAGAGAGTTTATTTTAGTAAAATTTTGACATACCTGTCTTCAAAGATAAAACATGAAACAGCATTCCACAGACAAAAATAAAGTGATTTTGTTCATCCCCAGCTCTCTAAGGTGTTTCTTAGGCCCAGCTGGACTGGGAAATTACTAGAATAAATGACATTGAATCAAAACCTGAGAACTAATCCTGGTTCTGTCATTAGCTCCTTAGGAGATTCCCTTCCCCTCTGGAAATCTCTTCATCAAGAAAAGATTGGAGAAGTTAATCTCTTAGGCCCTTCTAGCTCTTGCGTTTGAGAACCGCCCACCTCCCCATTCCCACATGGTATCCCCAACCCAGTACAGTTCAAGGCCATTGGCAGTCCGAGTCTTGGAACTACAATCCCCACAATGCCTCGCGCCTCTCCTCTCACGTGAGGTCGTGCGGGAGGGCTGATAACGGCGGTGTTCTCCACAATCCTTTGCGGTGGTTCAAGATGGCGGCGCCCAGTGGCAATATGAGCGATTCGGAAAGCAGCAGCAGCAGTAGCGATGCGGAGGAGCTGGAGCGGTGCCGCGAGGCGGCAATGCCGGCCTGGGGTTTGGAGCAACGCCCGCATGGGGCAGTAAAGCCAAGAGCCGGTAGGGTACTATGTCTGGGGAGACTGGCTGAGGGGCGTGGGATCTTCCCCTGGAGCCTGAGAGGATGAATGGTGAGGAGGGAGTCACTGGGACTCGACCTTCCTTCCCCGAGAGAGCTCCAGGGACTGGATGTAGTGCTGATTGAAAGCATGGGCAGGTGCAGTAGGGAGGGTATTTCGTTTTCCCAGTCGGGGAAACTGAGGTACCCAAATGTCTTTTGATTCTGCTTCCTTGGGTCTGCCCTCACTGCCCCACACTGGGAAGGCCGCCCTCTCTTCGAGATGACTGCAACAGCCCCCTCCCGGTATTCTCGCACCCAGCCTTTCCCCACCTCCAACACATCATTCTCCCACCCTTGAGGTTGCCAAGAGCAGTGCTCAGCACATCACTCTGACAGTGACTCCCTAGTCCCCTGGGAATAAATACAGAACCCCTGAACATCAAGGGGCCTAATTCAAGAACGCAAGGGTTCTTGAATCTGGAATGAAAAAATGTTGCATCTTTGCTTTCCATTCTCCTCTGACTGAACTGTATAGTCTCTTTCCATCATGCAAGCACTAAGCCACAGCAGTTCTGGCAATACCGTTACTTTATCCCAACAGAAGTCACAGATTTTCGTATCTCATTACGATCTTTGCAGATACAGATATCAATATATCATTTTATTGATAATAAGATAGATATTGGGAAAAAGTCATTTACACTCATCCCTGATTTAAAATGTGCCACTCTAATTTTAAGACCCATCTCTAGATCTAAGATGTAAGAAGAGCATATATCACAAGTTTGGTTGTTTACTATCATGATAATTAAATTTCAGTATCATTGGTTTTCTTTGTAATCCTATATGTTGCATTTCATGCATTTAAAACATTACTCTGAGAAGAGAACCAGGCTTCACCAGGCTGTTAGAGAAGGCTATGGCAAAGCAAGGTTAAGAACCGCTGCATTTGTTTAAAAGGACTTACAAGCCCTTTGGTGATCCATTTATTGCCTTCCTCTCCCTTCCTTCCCTCCTGCCATACTGCACTTCCTGTAGGTAGCTTCCAGATCATAGTCTGCTCCCCTCACCCCCTAGTACCATAACCACAGTTTTCTCTGCAAGTTTCCATCTCACTCATTAGCAGTGGGAACTTGAGCAAAGTACTTAAATCTCACTGTACCTAAATTTCCTCAAATTACAGTGTGGGTAGTGGTAGTACCCACCCCATAAGGTTGAGAAGTAACTGAGATAATGCAATCTACAGTGCTTGGCACATCTTAAAGGCCCAATACATGGTGGCAAATATGTGGTTGGTCTTTCCACATGGACTGCTTTCCTCCTCCTGCCTAATTCTTGCTCTTTTTTTTTTTTTTCAAGACTGGGTCTCAGTCTGTTACCCAGGCTGACACAATCATGGGTCACTGCAACCTCGACCTCCCCCTGCTCAGATGATCCTCCCACCTCAGCCTCCCAAGTAGCTGGGACTACAGATGTGTAGTCCCAGGTACTTTTTTAATTTTCTGTAGAGATGGGGTTTTGCCATGTTGCCCAGGCTGGTCTCAAACTCCTGGGCTCAAGTGATTCTCCCTTCTCGACCTTCAAAGTGCTGAGATTACAGGTGTGTGAGCCCCTGTGCTTCTAGTTTTTTTTTTTTTTTTGAGATGGAGTTTCACTCTCGTTGCCCAGGCTAGAGTGCAGTGGCACGATCTCAGCTCACTGCAACCTCTGCCTCCTGGATTCAGGTGATTCTCTTGCCTCAGCCTCCCTAGCAACTGGAATTACAGGCACCTGCCACCATGCCCAGCTAATTTTTTGTATTTTTAGTACAGACAGGGTTAAACTATGTTGGCCAGCTGGTCTCGAACTCCTGACCTCAGGCAATCCACCCGCCTCGGCCTCCCAAAATGCTGGGATTACAGGTGGGAGCCACTGCACCTGGTCTTTATTCATTTATTTATTTATTTATTTATTTTTGAGATGGAGTCTTGCTCTGTTACCAAGGCTGGAGCGCAATGGCACAGTCTTGGCTCCCTGCAACCTCTGCCTCCCAGGCTCAAGCAATTCTCCTGCGTCAGCCTCCTGAGTAGCTGGGATTACAGGCACCTGCCACCAGGCCCAGCTAATTTTTTTTGTATTTTTATTAGAGACAGGGTTTCACCATGTTGGCCAGGCTGGTCTCGAACTTATGACCTCGGGTGATCCGCCCACCTTGGCCTCCCAAAGTGCTGGGATTACAGGCATAAGCCACCGCATCCAGCCTAGATTACATTCTTGAGTGTGTCTGGTCATAGCCACCAGGAGTTGAGAATTTACTTTTTGCCCCTGTTCTAAACACTTTGTTGTCTGTTTTTATCTTCCCAGCAATGCCACAAAAGGGTATATTAGCCCCATTTTACAGAAAACTGATGCTCATAATGGTGAAATAACTTGGCCAAGGTTGTCCACTTTGTAAGTGGCAGAGCCAGGCATAAATCCAGGCCTACCTGACTCCAAGTCCATGCTCTTCATTGCTGCTGTGCCACTCTGCCATGGACAAGTGTCTATTGTGGTCAGAACTCCCACCCTTTGGTCCATGACTATGTGGAAATATAGGTCACTATTTTATTTATGTAACCTCTAGAGACAGCTCTTAAATCCAGTGATGAACTGGTCACTCAAACCACTTTAATTTTAGGGTAGCGTATACTTTGATTTATTTTTCCAACAATTAATTCAAACCAAGATACTATGGCAGGATCCGGGGATACAAAGATAAAAAGAGGCAGACCATATATTCAAGTAGCTTACAAATCCAGGAAAGAGATGGGCATGGAAACAGTGTCTCCAACACTACCTCCAGAAGGTTGGTGATCGTATTCCTATTTTATAGATGAGAAAACAAAGACTGAGGGAGATAAAGTGACTTGCCCAGCATCACACAGCTTGGTGGCACAGCCAGGACTCAACTGAACTGTCTCCCTCTGCAATAACTGTTTCTGTTCGCTGATGGTACCTCACCTTCATCACACTGTAGTCATGATGGAAGAGATGCTCTTCTTCCGTGTGATTATGTGCTGAAGACGAAAGACCAGGTCTTTAAAGACTGTCCATCCAGGCCCCCACATTACCCACCTCCAGGAGCATGGGGCATGTTCAGCATTCTGTGTTGTGCTCTGGGGTACAGTGGCATAGACCACAAGGTACTAGGACACAGATGCCACGTGTATAGGTGATGACATAAACACAGCAGTGCCCCCATGGAGCAGTTTCATACACCATGGCCCTCCACTGGGCCCGGAGCTACCAACTGTCCACTTTGTTCAGTTGGCCCCTTAAATATACAAGCATGTTTTATCTTGTTAGTTAAGTCAGAAACCTCAGAGCTAACTTTCACTCGTTTCTCGCGCCCTGTAGTCAGTCTGTCAGTGAATCCTATTGACTCCATCTATTTATTTATTTATTTATTTATTTATTTATTTATTTATTTATTTTAGATGGAGTCTCACTCTGTCGCCAGGCTGGAGTGCAGTGGCATGATCTCGGCTCACTGCAACCTCCACCTCCTGGGTTCAAGTGATTCTTCTGCCTCAGCCTCCCAAGTAGCTGGGACTACAGGTGTGCACGACCACACCCAGCTAATTTTTATATTTTTAGTAGAAATGGGGTTTCACCATGTTGGCCAGGATGGTCTCAATCTCTTGACCTCGTGATCTAGTCGCCTCGGCCTCCCAAAGTGCTGGGATTATAGACGTGAGCCGCCGTGCCCGGCCTTGACTCCATCTTAAAAGTGTATCTATCTGGAGTCTAGCCACTTCTCACCACCTCAATTACTGCAGCAGACTCCGTGTTCCTGCCTTTGCCCCAACAGTCTCGCGCCACACAGCAGCCAGAGATGCTCTGTCAAAACCCAGGTCAGTTTATGTCCTTCCTCTGCTCAGCTCCAGAGCTCCTCCTCCTCAAAGCCCAGGTCCTCCCATTGGCCCACGTCAGGGCCCTTCATGATCTGGCTCCCCCTGAGTTCTCCATCTCTGCTGCTCTCGGTTTACTGGGTGAGCTCTGGTCACACTGACCTCCTTGCTGGTTCTAAACACACAGGCAGGCTCCAGTCTCAGGGCCTTTGCAGATGCTTTCCCTCTGCCTGGAAGGCCGTGTCCCACATGCCCACTTGGTTCACTCTCTCTCCTCTCTCAAATCTCTGTTCAAATGTTACCTTGTCAATGAAGCCCTCTCTGCCCACCTTTATATAACAATCCCCAGCCCAGCACTCCCCACCTCCCTCCCCTGTTTCTATTTTTTTCCATACACTTACCATTATCCAAATTTACATGTTGTTTATGTATGTGTGTTTATCATCTCTCTCTACCAACTAGAATGTAAGCTCCATGCAGACAGTGATATTCGAGTAAGTTGCTCAGCAATGACAACACCTGGTTAATAAAAGGCGTTCAGTATCTGGTTTGAGGGAATGACCGAAAGGCCAGGCAACCCCACTATTTTGGCTTGAAAAATGTGATCCACAGACGAGCCATCTTCTCTCTCTTCCCCTGCACTTAGCACACAGCCAGGCAGGCATTAAATTGTGCAGTCAAATCACACTTAGACCTGCCTGTTCAGCATAGCGTGGTGGTTAAGAGGGGGCTCAGGAGTCAGATGGCCTGGGCTCTCAGCCCAACTCTGTCACTTAGGTATTTGACTCTGGCCGAGTTATTTTACATCTCTTCTGCAAAATGGGATAATGGTAGCCCCTCCGATCGGGTTGTTGGGAAGATTCACTGAGTTATGTGTGTTATATATATTTTAGGTTACATATATAACTTTTAAGTTTTATGTATAGATAACTAAGTTATATATATAACTATTTTAAGTTACATAACTAAGTTATATATATAACTATATAAAATGTACTTACATAAAATATGTAACTGTAATTATATACATATATAACTAAATTATATATGTAACTATTTTAAGTTATGGGTATATAACTTTTAAGTTATATATAGATATATATATGAGTTACATATGTATGTGTATATATGAGTTATATGTATTTTAAGCTGCTGAAAATAGTGCCTGGCACGCGTTTGTTGTTGCTGTCATTGTTTCCTCTATAAATGCCCCAATTTTTGTTTTTCCACAGGTGCTGCAAATAACCAGTTGTCAACCTCCCAACCGAGCCTCAGGTACTATGCACTTTGGGTTCAAGTTTCACTTATTCATGCAACAAATACTGATCCCCTGCGTGTGCCAGATGCTAGACTACACACCTGGCATTTCCAGGTGAACAAGACAGACATGGTCCCTGTGCTCATGGGGACAGCTTCTGAGCGGGCAGGAAGTGAGGTCTCTTTGTGTGTGTCGTAGGCATAAGGTGGATGAGCATGAACAAGATGGCAACGAGCTTCAGACCACCCCTGAATTCCGAGCCCACGTAGCCAAGAAGCTGGGAGCCCTGCTGGACAGGTAAATAAAGGTGGAGTTTCTCCTCTCCTGCCCTTGTTAATACAAATAGCAATGGCTCACATTGGCTGGGAGCTCACGGTGTCCAAGCAGACACGGTGGCAGGCACCTGGCATATGTCACCTCCCTGCATTCATAAACAACATTATCATGTGGGTCCTGCTGTTACCTTTATTCTCCAGGTGAGGAAACAGGCTGTCAGCAAGGAGATATGTTGGCTTAAAGTCACATCATCGTCATAGCTACCATTTATTGAGCAACTGTTTGTGGCCATGCTCTGTACTAAGTGCTTGATGTCCATTTTCTCATTTAATCCTTGTTATGACCCTAAGAGGTAGGGACTCTTATCATTCCCACTGTACAGATGGGTAACTGAGGCTCAGAGAGGCAAAGTCATTTGCCCAGGGGACACTGCTACTAAGTGACAATTCAGGATTCAGAACCCGGGAGGGAGCAGAATTGGGCCTCAAACCCAAATTTGTCTGACTCCAAGCCCACGTTTTTTTGTGTTTTGTTTTTTGAGATGGAGTCTCGCTCTGTCGCCCATGCTGGAGTGCAGTGGCGCCCGATCTTGGCTCACTGCAGCCTCCACCTCCTGGGTTCAAGCGATTCTCAAGCCTCAGCCTCCCGAGTAGCTGAGATTACAGGCACCCACCGCCACACCAGGCTAATTTTTGAATTTTTAGTAGAGATGGGGTTACACCATGTTGGCTAGGCTGATCTCAAACTCCTGACCTCAAGTGATTCGCCCACCTTGGCCTCCCAAAGTACTGGGATTACAGGTGTGAGCCACTGTGCCTGGCCAAGCCCATGTTCTTAACCCCTGCATTATCCTGCAACCATGAGAGTAAGAGAGGAACATCGAGAAGCTCATTCCTGCCACAAGAGGGCAAGGAAGGGCCATGTTCCTATTTCTTGGGTGCCTTCTGGGTGCAAGGCACAGGGCCCGGTCTCTATCTTACATTCTCAACACAGGTTGATCACCCAGTTGGTAAGGATACAGGTTGGCATTCTTAAAGTAGGTGTCAAGGAATACAACCTGTTTGAGTCCATATGGGCTGCTATAACAAAATAACATAAACTGGGTAGCTTGTAAACAAAATAAATGGATTTCTCACATTTTAGAGGCTGAGAAGTCCAAGATCAAGGCACCAACAGATTCAGCATCTGGGGAGAGCCCTCTTCCCAGTACAGATGGCGCCTTTCCACTGCGTCCTCACATAGTGGAATGGGCGAGGGGTCTCTCTCAGGCCTTTTTTATAGGAGCACCAATTTCATTCATGAAGGCTCCATCCTCACGACCTAATCACCTCTCAAAGGCCCCCATCTCCTAAACTTAATACCCTGGGTTGAGGATTTCTTTTTTTCTTTTCTTTTTTTGGAGACAGAGTCTCCCTCTGGAGCACAGTGGCGCAATCTCGGCTCACGGCAACCCCCACTTCCTGGGTTCAAGTGATTTTCATGCCTCAGCCTCCTGAGTAGCTGGGATTACAGGTGCGCGCCCACCACGCTTGGCTAATTTTTTGTATTTTTTCTATTTTTAGTAGGAATGGGTTTTCATCATGTTGGCCAGGCTGGTCTCGAACTCCTGATTTCAAGTGATCCAGCCGGCTTGGCCCCCCAAAGTGCTGGGATTACAGGTGTGAGCCTCTGTGCCCAGCTGGGGTGAGGATTTCACCATAAGAATTTGGGGAGGACACAAACATTTGGATTCTAGCACTAGCCCAAAGCGTGGCTCTAGAAAAAAGGAGGTCCAACAGCAAAGAAGTGTGAGAAACACTGCAATCTACATACCTCCACGTGTCCTTGCAGACTGCAAGCCATAGTAGTATATTCAAGGCTCTGAGAATTCCCGTAGTGAAGAGACCTGTGTAACTGTTTAGCCCAGCATTTTCCAAACTTGTTTAGCCACAGTGCCTTTGTTTCATGGAAGACTAGTCAACAACCTATGGAACGGGTCTTGAGATACACTGGGCTAGATCCGTTCCTGACTGGCAGAGCCCTGGCAGGGTTCTGAAAGGGAGATGAGGCAGGATTTGGGGCTATTGCCATTCCAGTCGAAGTAGATATCAAAAAGGACAAAGAGCCTTCCCAAAGTGGGAACCAGCTATTCTCCTGAGACAGAATAATGGGCCTGAGCCCTGCAGCCTAAACCCCACAGGGTTCCCCTCAATTGGAGAATGTAGGGGAGGTGTTTAGGAAGGCAGCTGCATTTCAGCCTATGGGAGCACAGTTTTTCTTTGTGACTCTGGCTTCAGGCTGAACAGGGCCTGCTTGGCATTGCTCTGAGCCACAGAGATGTTTCTGCAGTAGAAATGCCAGCCAGCCATGGTTAGAATATCCCCTGCAGCGTTTTCATGTTTCTCCCAAGAAATCTAAATGATACCTTAGGCTAGGCGTGGCGGCTCATGCCTCTAATCCCAGCACTTTCAGAGGCCAAAGCAGGCGGATTATTTGAGGACAGGAGTTGGAGAACAGCCTGGCCAACATGGAGAGACCCCATCTCTACTACAAATACAAAAATTAGCCGTTCATGGTGGCGTACACCTGTTATCCCAGCTACTTGAGAGGCTGAGGTAGGAGAATTGCTTGAACCCAGGATGCAGAGGTTGCAGTGAGCTGAGATCATGCCACTGCACTCCAGCCTGGGTAACAGAGCGAGACCCCATCTCAAAAAAAAAAAAAAAAAAAGATGTAAATGATACTGCATTTGGTCCCTTGTGTTAAGTCAGTGTCTCTCAACCTTGGCGCTGTTGACATCTTTGACTAGCATTTGTCGTGGGGGTCTATCCTTCCCATTATAGGATGTTTACCAACATCCCTGGCTTCTACCTACTTGATGATAGTAGTACTCACGCCACCAGCTGTGACATCCAAAAATGTCGCCAGACATTGCCAAATGCTCCTGGTGGCCACCATGGAACCACTGTGTGGGGTCAAGAACAGGTGCCTGAGTGGCATCATCTCTACTCCCTCTCCCCAGGTTGCTTTTCCTGAACAGGACTTGGGGGGCGCCTTTGGCATATAGGAAGGGAGGTTAGAGAAAGCACCCAGGGCATTGGTGCGTCTGCCTTGAGGGCATTGCTGAGGGCCTTGTTCTCTGTGGTGCACAGTGACATCTCCATCTGCACTCGCCAGAGACATGCTTCCGGCCTTGTGCCTCTAGAGAAATGTGGTTTATTTTTATGTTAGAGATCCTGTGAAGGCCGAAGCTTTTCTTGATGACAGTCATTATCTGCATCATCATCATAGCTACCATTTACTGAGCAGGTATTTGTGGCCAGGCCGTGTGCCACAAGTGCTTGATATCCATTTTCCCCTTCAATCCTTGTGACAACCTTAAGAGGTAGGGACCTTCATCGTTCCCACTGCACAGGTGGATAACAGAGGCTCAGAGATATAAAGTTGTTCACTTAAGGGACACAGCTAATAAGTGATAAAACCAGGATTCAAAACTCAGGTCTCTGAAGTCTGAATGAGGTCCATGAATTGGATCAATTTCCATTTCCTGGTTGTGATACTGTGCTATAGTGAGGCACAATGTTACCATTGCGAGAAAATGGGTGCAGGGTCTGTGGAACCTCTGCATTATTTGTTGCTACTGCATGTCTACAATTATCTCCAACTTTTTTAATTAAAAAAAAAAATGTAGCCAGGCACGGTGGCTCCGCCTGTAATTCCAGCACTTTGGGAAGCCGAGGTGGGTAGATCACAAGGTCAGGAGATCGAGACCATCCTGGTTAACACGGTGAAACCCCATCTCTACTAAATACAAAAAATTAGCCGGTGTGGTGGCGGGTGCCTGTAGTCCCAGCTACTCGGGAGGCTGAGGCAGGAGAATGGCATGAACCTGGGAGGCGGAGCTTGCAGTGAGCCGAGATCGTGCCACTGCCCTCTAGCCTGGGAGACAGAGTGAAGACTCTGTATCAAAAAAAAAAAAAAAAAAAATTTAAAACAGGTCTGCTCTGCCCCAGAAGCTGTCCTCTGAACCAGTTTTCTAGATTGGTCATATTTCACTTTTCATGCTTGCTGCTAGGAAGCTCAGAGCAAAATGTATGCCCTCTCTCTAACAAATGGGTAGGACTTCCTTTTTGTTTTTTGTTTTTTTTTTTTTTGAGACGGAGTCTCGCTCTGTTGCCCAGGCTGGAGTGCAGTGGCCGGATCTCAGCTCACTGCAAGCTCCACCTCCCGGGTTCACGCCATTCTCCTGCCTCAGCCTCCCGAGTAGCTGGGACTACAGGTGCCCGCCACCTCGCCCGGCTAGTTTTTTTTTTTTTTTTTTGTATTTTTTAGTAGAGACGGGGTTTCACCGTGTTAGCCAGGATGGTCTCGATATCCTGACCTCGTGATCCGCCTGTCTCGGCCTCCCAAAGTGCTGGGATTACAGGCTTGAGCCACCGCGCCCGGCCGGGTAGGACTTCTTAACCACACTTCTAGGTCTTTCTGTTCTTCTTGCGCTTATATCTCTTTGCCCTATTTAAAATTGCTTTCTTTTTTTTTTTTTTGGAGACGGAGTCTCGCTCTGTCGCCCAGGCTGGAGTGCAGTGGCCGGATCTCAGCTCACTGCAAGCTCCGCCTCCCGGGTCTACGCCATTCTCCTGCCTCAGCCTCCCGAGTAGCTGGGACTACAGGCGCCCGCCACCTTGCCCGGCTAGTTTTTTGTATTTTTTAGTAGAGACGGGGTTTCACTGTGTTAGCCAGGATGGTCTCGATCTCCTGACCTCGTGATCCACCCGTCTCGGCCTCCCAAAGTGCTGGGATTACAGGCTTGAGCCACCGCGCCCGGCCTCATTTTGTTTTACTATGTCTTTAAAACTTCTTCAACACTTGCTGGAATAAAGTGGGCTTTAAACAAATGAAGCACTGCAGTTTGAGTGGCAGAGGCTGGTCAGCATATTATAATCAGACCATCAACCCTCTTACTATGCCAGCATGCTTTCTGCTTTTGCATTTTTTATCACATACTCTATCCCCTCCACTTCAAAAAGAATTTTTTTTAATTGTTTTTGTTGTTATCCAAAAATCTTATCTTAAATCAACCATCTCCTCTCCCCTTAGCTTCATTACCATCTCAGAAGCAGCAAAGGAGCCTACAAAAGCTAAGGTACAGAAAGTCGCTTCAGAGGATGATGGTGAGTGGTTATACTTAATAGAAGCTATCATTTATTAAGCACCTAATGTGTGTCTGCAGCTGGGCAAAACAGTTTTGGTATATTCTTTTTGGATAGGGCCTTGCTCTGCCTGGAGTGCAATGGAGCGATTATAGCTCAGTGCAGCCTCAACCTCCCAGACCCAAGCTATCCTCCCACA
Organism: Macaca fascicularis; assembly: GCF_037993035.2. Taxonomy (NCBI): domain Eukaryota; kingdom Metazoa; phylum Chordata; class Mammalia; order Primates; family Cercopithecidae; genus Macaca; species Macaca fascicularis. The sequence continues at coordinate 128,050,323 of NC_088385.1, read as the reverse complement.
TCAGCTTCCTGAGTAGCTGGGACCATAGACACATACCACCAACCCTGGCGAATTATTTTTTTTTTCAGAGACAGGATCTCGCTGTGTTGCCCAGGCTAGTCTTGAACTCCTGGCCTCAAACGATCTGCCCACCTTGGCCTTCCAAAGTCCTGGGACTACAGGCATGCACCACCACACCTGGCTAATTTTTGTATTTTTTGTAGAGACAGGGTTTGGCCATGTTGCCCAGGCTGGTCTTGAACTCCTGGCCTCAAGCTATCCTCCCACCTCAGACTCCCAAAGTACTGGCGTTACAGGCATGAGCCTACTGCACCATTCTTTCATCCGCTCAGCCCTGTGGTGAGGCAGGTGTTATGATGAGACCCCATTTACAGACGAGGCGACTGAGGCCCTGAGAAACAAAGTCATTTGCCTGAGGTGGCCTCATCTGTGTCACCCCGAGCAGCAGCACTTTACTGCTGCCCTCCACAGCCTTGCCCATCTGCGTCTGTCCTGTATCAACACATTTGCCACTTTGAAGGCTGCCTTAGGTCAGGAGCTCAAGTGCTGACTTCCAGAAGCCTCTGAGGGCTTGCTGAGCTGATGTGGCTGCTGGCTTCCGCTCCAGCACACCCTCCACTGGCTCCATCAGGCATCAGCATGACTCTTGGCAGATGCAGAATCACTTTGTAGTTAGGCGACTGATTCCCGGGTCTTTGCCTCTGGACCAGGAGCTCCTGAGGGCAGAGGTGGGGCAGCCTCAGCACCTGGCACCTGGGAAGAGGGGTTGGCATCTGGTGGTGCTGACTCTTCCCCTTTGTTTTTTTTTGTTGTTGTTATTCGTTTGGGTTTTTCTTGTTATTCTTTTTTAAATTTTTTTAATTTGTGTCTTTTTTAAATTTTTATTTCTCTTATTTTTTCTTTTTGTTCCTTTTTTAAATTTTTTTCTTGTTTCTTTTCTTGTTTACCTTTTTTGTTTCTCATCTTTCTTTTTGTTTCGTTTTGTTTTCGTTTGACTCTGCCCGTTTGAATCTTAGGTTTCCGCCTTTTCTTCACGTCTGTCCCTGGAGGCTGTGAGAAGGAAGAGTCTCCCCAACCCCGCCGAAAGCGACAGCCCTCCAGCTCCAGGTGAGAACTCACACCTCTCCTCACGTCCCATCCTTTTTCCTCCTCTTCTGTCTTGGTGAATAGCCAAGCAGACTCCAGGCAGGACCAGGCCGAGGCATCGGCCCTGTCGGGCAGCCGGATACCTCGTGCTCTCAGTGGGAGGGAAAGCCCTCTTAGTGACGGCTTTGGATGTTTACTGCTTTTGAGCACCCATCTTGGGCCAGACACCTCACTTGATCCTAGTTGCCTCCTGGGACATCCCTGGGAGGCCTGGACTCTGTTAAGATCCCCGTTTTCTAGATGATACTGACGGTCAGAGGGGTTAAGTCACTTAAGGAGGTCACAAGGCTGCTACGCCCAGACGCCAGTATTGGAAGCCAGGTTGGCCCCACTCCCAAGCCTGAACTCGCTACCGGCCTCCCTCTGTGGCTGCCTCCTGGTGACGTGGACCAAAGGAGGACCGCGAGAGGCGGCTCTGGGGCTGTGTCCTGACTCCAGCTAACGCAGGGTGCCCTCGTTGCAGCAGTGAGGACAGTGATGAGGAGTGGCGGCGGTGCCGGGAGGCAGCTGTGTCGGCGTCCGACATCCTGCAGGAGTCAGCCATCCACAGCCCTGGCACGGTGGAGAAGGAGGTAAAGAAGACAAGGAAGCTGAAAAAGAAAGCCAAGAAGGTGGCCGGCGTCGACTCGGCTGTAGCCACCCCCACCCCCAGCCCCACCAGCACAGCCACAGTCCAGAAGCAGAAGTCAGGTGAGCTCAACGGGGACCAGGTGTCGCTTAGGACTCAAAAGAAGAAAAAGAAGAAAAAGGCAAAGAAGGCCAGCGAGGCCTCTCCATTCCCACCAGCAAAGAGTGCCACAGCTGTGCCTGCAAATTGAACCCAGCCATGGGCACAGGGCTCAGCTGGCTCCAAGGACAAGGTGCCCCCCTGGGGACAAGGCATTTCCAGGCCCCACCTCCCTCTCCAAGTTCAAGGACTGGGCTGGCAAACCCAGACTGCCCATGAGACCCTGATGGTGATGAGGGCTTGCCTGAGAGTTGAGCCAAAAAAGTGGCTGTAGGGTGAGAAGCCCAAGCAAGGCCTGCCCCTCTGTGCTCCCATGGAGGGCTGGGGGCAGGGGGTGGGGGGGAGGCCTATGGTTCCAGAACATTCCATGGCCTCAGGAAAAAAGGAGCCTTCCAGTTATTTGAGACTAGTGGCCAAGTGGTGAAACCTCCACCTCCCTAGAACTGTCTGAGGTGGGCAGGGGAAGGGAGACCTTCCCCACCACCTCTTTAGCCTGGTATGAGAAACAGTTTTTAGAAAATGAGAGAAGGGATCCCCAAGAGGCCAAGGCCCAGAGAAAGTTTGGTTCTTCTCTCCTTAGCCCCTATAGACTTCACGGAATTATCTGAAAAAGGAGAGCTTTTTCACCCCTGGCTTTCTAGAATTTTCTTTGTCTGCATTTGTGAATATACCACACATGATGGTGTCTCTGAGCCGACCAGATTATGGAAACTCAATTGTCAGAGGACCCAAAACAAAACTTAGAGTGATTTGGGTATTGCCTGTCAATGCTGAACCTTGAGACGTTTTAAATACAACACAAATCTCTATACTCCCAGGATTTGTGCATTCACCCCACCCAAGACTTCAGGAAGTGTCACAGCACTCGTGGACTAGGTGTCATGTGACAAAGGCATTCTGCAAGAAGTAGAAGCTTGTGACTGGGTGCAGTGGCTCACGCCTATAATCCCAGCACTTTGGGAGGCCAAGAAGGGTGGATCATTTGAGGCCAGGAATTTGAGACAAGCCTGGCCAACATGGCGAGACCCCGTCTCTACTAAAAATACAAAAATTAGCTGAGCATGTTGGCACACGCCCGTAATCCCAGCTACTCAGGAGGCTGAGGCGGGAGAATCACTTGAACCCAGGAGGTAGAGGTTGCAGTGAGCCGAGATTGCGCCACTGCACTCCAGCCTAGGCAACAGAGTGAGACTCTATCTCAACAACAACAAAAAAAAGTAGAAGCTCGTGGCCAGGCACGGTGGCTCATACCTGTAATCCCAGCACTTTGGGAGGCCGAGGCAGGTGGATCACTTGAGCCGAGTTCCAGACCAGCCTGGGCAACATGGTGAAACCTCGTCTCTATAAAAAAAAAAAAAAATACAAAAATTAGTTGGGCATGGTAGTGAGCGCCTGTGGTCCCAGCTGCTTGTGAGGCTGAGGTGGGAGGATCCCTTGAGCCCAGGGGGTCAAGGCTGCAGTGAGCCATATAATGCCACTGCAGTCCAGCCTGGGTGACAGTGAGACCCTGTCTCCAAAACGAAATTGTTTTTTAAAGTAGAAGCTTGAGGTTAAGATGAAATCTGGCTTCGTCATTCGAGTCTCAGCAGAGCCAGAAAAGCAGAGACGTGGGGTGTGAGAGCGTGAGTGCGGGAGCCCCTCTCCTCTTCGCAGACCCCGGGCCTGCCCCAGCCTCCCTCTGCCTGCCCAAACCCCGTCTGAATGATTTGTGGACAAGCAAGAAATTACCACCGCATTTCTCCTTGACTTTACTAAAAGTTAAATAAACGTGCCGCTCACCCGAGCTGGCTACAAGCTGCAGGGGTGCTGGGTCACCCCAGGCCTTTTCCTGAATCCCAGGGTGGAGGCGGTGCACTGAGGGCCAGGTGCTCAGCAGCAGGCCCAGGGATGTGGGACCATGCTTGCCCTGGGTTCACAGGCTCCTTTGTCCCTCCTGGCAGTGCTCAGGACCTCGGACTCCTCAGGGTGGCTACGAACTGCCCTCAGCCAGCCAGACCCCCAGGATTCTATTAGTCCTGTCCACAGAGGTAGCTCCTGTGCCCTGGGGTCACCTCTTTCTTCTGGGCACCTCAGCTTGGCCAGCCGCTTGGGCCTTGCTCAGCTGCTCGGGCCTTGCTGCCTTCTGAGCTCAGCTACTCCTGCCCCAAATAAGGGCAGGGTCTGCAGGGCCCTCGAGACAGGAGCTGCCCCACCAGGACCTAGACTTGGCATGGGTTGCGAGGCTCCCACAGGAATAAGGACAACTTCCCAACCCTGAAGCAGCCTTCCCAGTAGAGGCAGGAGGCCAGGCTGGCCTCAGAGGCGTGATGCTCTTGGGAACAAATACCCGGGAAAGCTGGAGGTCACGGGGCCTGGGAGAGGGAATCGCTGGGGACAGGGGAAGCCAGGAGAGCCCCGCCTGCCTTCCCTGTTAGCTTCGGCCTCCCTGGGCTCGGGCATTGGAGCCCCAAGCTCTGGCACAGAGTAGCCCCCCAGGAAATGCCTGTGTGAGTAGGTGATCGGGTCAGTACAAGTGGCATGTGGGTCACTAGCTGGAAGGAGTTGGGGCAGGATGGAGTGGCCCAGTGGGTGCATTGGTGACCGAACAAGGCCACGCTGATCCAGGGCCTCTCAGAGCTCAGCAGGTCACAGCTACCCAGGCTTGTTTCCTGAGAAGTGTGGCTGCCAGTGTGGTGTAGCGGTCCCGGGGCTCTCCACAGGCCCAGGCTGGGGGTGCCCAAGTCATAGGCCGCCCCCTTCTGTTCCAAGTAAGCAGCTTGTGTCCCACACAGCAGGGAGAGTCCCTCCTCCAGTCCCTCTGCCAGGAACAGGCTTTGCTCCTAGCTCTCCATGGCCCCCTCTTGTGCAACCCAAGCAGCCCTCCATGGGTTGGGGCGCCTCAGAGCCCTCTGTTTCTGATGCATCAGAGCAGAGTGGGGAGCGAGGCACAGCTGTCCAGGAAGGGCCACAGGAGCTCAGCAGGCTCAGGTCCTTCAGGCAGGGCTGGCTGCTGCCCTCATCACCCCCCAGGCAGGCAGTACAGGCCCCAGGGCCCAGGTGCCGTGGTTACTGGGAGGAAGAGGCCATCTGCGTGGAGATGAAGGTCTCAATGACGCTGTGGTTGGACGGCAGCAGGTGGCTGTGGCCGTTGCTGGAGTCTGAGCTCTGGTACAGCACCAGGCTGCTGGAGGACACTGCGGAGGCAAACGAGGCTGCTGACCACCCACCAGGCACCCACACCCACCCCACCTGCCCGTCCCGAGGGGTACTTGGGATGAGGAGGCAGAGCCACACCTCCTGGATCACAGCAGATAACAGGAACCCCAAAGTCACACCTCTACCCTCGGTTCTTAACAAGGGGAGCCTGCCAGCCAGGGTCCGGGGCCGCCCAGGGAGTGGCCTCAGTACATCTTAGTGGGAACGCTGGAGAAGCCCCGGTGAGATGCCGGGGTACGTAGTTGTACGTGTTGGTTTGGCTAGGCTGAGCCAAACGCTAATCTAGGCGCTGCTGTGAATGCAGGTGCTCTGTAGATGTGGTTAATGCCACAATCAGTTGACTTTGAGTGAAGGAGGTTACCCTGAAAATATGGGTGGGCCTTCTCCATCAGTGGAAGGCCGTAAGAGCAAAAACCAGTTTCCCAGAGAAGAAGGAATTCTGCCTCAAGGCTGCAGAATTCACTCCCCGGAGTTGCCAGCAACAGATTTCAGGCCTGCCAGCCCCTGCAGACACGCGCCAAGTCCTTCAGGTAAATGCATCGGTTCTGTGTTCCTGGAGAACCCTGACTGATGGCCATGGTTAAGAGAATGGGCTTTGAGGTTGGACCTGGGTTCGAGTCCTGGCCCTGCCATCTGGTAGCTGTGGGAGATGAGGCAAGTCCCTCCCCTCCTTAAGTGTCCACTTTCTCATCCGTAAAATGGGGGTGATCATGCAGACGCCTCACGGGGTGAATGCCAGGACATAGAATGGCCTCGGTGGCTGTCACGACAGCTGCCAGGGCCGGGTCCAGGAACCTTATAGAAAGGGGGCAGCTTGCAAAAAGACAGGCTGCAAAGCCCAGCCACCTGACTCCAAAGTGCCCACTCCTGATAATGACATCATAGATTACAAACTCAGGTGACCACCCCACCGCCAGGGGTCATTGGAGCCAATGTGAGTGGATGCAGTGAGGCCTGGTGAGCTGTTATATGGGAGTATGAATTTTTCCAATTTCCCAAAAGATGCCAGAAATCCAGATTTCTATGTGAAAATTCCTGATTTTGGCCGGGCGCGGTGGCTCAAGCCTGTAATCCCAGCACTTTGGGAGGCCGAGACGGGCGGATCACGAGGTCAGGAGATCGAGACCATCCTGGCTAACACGGTGAAACCCCGTCTCTACTAAAAATACAAAAAACTAGCCGGGCGTGGTGGCGGGCGCCTGTAGTCCCAGCTACTCGGAGGCTGAGGCAGGAGAATGGCGTGAACCCGGGAGGCGGAGCTTGCAGTGAGCCGAGATCGCGCCACTGCACTCCAGCCTGGGTGACACAGCGCGAGACTCCGTCTCAAAAAAAAAAAAAAAAAAAAAAAGAAAATTCCTGATTTTGAAATGTTAGCAACAAATTCAAAGAATGTTCAACCCTGAGCCAAGCCAAACCAGACACGCGCAAGAGTTGCTTCTGGCTCACAGACCTGCTCCTTATCATGACTTCATCTTTTTCCTCAATCCAGCCCCTGAGATGTTCTTGCAAGGTGAACCCTGTCTTCCTGGGGTCACCTGTGCCTCTTGGGCTTCATGGGCACACAGGCCATGTCTGGGAGGCGGGGAACCCCACCCAACCCCCCATGCCTGCCAGTGCTTCCCCACATGGCCTAGGCCTGCTGCATGCACAGCCCCACAGTGACAGGACAGCAACAAAAGGGGTGGGACCAACATGGAAGGGGTCGGAGATAGTAAGGGAGGGGGCGGAGCCAGGGCCTCTCACCCGTGGGGCTGGCGCTGAGCCGGTGGGCTGGCTGCAGGTGCTGGATGCCTGCTGGGTCCTGGCTGGGGACGTGGAGGGTGGTGGCCTGAGAGGCCGGCGTGTGAAGCCCGGACTCACTGGAGGCCTCAGTGTCTGAGGTGAAGACCTGGGGGAGCAGAGCAGCCTCCTGAGTCCCGGGGATGTGGGGGTGAGGGGCTCTGTCACAGGCCAAGGGAGGGCCAGCAGGCCTGGACCTTACCTGCTTGGTGGGCGTGAGGCTGGCCAGGGCGCTCAGGTTGGTGGTGTCAGTGATGAGCATAGTCTGCGGGAGCAGGCCCGTGTGGGTGTACTGGGCCACCTCGGGCTTGTGGCTGTAGAGGGCTGGCCGCAGGGGAGAGAGGGGCAGACGTGGCAGACGTGCCTGACAGCCCCCGTCCCAGGCCTCAGGACCGGGGAAAGGGGGCCATGGAGCCTGCTGAACAACCAGACTGGGCAGCAATTGGAGATCCAGGACTGATTTTCAAAACTGGGGGCTCCAGATAGAGGGACAGACCCTTTCCCCATCACAGGGAACTGCTCAGCTGGGATTGATGCAGGGGAGCCTGGAGGAGGCCAGAAACCAACTCCAGCTTGTGTCACCTGGAGACAGCAGGTATGAAAGGGAACGGGAGGCGTGGGTGCAGGGCTACTGTACTAAGCACAGGTGCTACGTACTAAGCGCAGGTGCTACTGTACTAAATGCAGGTGCTATGTACTAAGCACAAGTGCCATGTACTAAGCACAGGTGCTACTGTACTAAACTCGGGTGCCGTGTACTAAGTTCAGGTGGCCCCTGTCAAAGAGCAAGGCAGAGGACAGCAGTACCTCCATCTCCAGGCCACCTCTCCAAATAAAACCCCATGTTTTGCCTACAGCACCTCCCCCCACCCTGCAGGAGACACACAGACCCCACAAGAGACACACAGACGCTAGGAAAACTCACATAAACCACATATTCTCACAGTGACTCAGACAAAAACGTAGCACACACACACACATTCTCAACCACGTACACACAGAGACATATACAGACCCAAAATCTCTTAACCCAGTCCCAAATTCCAAAAAAGTCTGAAACCAAAAGATTTCCTTAAGATTGGCACTAGAGCTCATTTGGTGGCAAAACCCAGCCTGAACCTGACATGAGGTTATGAGTGTTTGAACTGCCTTGTGGAAATCCTACTTTGGCTGCATAGCAGTGCTTTGATCACAGTGGGCTATCTCAAACTCTGCTAGGAGTGTTATGTGATAGCTGGCATATCCACCAAATTACCTTTCTTTCTTTTTTTTTTTTTTTTTTTTTTTTTTGGCAGAGTCTCACTCTGTTGCCCAGGCTGGAGTGCAGTGGCACAATCTCAGCTCACTGCAACCTCCACCTCCCGGGTTCAAGCGATTCTCCTGCCTCAGCCTCCCAAGTAGCTGGGACTACAGGCACGTGCCTCCATGCCTGGCTAATTTTTGTACTTTTAGTAGAGACGGGGTTTCACCGTGTTGGCCAGGCTGGCCTCGAACTCCTGACCTCAAGTGAGCCGCCCACCTCGGCCTCCCAAAGTGCTGGGATTACAGCTGTGAGCCACCACACCTGGCCCCAGATTACCTTTCTAAAATCTGAATAGATTTTAGAAATTCACATGGCCCTAAGAGTTTCACAGAAACAGAGGCACGCACACACAAACGCATGCACAACTGACACACACCTAGACATGCACTAGGGATCTGCTCACACAAGCAGTCATGTGCACACACACAGATACGTGCATTCACATGGGAACACACTGTGGCCTGCAGACACCCTCAATCACGGAAACACACTTGTCCTGGAGACACACTCAGACTGCAGCGCCTGCCAGGCACCCCCTTCCCCTGCATCCATTGACAGCCAACCTCTATCATCATCTCCGCCTGTGCGGGGCACAGGGTGCTCACCATGGGGGCTCTGCAGCTGGGCCATGGTGGCCATGAAGGGGCTCTGGGTCACATGGCTCTGCACAGGCGGCATGAGCGGCTGCTGGTAGGAAGGGTGCAGCGGCTGGGAGAACTGGACGGGCTGCAGGGTGGTCAGGCTGCTGCCCATGCTGTTGATGACCGGCACACTCTGTGCCTGCGTGGAGGCCAGGCCTGGAGTGGAAGGGGCGGGAATCAGCTGGGCCCCCCAGTTACATCCCATCACCCCCCAAGACCTCCCAAGGGCACCACCTCTCCTTCCCAGAGCCCGTGGTTTGGAGGAGGGGGCAGGGTGGTCAGGAAACAGCCCTCCACTGGGACCTGCCACTAATTTAAGTGGCTCTGGCAAGTCATTCCCCCTCTTTGAGCCTTTAGCTCCTTATCTAGGCTAGTGGGAGAGGCAGGCAGTGACTTGTTCAAAAGTCGTCAAACTGAGGTTCCCTGGAGCCCTGGGGTTCCACAGCAGTGCAAAGGCCCTGGGGTTAGCTCTCTGCTCCCCTCTCCTAGCAGCTCCCTATCTATCTTATGTACTGGGCTTCTGCATCATTGTACCTACAAATAAAGGCTTTCTGGGCTTAATTTTTCTTCATAAAACAAAAAACTTAGAAAACATCAGTCCCCCTTACCCTGCTGTAATTTGCCCATAGACCCTTCACCTTCTGAGGTACCACAGAATTGATGTATTATGCTTAGTGCCTGCCTCCCTGCTTCAGTTGCTGAGGTTTTGGTCTGTTTGGTTCACCCAGGTATCACTGATGTAGCACAGTGCCTGCTCCAGAGTAGGCACTGGAGAAATACGTTGTATGAATGAATGAATGAGTCCCAGTGGCTCTTCCAGCTCCTGGATTCTGCAGTTGCCCCATAAGCCTCCCACCCAGGTGCCCACCCATCCCCTCCAGCTTACCGATGACCAGGGTGGAGGCACCTGTGTTGGTGAACGTAGGACCCAGGGAGGCAGGCTCACCAGGCCCGATGGTCATGACCCCAGGAAGTGAGGCCATGATGAGGTTCTGGGGCTGCTGGTTGAGGCCTGGGGATGTCTGCTCCAAACTGTGCAGTGCCGTCAGGGTGCTGACAGGGGGAAGGGGGCCCCCAGCTGCTGAGACCTACGAGGGGAAGCCAAGGTGAGTCGGGGGTGGGGGCGGGGTCCCAACAGGGCCTCCCTGGGGACTGTTCCAGAATCTCCCTGCCAAGGAAAGATGAGGTTGGGTTTTCCCTACAGGCAGGACGCTCACCAGCTTGGCTTCTGTACTCAGCAGGCTGTGGCTGGGCTCCAGGCCCGTGGGGGACACTTGGTGCAGGGGTGTAGACACTGTCACTAAGGGGCCGCCACTGCTTGAGGGCACTTCTGAAGTCTCACTGGTCGCCGGCTGTCCATAGCGCACACCTGGAGAGGGAAGCAGTGTCCTGCCTCAGCACCCCACTTCCCAGCCCTCCCCTGCCTCCATAGCCCTCATCGCTTCAAACTCCATTGGTCTGCTTAGGCCAGCTGCCTGTCGGCCTTTATGCAGCCAGCAAATCTGCCTGTGTTTCTACCTTTTGCCAAGCCCTGGGTTAGCTGCTCCCAGTTCCTTGAAGGCTGGGACTGCATTTATTAGCTCCATTCCCCGCCACTGCCTAGTGGTATACCCAACATGCAGTAGGTGCTCAGTGGAAGACAACTGAATTGAATTTAACTGAATTTAGTTGAGTTGAAATGAATTGAATTGATACAATCTGAAATGAATGAATTGAATGGAATTAACCCAAATCAACTTAGGTTGAGTTGAGTGGAATGATATGAAGTGGAGTGGATGGTATGGAGTAGTATAGATTGAATTGAGTGGAATGAGTGGGATCAAGTGGAATGGGTACCATAAAGGGTGGAGAGGATGGGTGGGAAGGAATAGAATGGAGTGGAATGGTGTAGGGTGGAGTGGATGGAATGGTGAGGAATAGTGTGGAGTGGAGTGGAATGAATGGAGTCGTGTGGACAGAGTGGAGTGGAATGGTATGGTATGGAGTGGAGTGAGTGGGTTGGAGTGGAGTGGATGGAGCAGAGTGGAATGGATGAAGTATGGAGTCATGTGGGGTGAACAGTGGATGGGACAGATAGAATAAAATGGTATGGAGTGGAGAGGAGTGGAGAAAAGAGTGGGTAGACTGGATGGAGTCACATGGGTGGAGTGGATGGAGTGGAGTGGATGGAATGGGTGGAGTGAAGTGGATGGAGCACAGGTAAATGAAGTAGAGGGAGTGGAGTAGATGGAGTTGAGTGAGTGGAGTGGATGGAGTGGAGTTGAATGGAATGGATGGAGTAAGTGGATGGAATAGAGTATGGAGTGGATGGAGTAGAGTTGAATGTAATAGATGGAGTGCAGTGAATGCAGCGGGGTATGGAGTCGATGGAGTGGAGTTGAATGTAGTGAGTGGGATGAAGTTGGATGGAATGGATGGAGTGGAATGAATGGAGTGGAGTTGAATGTAGTAGATGGGATGAAGTTGGATGGAATGGATGGAGTGGAGTGGATAGAGTAGAGCTGAATGTAGTAGAGTAGGGTGGATGGAGTGGAGTTGAATGTAGAGGATGGGATGAAGTTGGATGGAATGGATGGAGTGGAGTGGATGGAGTAGATGGAATAGAATAAAGTGGATGCAGTGAAGTTGAGTGGAGTGAATGGAGTAGAGTGGAGGTGAATGGAGTGGATGGAGTGGAGTTGAATGTAGATGGGATGAATTTGGATGGAATGGATGGAGTGGAGTGGATGGAGTAGATGGAATAGAGTGGATGCAGTGGAGTTGAGTGAATGGAGTAGAGTGGATGGAGTGGAGGTGAATGGAGTGGATGGAGTGGAGTTGAATGGAGTGACTGGAGTAGAGTGGATGGGTGGGGTCAAATGTAGTGGAGGGAGTAGAGGTGAATGGAGTGGATGGAATGGGGTGAATGGAATGGGGTTAATTGTAGTGGATGGAGTGGAGTGGATGGAGTGAATAGAGTGGAAAGGAGTAGAGTGAATGGAATGGAGATAGAGTGGAATGGATGAATGAACAGAGTGAAGTAGAGTGATAAGGAGTGGTGTGAATGGAATGGAACCAAACTGTAGTGCTAAGAGGTTTAGGTGACTGCTGTCACTGGGACAGTCCTCCCCAACCCTCCCACCTTCCCACGTGTCCCCTGTCGCCACAATACCACTCACCGTGGAGCTTACTGGGAGAGAGGGCAGGTGGGGGCAGGCTGGGGGAACTGTGAGCCGGCAGCGCAGGTCCCGGGCCTGGCCCTGGTGGGGGCCCGCTGTATGTGTCCATGGCCAGCTTGTGCCGGAAGGCTTCTTCTTTGCGCCGGTTGGCAAACCAGTTGTAGACACGCACCTCTGTGACGAGGTTGGAGCCCAGCCCCTGTGCCTGTGATGGGGACACCCCCCTCTGGATGCATTCCGCCCTGCAGAAATAGCCACCCATGAGTCTCCAGGCCAGGCTCAGAGGAACCCTGTCCTGGGCATGAGGGGGAGGGTTCTGAGAAGTTGAGCTCTGCCTGAGGGTTTGAAGCTGGCAGATCTGGGTTCCAATGCCAGGTCTGCTGTATGACGTTGGGCAGGTGACAGTCTGTCTGACCTCAGTCTCTCCATTCATAAAGTGAGCAAAAGAGCCATAGGATTGTAGAGGGAATCAGATTAGGTGGGCATCCATGGAAGGGTTGCTTGGTGTCCAGGGTGCAGGGGGGCTGCGAGGAATGGGGTTAGGTTCAAGTATTCTTAATTTTCTGGGCCAGGCTAAGCCAACATCAGGAGTTCTCGGCGACTGGACAGCCTTTTACAGGACCTAGAGTCACCTTCCCCTTCCCTGGCCTTGCCACAGCCCAGACCAAAACAGCACTGTTTCCCACCCGCCATTGTACCTATTGCACTCCTCCACCAGTGTCTCTTGCTCCTCCACAGCCCAGACCAAAACAGCACTGTTTCCCGCCCGCCATTGTACCTGTTGCACTCCTCCACCAGCGTCTCTCGCTCCTCCTTGCTGGGGTTCTTCTGCCTCTCATAGGCCTGGAACAGGATCTGCTGGGATGCTGGGCCCCACTTAAAACGGTTCCTCCGCCCCTTCTTGGTTGGTAGCTCATCACCTGTGGGCTCTTCAATCAGCCCTCCCTGCCCTGCATGGGTGAACTCTGCAGGCACAGAAAGCTGTGAGTGGGGTACTGGCCACTCTCAACTTCCCAGGTCAGTTCCTCTGACCTTGCCCTTGATTCTTTCTCATTGCCTGAGTGCTGAACCAGAGTAGCTTACAGCTAGAACTTAGAAATCATCTAATCCGGCCGGGCGCGGTGGCTCACGCCTGTAATCCCAGCACTTTGGGAGGCCGAGGCGGGCGGATCACGAGGTCAGGAGATCGAGACCATGGTGAAACCCCGTCTCTACTAAAAATACAAAAAATTAGCCGGGTGCGGTGGCGGGCGCCTGTAGTCCCAGCTACTCAGGAGGCTGAGGCAGAAGAATGGCGTAAACCTAGGAGGCGGAGCTTGCAGTGAGCCGAGATCGCGCCACTGCACTCCAGCCTGGGCGACAGAGCGAGACTCCGTCTCAAAAAGCAAAAACAAAAAAAAAAAAAAAAGAAAGAAATCATCTAATGCAGTGATGACAAACACACAACACATATGCCATCACTTTCTTAACCAGTGTCCAAGGCAAACATCACTAATCAATCCCTGAATGCTTTCCTACCAACCCAAGATATGATCTCACCATTCTTCTCAATACAAGACTGCAGGTAAGCATTAGCATTTGTTCCTATTTGGCACATTTACTATCCCCATTTTACAGATGAGGAAGCCGAGGCTCAGAGGGCTTGCATATTTTTCCAGGGTCATGCAGTAGAGCAAAAACTGGAGCCATATGTCCTCAGTAGATTCAGAATTATATTCAGCTTTCCAGACTTGAAAATCAGGCTTTAAATGCAAATGTTAGCTAGAGGAAGAGACCCAGCCAGCCTTCATCAGCTGATATCACTTTACTGGAAACTAGTCTACTGGATTATTCCTGAGCAGGCCGCCAAAGGACTGGGACACACAAGTGCCAGGACAGCACTTTATGAGAAGAGAGGAAGGTAGGTTCTGAATCGGGCACAGCAGCAGCAGGGCCCTCACCATCTCAGTGCCAAGAAGCAGCAGCAGGCACAAGTGGCTAGGACTACAGGCGTGCACCACACCTGGCTCATTTATTTCTATTTTTATTTTTGTTTTTTGTAGAGATGGGGTCACCTTCTGTTGCCCAGGCTGGTCTTGAACTCTTAGCCTCAAGTGATCCTCCCACCTTTGCCTCCCTGGGTGCAACCACACCAGGCTGGGAGCTGGTAATATTCTGGTTTTTATCTGTATTGGAGTGTTCACTTTGTGAAAATTCATTGAGCTGTATGCTTTGGATTTGTGCACTTTTTATGTTAGACTTCATTTAAAAGTTTCTGTTATAGCAGACACAGTGGCACGTGCCTGTCATTCCAGCTACTTGAGAGGCTGAGGCAGGGATCACTTGAGCCCAGAAGTTCAAAACCAGTCTGGGCAACATGGAAATACCTCAGCTCACAAAATGAAATAAATAAAAGTTTATATTATTAAGTATATAAAAAAAGAGTCATTCAACTGAAAGTAGCTGAAAAGAAGCTGTTTTCCTTCGGAGGTTGCTAAGCTGATCGGATGGCAGCCCAGGGCTTCCAGAAGCCATCTTTGCCTATGTGAGGAGAGCCTGTCTGAGATTGAAGCCCACAAAAAAGAAAACAGAGTCAAGAAATGCTGTGTGAACCTCATTTGAGCCCCTTGATCTAACCATGCCTGAAGCAGCCCTGGACTCCTCACATTGCATCAGTCGATACCTTCCCTTTTCTGTTTAAATCCATTTGAATTGGGGTTCTGTCCCCTGTTACTGAAAGAGTCCTGATACTTCAGTCATATATTGACTCTGCATCTCAAATTCTCCAATTTCTCCTTAACTTTTAAGTTAAAAATCCCCCAGGGAAAGCTATTTGGGCCAGTTTGCATCTCTATTCTCAGCTTTAGGCTGAAGTCCTTGACGACATTTCTAACTGTTAGAAAATTTTAATGCATTTTATCGAATATTGTAAAATTTCTTCTAGTGATGGTTTGAAGAGAACACTATTTCTCTCAGAAACTAAATCTAGTTCTAACAGATTTTCAAAATCTTTATTGTTTCTTCTCATACAAATTAAAATAGTGTTAAAATGTACTGTTTTTCCCAGTGTGTATTACAGCACAGTAGAGTGTGAACACCCCAATAATTGGGATGAGGGGTAGCTATAGAGTAAGGATTAGAGCCATCTATTGCATGCACGCATACATACATACATACATTTATTTATTTGTTTATTTATTTGACAGAGTCTCCCAGGCTGGAGTGCAGTGGCATGATCTTGGCTCACTGCAACCTCTGCCTCCTGGGTTCAAGCGATTCTCTTGTCTTGGCCTCCCAAGTAGCTGGGATTACAGGTGTGCGCCACTATGTCCAGCTAATTTTTTTGTATTTTTAGTTAAGACGGGGTTTCACCATGTTGGCCATGCTGGTCTCAAACTCCTGCCCTCAAGTGATCCACCCTCCTCGGCCTCCCAAAGTGCTGGGATTACAGGCGTGAGCCACCGCGCCTGGCCTGCATACCTTTTTTTTTTTTTTTTCAGCAGTGATTTTTACTGTTGGTGGAAGTGTAAATTGATATAACTTCTTTGGAAGGAACTATGCCAATATGTACCCCAGATTTTAAAGCAGCTCTTCTGTGTTCCAGCATTCCACTTCTAGGAACTTATCTTACAGACACAGTCACATGTGGACATGCACTTATGTAAATAAGGATGTTTTTGCTGCAGTTGGTTGTATTCGCAGATTGCAAAAACCCTAAAAGTCCTTCAGTAGGTGGCCAGTTAAATAACAGCCAGCCGCGAGGTGGCGGGCGCCTGTAGTCCCAGCTACTCAGGAGGCTGAGGCAGGAGAATGGCGTAAACCCGGGAGGCGGAGCTTGCAGTGAGCTGAGATCCGGCCACTGCACTCCAGCCTGGGCGACAGAGCGAGACTCCATCTCAAAAAAAAAAAAAAAAAAAAAGAATGAAATCAATCAATCTCTCAGTGCCAATATGAAAACATGTACAGGATTTATTGCCAAGAGACAAAACACAATGTGCAAAATAGTGTGTCTAGTATGTTCCCATTAATCAGAAAAAGAGCAAGAAAACAACATATCTATTGCTACTATATGCAGAAAATCTCTCTGGAAGGATACACAAGAGTCTGGGAATTTCAGTGGCTGCTTTAGGGGAAAGACATCTAATTTTTCTTATAAACTCTGTTTTTCTTTTTTTTAACCAAATGTGTATTGCCTTTCTTTCTTTCTCTGTCTCATTCTTTTTCTTTCTTTTCTTTCTTTTCCTTCTTTCCTTTCCTTCCTTCCTTCCTCCCTTTCCTATCTTTCCTTTCTTTCTTTTTTAGAGGAGGAACCTTGCCATGTTGTCCAGGTTGGACCCGAACCCCTGGGCTCAAACAGTCCTCCCACCTCAGCCTCCCAAGTAGCTGAGATTATGGCACACCACCATGCCTGGCTATTTCTTTTTTTAAAAACCTGGATAATTAATAAATGTCAAAAAATGTTACACATAGATAGAGGTTGGAAGGTGACAGTGCACCTGGGATTTGGTGGGGTATGAGGCCTGGAGAAGAAAACCCGCCATT
The DNA here is from genome assembly GCF_037993035.2 of Macaca fascicularis. Classification (NCBI taxonomy): domain Eukaryota; kingdom Metazoa; phylum Chordata; class Mammalia; order Primates; family Cercopithecidae; genus Macaca; species Macaca fascicularis. The sequence goes on along the minus strand of NC_088385.1, from coordinate 128,033,853 downwards.
CCCTGAGTAATAGGGCTCCCAGAGCTTCCTGAGTTTGCAGTGGAGGATTTCCTGAGCGCAGACCTTGCCTCTGAGCCTTTACTGATGCTGTTCCTTCTGCCTGAAACACCCTTCCCGGCGTCTCCAGGGGTCAAAATTCAACTCCCACTTTAAGACCTAGTCTAGGCCGGGCGCGGTGGCTCAAGCCTGTAATCCCAGCACTTTGGGAGGCCGAGACGGGCGGATCACAAGGTCAGGAGATCGAGACCATCCTGGCTAACACGGTGAAACCCCGTCTCTACTAAAAAAAAATACAAAAACTAGCCGGGCGAGGTGGCGGACGCCTGTAGTCCCAGCTACTCGGGAGGCTGAGGCAGGAGAATGGCGTGAACCCGGGAGGCGGAGCTTGCAGTGAGCTGAGATCTGGCCACTGCACTCCAGCCTGGGCGACACAGGGAGACTCTGTCTCAACAACAACAACAACAACAACAACAAAAAAAAAAAAAAAAAAAAAAAAAAAGACCTAGTCTAAAGGTCATATTTGCAATGTGAGCCTTCCTAATACCTCTGCCTTCCTGAGGAAGAACAGGTCACTCCCCAGTGGACCGTCAGCTCAGCACCCTGAAATGCTTTGTGTAATACTCTGCACTGGACCAGGCACCCCAAAAACACTTGATAAATAGTAGCCATTATTATTGTTGTTGTGGCTGCTGTTGTCCCATTCTAATACATGTCTCACTGGATCCTAATGATCTTTTCTCCCACTTTCCCACTTAACCATGGGCTCTTAGAAAGCAGGGACCCAGGCCGGGTACGGTGGCTCATGCCTGTAATCCCAGCACTTTGGGAGACTGAGGCGGGTGGATCACCTGAGGTCAGGAGTTCAAGACCAGCCTGGCCAACATGGTGAAACCCCGTCTCTACTAAAACTACAAAAAATTAGCCAGGCATGGTGGTGGGCACCTGTGATCCCAGCTACTCTGGAGGCTGAGGTGGGAGAATTGCTTGAACCTGGGAGGAGGAGGTCACAGTGAGCTGAGGTCACACCATGGAACTCCAGCCTGGGCAATAAGAGCAAAACTCTGTCTCAAAAAAAAAAAAAGAAAGAAAGAAAGAAAGAAAGCAGAGACCCAGTTCATTCATCTTTGGATGCTCAGGACCAAGCCTACTCCTGTCCCACAGAGCGCCTGGTGCAGAATAGGTAATAAATGCAGGTTGAATCCCACGGACTTCCTTTCCATCTACCTGTCTGTGCAATGGGGATGGTGAAGCTTCCAGCCCCCACCTGTGAGTTAGGGGAGAGTCCTGGGCCCTCCCAGGGAAGACGCGGGATAGGGTCGTTACTTACGCTGCGCCACCTCTCGCTGCTTGCGGACGTACCAGGTGTACAGGGCGGCCCGCTTCTGCGTCTTCATGGGGGTGCCCTTGTTGAGGTGTTGGGACAGGTGGGACTGGTTGAGGCCAGTGGTGTCGACCACCTCCCGCTGTGGGATGTTGTGCTGCTGCAGGTAGGACTTGACCATCTTCGCCACACGCCACGGGTCCTCCCTGGGAGGAAGGGCAAGGACAGGGTCTGCTCAGCAGGGGGTATCCCTCCCCATAGGTGGGGCTGGGGCCCTGGGTGCTGGAACCCTTGTCAGCCCTGAGGGTGGGGACTGTGCATGAAAGCAGTTATGGAGCCAAGGGGCCTACACTTGGACTCAGGGACAGGGAGGTATGGTCATTTATGCCAGGACACAGGGACACAGACACCTGGTCATGAGGACAGAGACTTGTAGATGCACACACATGACAAACATGGGCACAGGCCTATGGACACAGACACTGGAACATATAAAGGTTTAGAAACATGGATACACAGACATGGACACAGATGAAGATATATGGATAGATGGATGGATGGGTGAATGGATGGATGGGTGGATAGGTGAATGGATGGATGGGTGGGTGGGTGGGTGGGTGGGTGGATGAACTGGTGGATAGATGGATGGACTGGTGGATGGATGGTAGGGTAGAATGGATGGACAGATAGATGGGTGGATGGATTGGTGGGTGGATGGATAATGGATGGATGGATGGATGGATGGATGGATGGATGGATGGATGGATTGGAGGTGGGTGGGTGGATGGATGATGGATGGATGGACGAAGGAGAACTGCTGGAAAAAGGAAAGCATTGAATCTGAAAACAAGGAAAGAAATATGGATTCTCCAATTTTACACCCAGAGCCACTGAGGCTTACAGAATTTGCATCATTTTGTCCCTTGTCCAAGGTCACAGGGCAAGCAGAGTTCCATCCGCCTAAAAGGATTCAGTTCTAAGATAGCCTTTCAGGCAGAAAATCACAAAGTCAAAATGCTTCCTGAGGCTGGGTGCGGTGGCTCACACCTGTAATCCCAGCACTTTGGGAACTGAGGTGGGAGGATCACCTGAGGTCAGGAGTTTGAGACCAACGTGGCCAACATGGTGAAACCCTGTCTCCACTAAAAATACAAAAATTCACCAGGCATGGTGGTGGGAGGCTATAATCCCAGCTACTTGGGGGAGCTGAGGCAGGAGAATTGCTTGAACCTGGGAGGTGGAGGTTGCAGTGAGCCGAAATCTCACCACTGCAGCCTGGGTGATAGAGTGAGACTCTGTCTAAAAAAAAACAAAAATTCCTGAAAATCTGCACCCCTGGCTGTGGCCAGGCCAGTTTCCCCACAGCACCAGAACAGGCAGCTGGTTTTTCCACAGAGTCCCAGGTGACAGGGTTGACATTCAGTCAACCTTTTGGCCTCATAGTACCAAAAATGCATGTGAACACTGGAATGCCACTCTGTGGGCTGAGATTCTCCCACCAGAGAGACTCAAGGGACCCGATGCCACCTGTGACTCATGTCTCTGCTCACTGTAGGTCTCCCCATGGGGGACAGAAGGGATCAGACAGCCTGAGCCATATACATTTTCTCTCCTCTCCTGCTCTGTCTCAATCCCCGCCTCTCTCTCTCCCTCTCCTGAACTTATATTACCAGTATGTCACAGATAGGCCGGGTGCAGTGACTCACACCTGTAATCCCAGCACTTTGGGAGGCCAAGGTGGGCGGGTCTCTTGAGGTTAGGAGTTTGAGACCAGCCTGGCCAACATGGGGAAATCCATCTCTACAAAAAAATAAATAAAAATAAAAAATAAGTCAGGTATTGTGGCAGGCGCCTATAATCCTGGCTACTTGGGAGGCTGAGGCAGGAGAATCGCTTGAACCCGGGAGGCAGAAGTTGCAGTGAGCCAAGATCGCCACTGCATTGCAGCCTGGGCAGCAGAGTGAGACTCCGTCTCAAAAAAAAAAAAAAAAAAAAAAACAGATAAATACAGCTCAATACAGCAGCACTGAAACAGGCAGACTGGGATTTGAACTTGGGTCTGCGTGATTCCAAAGCCTGTGCTCTCCCCTGCCTCACTGAGCAATTCGCTTCTAGAATTTGAGCCTTCTAACATTGGCACAGGTGACAAATGGCACAAGTAGAAGGCAATTCCTTGCCACATTGCTTGCCATAGAAAAGATTAGAAGCAACGAAGGAGCCCAGCAAACGGATCCTGATTAACTAAATGGAGGTGCATCTGTTCAATGCAACCACTGAAAAAACCCCACTGAGGAAGCTCTGTGTGCCCAGACGGAGCGGAGTTTATCTGGTGTGTCTGCTACACTGCTATTTATGAAAAATTTGAAGTGAGGTAAAAGAGGATTTCTAGAGGATTTCTACGTATTTGTGCACATGTAAAATACCAGAGGGCACTCACGGAACTGGGGACTCTGGTTGCTTCCAGAGGAGAACGGGGTGCTGGGGATGGAAGTGAGAAGGACAGTCTTCTCTGGTGTCCGTATGTACTTTGTAAATTATGTAACATATACTATACTATATATGCATACATGATTTTGATTTTGATTTTGATTTACTTATTTATTTATTTTTTGAGACAAAGCATTGCTCTGTGGCCAGGCTGGAGTGCAGTGGCGTGAGCTCAGCTCACTGCAACCTCCGCCTCCCGGGTTCAAGCGATTCTCCTGCCTCAGCCTCCCGAGTAGCTGGGATTACAGGCACGGGCTACCACACCCAACTAATTTTTATATTTTTAGCAGAGACGGAGTTTCACCATGTTGGCCAGGCTGGTCTTAAACTCCTGACCTCAGGTGATCCACCCACCTTGCCCTCCCAAAATGCTGGGATTACAGGTGTGAGCCACCATGCCTGGCCAATATTTATTTTTATGTATTTATTTTCTTTTTAGAGGCTACTTGTTCTGTCACCCAGGCTGGAGCTCAGTAGCATGATCACAGCTCACTGTAGCCTCAAACTCCTGGGCTCAGTTGGTCCTCTCACCTCAGACTCCCAAGTGCTTGGGACCACAGGCACGTCCCAATGTGCCCAGCTAATTTTTGTACTTTTTTTTCTTTCTTTTTCTTTCTTTTTTTTTTTTTTTTTTGGTAGATCAGGGACTCGCTATGTTGGCCAGGCTGGTCTCAAACTCCTGGGCTCAAGCGATCCTCCCACCTTGACATATATAATATTTAAAACTGAATTGTAAACCAGCAATTGTGGCTCATGCTGGTAATCCCAGCTATTTGAAAGGCTGAGGTGGGAGGATCAGCCTGGACAACATAGTGAGACTCTGTCTCTATAAAAAAAATAAATAAATTAGCCAGGGATGGTGGTGCACACCTGTAGTCCCAGCTTCTTGGGAGGCTAAGGTACGAGGATTCCTTGAGCTCAGTAGTTTGAGACCAGCCTGGACAACAGAGTGGGACTCTGTTTCTACAAAAAAATAGAAAAATTAGCCAGGTGTGGTGGCACAAGCCTGTAGTCCCAGCTACTCAGAAGGCTGAGACGAGGATCTCTTGAGCCTGGGAGGTCGGGGCTGCAATGAGCTGTGATTGCGCCACGGCACTCCAGCCTTGGCGACAGAGTGAAACCCTGTGTCAAAAAAAAAAAAAAAATCTGAAAACTCATGTTTCCTGAGGATTTACTGTGAGCCAGACACCGTGCTGAGGGCGGCCGCTTACATCTTATAACCCTACGAAGTAGACGCTGTGCCCATTTCACAGAGGAGAAAACTGAGGCTCAGAAAGGCGCAGTCACTTGTGCAAGGTGATCTAGTTGGGACTCCAAAAAAATTTCATGTTGCCAGGAACCCCCCCGCGGGCCTCTCCCCAGCTTCTCTCTCTCCCTTCTTTCCTGGGCTCCTAGGATCCTCTCTCCTTCACCTCCCCGCTCCTCTGGTTGCCAGTCAGAGCTCAGAGGGAAGGGCAGTACAAAGTCCAGCCTGGTGCTCCGTGGCAAACATGTTTATCTGATCCTAGAGCCAGGCTGCCCGATGCCTCCCCTCCCCCATCTGCAGCCATCACCCTCCTGTGCCGTGTCCTCCTGTGTCCTCCCTTCCTCCATCCTTCCCTTCTCTCTCTCCCAAAGAGAATAGGGTCAGTCTTCCTCTCACCAGAGCCTCTCCTGGGCTCAAACCAAAGATTTGCTATGTGCCCCTGTCCATCTGATTCCATGTCTGTCTGTTTCTCTCTCTCTCTCTCTCATTCTCCCATACCAGGTCAAATTTAAGTTGAACTTGAAAATAAAACAAAGGCCGGCCAGCCTGCACGAATACATGTGCAACCCTTAGAAACAGAAGACAGGCTTTTGAATGTGAAAATGGAAAGCAAACTGTTAAAGTGAGCTGATACGAATGTTCCGCTTTTAAACAATTCCTAGTAGATTTGGGCAACAAATCCATAACAAAAAAGTGAATTTTCAATGCCAGTTAGGAGACAGAGAGCCGAGAGGGCCTGGCTTTCCCTTTTCTGGGAGAAGCCTCCTGTGCCACTTTTTTCTAGAACCTACTGAATCAATGTCTCTCTCTCCCCCCACCCCCCACTCTCTTGCTATCACTCTCTTCTATCTCTCTGTGTGTCTCTTACACACACACACACACACACACACACACAGAGTCTCCAAGGGCCTGACTCTTTTTGAGGGCAGCTTCTCCAACTGTCCTAGCTCAGAACTGAGAGGCCAAGGCTGCACTCCGTGGTTCATGCCTGTAATCCCAGCACTTTGGGAGGCCGAGATGGGTAGATCACATAAGGTCAGGAGTTAGAGACCACCCTGGCCAACATAGTGAAACCCTGTCTCTACTAAAAATACAAAAATTAGCTGGGTGTGGTGTCGTGTGCCTGTGGTCCCAGCTACTCAGGGGACTGAGGCAGGAGGATCACTTGAACCCAGGAGGCAGAGGTTACAATGAGCCGAGATTGTGCCACTGCACTCCAGCCCCAGCAGCAGAGTGAGACTCTATCCCCCCCGCCAAAAAAAAGAAAGAAAAGAAAAAGAAAAGAACCAAGAGGCCAAGTCTCCAGGCATCTCCTGCTTTGACTCTAATGGGTTTGAGAGTCAAAGCAACATGGGTTAAAATCCCACCACTGCAACCTAGCCGCACGTGCTCCTGTATGACCCACATCTGCCCTGTAACGTGGGGAAAATCCACCCCTACCTCACACCGCTACTGGGAAAATTAAATGAGCTTCAAATAGGGAGGATGAACTTAGGGCAGTGCCTGGCACACAGTAAGTGCTGAATTTGTGGAATAATATTGTCATCATCATCATCTTAATGCAGCCCTGGAGACCCTTGACCCCACACAGCAGAGCCCAGGAGAGGTGAAGACCCGCCCACATCTTCCTCCTCTCTCTCCTACCCATTCCGGGGTCAATCAAATGTCCAAGGCTTTGAGCCTCTTGCCCTCTTGCCCCTGGAGTTTCAGGGCATGCAAGGTTGTGGTGTTCATCCCCACATCTGGAGGGGGAGCTGACTTCTCAGTGTGGGGGCTTTAGATACGGCCTTGATTCTTTGCTTAACCTCGGTGTGCCTCAGTTTCCTCATCTGTGAAATAGGGCGAATGATATTTCAGACTTCAGAGATGGTGGGGAGGGAAAAATGAGCTTAGTGCATTTTGTAAGCCCTTTATGAACTGCGAAGCACTGTATGGAAGTGAGTTGATGGTCAAGTTGAACAGCAGGCATGACAGGAAAGTGCAACCTCGAGGTTGCTGTATGGAGCTTAAGGTAGGAGGACCCAGGTCCAAATCCTGGCCTGCCTTCAGTCCTTCGGAAGAGTTTTGTTCGGTGAGGCACTGCCTCTCTCAGCCTTAATTTGCTCATCTGTAAAATGGGATCACTAATAATGACTGCTGTGTATTGCACTTACTACATGCGTACTCTACAAGTGCCATGCCATTTTACCCTGTGGACAAGGGTTATTGTCATCTCTACCCTGCAGACAAAACTGAGGCTCAGAAAAATAAAATCACCTGCTCAGGCTAGAAAGGGGCAGAGCTGGGATTAGGATGCAGGCAGTCTGGCTTTTGTCGGGGTGTCAGATCCTCTGTCCTCCCTTGGCAACTGTCTTCCTGGGTCTCGGTGCCCTGATCCTGCCTGATGGGCAGGATCAGAGCACTTCAAGGTTGGGGTTTGAAGGCCGGGGGCAGTGGCTCATGACTGTAATCCCAGCACTTTGGAAGGCCAAGGCAGGTGGATCACCTGAGGTCAGGAGTTCGAGACCAGCCTGGCCAACATAGTGAAACCCCATCTCTACTAAAATACAAAAAATCAGCCAGGCATGGTGGTGCGCACCTGTAATCCCAGCTACTCGGGAGGCTGAGGCAAGAGAATCACTTGAACCCAGGAGGCGGAGTGCAGTGTGCCACTGCACTCCAGCCGGGGCAACAGAGCAAGACTCTGTCTCAAAAACAAAAACAACAAAAAAGAAACAGGTTGGGGTTTGAGCTGATCAGGGACAGAAAGGACCTAGGAGGATACCCAGGAAGGAACCCTGGGTCCCAGTTTCTCCCTTGACCACATCTCAGGCTGCTGGGCCCTGGCCAACAGAGCAGTAGATATCTTCAGGGCCTCAGAGAATCCCAGGCACTCACTCCTTCCTGCTGTGCATCAGCCACTGGGCAGGATGTGGGTACAAGTGGTGAATAAGGCAACACAGGCCTCGTCCTTGAAGAGCTTCTATTTTCATGGCAGGAGATAGAAAACAAACAGATAAATCAGATGATCACAAGTCATGACAGGGAACCAGAGAAAGTAAATGACAGCAGTGGAAGAGAGTGATGGGGGGTGGGGCCCCCTTTTGAATGGAGCAATCAGGGAGATGAAGGAGAAGGAACCGGCCATGGGAAGATCTGGAAAGGGGTTCCAAGCAGCAGGAAGAGCACGTGCAAAGGCCCTGGGGTGGGAATTGGCTTGGGGTGCTGAGGAACAGCAAAGCCAAAATGGCTACAGCAAAGGCAGGGAGGAAGAGAAAGACCTGGGAGGAGATCCAGGAATTTGGTGGGGTGGAGGGAGGGGAACGAAACCAAGGCAGGGAGTTTGGATTTTATTCCTTGGCCAGGAAGGGAAACTAAGGCAGAAGGAGAGGAACAGACTTGCCCAAGTTCACTCAGGGAACTAAGGGGCAGATCTGAAGAAAGAGCTCAGGTTCCTGCAGTGGCCAGAAATATGGGCCACCCCAGGGAGACCTGGGACCCAGGACACACCCGGCTTCTTCCCAGACACTGACTTCTCCCAGGAAACAGCTTCTACTAGACGTTCCGCCTCTGTACCATCTTCCCAGCCTCAACCTCCCTGATGGCTCAGGCCTTCAACAGGGGTCCCCCGCCCCTCTCTCCCTGGCTCCTTCCCCGACCCTGACGCTGGAGGCCCCACTTTTTTCACTCAGGGCGTTTTCCGATCCCTTTTGTTACCTGAACAATAAGTAACCCAGGTAGTTAGTTATAAACTGTACAGGAACAAGGAGCTGGTTGATAATTTATAGCAACATCTCACATTTAAATGGAAAGTAAATAGCATGCTGTTAGCATTAAAGAAAACCCAATCGGGGCAGGCGGGAAGCACTCCAGCCTCCTTGCAAGCTTGGGGCACCTCATTCTCTCCCGTGCCCCTTCTCCCAGCTGGGTCTGAGCCCCTGCCCCCCGGCTCCTCCGTTCCGCTTCTCCCAGCTTCTCTCTCCATCTACCCCGATGGCCTCTTTCTACACTGTCTGCCTCAGCTTCCAGGTCTCTGCTGGTCCCTAGGAAGCACTTTGACCTCTGCTTCCCCTTCAAATGCTGTGGATCAAGCCTCCCCCAACCCCACCATCCCACCAAAGGGGGCTGCTGACCAAGAGAGCTCACTCAGTCAGGTAAGAAAGCATCCCTTGCCCCCACCCTCACCCCAAAGCCCCCAGTCCCATCTGGGGCCCTGGGCAGGTCCGGCCCAGCCCCACCCCGTCGAGTTGCCTTCGCCCTGGGTCCGGGATGCCTGACTCTTTGCCCCTCCCCTGCAGCTCTAGAGTCCTTTGCCCTCCTCTTCCTGCCAAGTCAGGGGGCCCTGACTGCTCCCCTGCCCCTGTCCAGGCCCTCGGGAGGCTCCCTGAGGCCTCTGGGAAAGCAGGAATCCACCAGCCCTCCCCCACCCCAGCTGGGATCAGGACCTTGGACAGAAAAGAGATGGGCCCCTTCAGAGCATCTTTGGGACTCACTGTCTCTCTAACTCCCTGGCCACCCCCTGCAGGCCTCTGACCCCTCATCATAGCAGTTGAGAGCAGCAAACAGAGTAGGTTTGGGGCCTCCGTTGGGTGAACTTAGTCCAGCTCCTTCCCCGCTCTAAGCCCCGGTTTCCCCATTTGTGAGACAGAGTCACTAATAGCTTCTGCCCAGGATTTCTCTCACCGTGAAGGGAAATTATTCCTGTGAAACCTCAGCACAGCGCCCAGGAAGTAGTAAACCTCCCCAAGCAGGCGCTGTAGGGTGAAGGTCAGGGAGCCCCTGGGGAGGGGTGGCCCCTACAGCCCCCAGGCCACCCTTCCTTCTACCCCACACCCCATCCTCCACCCCCACTAGGTGGGAGGTGGGTTGGCCCAGATCCTTCCAGGCCACCATTTCCACAAGTTAATGATCACAGACCTTATCAGAGCCTTTCGCCATTTATAAATTTATAAAACAAAAGAGAAATAATAAAGCATGTGGGTAATTAGTAACTAGGTCAGCTCTGCTGAGGAGAGGGGAGGCATCGAGCTCAGGACCCACCCAGTTCTCCAGGAGACGGGGAGTCCGCCAGCGGATGGGAATGTAGAACGGGGAGCCTCTAATGGCGCCTGCTGGTGAGGTGGGGTGCCTGTGGCCACACAGGAAAGGGGAGCAGCTCCCACCTCGAGGCTCTGTCTGCCTCAGGTAAGAAAGACCTGGGCTTCCCTGGCTAAATGCATGAGTCCCTAGGAGGCCAGGGAAGCCCCCAAAACCCCAGCTTCGGGCCCTCCTCCCTGGCAGTGCTTCCTGGCCCCCGGAGCCTACCCGCTGAGGACTCAGTGCAGGAGTTAGGGTCTGGAGAGTATACATGATCCTAGGGGCTAAACACTTCCACCACCCCCCAGTTCTCCAGGCATTTGAGTTGTGAACTCACCTGCTTTTTCTCCCATCTTGGACCCCCCGGGAAATGTCTCCTGCCCAGGGACTGGGCTGAAGGCCTCAGTTCGTGGGGATTTGGGACTCCGCAGAGGAGAAGTTCAGGGGCTGGAGGCTCAACCCTCCAAGCAAGGACCCCTGGGCTCTCATGGACCCTGTCCTCCTTCCCAGCAGCTAGGCTAAAGGCTGAAGCTCATGGGGACTCGACTCAGAAGGGGGGCTCATTAGGAGCTGAGGGGGGCCCCTCTAGGCTCTTCCTGGGACCTGGGACGGGGAAGGGCTCCTTACTGCAGAAGGGTCTCCACCACGGCTTTCTGGTGGGCTGCCTCCTCAGGGCTGAGGTTCTCCAGCTCTTTGAGGATGGGTGGCGTGAAGTCTTCCCCATCGTCGTCCGTATCATCCTCGGAGCCCCGAGTCTCCCCCAGCCCATTGGGCAGCTCAGCCAGCTCCCCTCGACCGCCGCCGCAGGACTCCCCCTTGTCCAGGGGGCCATCTCCAGCCAGGAGGTAGGGCTCCGGCTCACCCAGTGCCTGGATCAGTGCCTCTTTGCTCAGCCCTGACTCGAGCAGGGCCGCCAGGAGCTCCGTCTGCAGCTGGCTCAGTTTAGAAACCATGGCTCGGCTGCCACAGGGCCACGCGGCCTGGGTCCACCACGCTAGCCGCCTCCCCCACTGCGTGGGTTGCGTTTGCCTGCCAGCCGGCAGACACAAACCAAACTCCTTGCACCCACTGCCCCCCCAAAACCCCACTAGCCAAGCCCCGTGGGCACCCCCAACCCCCAACCCTGGCCCCAGCGGCCCGTGAATCAGGGCCCCTGCCTGCTCTGTTTACATTGGAGCTGGGGAAATTCTCCAAGGTTCATATTTATCCGTGTGCTTAGCGAAGGGACTGAACTTTGGACTTCAGCCCTGCAAAGTGCAGGCCTCATGGCAGCGGAGAGGGACAGGGAGCTATGGCCTGCGATGGGAGTGGGCAGAGGGGAGGGTGGGGGAGGCGCAGGTGAGGGGCCCTGAGAAGCTGGGATGGAAGGTCCTGGGAGCCAGGCAGGCCATCAGGCGAGCAGCATTGGGTCCCACCCCCGAAAGAACCTTGTAGGGGCATCATGCTGAGACAGGAGAGCCAAAAATGCTTGCTGCTTACCAGAGCAGCCGCCACAGGGAGCTCTGGACAGCTGTGCCAGCTCTTCTCAAGGGCAGAGGACATTCACGGCCATTTTGGGACCCTTCCACCCCACTCCCGGCCTGGCACCAGCCCTCCTATAGGAAAAAATATGTGAAGATTACCATGTGCCAAGAACAGTGCTGGCTCTGTAAGGGCGAATTCACTGCATCGCATTCTGCTGCCAGCTGTGAGTAGTTACGGAGATTATCCCCATTTTATAGAGGCTCTGAGTGGTTAAGCAACTTGTCCAGAGTCACACAGCCAGCAAGGCACAAGACTTGCAAGGTGAGACTGAGTTGAGATGAGTATGGCACTTGCCCCAGGTGCAAATTTTTTTTTTTTTTTTTTTTTTTTTTTGAGCTAGGTTCTCACTTTGTCACCCAGGCTGGAGTGCTGTGGCGCAATCATGGCTTACTGCAGCCTTGAATTCTTGGGTTCAGGTGATCCTCCTGCCTCAGCCGCCCAAGTACCCAAGTAGCTGGCACTACAGGCACACACCACCACGCCCAGTTGATTGTGTGTGTGTGTTGTGTGTGTGTTTTGGGTTGTGTATGTGTGTGTTCTTGAGACGGAGTCTCACTCTGTCACCCAGGCTTGGAGTGCAGTGGAGCGATCTTGGCTCACTGCAACCTCTGCCTCCCGTGTTCAAGCAATTCCCCTGCCTCAGCCTCTGGAGTAGCTGGCATTACAGGCACACACCACTACGTCCGGCTAATTTTTTTGTGTTCTTAGTTGAGTTGGGGTTTCACCATGTTGGCCAGGCTGGTCACAAACTCTTGATCTCAAGTGATTCACCCACCTCGGCCTCCCAAAGTCCTGGGATTACAGGTGTGAACCACTGTGCCCGGCCTTGTGTGCATATATTTTGTGGAAAGGGGGTTTTGCCATGCTGCCCAGGTTGGTCTCAAACTCCTGGACTCAAGCCATCCACCGACCTCAGCCTCCCAAAGTGTTAGGATTACAGGTGTGAGCCACCATGCCTGGTGCAAATTTTAAGGGAGCGCCAAAAAACCCAGTCACCAAGGTAAATAACATTTTTATGCAATATATTTTAAAAATTAAAATTAATACAAAACCCCAAAGAATTAAAAACAGATGTCTGTACAAAAACTTGTGCATGAATGCTCATAGCAGCATTATTCACAAGAGCCAAAAAGTGGAAAAAACATAAATATTCATCACCTGATGAATGAATAAATAAAATGTGGCTCGACCATGCAATGATATAGACATGTACACACACACACACACACACACACACACACACACACACACACACACACATATATATATTTTTTTGAGATGGAGTCTCGCTCTGTTGCCCAGGCTGGAATGCAGTTGTGCAATCTTGGCTCACTGCAACCTCCGCCTCCTGGGTTCAAGCAATTCTCCTGCCTCAGCCTCCCGAGTATCTGGAAGTACAGATGTGCATCACCACACCCAGCTAATATTTGTATTTTTGGTAGAGATGGGGTTTTACCATGTTGGCCAGACTAGTCTCGAACTCCTGACCTTAGGTGATGCGCCCGCCTTGGCCCCGCAAAGTACGGGGATTACAGGCATGAGCCACCGCATCCAGCCAATGCAATGGTATATTATTTGGTCATATAAAGGAATGGAGTTCCAGTACATGCCACAACATGCATGAGCCTTGAAAACATGATGCTAAGTGAAAAAGCAGTCACTGAAGACCACATAGTGTGAGTCCATTTATATGAAATGTCCAGAACAGGCAAATCCATAGAGACAGAAAGTGGATTCGTGGCTGTCAGGGCCTGGGTGGGAGAAGGGAATGGGGAGTGGCTGCTCCATGGTGCCAGGTTTCTTTAGGATGATAAAAATGTTCTACAGTTGATTGTGGTGATATCGGACAACTCTGGGACTGTACTAAAACCCACTGAATTGCACATTTTAAAAGGGCAAGTTTGATGGTATATAAATCAGTAAAAAAAAGTTTTAGCTTTATTGAGATATACTTACCATACAATTCACCCATTTCATGTGTGTAATTCTGATATTTTTGTTTTTTATTTTTTTCATTTTTATTTATTTTTATTTTTTGAGACAGGGTTTGGCTCTGTTGCCCAAGCTAGAGTGTAATGGCATGATCTTGGCTTGCTGCAACCTCCGCCTCCTGGGTTCAAATCATCCTCCTACCTCAGCCTCCCGAGTAGCCGGGACTACAGGTGCACACCACCACACCCAGCTAGGTTTTTTTTTGTTTTTTTTTTGTTTTTTTTTTTTTGGTAGAGTCAGATCTTCACCATGTTTCCCAGGCTGGTCTCAAACTCCTGGACTCAAGAGATCCTCCCACCTCAGCCCCACAAAGTGCTGGAATTACAGGTGTGAGCCACCATGCCCAGCCTCAAAACATATTTTTTAACTAATGTAAAATAATTTGTGGTGAACAAAATAGCAAACATCTAAATAAAGACAGGCCCTGTGGTCAGGCACAGTGGCTCACGCCTGTAATCCCAGCACTTTGAGAGGCCGAAGCAGGCGGATCACCTGAGGTCAGGAGTTCGAGACCAGCCTGGCCAACATGATGAAACCCCGTTTCTACTAAAAATAAAAAATGTTAGCTGGGTGTGGTGATGCACACAGGAGGCTGAGGCAGGAGAATTGCTTGAACCCAGGAGGCGGAGGTTGCAGTGAGCTGAGGTCACACCATTGCACTCCAGCTTGGGCAACGAGAGTGAAACTCTGTCTCAAAAAAAAAAAACAAAAAACAAAAAACAGTCCAGGCCGGGCGCGGTGGCTCAAGCCTGTAATCCCAGCACTTTGGGAGGCCGAGACGGGCGGATCACAAGGTCAGGAGATCGAGACCAGCCTGGCTAAATACGGTGAAACCCTGTCTCTACTAAAAAATACAAAAAACTAGCCGGGTGAGGTGGCGGGCGCCTGTAGTCCCAGCTACTCGGGAGGCTGAGGCAGGAGAATGGCATAGACCCGGGAGGCGGAGCTTGCAGTGAGCTGAGATGCGGCCACTGCACTCCAGCCTGGGCGACAGAGCGAGACTCTGTCTCAAAAAAAAAAAAACAGTCCTGCCCTCACCCACCAGTCACATGTAGCTACCAAGCACTTGAAAGATGACTAATGTCACTTCTTGAAATAATTTTTAAAAATGTATATTGAGTTAAATTTTTAAATTAAGAAAACTTAGTCCAGGCGCGGTGACTCACGCCTGTAATTTCAGCACTTTTGGGAGGCTGAGGTGGGTGGACCACCTGAGGTCAGGAGGTCGAGACCAGCCTGACCAATATGGTGAAATCCCATCTCTAATAAAAATACAAAAATTAGCCTCAGGAGGCTGAGGCAGGAGAATTGCTTGAACCCGGGAGGCAGAGGAGGCAGTGAACCAAGATCATGCCAGTGTACTCCAGCCTGGGCGACACAGCAAGACACCATCTCAAAAAAAAAAAAAAAAAGACAATTTAAAAGTTAACGTTTAGAATAATTTTAGATTTAATTAAAATTATATTTTTGTATATTATATATTAGTGTTATAGTTTAAAATAATTTGGTTTAAATTAATTAAAATTTTATTTATAAAAATAACTTTTTATTTTAAAAATTAAAGAAAATAACTTCACCTGTTTCATCTTTTTTTTTTTTTTTAAGAGCCAGAGTCTCACTCTGTCACCCAGGCTGGAGTGCAGTGGCACGATCATAGCTCACTTCAGCCTAGAACTCCTGGCCTCAAGCAATCCTCCCACCTCAGCATCCCAGGTAGCTGGGACTACAGGTACGCACCATCATGCCCAGCTTCGTTTATATATTTATCTTTTTTGTTTGTTTTTTGAGACAGAGTCTCCTTCCATCGCCCAGGCTGGAGTGCAGTGGCACAATCTTGGCAAACTGCAACCTACACTTCTGGGGCTCCCGTGATCCTCCCACCTCAGCCTCTCCAGTAGCTGGGACTACAAGCACTTGCCACCATGCCTGGCTAATTTTTTTTTTTTTTTTTTTGTAGAGACAAAGTCTTGACACATTGCCCAGGCTGGTCTCAAACTCGTGAGCCCAAGCCATCTGCCCACCTCGTCCTCCCAAAGTGCTAGGATTACAGGGGTGAGCCACGCACCCTGCGTATTTATTTACTTTTCGTAGAGATGGGGGTCTTGCTTTGTTGCCCAGGCTGGTCTCGAACTCCCGGGCTCAAGTAATCCTTTCACCTCAGCCTCCCAAAGTGTTGGGATGACAGGCATGAGCCGTCTCACCTGGCCAGTAATGTATTTCACTCTATGAGCAACTCATGAATTAGGAACTGTTATAATCCTCCTTCTGCAGGGGAAGAAAGAGAGGCTCGGAGAGGTTAAATGACGACTCAGAGTCCCTCAGAGCTTTAAGTTCCCCTGAGCCAGGCGGCTGGCTGTGCAGGACAAGTTGGCAGCCCCGCCTTAAGGAGAGCGGTACCCTCTTTCCTCCAGTGCATTTATGTTTTATTTTTATTTTTGAGTCAGGGCCTCACTCTGTCGCCCAGGCTGGAGTACAGTCATGCGATCTCAGCTCACTATAACCTCTGCCTCCTGGGTTCAAGCAATCCTCCTACTTCAGCCTCCTGAGTAGCTGGGATTACAGGCACACGCCACCACGCACAGCTAATTTTTGTATTTTTGGTAGAAACGGGGTTTCACCATGTTGGCCAGGCTGGTCTCAAACTCCTGGCCTCAAGTGATCCGCCCACCTCGGCCTCCCAAAGTGCTGGGATTACAGGCGTGAGCCACCGCACCCGGCCAAGTGCATTTTTTTGTAACACCCCGTGCAAGTTGCTTTGAGATTGGGCAGCTTCCTGCTGGGGACAGCATTCTCAAGTCCAGACTAAACAGGGAACATGCTATGCGCTGTCCCTTTGTGGCTTTGAGGTTCTCCTGCTTACTCTCCTTGATGCCTGCAGCCACCTCTTGGTGACTTTCCCTTTCCAGGGAGCCAGAGGAACCAAGGAGGATGGGGCCTGACTCCTGCCCCCAGCATGTAAACTCATTAACTGCTGGGTCCTCAGGCAGTTAGGTGGCTGAGCATTTGAGTCTGGGACCGCAGGTGGGTTTGGTTGGACAGGGAATGACAGAGGTTGGGGAGGAGCCTCCAGAGAGTCTAAAGAGATAGGTACACAAGCAGAAAGTTCCAGCCCCCGCCCCCCGCCTGCCCTTCCCCCACACTCAGGGGACAAAGCTGAATTAACTCAAGGTCAGGAATGGCATTTGCATTCTTGAGAGTCACTGCAAATAAGAGCTGTAGTCATGGTGAGTGGTTAAGGCAATGGACTAGAGAATCACTGAGAAAAAAACAAACAGTGGCCAGGCGCGGTGGCTCACGCTTGTAATCCCAGCACTTCGGGAGACTGACGTGGGCGGATCACTTGAGGTCAGGAGTTCGAGACCAGCCTGGCCAATGTGGTGAATACCTGTCTCTACTAAAAATACAAAAATTAGCCAGGCTTGTCAGTGGGCATCTATAATCCCAGCTACTTGGAAAGGCTGAGGCAGGAGAATCGCTTGAACCCGGGAGGTGGAGGTTGCAGTGAGCTGAGATCGTGACACTACACTGCATCCTGGGTAACAGAGAGAAACTGTCTCAAAAAAAAAAAAAGAAAAAGAAAAGAAAAGAAACGGCCGAATGCGGTGGCTCACACCTGTAATCCCAGCAGTTTGGGAGGCCGAGGCAGGTGGATCACCTGAGGTCAGGAGTTCCAGATCAGCCTGGCCAACATGGTGAAACCCCATCTCTACTGAAAATACAAAAATTAGCTGGGTGGGGTGGCGTCCCAGCTATTCGGGAGGCTGAGGCAGGAGGCTAGCTTGAACCTGGGAGGCGGAGATTGCAGTGAGCAGAGATCACGCCGCTGCACTCCAGCCTGGGTGATAGAGTAAGATTCCATCTCAAAAAAATTTGAAAATTAAAAATTAAAAAATGAACAGTTATGTTTAGTAAGTGCAGTATGTAGGCCAAGATAACTACTAAGTATGTCCTAACAACTTAGTAGCTGCTTGAAAAAAATAATGCACATAAATTTAAAAAATATATATATATATATATTTTTGTTGTTGTTGTTTTCACTCATTCTTAACTTCCTGTAAGGATGTACTAACGGTAGGCGTGTGCTGTTTGTTGGGCTGTCCACAGCTACTCAAACCTTGAAATTAGATTGGTCGCTATCACTCTCATTTCCTGTTACACAGTAACTTTTGCATGGCTCTTGCTTTTAATCCTGACAACTGCCATACACTCAGCTTCACAAAATCATGTCATTGTGGAAAGGAAGGTTCCTCCAACATTCAGACATAACTATCCTGAGCTGGTAGTTTGCAAGGTGTCCGACAGATGTCGCTGTGTTTCCTTAACAAATTCTCTAAAATAGTCCACTGTGTCCCGGGGCAGAGTAGATATTCAATAAATGGTGGCTGTGAGTTTTATCACAATTCTCTCCTACTGGGTGAGCAGCTGTTTGCAAGGCTAAAATTCTGGCAAGGCACAGGCTTCCCCTTGGTCTTAGCAGCCAGCACAAGACGAGTGTCCCTTCAGCCAATCTCAGAGCTCTTTGGCAATTCAACTGACCCTTGTCCTTCAGTCCAGACAATGCCCCAGGCCCACGTGCATTCAAACTCGGACTGTTCTCCTTCCCACCCCTACTATCTTTTCAACTTTATGGACAGTCCATGCAATTTTCTCATCCATTTTCTCATTTAACATCTAACAGCTTCATGATATCCCCATTTTACAGATAAGGAAGCCAAGGCTTTAAGAGGATAGGGAACCTAATCAGCTAAGGCAGAGTAGGATTTGAACCCAGATCCCCGTGATGCCAGAATCTAAGCCTTGACTAAATATGTGTTACTATTTTCTTTTTTTCTTTTTTTTTTTTTTGAGACGGAGTCTCGCTGTGTCGCCCAGGCTGGAGTGCAGTGGCCGGATCTCAGCTCACTGCAAGCTCTGCCTCCCGGGTTTTTACGCCATTCTCCTGCCTCAGCCTCCCGAGTAGCCGGGACTACAGGCGCCCGCCACCTCGCCCGGCTAGTTTTTTGTATTTTTTAGTAGAGACGGGGTTTCACCGTGTTAGCCAGGATGGTCTCGAACTCCTGACCTCGTGATCCGCCCGTCTCGGCCTCCCAAAGTGCTGGGATTACAGGCTTGAGCCACCGCGCCCGGCCAATATGTGTTACTATTACTTTTGTTGTTGTTGTTGTTGTTGTTGTTGTTGTTGTTGTTGTTCTGGGCAACTCCAACCCTCTGCCCATTGGCCTTGTCACCTCAGTGCTCATTTTGCAGATGAAGAGACTAAGGTTCCGTGGGGCTGGAGCACAGTGGTTAGGAACAGACTCTAGAGCCAGAGTACCTGGGTTTGAGCCTAGTTCTGCCATTTACCAGCCATATGACCTTGGGCAACTTGCTTCTCTGCCTTAGCTTCCTCTTCTTTGGGTTGTTAGGAGAATGAATGAGGTAACATCCATAGTGTCCAACACCCTGCAAGCGGCCAAGTGTGGTGGATCACACCTGCAATTCCAACACTTTGGGAGGCCGAAGCAGGTGAATCATTTGAGGTCAGGAGTTCAAGACCAGCCTGGTCAACATGGCGAAACCTCATCTCTACTAAAAATACAAAAATTAGCCGGGCGTGGTGGCACACGACTGTAATCCAAGCTACTGGAGAGGCTGAGGCAGAAGAATCGCTTGAACCCGGGAGACAGAGGTTGCAGTGAGCCAAGATTGCACCACTGCACTCCAGCCTGGGTGACAGAGCGAGACCCTGCCTCAAAAAATAAAAATAAAAAATGAACAGTGTCCAGCACCCTGAAAGCACTCCGCATGACTGAACAATCGCTGTTTTGTAATTACCAATATGAGGCCCCCACTCCTCTTGGCCAAACTGAGTTCTCTCCTCTTGTAAAAACTTCTGCATATGAAGTCACCCATTCCATTTGACCCTTTAGCCCTCATCCTGGCATTCAAGGGCATGGACAACTCAACCCCACTCTCTAAGCCAGCCTGACCTCCCCGTTCCTTTCTCTGGCACACAGGGCCTTCTCACCACCTGCCCTTACTCCCCGCCCGCTGTTGTCAGCCTGTACTGTGTTGGAGCTCCCAGGAGAGACAACTGCAGTCATCTCTTTCCGCTGTGTTCGGTGATGTCAGTTCGGCCCAGCTGGGGGTATTCGCGTCATGGAAACAGATCATCAGATTTGGTGTATGTTTGTTTTCTTTTGCTTTCTCAGAGAGCCGGTTGTTAAACATTAGCCAACACCCCATTGATGCTATTCCTTCTGCCTGAAACACCTCCCCACTGCCAACGAGCTCTAAAGACAAAAGGACCTGGGTCTGCATTTCCCAAAGGCAAGAATCTGGTATCACCTTCATATTGTTTTCCCATATTTGAGCACCACTGCCCGTAGCATTATTTACTTAGCAGTTTTGCTCCCGTCAACTCGCTTTTTAAAAATGAAACTTATTTTAAAAAGAAAAGTTTTGGCCGGGCATGGTGGCTCATGCCTGTAATCCCAGCACTTTGGGAGGCCGAGGTGGGCAGATCACCTGAGGTCGGGAGTTCGAGACCAACATGGAGAAACCGTGTCTCTACTAAAAATACAAAATTAGCTGGGCGTGGTGGTACATGGCTGTAATCCCAGCTACTCAGGAGGCTGTGGCAGGAGAATCACTTGAACCCAGGAGGCAGAGGTTGCCGTGAGTCGAGATCACACCATTGTACTCCAGCCTGGGGAACAAGAGTAAAACTCCATCTCAATAAAAAAAGACAAAGAGGCCGGGCGCGGTGGCTCAAGCCTGTAATCCCAGCACTTTGGGAGGCCGAGACGGGCGGATCACGAGGTCAGGAGATTGAGACCATCCTGGCTAACTCGGTCTCTACTAAAAAAATACAAAAAACTAGCCGGGCGAGATGGTGGGCGCCTGTAGTCCCAGCTACTTGGGGGGCTGAGGCAGGAGAATGGCGTGAACCCAGGAGGCGGAGCTTGCAGTGAGCTGAGATCCGGCCACTGCACTCCAGCCTGGGCCACAGAGCCAGACTCCGTCTCAAAAAAAAAAAAAAAAAAAAAGACAAAGAAAAGCTTTATATAATTTTAATACACAAAAGAACAGTATCCCGGCCAGGCACAGTGGCTCACGCCTATAATCCCAGCAATTTGGGAGGCCAGGCAGGAGGATCACTTGAGGCCAAGGGTTCAAGACCAGCCTGGCCAACATGGTAAGACCCCCATCTCTATTAAAAATACAAAAATTAGCCAGGCATGGTGGCAAGTGCCTGTAATCCCAACTACTCGGGTGGCTGAGGAATGAAAATTGCCTGAATCCAGGAGGTGGAGGTTGCAGTGAGCTGAGATCGTGCCACCGCACTTCAGCCTGGGTGACAGAGTGAGACTCTGTCTCAAAAAAAGAAAAAGAAAACCACTATCCTTTGCCATAAATAGCAAGCAATCATTACAACATGGAAATGAAGCGTCCACACTTATTCTTGTTTCACACTAAGGCCCTAAGCCTAAGGAGGGTTTTTCTATGTTAAAAGGAAATTAGGCAGTGTTCAGAGGGGTGTTAAAGATAGACTAGCAACTAACCAAAACTTTCTCCTCGATGTGAGCACTTGAGAAGGCACTAAAAAGAGAATGTTCTCCCTACGTGTACCATATCACCTACAATTACCTCGTGTACCACTATTTTGCAAATGCCAGAGGCAAGAGTAAATTTCGATGCCTTAGCCTAGCACTCAAAGCCCTCCTTGATTTGAATCTTTCCAGCCTCATCTTGCACAGCCCCTCCATACCCAGGCCTCACCCACTCTATTTGCCATCTCCAGAACATACCCCAAACTGTCTCACCTCTGTGCCTTTGTACAAGCTGCTCTCTCTACCTGGAAACCTCCATTTGTCAAGCTGCTGCTGTCTTCAAGATCTTCCTTGTCAGAATCTCCTGCTGTCCTCTTCTGCCACCCGCAGCAATGTGAGCCTTCACTGGCTGGCCTTTCCTACTCACTGGAGCAGAGCTACCAGCATCAGAATGCCCTGGACCAGGGATTGGAAATACAGATTCCTGAGTCTACACTCAAAGATTTCTTTCTTTCTTTCTTTTTCCTTTTTTTTTAAATTTTAGAGACGGGGTCTTGAACTCCTGGGCTCAAGCAATCCTCCCATCTTAGCCTCCCAAAGTGCTGGGATTACAGGCTGAGCCACAGCACCCAGCCCCAAAGATTTTGATTTAGTAGGTCTGGGATGTCACCCTAAATGGGCCAGCTCCTTGAATCACAGGCCAGAGAGCTGAATATTATTCTCTGTTAAAACAAAAAAAATGTGTATGAAATGTATTTGAGAAAGATGTGGAAGGACATACTCCAAACTGTCAACATAGGTTGCTTTTAGCAGGGAGGGATACACAAAAATAAAAATGAAAACAAGGGAGGGGAAAATAATTAAAAGAGCCGTCTGTGAAACATTTCATGTACAATGAAGTGATACAGTGTACATTTTTATATCAGAATGACCACAGCAGACCTTATGAAAAGATGGCCTCCCAAGCTGTATCTGTAATTATCTCTAGGTGGTAAATTTCAGGTGACTTTTACTTTCCTGTTTATTCTTTTCTATATTACTTGAATCTTCATTTTTTTACTATTTTATTTTTGAGATAAAGTCTTGCTCTGTCACCCAGGCTACAGTGCAGTGGCGCGATCTCAGCTCACACAACCTCCACCTCCTGGGTTCAAGCGATTCTCCTGCCTCAGCCTCCCAAGTAGCTGGGATTACAGGTGCCTGCCACTACACCCGGCTCATTTTTGTATTTTTAGTAGAGACGGGGTTTTGCCATGTTAGCCAGGCTGGTCTCGAACTCCTGACCTCAGGTGATCCACCCACCTAGGCCTCCCGGTATTTTTATCTTTTTTTGAGACAGGGTCTTGTTCTATTGCCAAGGCTGGAGTTAGGTGGCACAATCACAGCTTACTGCAGTCCTGACCTCCTGGGCTCAAGTGATCCTCCCACCTCAGCCTCCTGAGTAGCTGGGACTATAGGCATGTGCCACCATGCCCAGCTATTTTTTTTTTTTTTTTTTTTTTAGAGATGGGGGTCTCACCATGTTACCCAGTCTGGTCTCAAGCTCCTGGGCTCAGGTCATCTTCCCACCTAGGCCTTCTAAAGTGTTAGGATTATAGGCATGAGCCCTGAACTTTTTAACATGAACATTTATTATTTATATCTGGAAAAAAACAAAGTTATTTTTATTTGGGTGATACCGCGCTCAAAAAAAAAAGAGGCCGAGCATGGTGGCTTATGCCTGTAATCCCAGCACTTTGGGAGGCTGAAGCAGGTGGATCACTTGAGGCCAGGAGTTCAAGATCAACCTGGCCAACGTAGTGAAACCCACCTCTATTAAAAATACAAAAATGGGCCAGACGCGGTGGCTCACACCTGTAATCCCAGCACTTTGGGAGGCTGAGGCGAGTGAATCACAAGGTCAAGAGATCAAGACCATCCTGACAAACATGGAGAAACCCCATCTCTACTAAAAATACAAAAATTAGCTGGGCATGGTGGCACGTGCCTGTAGTCGCAGCTACTAGAGAAGCTAAGGCAGGGGAATCACTTGAACCCAGGAGGCAGAGGTTGCAGTGAGCCGAGATTGCACCACTGCACTCCAGCCTGGGTGACAGAATGAGACTCTGTCCCAAAAAAAAAAAAAAAAAATTAGCCAAGTGTGGTGGCACATGCCTGTAATCCCAACTACTTGGGAGGCTGAGGCAGAATAATTGCTTGAACCTGGAAGGCGGAGGTTTCAGTGAGCCAAGATTGCACCACTGCACTCCAGCCTGGGCAACAGAGCAAGACTCCATCTCACAAAATAAAAAGCCAAAAAAAACTCTCGACAGTTCTGTTCCATGCCTGAGGTGTTTGTCTCAGGATCCCTGCCCAGCTGTGGACCACAGATGGCAAAAACCAAGGTCTGTCTATTACTGGGCATCCAGGGCTTCATAATCTCTACTACCTACACTCCTGGAACTCCACACGTTGTGCATGCCCCAGAAATGCTTGCCCAACAGACCCCAATCCACAATTTCTGAATGCATTTCTCACGACTTGCTGAAGGTGTCTTGTCAATCCAATTAGACTGTAAACTCTGGGAGTGCAGGGACAACGCTGACCTTCCTATTATTCCCCTCGCCCCTGCCCAGCTCTGGTCTGGGCACACAGTGACCCTCAAGGGCAGCATAAAGACTTGAGGCAGAAAAACACCTGTAGAAGGAAAAGGCTGGATCCTGGGAGCTCCTCTGTCTGCTTTGCTGCCGTCCTCTTCTTCACCAGCAAAGGACATGCTAGTTCCATGCAGCAAAAGTTTCCAAACACGTTAGCCTAAGAATTTCGAGTCGTGCAAAAAATAAATAAATTCCCAGAGTCACAGGGTTAAAAAAAATCAGATTCCAGGGCCCCACCCTTGTTGTTCCTGAGTCAGACTCCCCAGTCAAACTGCCAGAGAATCTCTTCTTTGAGCAAACACTTCAGGCAACTTTCCCAGGATAAAGCAAGTTTCAGAAACTCTCACACAGCGTCTTGGGTATCTCAGATATGGCTCTTGCCCTCGAGATGTTTACGAATGAAAATAAGAAATCTGGTTCCAACAAGCAAAAACCCAGAGAGATCTCAAGTACAAAGATACAAATCAAAATTAGTAGAGAAATAAATTAGCCAGAAAGTTGTACTTCAGTCGCAGGGCTGGCTGAGGTCACTGCCTGCAAAGCAGACTGCTGGCAGTTCTGCAGTATACCAACTGAATGGCCTTGAACAAGTCCCATCTCCACTCAGAGCCTCCGTTTCTGCATCTGCAGAGTGGGGATATGTGGGCCTAACTCACAAGAAGATAAAATGCAACTGTGAATATAGTAAGCCGGCATGTGATTAAATGTTAGTTTTCATCCTAAGAAAAATAGCTAATATTTCTGAGCACTTACTGCCAAGCCTTGTGCTAACATTCACTTGCTCCTTTAACTCCCACAACAACCCCATGAGGTAGGATCTATTATCCCCATTTCATGGATGAGGAAATTAAGGCACAGAAGGGTTAAAAAAAAAAAAAACATGCTCAGGCCAGGTGTGGTGGATCACCCCTGTAATCCCAGCACTTTGGGAGGCGGAGGCTGGAGGATCGCTTGAGACCAGGAGTTTGAGACCAGCCTGGGCAACATAGCAAGACCCTGTCTCTATTTAAAAAAATGTTAAAGCTGAGTGCAGTGGCTCACGCCTATAATCCCAACACTTTGAGAGGCTGAGGCAGGTGAACTCTTGAGCCCAGGAATTCAAGACCAAACTGGGCAACATAGTGAGACCCCGTCTCTAAAAAAAAAAAAAAAAAATCAGCTGGGCGTGGTGGTGCATGCCTGTGATCCCAACTACTCAGGAGGCTGAGGTGGGAGAATCGCTTGAGCCCAGGAGCTTGAGGTTGCAGCGAGCTATGATTGTGCCATTGCACTCCAGCCTGCACGACAGAAAAAGGTCTGTCTTTAAAAAAAGAAAGAAAAGAAAAGAGTACTCAACGTCTCCCAACTAGGAAATGGCAGAGCTGGGATTAGAGCCCAGAAAACCTATCCTGTAGCCCCAGGAGGAAATAGCCTCATGGGAAAAAAAACCGCCAGGTGTTTAGGGCTTATGAAAATTATACATTGGCTGCTTTGGGAAAAGTGGCCCTCTCAGCTGAGCAGGACCCAAAACAGCAAAAGGGCCGAGGTCAGCCCGCCTGCCCTAGGTGTGGTCCCAGCTGGGATTCCTAGCCCTGCGAGTTTTCCCAGATTGGCCAACACACATCCGAACCCCTCAGATCAGGAAGCGCCTGGGTCTTGCTAAAGCCATTTACTGTTGACAGATGTCCCACCAATGGCCGAGTGCCAGTCAGTCACGGCCTCAGTGCAAGACCTCGTCCCTCCCAGAAAGCCGTGGCTCCGGACTCCACCCACTGAAAACAGGGCTTCTGTGGGACTGCAACGGGACACGAAGAAAAACATGCTGAACCTGGTCTCCATGGGAGCTGAGGTGCGAGTCACATTCATTCACATCCCTGGCTTGGAGCCTCTCCACTCACAAGTTATTGATAATTGAGAAAATAAAACAACATGCGATCGTATTTCTGGGCAGACAGATGCAAGAGCCTGGGGCACCGTTGTTTCTGGGGAGGGGAAGGGAACCGAGAGACCCAAGAAGAGGGTGGACAGGCTGGGCGCGGTGGCTCACCCCTGTAATCCCAGCACTTCGGGAGGCCAAGGCGGGCAGACACTTGAGGTCAGGAGTTCGAGATCAGCCTGGCCAACATGGTGAAATCCTGTCTCTACTAAAAGTATAAAAATTAGCCAGGCGTGGTGGCAGGTGCCTGTAATCCCAGCTACTCAGGAGTCTGAAGCAGGAGAATCACTTGAACCTGGAGACAGAGATTGCAGTAACCGGAGATCGTGCCGTTGCACTCCAGCCTGGGCAACAGAGCAAAACTCCATCTCAAAGAAAAAAATAAAATAAAAGGACTGTGAGTGGGAGCAGATGTAGGGAGAGGCAAGGGATGGAGTATCAGGGGGTGGGAGGAGCATTGGGCTGGTAACTGTGAGGCCTTCCCTCACGTCCTCCTGTTCCTGGGCTCTCTGCTAATCAAACCCAATCACCAGGCAGAGGCATGCGAGGCCCCTGTGCACAGAGCAGGGTGGAGACAGGAGAAGCGACAGCAGAAGAGGCCAGACCACCACCCGATAGATGTGAGTAACTATTCAAAACTCAGAGCATCTGAACAGAAAAAGGTAAATGCTATGAGCTCAAAACTTCAAGGTTCTTTGCATCAGTGCCGTTTCTTTTTTTTTCCTGAAGTTATTTCAAGCTGGGTTTCTACCACTTGCAACCCAAAACAGTCTTTCCGAACAGAGACGGAAACATGGAAGATTTCATGGAAGTGGAAACCTGGCATTATAATTGCCCACTGCTTATAAAATTCAGGCCAGTACGGTGGCTCAAGCCTGTAATCCCAACACTTCGGGAAGCCGAGGCGGGCAGATTGCCTGAGCCCAGAAGTTCAAGACCAGCCTGGGCAACATTGCAAGACCCTGTCTCTGTTAAAAATTTTTTATTTAAAGCCAGGTGCAGTGGCTCGCACCTGTAATGCCAACTCTGGGAGGCTGAAGCAGTTTAATTGCTTGAGCCCAGGAGGCCAAGACCAAACTGGGCAACATAGTGAGACCCCATTTCTTAAAAAAAGAGGAGAAAAGAAAATCAGCGGGGAGTGTTGGCACATGCCAGTGGTCCCAGCTGTTCAGGAGGCTGAGGTGGAAGAATCACCTGAACCCAGGAAGGTCAAGGCTGCAGCAAGCTGTGAAAGTGCCACTGCACTCCAGCCTGGACAACAGAGCAAGACCCTGTCTCAAAATAAGTAGGCTGGGCAAGGTGGCTCACGCCCATAATCCTAGCACTTTGGGAGGTCCAGGCAGGCAGATCATTTGGGGTCAGGCGTTTGAGACCAGTTTGGCCAACATGGTGAAACCCTGTCTCTACTAAAAATACAAAAAAATTAGCTGGGTGTGGTGGCGGGCGCCTGTAATCCCAGCTACTTGGGGAGGCTGAGGCAGGAGAATTACTTGAACCTGGGAGATGAGATCAAACCACTGCACTCCAGCCTGGTTGACAGTGTAAGACTCCATCTCAAAAAAAAAAAAAAAAAAATTGGCCTGGCACAATGCCTCACACCTGTAATCCTAGCACTTTGGGAGGCTGAGGTGGGTGGATCACCTGAGGTCAGGAGTTCTAGACCAGCCTGGCCAACGTGGCAAAATCCCATCTCTACTAAAAAATACAAAAATTAGCTGGGCATGGTGGCACGTGCCTGTAATCCCTGCTACTCGGGAGGCTGAGGCTGGAGAATCACTTGAATCCAGGAGGCAGAGGTTGCGGTGAGCCGAGATTGCGCCACTGCCCTCCAGCCTGGGTGACAGAGTGAGACTCCATCTCAAAAAAAAGAAAAAGAAAAAGGAAAATTAATTTAGCTTAATTCAGCTGCTTCACCTTTGCCTACAAGGGTCTGGGCCCCCTGTCCACTCCATGATCACCTTTTTCCACCGTCCCCTGCATTGCACAGCAGGTCACCTGTAGCTCCCCCCATACCCACAGCCCCTTCCTGCCTGGGCCCTTCACCCGTGCTTTTCCTCCTGCCTGAACCCCTCTCCTAGCTCTTCCTCCCATCAGCACCTCCTTTTCATCCCTTCCCTATCCTGTGGTCTGAATGTCCGTGTCCTGCCAAAGTTCATGGGTAGAATCCTAGCCCCCCAGGTGGTGGCATTAAGAGGTGGGGCTTTTGGGGGACAGGATTAGTTTCCTTATCAAAGAGGCCCAAGGGAGCTTGTTTGACCCTTCCACCAGGTGAGGGCCCCACAAGAAGGTGTCCTGGCCGGGCGCGGTGGCTCAAGCCTGTAATCCCAGCACTTTGGGAGGCCGAGACGGGCGGATCACGAGGTCAGGAGATCGAGACCACCCTGGCTGACACGGTGAAACCCCGTCTCTGCTAAAAAATACAAAAAACTAGCCGGCGAGGTGGCAGGTGCCTGTAGTCCCAGCTACTCGGGAGGCTGAGGCAGGAGAATGGCGTGAACCCGGGAGGCAGAGCTTGCAGTGAGCTGAGATCCGGCCACTGCACTCCAGCCTGGGCAGCAGAGCGAGACGCCGTCTCAAAAAAAAAAAAAAAAAAAAGAAGGTGTCCTTGCCGGAGATCCCAGACTCTATGAGAAATAAATATTGTTTATAAGTAACCCAGTTTATGTTTTTTGGGGTTTTGTTTGTTTGTTTGTTTATTTTTTTCAAGATGGAGTCTCGCTCTGTGGTCCAGGCAATCTTGGCTCACTACAACCTCCGCCTCCCAGGTTCAAGCGATTCTCCTGCCTCAGCCTTCTGAGTAGCTGGAATTACAGGCACCTGCCACCACACCCGTCTAATTTTTGTATTTTTAGTAGAGATGAGGTTTCACCATGTTGGCCAGGCTGATCTCGAACTCCTGGCCTCAAGCAATCCTCCCGCCTCGGCCTCCCGAAGTGTTGGGATTACAAGCATGAGTCACTGTGCCTGGCCTATAGTATTTTTTTTACAGCAGCAGGAACAGACTAAGACATCCTACTTCTCAGCTTAAACGTCACCTCTGCACAGAGCCCTTCGTGACACATCTGAACAGATTTTTTTCTGTGACTCTGCATCCCTGCACCGTGTTTGCTCTTTCAGGGTACTTTTTAACATTTGTGAGGGCGTATGTGCCTTCTCTTCCAGGCTGAGGCTTCATAAAGTCTCTGTTTTGTTCATAACTAGAACAAGCCCTAGCACCTAGCAGTGGGTGTTCATTAAACATATGAAGAATGAATCAGCAAGTGATTTCACGTCTCATCATCTCTAAAAAGCCTGTTTGATCACTTCCAGGACCAGGAAACTCCTGACATTATCAAGGATGCCATTGCAAAGCGAAATGTCATAAACACATAGGAGTTGATTTCTTTCCAGAAGCTGGCAGTCCAGGACTGGTGTGAGGGCTCCACAATGTCAGCAGAGCTTTGACCTTCCTGCTGTACCATCTTCAGTGGGTGGCTTCTGTACTCAGGGTTACCTCATGGTCCAAGATGGCTGCTGGACTCTCGCCATTGTATCCAAATATGAGGCAGCAAAAAGAGGTAGAATAGAGGACAAAAGCAGCGAACCTCAAGGCTGAGGCTCCTGGAAGCCTCATATACTTTTACCTACTACAGTCCATGGAACATAGCGTAGTCATAGGGCCACGCCAAAATGCAAGAGAGACTGGGAAATGTCTTCATTCCAGGCAGCAAGATTGGAATCTGTTATTAAGGAAAAAAATAGGAAGAATGGATATTAGGTTTGTAACTAGCTACAAATCATCATGGCGTCTCCATTTATTGAGCGCTTACTAAGAGTCCTAAGTACTTAATAAATGTGGCCTTGGGCCGGGCGCGGTGGCTCAAGCCTGTAATCCCAGCACTTTGGGAGGCTGAGGCAGGCGGATCACGAGGTCAGGAGATCGAGACCATCCTGGCGAACACGGTGAAACCCCGTCTCTACTAAAAAATACAAAAAACTAGCCGGGCGAGGTGGCGGGCGCCTGTAGTCCCAGCTGCTCGGGAGGCTGAGGCAGGAGAATGGCGTAAACCCAGGAGGCGGAGCTTACAGTGAGCTGAGATCCGGCCACTGCACTCCAGCCTGGGCAACAGGGTGAGACTCCATCTCAAAAAAAATAAAAATAAAAATAAAATAATGTGGCCTTGTCAAACAAGATTGCCCTCTGCCCCTTCGGTAGCCAGGGACACATACACACATGCACACACACGCACAGGAGTCACTTGGGCCTGGCCCCCTTCACTGGGGACACTGACATGCGAACTCTTTGTCATATGACTCTGAGCAGGAAGGAGGTAGTGTCCTCTTAGCATAATAAGATCAGGATTCATAGAATTAAATCAAAGTGCTGTAACTCAGAGGAATATCAATTTCCCATTCAGAAGATAGAGGGGAATGTCTTCAGAAGGAAATTGATCTTTATGGTTTGAGACATGTTTAATTTTAAATATGTTGAGAGAAAACCAGCTACAGCCTGGCGTGGAAACTCCTGTTGTTCCAGCCAGCGCCTTGGAGAACCAGAGACCACGCCCCCTTCCTCCCTGCTAAGGAGTCGACAAACATCGAACAGAGGACCAAAGTCCCCTGTTCCTCTCTGCAGTCAGCAGAAATCAGAGAAGAAGATCTTTAGACAGTCAGCAGACTCGGGAACTGTGTACTTTGCAATTTACAAAAAGAGGCTCTAGGACTTTTGAAAATTTTTTTTACTTTTATTTTTTTGAGACGGAGTCTCGCTCTGTCGCCCTGGCTGGAGGGCAGTGGCGCGATCTCCACTCACTGCAACCTCCACCTGCAGGTTCAAGCTATTCTCCTGCTTCAGCCTCCCGAGTAGTTAGGATTACAGGCGCCCTCCACCACACCCAGCTAATTTTTGTATTTTTAATAAAGACAAGGTTTTGCCATGTTGGCCAGGCTGTTCTCCAACTCCTGACCTCAGGTGATCCACCCACCTTGGCCTCCCAAAGTGCTGGGATTACAGGCATGAGCTACCGCACCCGGCCTGGGATTTTTTTATTTTTACAGAGATGGGTGATGATTCATGGGACGTTGGAGATGCCCCAAGACTGGAGATATGATTTGGGGGATCCTGAGGATTGGTGACCTAGGCAAAACTCGGGGAGGCTGGATTTTGGGTACGGAGTAGCCAGTCTGAATAAAGAACCCTGCGCCAAACGTTGGCACAGAAATAGTGGTCTTGTCAGCCTTCAGAGGAGGCCCACACCAGTCCTAGACTGCCTGCTTCTGGAAGGAATCATCTCTTATATGTTTATGCCATTTCACTTGGGGTTTTCTGTTCTATACAGCTAAACCTAATATTGGACTGATACATTATTATTATTTCAGAACCAACCAAAGCTGGAATAACATTATTGATAATGCCAGGAGTTTCCTGGTCCTAGAAGTGAGCAAACAGGTTTTTCAGAGATGACAAGATGTGAAATCACTCACTGATTCATTCTTCGTGTGTTTAATGAGCACCCACTAGGTGCTAAGCCTTGTTCTAGTCAGGAACAACACAGAGACCTTACGAGGTTGACAGGCTGCTGGAGGAGACATGTATCAGGCTAGTGTGTGCAGACCAAAGGCCGGAGGCGCCCAGTCAAGCTTTTCCACCTTGGAAAATCCCATAACCTTTATAGAAGAATGGAAATAGTGAGCCCTGAGTCACGGCTGCGTTTGAATGCCACCTTACCTGAAGTCTGAGTCAGGGATAATTTGATTTCAGAAGAATAAAATGAGGCTCCTAACACCTGTCCCAAATTGCAAAGAAATGAGGGTATTCTGTGAGAGGCAGATGACAGGACCCTAAGGCAATGAATTTGTCAAACTCAAGGCTAAGGACACATGCCCTCCACAAGGCAGCCTTCGTTTCAAATGCCAGGTACAACTGGGGGTTCCTGGGCCACCCTCACTTCTCCCAGTTGGCTGCAAATTTGAGGGTTCCCACCACCCTCTCTGGTTCAATAATTCACTAGAATGACTCACAGAACTCAGGAAAGTGCCCCGCCTCATAACGACAGTTTTTATGATGGCAAACAGATACAGATCAGAACCAGCCACAAGAAAGGACATAGAGGGTGAGGCGTGGAAGGGGTTCAAGTGCAAAGCTCCTAGTTATCTTCTCTCCAGACAGTCACCTCCTCCCAGCTATGATGTGTGATGACACCCAGAGAATATTACTAACCAGAGAAGCTCCGGAGGCTTTGGTGTCCAGCATTTTTTGGGGTTTTGTTTTTGTTGTTGTTTTTGAGATGGAGTCTCGCTCTCATCGCCCAGGCTGGAGTGCTGTGCGTGATCTCAACTCACTGCAAACTCCGCCTCCAGGGCTCAAGCGATTCTCCCGCCTCAGCCTCCAGAGTACAAGTAGCTGGGATTACAGGCATGCACCATGCCCGGCTGATTTTGTATTTTTGGTAGAGACAGGGTTTCACCATGTTGGCCAGGCTGATCTCAAACTCCTGACCTCTGGTGATCCGCCTGCCTTAGCCTCCCGAAGTGCTGGGATTACAGGCGTAAACCACTGCCAGCCAGTGTCCAGCGTTTTTTAGTGGGGCTTGATCCCATACTGCCTGTGTGGCTGACCTTTCATCCCCAGTCCCTCCTGAGCTAACTCTTGTGTATCCAGCTCATCTGGAGGTTGGAACGGATACAGGTGTTCCAAAGCCTTCATTACAGATCACATTGTTAGACTATCTGATGGCCAAAGGCCGTAGGCAAACACAGGCACTTCTATCAGACAGGACATTAAGGGGCCTAGAGATCACCTCCCAGCAGCTGAAGGCAAAGCCGGACCTCTCTTTGGGTAAAGATAATCCTCCTACAGTACTTTTTTTTTTTTTTTTTTTTTAAGAGACAGGGTTTCATTCTGTCGCCCGGTCTGGAGTACAGTGACACACTCATGGCTTGCTGCAGCTTCGACCTCCTGGGCTCAAGCAATCTTCCTGCAGCTGGGAATACAGGTGTGCACCACCACACCCTGCCAACTATACATCCATCACCACCCTATCCTCTCAGCCCCCAAAGTCATGAGGCTTTGGTTAGGTGTCAGGATGTTTTCAAATGAAAATTAATGAAAACGGCGGGCCCAGTGGCTCATGCCTGTAATCCTAGCACTTTGGGAGGCCGAGGTGGACAAATCACCCGAGTTCAGGAGTTCGAGACCAGCCTGGCCAGCATGGTGAAACCCCGTCTCTACTGAAAATATAAAAATTAGCCGGGGGTGGTGATAGGCGCCTGTAATCCCAGCTACTCGGGAGGCTGAGACAGGAGAATTCCTTGAACTCGGGGGTCAGAGGTTGCAGTGAGATTGCACCACTGCCCTCCAGCCTGGACGACCGAGTGAGACTCCATCTCAAAACAAAACAAATCAAAGGTAGCTCTTGAAACAACCAAAACAAAGTTAAAGTTGTAAAGAATGGAAAGTCCTTAGCATTGATCAGAATTAATCTTTGACGGGGTGAGGTGGTTCATGCCTATAATCACAGCACTTTGGGAGGCTAAGGTGGGAGGATCATTTGAGCGCAATTTGAGACCAGCCCAGGCAACATAGTGAGATCTCATTTCTACTGGAAATCAAAAAATTAGCCAGACATGGTGGCACCTGCCTATAATCCTGGCTACTCAGGAGGCAGAAGTGGGAAGATTCTTTGAGTCTGGGAGGTTGAGGCTATGGTGAGCTAGGATGGCACCACTGCACTCCAGCCTGAGCAGCAGAGTGAGACCCTGTCTCAAAAAAAAGAAAAAAAAATTCTCAGTCTTCTCCCCTAAGCCTTCTCCCCTGCCACAGCCTTCCTCAAGTACACTGAAAACAAACATCCTGTACATTGTTTGGGTCAAATACTGGCTTTATCCTTGATGCCTCACTTTCTTTCATATCCCATAGTCAGTTGGTCTGGAAAAAAAATAGAAGTTTCCCCAGAATAAAAAAAAAATCCCAAAGTTGGTTGGGCTTGGTGATATATGTTATTAGGAGTCTAGGTTTTCTCAGTCTGCAGCATCAGCTTCAGTAAAGGCTGATTCTCCTCATGGTCACAAAGTGGCTGCCACCACTCACTGAGGCACTGTCTCCTCTGGGGAGAAGGAGGAGCTGCTCACCCTCATCAGCCCAGAGTAAGCCCTGCCTTGCATCTCATTGGCCCACTGGCTCAGGCCCAGTCAATCACTGGCAAATGGGGATGGAATTAGCAGCACTGACTGAGCTCAGTGGTTCTCAAAAGTGTGGTCCCAGGGCCAGCAGCACTGGCCTCACCTGGGAATTTGTTAGAACTGCACATCCGGCCGGGCGCGGTGGCTCACGCTTGTAATCCCAGCACTTTGGGAGGCCGAGGCAGGTGGATCACCTAAGGTTGGGAGTTCAAGACCAGCCTGACCAACATGGAGAAACCCCGTCTCTACTAAAAATACAAAATTAGCCGGGGTGATGGCACATGCCTGTAATCCCAGCTACTCGGGAGGCTGAGGCAGGAGAATCGCTTGAACCTGGGAGGCGGAGGTTGCGGTGAGCCGAGATCGCGCTATTGCACTCCAGCTTGGGCAAAAAGAGTGAAACTCTGTCTCAAAAAAAAAAAAAAGAACTGCACATCCTCCAGCCTCACCTCAAACCTGCTGAATCAGAAACTCCGGGTGGGGCCCAATGAGCTGGAGTTGTTTCCCAAGCCCTCTAGGGAATTCTAAGTTGTGCTCCCACTGAAGAACTTCTGCCTTGATTGAAGGCTTTGTTAACCATCCTCAAGGTCCAGGCATGAGGGTGACTTTGGAGGAGGGTGGGTGAGATGCTGTGAGTGTGGGAGGGGAAGAGTGGCTTCTTCAGTGGGTACCACAGATCATCCTGTGGGCAACGACATCGCAGGGGCAGCGTGGACCCGGGAGTCCCCATCTACAATCCCTGGTCCGGCTGGAGACAGGAAGGGAAATCTCTCCCTATGATCCCCGAAAGGAAAGGCAGAAATCCACTGGACAGAAAAAGAGAGCGTCTACACATACCTTATCCCATTTTTATCTCATAGCTGTCCTTTAAAAGAGATGTTATTAAATTCCCATTTTAGGCTGGGGCAGTGGCTGATGCCTGTAACTCCAGCACTTTGGGAGGCCGAGGTGGGCAGATCACTGAGGTCAGGAGTTCAAGACCAGCCTGGCCAACATAGTGAAACCCCATCTCTATTCAAAAAATACAAAAAATCAGCTGGTCGACCGGGCGCGGTGGCTCAAGCCTGTAATCCCAGCACTTTGGGAGGCCGAGACGGGCGGACCACGAGGTCAGGAGATCGAGACCATCCTGGCTAACCCGGTGAAACCCCGTCTCTAGTAAAAAATACAAAAAAATAGCCGGGCGAGGTGGCGGGTGCCTGTAGTCCCAGCTACTCGGGAGGCTGAGGCAGGAGAATGGCGTAAACCCGGGAGGCGGAGCTTGCAGTGAGCCGAGATCCGGCCACTGCACTCCAGTCTCGGCGACAGAGCAAGACTCCGTCTCAAAAAAAAAAAAAAAATC
The DNA here is from genome assembly GCF_037993035.2 of Macaca fascicularis. Classification (NCBI taxonomy): domain Eukaryota; kingdom Metazoa; phylum Chordata; class Mammalia; order Primates; family Cercopithecidae; genus Macaca; species Macaca fascicularis. The sequence continues at coordinate 127,998,643 of NC_088385.1, read as the reverse complement.
AGCCGGTCGTGATGGTACACGCCTGTAATCCCAGCTACTCGGGAGGCTGAGGCAGGAGAATTGCTTAAACCTGGGAGGCAGAACCTGCAGTGAGCCAAGATCGTGCCACTGCACTCCAGCCTGGGCAACATAGTGAGATTCTGTCTCAAAAATAAATAAATAAAAATAAATTCCCATTTTAGCAATGAGGAAGCTGGGGTTTAGAGAAGTTGAGGGCCGAGCACAGTGGCTCACGCCTGTAACCCCAGCACTTTAGGAGGCTGAGGTGGGCGGATCACCTGAGATCAGGAGTTCGAGACCACCCTGACCAACATGGTGAAACCCATCTCTACTACTAATAAAAATTAGCCAGGTGGGATGGTGCATGCCTGTAATCCTGGCTACTCGGGAGGCTGAGGCAGGAGAATTGCTTGAACCCGAAAGGCAGAAGTTGCAGTGAGCCGCGCCACTGCACTCCAGCCTGGGAGACAGAGCAAGACCCCATCTCAAAAAAAAAAAAAAAAAAAAAAAGCAAAGAAGTCAAGGCTACATGGTTATCCACCGCGTCTGACTCCTAACGTCTATGTCATATGTCAGATGAGATGTCCGGTCTCTCTGCCAGTGACGTGCCAAGGGTGGGGCAGTGGGGCAGTTTGCATCAGAGGGGGGCATTTAGTGTACACAATGTAAAAGCCAGAATAAAACCAACTAGGCTGGGTGAGGTGGCTCATAGCTATAATCCCAATACTTTGGGAGGCCAGGGTGGGAAGATCACTTGAGTCCAGGAGTTCAAAACCAGCCCAGACACCACAGCAAGACCCCATCCCCATCTCTACAAAAAAATAAAAATAAAAAAATAGCTGGTTGCAGCGACATGAGCCTGTAGTCCCAGCTGCTTGGGAGGCTGAGGCAGGAGAATCGCATGAGCCCATGAGTTTGAGGATACAGTGAGCTATGATCACACCGCTGTACTCTAGCCTGGGCAACAGCGAGACTCCATCTGAAAAAGAAAAGAATAAAACCAACTAAAAATCAGTCTGCTTTTTATTCTCACTATGCTATTGCAATTCTAAACTATATCAGTGATAAAATACTCTTCCTTGAGTTGATATATTCTAAATATTTGCCATAATTACTGCTGAGTTTTAGTAATATAAATAACATAATCCTATAACTACAATATAAATAAAATATAAAATGTAACACAACATAAATTTAAAAATAGCTTTTTTAAATTTTTTCTTTGAGACAGAGTCTTGCTCTGTCACCCAGGCTGCAGCCTAGTAGCACAATCTCGGCTCTCTGCAACTTCCACCTCCCAGGTTCAAGTGATTCTCCTGCCTCAGCCTTCCGAGTAGCTGGGATTACAGGCACTTGCCACTATACCCGGCTGATTTTTGTATTTTTAGTAGTGATGGGATTTCACCATATTGGCCAGGCTGGTCTTGAACTCCTGACCTCAAGTGATTCACCCACCTCAGCCTCCCAAAGCACTGGGATTACAGACGTGAGCCACCGCACCTAGACAAAGTAGCTTTTTTTTTTTTTTTTTTGGAGACAGACTCTTGCTCTGTCACCCAGGCTAGAGTGCAGTGGCACAATCTCAGCTCACCGCAACCTGCATCTCTCAGGTTCAAGCGATTCTCTTGCCTCAGCCTCCTGAGTAGCTGGGACTATAGGCATGCGCCACTGCACCAGGCTAATTTTTTTATTTTTACTAAAGACAGCGTTTCGCCATGGTCGTCAGGCTGGTCTCAAACTCCTGACCTCAAGTGATTCACCCATCTCAGCCTCCCAAAGTGCTGGGATTACGGATGTGAGCCCTCGGATCCAGCTAATAACTTATGTTTTAACAAACATTGTCACATACATGAAAGTTAATTCAGAGAATTCCCACTTCTGCAGCTCATCCCTGGCACATTGTGGATTCAGTTATGGCCGTGATGGTTTTAAGGAAGTCTATAATAATGCAAAATCACTGGGCATAGTTTATAACTCCAGCCCCAATGGTGCTATGTATTCCCACATTTAAATCACAGATTTTTAAAAAATTATAGTGCAGTGATTGTAAATACAAAAAACAGAACTTGGTCTATTTCAATTTGTCACTCTAGGAGTCCATTTGGAGTTTTTATTTGTGTTTAAAGTATAAAACAGTGAGAGAGTATGAACAGCAGGGTGTAATACTAATTTTTTTTTTTTTTTTTTTTTTTTTGAGACAGAGTTTCGCTCTTGTTGCCCAGGCTGGAGTGCAATGGTGCAATCTCGGCTCACTGCAACCTCTGCCTCCCGGGTTCAAGCGATTCTCCTGCTTCAGCCTCCCGAGTAGCTGGGATTGCAGGCACCTGCCACCACGCCCGGCTAATTTTGTATTTTTAGCAGAGACGGGGTTTCAGCATGTTGGTCAGGCTGGTCTCGAACTCCTGACCTCAGGTGATCTACCTGCCTCGGCATCCCAGAGTGCTGGGATTACAGGCATGAGCCACCACGCCCGGCCAACAGGGTGTAATACTTTTGCTTAGTAAAGTTCACATGTGAAATAGTTTACTGAATTTAAATAAAACCTTTAAAATTGAAATGTATTCTTCATTCCTAATTGTTAATTGTTTTGAAATGAAAGAATGAATTAAGAAAATGATGATCATTGATGATTACATGATTTTTTTTTTTTTTTTTTTTTTTTTTTTTGAGACGGAGTCTTGCTCTGTCACCCAGGCTGGAGTGCAGTGGCCGGATCTCAGCTCACTGCAAGCTCCTCCTCTCGGGTTCACGCCATTCTCCTGCCTCAGCCTCCCGAGTAGCTGGGACTACAGGCGCCCGCCACTTCGCCCGGCTAGTTTTTTTTGTATTTTTTAGTAGAGATGGGGTTTCACCGTGTTAGCCAGGATGGTCTCCATCTCCTGACCTCGTGATCCACCTGTCTCGGCCTCCCAAAGTGCTGGGATTACAGGCTTGAGCCACCGCGCCCGGCCGACAATTACATGATTGATACTGAAAACATTTTTGTGATTTAGAGGAAGGGAGGGTTTAAAAATGATGTGCGCCGGGTCAAATACAGTCCTTGAAATAAATATCTGAGGACAGGCCGGGCGCAGTGGCTCACGCCTGTAATCCCAGCACCTTGGGAGGCCGAGGTGGGTGGATCATGAGGTCAGGAGTTAGACCAGCCTGGCCAACATGGTGAAACCCTGTCTCTACTAAAAATACAAAAATTAGCCGGGCGTGTTGGCGGGTGCCTGTAATCCCAGCTGCTCAGGAGGCTGAAGCAGGAGAATCTCTTGAACCCGGGAGGCGAAGGTTGCAGTGAGCCGAGATCATGCCACTGCCCTCCAGCCTGGGTGACAGAGTGAGACTCCATCTCAAAAAAAAAAAAAAAAAGATAAATATGTAACTATCATGGGATCCAGTCATTTGGTTCCTTATCTGAGAGAAATGAAAGTGTATGTCTACACAAAGACTTGTACACACGTGTTCATAGTAGCTTTATTTGTCACAGCCAAAGATTGGAAACAACCCAAATGCCCATCAACCAGTGAATGGACAAATAGAATATGGTCTATCCATATAACTGAATGCTACTCAGCAACAAAAAAGAATGAACTGTTGATACACACAACATGGACAGACCTCAAAATAATATGCTGAGTGAAAGAAGCCAGACAAAAATGAGTATATACTGTACAATTTTATATACATAAAATTCTAGAAACACAAACTTATCTGCATGAAAGAAAGCAGATTAGTCTGGGCACAGTGGCTCACGCCTGTAATCCCAGCACTTGGGGAGGCCTAGGTGGGCAGATCACTTGAGGCCAAGAATTTGAGACCAGCCCGGCAAAAATGGTGAAACCCCATCTCTACCAAAAACACAAAAATTAGCTGGGTGTGGTGGTGTGTAGTCCCGGCTACTCGGGAGGCTGAGGTATGAGAATTTTTTTTCTGTTTTTTTTTTTGTGAGACGTGAGTGTCACTCTGTCGCCCAGGTTGGAGTGCAGTGGCGCAATCTCGGCTCACTGCAAGCTCCGCCTCCCAAGTGTCAGGACTCTGAACCCAAGCTAAGCCATGATATCCCCTGTGACATACACGTATACATCCAGATGGCCTGAAGCAACTGAAGATCCACAAAAGAAGTGAAAATAGCCTTAACTGATGACATTCTACCATTGTGATTTGTTCCTGTGCCACCCTGACTGATACATATATTCACCCCCGCCCTTAAGAAGATACTTTGTAATATTCTCCCCCACCCTTAAGAATGTACTTTGTACGCCTATCCCAAATCTATAAGAACTAATGATAATCCCACCACCCTTTGCTGACTCTCTTTTCGGACTCAACCCGCCTGCACCCAGGTGAAAAAAACAGCCTTGTTGCTCACACAAAGCCTGTTTGATGGTCTCTTCACACGGACGCTCGTGACGCCGGGTTCAAGTGATTCTCCTGCGCTGCTAATTTTTTGGATTTTTAGTAGAAACAGAGTTTCACCATATCGGCCAGGGTGGTCGTGAACTCCTGACCTCGTGATCTGCCCGCCTTGGCCTCCCAAAGTGCTGGGATTCCAGGTGTGAGCCACCGCTCCCAGCCAAGAATTCATTGAACCCAGGAGGTGGAGGTTGCAGTGAGCCGAGATCACACCACTGCACTCCAGCCTGGGTGACACAGCAAGACACAGAAAAGGGAAGGGAGGGGAGGGGAGGGGAGGTTAGTGATTACTTGGGAAACGAGGGAGGGTAGAATAGGCCACTTAAGTCTGCCCTGGTCTTATCGGGAAGCATGTGCTTTCTCTCCTGGATTTTTTTTTTTTTTTTTTTTTTTGGAGATGGAGTCTCACTCTGTCACCAAGCTGGAGTGCAGTGGTACAATCTCGCCTCGCTGCAACCTCTGCCTCCCGGGTTCAAGTGATTCTCCTGCCTCAGCCTCCCCAGTAGCTGGGACTACAGGCACTCACCACCACGCCTAGCTAATTTTTGTATTTTTAGTAGAGATGGGGTTTCACCATGTTGGCCAGGATGGTCTCGATCTCTTGACCTCATGATCCACCCACCTCAGCCTCCCAAAGTGCTGGGATTACAGGCATGAGCCACCGCGACTAGTGCTTTCCTGGATTTAAATAGTAGCAGCTGCAGTGACCATTTGTGGGCTTGGGATATTCAGTGGCCAGCAGCACTTCCATTCCCTATGGAGACCCACCCTCCCTTGTGAGCAGTCACGGGAGCGAGTGACACCCCTGCCCCCTACACAGATGTACAAACGTCCAGTTCTCCCCGTGTCTGCTCCAGCTGCAATCGTACGGTGGGCACATAATCCAGGCTAGGGCAGTCACATGTTCCCTCCAGGACTCGGCCCTTGAGTGAGCAAATTGGGACTGAGAGGAGCGATGGAGGCTGTCTGGGCCAGGCGATCACAAAAGGACATGAGGGCCAGCTCACACCTGTAATCCCAGCACTTTGGGAGGCTGAGGTGGGCAAATCACTTGAGGTCAGGAGTTCAAGACCAGCCTGGCCAACATGGTGAAACCCCGTCTCTACCAAAAATACAAAAATTAGCCGGGCATGGTGGTCAGAGACAGGACTACCTGGATTTCCTAGGCCGACTAAGAATCCCTAAGCCTAGCTGGGAAGGAGACCGCATCCACCTTTAAACACGGGGCTTGCAACTTAGCTTACATCCAACCAACCAGATAGTAAAGACAGCTCACTAAAATGCTAATTAGACAAAAACAGGAGGTAAAGGAATAGCCAGTCATCTATTGCCTGAGAGCACAGGGGGAGGGGACAATGATGGGGATATAAACCCAGGCATTCCAGCAGCAACGGCTACCCTTTTTGGGTCCCCTCCCTTTGTATGGGAGCTCTGTTTCCACTCTATTTCGCTCTATTAAATCTTGCAACTGCACTCTTCTGGTCTGTGTTTGTTACAGCTGGAGCTGAGCTTTCGCTCGCCGTCCACCACTGCTGTTTGCCACCATCGCAGACCCGCCGCTGACTTCCATCCCTCCGGATCCGGCAGGGTGTCCACTATGTTCCTGATCCAGCGAGGCGCCCATTGCCGCTCCCGATCCCGCGGCATATTAAGGCTTGCCATTGTTCCTGCACGGCTAAGTGCCTGGGTTCGTCCTAATCGAGCTGAACACTAGTCACTGGGTTCCACGGTTCTCTTCCCTGACCCACGGCTTCTAATAGAGCTATAACACTCACTACATGGCCCAAGATTCCATTCCTTAGAATCCCTGAGGCCAAGAACCCCAGGTCAGAGAACACGTGGCTTGCCACCATCTTGGAAGTAGCCCTCCGCCATTTTGGAAGCGGCCTACCACCATCTTGGGAGGTCTGGGAGCAAGGACCCCCAGTAACAGTGGCACACGCCTGTAATCCCAGCTACTCCAGAGGCTGAGGCAGGAGAATGGCTTGAGCCTGGGAGGTGGAGGTTGCAGTGAGCTGAGATCATGCCACTGTACTCCAGCCTGGGCGACAGAGCAAGACTCTGTCTCAAAAACAAAAAAGGACATGAGGAAACTTCTAGGAGTTATCACTACATTAATTATTTTGTTCTTATTTATTTATTTATTTATTTTTTGAGACAGAGTCTTGCTCTGTTCCCCAGGCTGGAGAGTACAGTGGCATGATCTCAGCTCACTGCAACCTCCACCTCCCAGGCTCAAGGGATTCTCCTGCCTCAGCCTCTTGAGTAGCTGGAATTACAGGCACACACCACCACACCCGGCTAATTTTTTTATTTTTAGTAGGGACAGGGTTTCACCATCTTGGTCCGGCTGGTCTCAAATTCCTGTCCTCATGTGATCTGCCCGCCTCGGCCTCCCAAAGTGCTGGGATTATAGGCATGAGCCACCGTGCCTAGCCAATTATTGTGATCATGGTGATGGTTTCACAGGTGTAGGCTTATATCAGAATTTATAAAATCGCATGCTTTAGATGTGTACAGTTTATTGTATGTCAACTATACCTCCAAAACACTCTTTTTAAAAAATGTACTCACTCTGGCATTTTTTTGAGACTGAGAAAAGATTTTAATTACTTCCAATTATGTTTTTCTGCCAAATAAGTCACCATGCAGAGATGAGGCAATGAGAAGCCTTGGTTATATTTGGCTTACATATATTACGCATAGAGCTTGGTGCCTGCCTCAATAAATAGCAGCGCTCCAGATATCATCTGACTGACACAGAGGAAAACTCTCTATTTAGACCAGAAGTTGCAAACTCAGAAGCCTTTAGGGTCCAAGCAGGTGAAGCAAAGCAAGACAAGCATATACAACATGTAATGGCAGAGACTATGGCAAAAAGAATTTATGTCCAATCTAAGTGCATTTAGTTGCTGAGTGCCAAACAACACACATTGGTGGCCTGAATTGGGCAAGTCCTGGGGTGTGGTCTCAGGGTGCCTTCACTCTCCCCATAAGTAGATACTCCACGTAAAATGGGTCCATGTAACTTAGTGATATGATAGTGTATTAGTTCATTTTCACGATGCTGATAGACATACTGGAGACTGGGTAATTTATAAAGTAAAAGGGTGGACTCACAGTTCCACGCAGCTGGGGAGGCCTCACAATCACGGCAGAAGGCAAAAGGCATGTTTTACACGGCAGCGGGTAAGACAGAATGAGAGCCAAGCGAAAGGGGGAACCCCTTATAAAACCATCGGATCTTGTAAGGCTTATTCACTGCCATGAGAACAGTATGGGGGAAATCGCCCCTATGATTCCATTATCTCCCACCAGGTCCCTCCCACAACACATGGGAATTATGGGAGCTACAATTCAAGATGAGATCTGGGTGGGGAAACAGCCCAACTATGTCAGATAGCAACTGCTAATCTTTTAGAAAATGCTTTTATTGGCAGGGCGTGGTGGCTCACGCCTGTAATCCCAGCACTTTGGGAGGCCGACGAGGGTGGATCACCTGAGGTTCAAGACCAGCCTGATGAACATGGAGAAACCCTGTCTCTATTAAAAACACAAAATTAATTGGGCGTGGTGGCGCATGCCTGTAATCCCAGCTACTTGGGAGGCTGAGTCAGGAGTATCCCTTGAACCCAGGAGGCGGAGGTTTCAGTGAGCCAAGATTGCACCATTGCACTCCAGCCTGGGCAACAGAGACTCTGTCTCAAAAAAAAAAAAAAAAGAAAAAAATTAACTGGGTGTAGTGGTGGGCGCCTGTAATCCCAGCTACTTGGGAGGCTGAGGCAGGAGAATCACTTGAACCTGGGAGGCAGAGGTTGCTGTGACCCTAGATTGCACCACTGCATCCCAGCCTGGGTGACAGAGTGGGACTCTGTCTCAAAAAAAAAAAAAAAAAAGAAAATGCATTTATTTGGTGCTCCCAAGAACTCTGTGCACTAGATAGGATTATTTCCATTTTCCAGATGAGAAAACTGAGGCTCAGAGATATCACCTAGGCTCCTCTCCAGGGCCAGTGAAACAAAGACCCAGACTTCTTACCCCAGCTTGAGTTTTGTTTTATTTTGTTTTCTCCACCCAGCCTCACCTAGATTGTATTGGCTTTGGCTTTGTTTATTTCCATGGGGTAAACCCATGGAGAAACCCCAACTTTCTCTTCATTTCTGAAATGATTGCTTCCAGGGGCCAGTGATGTTTTGGAAGAAGGAGAGGGCACACAGCCCCCTGGTGGATGCTCTCGGAACTCTAAGGGTTGGAGACACACACCTCTTCTACCCACCTGCCCATTTCAAGTTGATATTTTTGTTTTTGGTAAGTTCTCTTTTTAAGAAGTTCATCTGGCCGGGCACAGTGGTGCATGCCTGTAATCCCAGCATTTTGGGAGGCCAGGGTGGGTGGATCACCTGAGGTCAGGAGTTCAAGACCAGTCTGGCCAACATGGTGAAACCCCGTCTCTACTAAAAATACAAAAATTAGCTGGTCATGGTGGTATGCTCCTGTAATCCCGGCAACTTGGGAGGCTGGGGCAGGAGAATCACTTGGACCTGGGAGGCGGAGGTGGCAGTGAGCTGAGATCACGCCACTGCACTCCAGCCTGGGTGACAAGAGTGAGACTCTGTCTCAAAAAACAAACAAACAAACAAAAAAGAAGTTCATCTCTCTCCGAGAATTCTGGGATAATAATACAGGCAAATCCACTTTAAGAGATCCACTATGTAAGAACTTATTTTGAAAAATAGATTTGATTTGTTTATTCATTCCATAAATACATATAGCTGCTGTGTGACAATCTTAACAGTGAGTGGGGGCTGGGCACGATGGCTCATGTCTGTAATTCCAGCACTTTGGGAGGCCGAGGCAGGAAGATCACTTGAGGCCAGGAGTTCGAGACTAGCCTGGCCAACATGGTGAAACCTTGTCTCTATTAAAAATACAAATATTAGCCAGGCATGGTGGCGCACACCTGTAATCCCAGCTACTTGGGAGGCTGAGGTGAGAGAATCCCTTGAACTCAAAAGGTGGAGGTTGCAGTGAGCTGAGATGGCACCACTGCACTCCAGCTTGGGCAACAGAGCAAGACTCTGTCTCAAAACACAAACAAAACAAAAAAACAGTGAGTAGGGCTAACACCATGCCAGACACAGCTTCAAGTGCTTTCCAGATATTCAAATATCTGTCAAAGATATGTCAAAAAAAAGCAATAATTTAAGGTGGGTTCTGTTATGTCTTATCTGCTTGGTCAGCCATAGCAAAATACTGTAGACTGAGAAATTTCTTTCTTTTCTTTTTTTTTTTTTTCTGAGACAGAGACTTGCTGTCACCTAGGCTGGAGTGCAATGATCGATCTGGGCTCACTGCAACCTCTGCCTCCCAGGTTCAAGTGATTCTCCTGCCTCAGTCTCCTGAGTAGCTGGGATTACAGGTGTGCGCCACAATGACTGGCTAATTTTTTTTTTTGTATTTTTAGTAGAGACGGGGTTTCACAATGTTGGCCAGGCTCGTCTTGAACTCCTGACCTCAAATGATTCGCCCACCTCAGCCTCTCAAAGCGCTGGGATTACAGATATGAGCCACTGCGCCTGGCTAAGACATTTATTTCTCATAGTTCTGGAGGCTGGGAAGTCCAAGATCAAGGTGTTGGCAAGGTAGATTTTATTCTGAGGCCTCTTCTCTTGGCTTGTAGACAGCTACCTTCTTGCTGTGTGCTCACTTTACCTCTTTTTTATGTCTCTTCTTTTCTTTCTTTCTTTTCTTCTTCTTCTTCTTTTTTTTTTTTTTTTTTTTTTTTTTTTGAGACAAAATCTTGCTCTTCTCCACCAGGCTGGAGTGCAATGGTGCAATCTCAGCTCACTGAAACCTCTGCCTCCCGGGTTCAAGCAATTCTCCTGCCTCAGCCTCCCAAGTAGCTGGGATTACAGGAGCCCACCACCACGCCCAGCTAATTTTTGTATTTTGAGTAGAGACAGGGTTTCACCATGTTGGCCAGGCTGGTCTCGAACTCCGCCCACTTCGGCCTCCCAAACTGCTGGGTTTACAGGCATGAGCCATGTCCCCTCCTCTCCCCTCCCCTCCTCTTTTCCTTTCCTTTCTTTTTCTCTCTTTCTCTTTGAGATAGAATCTCACTCTGTCACCCAGGCTGGAGTGCAGTGGTGGTATCTTGGCTCACTGCAACCTCCACCTCCTGGGTTCAATTGATTCTCCCACCTTGGCCTCCCATGGGACTACAGGCTCACGCCACCACACCTGGCTAATATTTTTTTTCTGAGATAGAGTTTGGCTATAAGTTCCCAGTCTCAGGTATTCCTTTGGCAACACCTATGGCCTAAGAGAGGTGGGGTGAGGGTGGAGTGGTGGAATGGGTGGTCTCTTCTCTAGGCCTCCTTTAAACGGTGACCTTGCCCTCTAGTGTACCTCACCCTCTTCCCCCACCAGCATAAACGTCTTTTTTTTCTTTTTAAGAGACGAAATCTTGTTATGTTGTTCGGGCTGGTCTTTGAACTCCTGGCCTCAAGCAATCCTCCTGTCTCAGCCTCCCAAAGTGCTGGGATTACAGGCATGAGACACCATGCCCAGCCCATCTACAATGCCCAGCTCACATAAACATCTTGATTCAACATACGGAAAACTTCAGGAGGGCATCAAATTTTAAAGACTCAAGGTGGTCCTATCTAGAATCAACCTTAAAGGGAAGGGATGGAGGAAAAGACGACTGACAAATTTTTTTTTTTTTTTTTTGAGATGGAGTCTTGCTCTGTTGCCCAGGCTGGAGTGCAGTGGCGCGATCTCGGCTCACTGCAAGCTCCGCCTCCCGGGTTCACGCCATTCTCCTGCCTCAGCCTCCTGAGTAGCTGGGACTACAGGTGCCCGCCACTGCGCCTGGCTAATTTTTTTATTTTTAGTAGAGATGGGGTTTCACCGTGTTAGCCAGGATGGTCTCAATCTCCTGACCTTGTGATTTGCCTGCTTCGGCCTCCCAAAGTCCTGGGATTACAGGGGTGAGCCACTGGGCCCGGCTGACGCCTGACACATTTAAGCACTTGTCCTGTGCCATGGTGTTTAAATTATTTCACTCATTCATTCATTCATTCAGAGGAGGAGGAGGAAGAGCCCCATGAGGCATGTGCCGGAGACAAAGCAAAGGACTCACCAAACCCATTTCCTCTTCCTGAGCACTGACTGGGTTACATTTCCCAGCCCCCTTGCAGTTAGAAAGGGACATGTACTTTGCGCTGTCAGTGGGCAGAAGGGATGTACCCGCCCACCAGGCCTGGTCATAAAACATTCAGTCTGATCTTTCATGCTCTGTCTCTGTCTCCTGTCCATAAGGATGAAGGCAAAAGAGTTTAAGATGGTGGAGCCTTATTATGCAAAGGAACCCAATCCCAGCATCCACCAGCTGGAAGAAGACTGCCCAGGACTGCTCCCTTCCCGGGAACGTCTGCATCAGACTCTGTAGGGGAGGGAAATAAACCTTCATTGTGTTTAGGCAGTGAGATATTTGTCATTGTTACAGTAGTGAGCCAATCCTGATAAATACACGGTATTTGATAGACCCATTTCACAGAATGGGAAAACAGAGGCTCAGCAGATGAAGCTCACACTACTCATAAGTAGTACAACAGGGATTTGAACCAAGCTCTGTCTAACACTAGACATCCCTTTCATTGGTTCTTTTGTTGTTGTTGTTTGTTTATTTGTTTTCTTTTTTCTTTTTTCTTTTTTTTTTTTGAGACAGAGTCTCGCTCTGTCACCCAGGCTGGAGTGCAATGGTGCAATCTCACCGGAGTGCAGGGAGCAATCTCACCTCACTGCAGCCTCCCCTTCCTGGGTTCCAGTGATACTCATGCTTCAGCCTCCCAAGTAGCTGTGACCACAGGCACGCACCCACGCCCAGGTAATTTTTGTATTTTTAGTAGAGATGTGATCTACTCAACTAGAGCCACCATGCCTGGCCTAAACAACTTTTTAAAAACTGCATAAGAAGCTGGCACAGTAGCCAGGCACAGTGGCTCATGCCTGTAATCCCAGCACTTTGGGAGGCCGAGGCAGGTGGATCACGAGGTCAGGAGATCGAGACCATCCTGGCTAACATGGTGAAACTCCGTCTCTACTAAAAATACAAAAAATTAGCCGGGCGTGGTGGCGGGCACCTGTAGTCCCAGCTACTCGGGAGACTGAGGTAGGAAAATGGCGTGAACCCAGGAGGCAGAGCTTGCAGTGAGCCTAGATGGCGCCACTGCACTCCAGCCTGGGCAACAGAGCAAGACTCCGTCTCAAAAAAAGAAAAAGAAAACAAGAAGCTGGCACAGTGGCATGTACTTATAGTTCCAGCTACTCAGGACACTGAGGCAGGAAGATTACTCAAGCCTAAGAGTTCAAAGTTGTAGGGTGCTTTGATTGCTCCTGTGAATAGCAACTGCACTCCAATCTGGGAAACATACGGAAACCCTCTCTCTCAAAAAAAAATACCATAAGCTGCATAAGGAATATGTACAATGTTTCACGCGAATGCAGCCTAATTCATTTAGTCAGTTGCCTATTCCTGCAGGTTGTTTCCATTTTTTCCCCCACTGTCATAAGCAATCATTCCATGAATATCCCTGTAGCTAAAGATTTATGCACGATCCTTCATTATTTCTTTAGGATAAATTCTTAGCAATGGAATTTCTGGGTCAAAGTGCTTGCACATATTTTTTCTTAGACTTCAGAAATGCATATAGCAAATAAATCCCACGCCCTTTCTATTGCCCTATGCTGGTTCCCAAGCGGTTGGCTGATGACTGGGAGGTGCCTTGAGGTTTCTTTGACGTCTCTGGCCTCAGCTGTAGGACACTGGGGAAGTGGACCCAGAGCTGCTGACTGGCTGCATGTGGGTCTTTGAAATCAAACAAGGAAGAAGTCTGCTGGGGAAGCAAGCCGAGCTGACCACAGGCTATCTTTTTTTTTTTTTTTCTAGGAGACAGAGTCTCACTCTGTTGCCCAGGCTGGAGTGCAGTGGCATGATCATAGCTCACTGCAGCCTCCATTTCCTGGGTTCAAGTGATCCTCCAGCTTCAGCCTCCTAGTAGCTGGGACTACAGGTACCCACACCTGGCTAGTTTTTTTTATTTTGTGTTTTGTAGAGAAGGGATCTCACTGTGTTGCCCAAGCTGGACAGGACTCAGCCATTTTTGTATAGAGAGTGTGAAAATGGCTTCTTTTTCCAGCTCCCTTCATTCATTCAAAAATGTATTAAAGATTTTGTGTTACTTGAATAGCTAAGCTGTGAACATAGTAAACATTCAGAAGACAAAAGTTCCCTTTTCACCTCATGTAGACATGCAGGTTCCCACTGTAGAGATCGCCAATCTCCTATGGATAAGCAAGCCAAAATGTACATATACTTTTTTTTTTTGACTGGTTGTGAAACTGTGAGTTTTACCTTGTTGGGTATTTTTGTAATCCTATATATACTCTGGAGCTTTTGTCTTTGAAAATGCATACTTTTTAAAACACAAAGAATAGCATACTATACATACCATTCCACACCTAGCTTTTTCTCACTTAGCTGTATACTTTGGAGATTGTTCTACATCAGTGCACATCCATCTACTTTGTTCATTTTTAAAATCTTCCTCCTGCCTCAGCCTCCTGAGTCGCTGGGACTATAGGCATGCACCACTCTGCCTGGCTAACTTTTCTATTTTGTGTAGAGATGAGGTCTCCCTGTGTTGCCCAGGCTGGTCTCAAACTCCTGGCCTCAAGTGATCCTCTTGCCTCGGCCTTCCAAAGTGCTGGGATTACAAGCATGAGCCACTGTGCCAGCCCTGTTCATTTTTAATGGGTGTATAGTATTCCATTGTACAGCCATGCTATGATTTATTTAATCATTCTCCTTTCAGGGACATTTAGGTTGTTTTCCATCTCTTGGTATTATAAACAGGGTGACAAGGCACATTCCTCACCAGATATTTGTTAGCATCCCCCAAGGTGCCAGGTAGTGAGTATAAGGCAGAAAATGAGGCAGATGAGGTTCCTGCACTTAGAGAACTTAAAATCAAGTTGGGGAGAGGCCATCAACAGTAGGGCTGGTTGCAGTGGCTCACATCTGTAACCCCGGCACTTTGGGAGGCCAAATGGGGAGGACCACTTGAGCCTGGGAGTTCAATACCAGCCTGGGCAACACTGTAACACCTCATCGCTATGAAAAGTGAAAAAAATAAATAAATAAATAAATAAGCAAGCTAGGCGTGGTGATGCACACACCTGTAGTTCCAGCTACTCCAGAGGCTGAGGCAGGAGGATGGCTTGAGCCTGGGAGGTGGAGGCTGCAGTGAGCTGTGATTGTGCCACTGAACCCCATCCTGGGCAACAGAGTGAGACCCTGTCTATAAAAAAACGAACAGTCACAAAAACAAGTGAAGAATGTAGGGGCAGCAAGTGTGTCGTGCCCTGGGAAGCACTCACAGGGTACTGAACCACAGAGGCAGTGCCAAAGAGGGGTTGGGGGTGGGTTTAGCCTTCCTCCCTCTCATTTTCTTTTTTTTTTTTTTTTTGAGACGGAGTCTCACTCTGTCACCCAGGCTGGAGTGCAGTGGCGCGATCTCTGCTCACTGCAAGCTCCGCCTCCCGGGTTCACGCCATTCTCCCGCCTCAGCCTCCGAGTAGCTGGGACTACAGGCGCCCGCCACTGCGCCCGGCTAGTTTTTTGTATTTTTAGTAGAGACAGGGTTTCACCATGTTAGCCAGGATGGTCTCGATCTCCTGACCTCGTGATCCACCCGCCTCGGCCTCCCAAAGTGCTGGGATTACAGGCTTGAGCCACCGCGCCCGGCCATCTCCCTCTCATTTTCATCAGCAGGAGTGGAGAGAGGGAAGGCTGGATATTGACATGGACAATTTGTCAGTCTCATGGAATGGAAAATACTATCTCATTTCTGAATTCCCTAGAAGTGGAGTCTGAGACAGGCATACATGATTCACTAAGGAGTGAGGGAGAGGAAGCAGGATGGGGAGGATCAGGGGCTGAGTCTCAGGTAAAGTCTATTCTTGGCCTGACCCACACCATGGGGAGGGTGTGCTCTGGAGTCTAAACTGCGCCATAGAATCATCCCACCTTGAAGCAAGGAGGCCAGCCTTTTTTTTTTTTTTTTTTTTTTTTTTGACGGAGTCTCGCTCTGTCACACAGACTGGAGTTCAGACTGCAGTTCAGTGGCATGATGTTGGCTGACCACAACCTCTGCTTCCCAGATTCAAGCGATTCTCCTGCCTCAGCCTCCGGAGTAGCTGGGATTATAGGCATGCAGCACCACGCCCAGCTAATTTTTGTGTTTTTAGTAGAGACAGGGTTTTACCGTGTTGGCCAGGCTGGTCTTGAACTCCTGACCTCAGGTGATCTGCCTGCCTCAGCTCCCAAAGTGTTAGGATTACAGGCATGAACCACTGAGCCTGGCTGAGGCCAGCCTTTTGTACCCGTTTGATGTCATTGCAGGCTGCTAGGCAGGGGAGTGGAACGGAGACGTCGTAACCTCCCAGGAGTGGCAGGGCCCCTTGCGTGAACAGTTCTCTGGAGAAGGGAGCAGCCAACACTCCTAGCAGCTGGGGAATGGGAGCACCTGCTGAGAAAAAGGATCTGGGCAGGACAATCACAGCATCTTCTACAGTGAGCGACAGGCAGCTCCAAGACAAGCCCCCTCGCTCTGCCCTTCCAACCTCATTACCCACCCCCAGCGCCTCTTAGTGGGAAGATCAGCGAAGGCTTCCCTGCTAGGCTGGGTGACATAGCCAGACCCCGTCTCTACAAAAAATTAAAAAATTCAGGCCAGGTGTGGTGGCTCACGCCTGTAATCCCAGCACTTTGGGAGGCCGAGGCGGGTGGATCACTTGAGGTCAGGAGTTCAAGATCAGCCTGACCAATATGGACAAACCCCATCTCTACTAAAAATACAACATTAGCCGGGTGTGATGGCGCATGCCTGTAATCCCAGCTACTCGGGAGGCTGAGGCAGGAGAATCGCTTGAAGCTGGGAGGCGGAGGTTGCGGTGAGCTGAGATGGCGCCATTGCACTCCAGCCTGGGTAACAAGAGTGAAACTACGTCTAAATAAATAAAAAAATAATTCGCCGGCATGGTGGTGGGTGCCTGTGGTCCCAGTCACTCAGGAGGCTGAGCCCTGGAGGTTGAGGCTGCAGTGAGCGGAGATCACTCCACTGCGCTACAGCCTGGGTGACAGAGTGAGATGCTGTCTCACAAAAAAAAAAGAGATAGAGAGAAAGAAAGAAGGCCTCCCTGAACCCTGATTTTCCCTGGAGACCTGAAGGATGAAGAGGAGTTAAAGGCGGAAGGGAATAAGGAGCCGGAGGAGCATTCCAAGCAGAAGGCTGCCACTTGCAGAGGGAGGGAGGCAGGAAGGAGGATGGCTCATTTGAGGAACTGAGAGCCAGCCAGGGAGGGAGAAGTGGGGCTGGAGCTCGGGTAGAGACTGTGCTGGGTCTTCAACTTTATCCTCAAGGCACTGCGGAGCCACTGGTAGTTTAGAACACAGGAATGACATGACCTGACTTTCAAAGGACTCCTCTGGCTGCTGTAAGGAGGATGGGCCCTTGCAGGTTAAGGGCAGAGGTTGAGAGTCCAGTGAGGAGGTTGATGATCTCATCCAGGCACACAGTAACCATGTTCAACAAAAACTTGGATGTGAAAGCTCATAGCAGCGTTATAGTAGTTCCAAAGTGGAAACAAACCAAATGTCCATCTACTGATGAAACAGAATGAAACATTCATCTGTACAACAGAATGATTCTGACCGTAACAAGCAATGCAGCTGGGCAAAGTGGCTCACGCCTGTAATCCCAGCACTTTGGGAGGCCAATGTGGGCGGATCACTTGAGGCCAGGAGTTCAAGACCAGCCTGGCCAACCTGGTAAAATCCCATCTCTACTAAAAATACAAAAATTAGCCGGGTGTGGTGGCACAGGCCTGTAATCCCAGCTACTCGGAAGGCTGAAGCATGAGAATTGCTTAAGCCTAGGAGGCGGAGGTGGCAGTGAGCTGAGATCGTGCCACTGTACTCCAGCCTGGGCAACAGAGCGAGAGTCTGTCTCAAAAAAAAAAAAAAAAAAGAGGAATGAATTACTGACACACACTGACACACTGCAACATGGATGAACCTTGAAAACATTATGCAGAGTGAAAGAAGCCAGACACAGAAAGAATGTAAATCGTATGATTCCATTTATATGCAATGTCCAGAATAGGCATCTCCATAGAGATAGAAATTAGATTAGATGTTGACAAGGGCCTGAGGTTGGGGGTGGTGAGAGAATGGGGAGTGGCGGTAAATGGGTGTGGGGTTTCTTTGGGGAAGATAAAAATGGTTTGGAAGTAGATTATGAAAGTGGTTGGGCAAGTTGATAACTACACTAAAAACCACTGAATTGCACACTTTAAAAGGGTGAATTTTATAGTATGTGAACTATATCTCAATCAAAAAAGGAGGAGGAGAAGGAAGAAGAAAAGAGGCCGGGCACGGTGGCTTATGCCTGTGATCCTGGCACTTTGGGAGGCCGAGGCAGGCGGATCACTTGAGATCAAGAGTTCAAGACCAGCCTAGTGAAACCAACACAGTGAAACATAATGAAACCCCATCTCTACTAAAAATATAAAAATTAGCCAGCTATAGTGGTGCCCGCTTGTAATCCCAGCTACTCGGGAGGCTGGGGCAGAAGAATCACTTGAACCTGAGAGAGAGGTTGCAGTGAGCTGAGATCACACCACTGCACTCCAGCCTGAACAGAGCAAGTCTTTGTCTCAAAAATAAATAAATAAATAAATAAATTTGAGTAATGGCCTGTATTAGTTTCCTACTGCTGCTGTAGAAATTATCACAAATACTAACTTTACACAAGCTTATTCTCATAGTTCCGGAGGTCATGAATCTGAAATTGGTTTTACAGGGTTGGTTCCCCGTGAGGGCTCTGAGGGCAGAATGTGTCCTTGCCTTTTTCATCTTCTAGAGGACCACCTGCATTCCTCGGCTCACATTCCCTTCATCGATCACTACAACCTCTTGTTTCCGTCGTCAAATCTGCTACCACTCACTCTGGTCTGCCTACCTCCTCCAAGGACCTGTGTGATTACATTGGGCCAACACAGATAATCCAGGATAATCTCCTCATCTCAAAAATCTTAATTTGATGCATCTACAAAGTCTCCTTTCCTATAATCATAGGTTCTAGAGTTCTAGAGATTAGGACATGGACTTTTTTTTTTTTTTTTTTTGAGACAGAGTTTTGCTCTCTTGTCCCGCAGGCTGGAGTGCAATGGCGCGATCTTGGCTCAACGCAACCTCCGCCTCACGGGTTCAAGCGATTCTCCTGCCTCAGCTTCCTGAGTAGCTGGGATTACAGGCATGTGCCACCACGTCCAGTTAATTTTGTATTTTTAGTAATTTTGTATTTTTAGTAGGTTTCTCTGTGTTGGTCAGGCTGGTCTTGAACTCCCAACCTCAGGTGATCCGCCCACCTTGGCTTCCCAAAGTGCTAGGATTACAGGTGTGAGCCACAGCTCCCGGCAGGACCTGGACATCTTTTAGGGGTCATTATTCAGCCTACCACACACTTACCAGATTTAAAATTCTATGAAGTACTCTTACCTACAGTATCTCATTTAGATACGTATGAGGTGTTATCATTCCTATTTAATGAATGAGAGGGCAGGTCTAGAAAACTTAATTGCTTAGCCACAGTCATATAGTCAAAGAACTAGAAACTCAAACCAGAGCATATGGCCCTAGAGACCACGTAACAGCACCACGCACCACTTCTACTCCACCAGGCTGCCTGTAAATCACTGGCCTTTTACCTCTCATTTTCTTATACAACTCAAAAAAAAGAAGAGGAAGAAGAGGAAGAAGAAGAAGAAGAAGGAGAAGAAGAAGGAAGAGGAGGAGGAGGAAGAAGAAGAAGAAGAAAAAAAGAAGAAGAAGAAGAAGAAGAAGGAGGAGGAGGAGGAGGAGAAGGAGGGGGAGGAGAAATAGGGAAGGAGAAGGAAGGAGAAGGAGAAGAAGAAGGAGAAGAAGAAGGAAGAGGAGGAGGGGGAGGAGGAGGAGGAAGGAGAAGGAGGAGAAGGAGGGGAGGAAGGAGGAAGGGGGAGGACAAGGAGGAAGAGGAGGAGGAGGAAGAGGCCAGGCACCATGGCTCACACCTGTAATCCCAGCCCTTTGGGAGGTCAAGGCAGGAGGATTGCTTGACCCCAGGGGTTTGAGACCAGCCTGGGCAACATGACGAGACTGCATCTCTACTAAAAACAAAAACAAAAAAACTTAGCTGGATGCAGTGGCACATGCCTGTAGTTCAACCAGTTGGGAGGCTGAGGCAAGAGGATTGCTTGAGCTCAGAAATTCAAGGCTGCAGTGAGCTATGATTGTACCACACCACTGCACTCCAGCCTGGGTGACAGAGCAGGACTCTGTCTCTCTGACAGAGGGAGGAGAGAGAGAGAAAGAGAGGGAGAGAAGGAATGAATTGGCCTAAGAAGGAAAATGGCTGAATTCGGGATATATTTTGGACGTGGGTTACTTACGGGACACAGTGGGGCAGGAATTGGTCCTATGTGAGTCCCTGCGTCCCTCAAATGTGCCACTGGAAGAAAAGCAGAAGGAGCAGCAAGTATGGAGCCCATGTCAGGGCAGCACCAGCTCCCCAGGGTGAGCCACTCACAGAACGCAAAAGCCACGCAGTGCTGGAATTCAGAAAGTGTCAGATTTCAAGGCCTGTGTGTCCTTGGGTGAGTAGCTTGGCCTCTCTGGGCCTCTGGATGGACTTGGGGCAGTGAGTCTGTAAATCCCTGAGCTACCTTTCCTGCATTCTCAGCGCATTGTTGGAACCTGAGTGCGTCGTGACAGCCTCGCGTGCTGACAGCTGACGGAGTCCATACGCCTCTTCTACGCGTGGCTTCAGCATCCTCTCATAAACCTGACCCTGCCCAGTCAACCCCAGCTCAAAAAAGAACTGCCCAGCCCTGAGTTAGGACAGCATTTTCTCCCCTGTAACTTCACCTCTGTTGCATCTTTTTTTCTTTTTTTTTTTTTTTTGAGACAATCTCGCTCTGTCGCCCAGGCTGGAGTGCAGTGGCACGATCTCTGCTCACTGCAACCTCCACCTCCCAGGTTGAAGTGATTCTTGTGCCTCAGCCTCCTGAGTAGTTCGGACTACAGCCGCGTGCTGCCACACTTGGCTAATTATTTTTTTTAATTTTTTATTTATTTATTTTTTTGAGGTGGAGTTTCACTCTTGTTGCCCAGGCTGGAGTGCAATGGCACCATCTCGGCTCACCGAAAGCTCTGCCTTCCGGGTTCAAGCGATTCTCCTGCCTCAGCCTCCCAAGTAGCTGGGATTACAGGCATGCGCCACCATGCCCGGCTAATTTTGTATTTTTTTAGTAGAGACAGGGTTTCTCCATGTTGGTCAGGCTGGTCTCAAACTCCTGACCTCAGGTGATCCGCCCACTTCGGCCTCCCAAAGTGCTGGGATTACAGGCGTGAGCTGCCGAGCCTGGCCTAATTTTTTGTGTTTTTAGTAGAGGAGGGTTTTCATCATGTTGTCCAGGCTGGCCTTGAACTCCTCAGTTCAGGCAATCTGCCCTCTTTGGCCTCCCAAAGTGCTGGGATTATAGGCGTGAGCCACCGCGCCAGCCCCTTTATAGCACTGTTTTATTTTCATTTCTCCCCTGTGTTCTCTCCTGGCTTTAACCATCCTTTAAGATGTTCCTCCATCTTCCACCCTCCACTTCCACCAAGGTGCCTCATTCCTGGCCGCCATGCCTCACATTCCTCTCCCTTCCCTTGAGTCCTGAAGCACTTTACAGTTCGATTAGAAAACCAGAGTCAGGAGGTCTGGATTTGACATGTGTCTTTTTTTTTTTTTTTTTTTTTTTTTTTTTTTTTTTTTGAGACGGAGTCTTGCTCTGTCGCCCAGGCTGGAGTGCAGTGGCACAATCTCGGCTCACTGCAAGCTCCGCCTCCCGGGTTCACGCCATTCTCCTGCCTCAGCCTCCCGAGTAGCTGGGACTACAGGCGCCCACAACCGCGCCCGGCTAATTTTTTTTTTTGAATTTTTAGTAGAGACGGGGTTTCACCGTGGTCTCAATCTCCTGACCTTGTGATCCGCCTGCCTCGGCCTCCCAAAGTGCTGGGATTACAGGCGTGAGCCACCGCGCCCGGCTTGACATGTGTCTTGACCACAAGCTTTCTGTGTGATGTTGGGCAAGTCATGAGCCTGCTTTGAGTCTCAGTTTCTTCATTCTGATATTATAAGACAAGAGGGTCAGATACTTGTCCTCACCAAGCTGGATCATTTAGATGAAATCTCTAGGCCTGGTGTGGTGGCTCACGCCTGTAATCCTAGCACTTTGGGAGGCCAAGGCAGGCGAATCACTTGAGGACAGGAATTTGAGACCAGCCTGGCCAACATGGTGAAACCCCGTCTCTACTAAAAATACAAGAAAAAATTTGCCGGGCATGGTGGCAGGTGCCTGTAATCCCAGCTACTCAGGAGACTACGGCACAAGAATTGCTTGAACCTGGGAGGCAGAGGCTACAGTGAGTTGAGATCGCGCCACTGCACTCCAGCCTGGGCGAGTGCCATCTCAAAAAAAAAAAAGAAAAGAAAAAAAGAAATCTCCAGAGACACAAGGTGAGGGGTACCTAGAAAAAGGGATGGTCTAGAATTCATGTGGTCTCCTATGTCCCACAGTGGCAGCAGCTTTTTCTGGCAAAATCCTTAGTGCCGGTTGCAGTCATTCAGCTCCCCTTGGTTTCTGCCAATTTCCTGATCCTATTTCTCTTGCCAATTCTCTAAGCTTCCAGATATCCTTCTAACAAATTCCTTTCTGGCTAAGTTACCCAGAATTAGATTCCATTTTTGGCAACTGAAGCCCCTAATGAGCTCAGACCTTCAAGGGGTCCTGTGATAGAATGATAGAGCCACACGTCTTTCCTTAAGTGTGTTATGCCTTTTGGTTGTGTATGTCTTGTGAATCTTCTGCTCTCAACCTTCTCTCTCCAGAAACAGGGATATCTTGAGGGTCTAAACACAGCACAAAACTCAAAAACAGCTGGCTTATAGGCCCAGCACCCTTCCAAACATCATGGAGGATCTTTAAGTTCAGAGGGTCAACTTGGCAGCCTGATAGAGCTGGCATTGGATGTGCTTTGTCTGGAAATACATTGAAGTTTCAGATCGCTAGATTTTCCTGAAAAATCAGAAGATCTGGCCATACCTCCCCACAGTCCCACATAGCAACATTCAGCTGAAGTTGAGTGGAACCTACCGCCTTTAGATGGGATGTGACCACTTCACTCATTTAAATAATCTATTTGGGGCCAGGTGCAGTGGATCACACCTGCAATCCTAGCTATTCAGGAGGCTGAGGCAGGAGGATCACTTGAACCCAGGAGTTCAAGGCTACAGTGAGCTGTGATTGTACCGCTGGACTCCAGCCTGGGCAACAGAGTGAGACCCTGGCTCAAATAAATAAATAAATAAAAATTTTAAATTAAATTATTTGAGTCCAGGAGGCATTTGAGTTTGCACCTCTTGACTGGGCGTGGTGGCTCACACCTGCAAGCCCAACACGAGGCGGGTGGATCACTTGAGGTCAGGAGTTCGAGATCAACCTGGTCAACTTGGTGAAACCCCATCTCTACTAAAAAACACAAAAATTAGCCAGGCGTGGTGATGCGTTCCTGTAATCTCAGCTACTCAGGAGGCTGAGGCAGGAAAATCGCTTCAACCTGGGAGGCAGAGGCTGCAGTGAGCCAAGATCGCTCCATTGCACTCCAGCTTAGGCGACAGAACAAGACTCTAGCTCAAAAAAAAAAAAAAAAAGAGTTCACGCCTCTTGTTTAGATGAGTAGAATGCTGCGGGTCATGCCTTATTTTCCTTGAGCCTGTCTTTGGAGGCCACAACGGGGCATGAGATGTGGCTAAGTGAGATGAGCACAGGCCCTAGAGTCACTGGCGAGCTGTGTAACCCTGGATAAGTCTTTCAACCTCTCTAAGCCTCAGTCTTTGCAACTCTGAAATGGAAATAATAGGTCACAGGAATGCTGCAAAAATTCAATCAGGTCCATAAAGTATGATACAGAAAAGTAGGTGTTCGCTAAAAGTTTGTAAAAGAGGGGATCTGAGATCTTACAGTTGGAAGGGCCCAGTGGGATGCTTGGCTCATAGTGAGTGCTTGAGAAATGTTCAATCTCTTCCCCTAATTTTTTTTTTTTTTTTTTTTTTTTTTTTTTTTGAGACAGTCTCACTATGTTGCCCGGGCTGGAGTGCAGTGGCACCATCTCAGCTCACTACAACCTCTGTCTCCCAGGTTCAAGCGATTCTCCTGTCTTAACCTCCCGAGTAGCTGGAACTACAGGTTCATGCCATCAAGCCCAGTTAATGTTTGTATTTTTAGTAGAGACTGGGTTTCACCATGTTGGCCAGGCTGGTCTCGAACTCCTGACCTCAAGTGATCCACCCGCCTTGGCCTCCCAAAGTGCTGGGATTACAGGCATGAGCCACCGCGCCCGGCCTCTTCCCCTGTTTTTTGTATTGTTGGGCAGAGTTCTTGGGTTTTTGTTTTGCTTTTGGTTGGGCCAGAGCCATCACACCACAGTGCCCTTCAGAGGGGTCCTGCGGGCTCTGGAAAGACGCCCCCGATAGCTGTGGAGGTGGAATATGAGTGGGTAGGCACGACACCGTGTGGAATATGTGCAGCCACCCCCGATTTACGTGGAGCCCACGGGCTTCTTGGGAAAGGAATGACATCATGTCCGGTGTCTGAACCTGGGATTCCAAAAACTCCAGACCAGCCCAACAGGCTTGGCAGGTGCAGACAGAAGTTACAGGGGGCAGGAGAGGGTGGGGGGGCTCCAAGAGAAAACTGCAGGAAGAAGACACCCGGCCTGCCTGACCTGAGGGCTGAGTCTGGAGATTGGAGAGAAGAGGGGTTCCAGAAACAATCTGAAGCTGTGTTTGAACCCCCAGATTCAGCCCCTCCTCATCCTCCCATAGCCTTCACTGCTCTGAGACAAAGAGGGCTCACTTGGGGCCCAATCCACTCTTTTACAGAGCCCAACAGAGGGCACTGCAGGGGCTGGCTGGAGAGAGGGGGCAGCAGAAAGCATCTGAGAAACACAGGCCCTGGAGGGAAGTGGGCCGTGGTGCAGCGCCTGAAACCCACAGACAGCAGGCAAAGGGCCTTCTGCCTGCAAAGAGCAGCTCTAGCCACAGCTGAAGCGCCTCCTTCCAGACCTAGAGAGAGCCCTGCTGAGAACCCACAGCCCCGTGGGAACCCAGAGCATTCCTGGGATACTTGGTGAAAGGAACCTGTGTGGAAGACAGGACTTCCTTCCTGCTGGCCTAGATGTGGAAGCTTGGAGCATCAGGACGGAGGGTGTGGCTGTAAACAGGGTCTCTCTCTCTCTCTCTCTCTCTCTCTCTCTATATATATATATATATATATACACACACATTTTTTTTTAAAATTTTTTTGAAACAGGGTCTCGCTCTGTTGCCCAGGCTGGAGTACAATAGCATGATCTTGGCTCACTGCAACCTCCGCCTCCCAGGTTCAAGTGATTCTCCTGCCTCAGCCTCCTAAGTAGCTGGAATTACAGGCATGTGCCACCACACCTGGCTAATTTTTGTATTTTTAGTAGAGATGGAGTTTCACCATGTTGGCCAGGCTGGTCTCAAATTCCTGGCCTCAAGAGATCTGTGTGCCTTGGCCCCCCGAAGTGCTGGGATTGCAGGCATGAGCCAGTAAACTGGGTCCCTTTATAGTCACAGCTCATCCATACCTGTTCTGCACCTGCTCTGTGCCAAGCTCTGTGCCAAGCTCCGTGCCAGGTGGGCAGCGAGGAACAACAGGGTAGAGCTTCTAGGGTAGCAAGGAAGATAATAGCCAAGTAACCAGATGAGTCAAGGTAAACTCACTAGTGATACATGAACGGCCAAGATGCTGGAGCTGAGCGGCCAGGGAAGACTCGGTTATTTGAGTCACCATGGAATGAGCTAGGAGCAGAAGGGTCACATCTGTTTCCTTTTCTTGGGTAGCATTCCCAGGCCTCGCCTTGTTGGGGTCCTTGTCTCACCTGAGAAGTCAGGTTCTCCCAACAGCTGACCCAGGATAGCAGATCAGTTCTGTTTTTCCCCCGGCAAGCCAATGCCAGGGGTTTCTCAGTTGCGGAATGAGGCTGTTCAGAGGACAGGATCCTCTGAACCACTGGCAGGGGCCAGAGGGGTTTGAGACTTGCTTCTACCTGCCCAGGTAGGCCCAGGCTCTAGGGCAAGGGCGTTACCTGTGACTCATCTCAGGCAACGCTAGGAAGCCTACCCTAGTTCTAGGCCTCTGGGACAGGATCTGAGTAGAGACGCTCATGAAAATAGGGACTTGTGATGACTGGGACAACCTCCACCCCCATCCCCCAGCAGGGACCTTGGTAAAATCTGAGATTCATTTCCAACTCCTCCTGTGGGAAGGAGGTGTGGACCTTGATGTCAGTATTTCTTAGGGAGTGGCTGGACCTCAGAGGCAGCATCTGAGACACTGGCTCAAGGGGGCAGCTACGGGGCAGTGAATCCCCCCCAAATACTCACCAGCCGTGTGTTTGTTTGTTTGGAGACCGGGTCTCACTTTGTCATCCAGGCTGGAGTACAGTGGTGTAATCATAGCTCACTAAATTTTTCACCTCCTGGGCTCAAGTGACCCACCCACCTCAGCCTTCCCATAGGTGGGACTGCAGTGTGTGCCACCATGCCTAGCTAATTAAAAAATATATATCCTTATCAAGGCACTAGCTAATACTTTTATTTTTTTGTAGAGACAGGGTCTGCCTATGTTGCCCAGTTGCATGATTATAGCTCACTACAGCCTTGAATTCCTAGTTTCAAGTGATCATCCTGCCTCAGCCTTCCAAGTAGCTGGGACTATATGAGACTACAGGTGTGCACCACCACGTCTGTTTTTTGTTTTGTTTTGTTTTGTTTTTTGATAGAGACGGGGTCTTGTTATGGTGCCCAAACTTGTCTCAACCTCCTGGCCTCAAGCGATCCTCCTGCCTTGGCCTCCCAAAGTGCTAGGATTACAAGTGTGAGACACTGTGCCTGGCTGCCCTTTGTTCCTTCTTCCTTAGAATCACCTCCTTCAATGCCCACTCAGTTCCTCTCTTTGTGCTCCCATCTCAGTCACTCAAATCCAGACCCTTCCACTTCCTGGGGTACCACATGACCCTGGATTCAAAGCCTAACCCCACCATCCACCTATGACCTGTCTGCCCTTCCACCATCTCTTTACCTTCTCTATGTGTCCATTTCAAGTTTTTGTTTTGTTTTGTTTTTGTTTTTTGAGACGGAGTCTCACTCTGTCGTCCAGGCTGTAGTGCAGTGGCGCGATCTCGGCTCACTGCAACCTCTGTCTCTCAGGTGCAAGCAATTCTCAGGTGCAAGCTCACGGCAGCTCCACCTCCCAGGCTCATGCCATTCTCCTGCCTCAGTCTCCCTAGTTGCTGGGATTACAGGCGCACACCACCACACCTGGCTAATTTTTTGTATTTGTTAGTAGATACAGGATTTCACCATGTTGCCCAGGCTGGTCTCGAACTCCTGAGCTTAAGTGATCTGCCCACCCCAGCCTCCCAAAGTGCTGGGATTACCAGGCATGAGCCACTGCACCTGGTCTAATTTCATGTTATATAAAACAGGAACAAAGAGTCCAGCTTTAGCTGGGTGTGGTGGCTCCCACATATAATCCTAGCACTTTGGGAGGCCAAGGTGAAATGACTGCTTGAGCTCAGGAGTTCGAGACCAGCCTGGGCAACATGGTGAGACCTCATCTTTATTTTTAAAAAATAAAATAAAATAGGCCGGGCATGGAGGCTTATGCATGTAATCCCAGCACTTTGCAGGGCTGAGGCAGGCAGATCACCTGAGGTCAGGAGTTTGAGACCAGCCTGGCCAACACGGCAAAACCCCGTCTCTATTAAAAATACAAAAAATGGCCGGGTGCAGTGGCTCACGCCTGTAATCCCAGCACTTTGGGAGGCCGAGGTGGGTGGATCATGAGGTCAGGAGATCAAAACCATCATGGCTAACACGGTGAAACCTGGTCTCTACTAAAAATACAAAAAATTAGCCGGGCGTGGTGGCGAGCGCCTGTAGTCCCAGCTACTCGGGAGGCTGAGGAACCCAGGAGGCAGAGCTTACAGTGAGCGGAGATTGAGCCACTGCACTTCAGCCTGGGTGACAGAGCGAGACTCCGTCTCAAAAAAACAACAAAAAAGTAGAGTTTGACTTAGCCTGGGCAACGTGGCAAAACCTTGTGTCTACAACAAATATAAAAATTAGCCAGGCATGGTGGCCTGTGCCTGTAGTCCCAGCTACTTGGGAGGCTGAGGTGGGAAGATGGCTTGAGCCCAGGAGGTTAAGGCTGCAGTGAGCCGTGACTCTGCCATTGCACTCCAGCCTGGGTGACAGAGTGAGACAAAAAATAAAATAAAAAAAAATTAAAAAAGAACTTGCCTTTCTCGGGTCCTCTTAGTTAAGCCTGGTTTCCCTTAGAATCCTCTCTCAGGCCCAAGTCTTGGGAACAGAGGTGGGCACTTTCGGCTTTGTGATTTTAATATCCCATTCTGGTATTCAAAGTTGCCCTCAGGGTGTCACTGAAGGTATGGCCTCTAACAGGCAAGAAGGGGTAGAGCCTGAGGCTGGGGAAATCTGAACCACTCCTAAGAAGTTCTTTGAGGCTTTGGGCTAGATTTAAAATGCTTCCTGTTTATGAAAGAGGGACCCAGAGTAGGGGATGGATCCACTGCAAGAATAGAGGTTGGGAGAGGGGAATTCTGAAATAATTTAGACGACCTAGGCCGGGTGTGGTGTCTCATGCCTGTAATTCCAGCACTTTGGGAGGCCAAGGCGGGTGGATCACTTGAGGTCTGGAGCTCGAGACCAGCCATGGCTAACGTGGTGAAACTTCGTCTCTACTAAAATTACAAAAATTAGCCAGGCGCCTGTAATCTCAGCTACTTGGGAGGGTAAGGCAGGAGGATCGCTTGAACCCAGGAGGCGGAAGTTGCAGTGAGCTGAGATCGCGCCACTGCACTCCAGTCTGGATGACAGAGCAAGACTCTGTCTCAAAAAAAAAAAAAGAAAAAAGAAAAAAAAAATAGAAGGCTTAAGTATGGTTTAACTCTAGAAGCTGGATTTAAATAGGACATATAACAGTTCACGACTGCAGAAAAACAGAGAGAATATGAATAGTTACCATCTATTGAGTGCTTATCAGGTGCCAGGCACTGTGCTAAACACTTCACATGCGTTATCTCATGAAGTCGAAGAACAGCCCTGTGAGGCTGGTGTTATTTTTTTTATTTTTTTTTTTTTGAGAGACAGTCTTGCTCTGTTGCCCAGGCTGGAGCGCAGTGGCCGGATCTCGGCTCACTGCAAGCTCCGCCTCCCGGGTTTACGCCATTCTCCTGCCTCAGCCTCCCGAGTAGCTGGGACTACAGGCGCCCGCCACCTTGCCCGGCTAGTTTTTTGTATTTTTTAGTAGAGACGGGGTTTCACTGTATTAGCCAGGATGGTCTCGATCTCCTGACCTCGTGATCCGCCCGTCTCGGCCTCCCAAAGTGCTGGGATTGATTACAGGCTTGAGCCACCACGCCCGGCCGAGGCTGGTGTTATTATCTCCAGTTAGAAGATGAGAAAACAGGAGGGTCAGAGAGGTGGAGCCACCTGCCCAAGGTCACACAGCTAACAAGCAACAGAGGCAGAATTTGAACCTACATGGAGTGACTCCAGAACCCACAGCATTAACTTCAGCACCAGTGTCACCAGCTAGGCTAGGCATGATGGGAAAGTTAGTCTTGAGCTACAGTAGACAGAAGAATATCGATGTAGATACTTTGCCTTTACCATAGAAGTTCTCAACCCTGACTGGACATTAGAATCAGCAGAGAAACAGGAAAAAAACAAAACAAAACAAAAAAACCAGACTGCCACTTAATTACAGGAATTGAGGCTGCAGTGACCTATGATTGTGCCATTGCACTCCAGCCTAGGCAACAGAGCAAGACCCTGTCTCTAAAAAAAAAAAAAAAAAGGCTGGATACAGTGGCTCACACCTGTGCTCCAGCACTTTGGGAGGCCAAAGCAGGAGGATTGCTTGAGTCCAGGAGTTTGAAACCAGACTGGGCAACATAGTGAGACCCTGTCTCTACAAAAAAACTGAAAGATTAGCTGGATGTGGTGACACATGCCTCTAGTCCCAGCTACTTAGGAGGCTGAGGTGGGAAGATTGCTTGAGCCCAGGAGGTCAAGGCTGCAGTGAGCCAAGACTGTGCCACTGTGTTCCAGCCTGGGCCACAGAGCAAGACTCTGTCCTCTGCCCCCCTCCAAAAAAATGTTGGCCAGGCACAGTGGCTCATGCTTGTAATCCCAGCACTTTGGGAGGCTGAGGCAGGCAGATCACTTGAGGCCAAGAGTTCAAGATCAACCTGGCCAACATGGTGAAACCTCGTCTCTACTAAAACTGCAAAACTTAGCTGGGCTTGGTGGTGTATGCCTGTAATCCCAGCTACTCAGGAGGCTGAGGCAGGAGAATTGCTTGATCCTGGGAGGCAGAGGTTGCAGGGAGCCAAGATTGCACCACTGCACTCCAGCCTGGGCAAAAGAGCGAGGCTCTGTCTCCAAAAAAAAAAAAAAAAAAAAAAAAAAAAAAAAAAAAAAGGTAGATTCCCAGTCTCTACCACTAGAGCTACTGATTCAGTAGATGGGGCCTAGCATCTCTATTTTTCACAGTTTCTCAAATGACTCCGATGCTCTGAGTTGAAAGCTACTGCCCTAGCCTGAATAGGAGTTTTGAGGGCTTTTACCTCCTGCCAGCCCCAAATACTTTCCAGAGGGCTCTAGGCTGGAATCCAAATCACCTTGAGGTGTTTAGGAATGGTGGTGAAGTGGAGCAAGCATAGGATTATGTGATCTGACTAGTTTTACATCTTGGTTCTTCCACAAACTAGCTGTGTGACCTTCAGCAAATGGTTTCCCTTGCAGTGCCTCTGTCTCCTCAGCTTCAAAATGGGGGATAGGCGGGGCACAGAGGCTCACGCCTGTAATCCCAGCACTTTGGGAGGCCGAGGCAGGCGGATCACCTGAGGTCAGGAGTTTGAGATCAGCCTGGGCAACATGGAGAAACCCCGTCTCTACTGAAAATACAAAATCAGCCGGGTATGGCGACACATGCCTGTAATCCCAGCTACTCGGGAGACTGAGGCAGGCGAATCACTTGAACCTGGGAGGAGGAGGATGCGGTGAGCCGAGATCACGCCATTGCACTCCAGCCTGGGCAACAAGAGTAAATCTCCGTCTTACCAAAAAAAAAAAAAAAGAAAAGAAAAGAAAGGGGGGGATCATTATACTAATCTTAAAGAGGTGCTCTGAAGAATAAAACAGTTAAAAAATATAAGGGGGTTGTAATAGCACAATAATTTGGTCAGAATAATCAAGCCTCAGATAACAATTATAAAACCGAAACAAGGGCCAGGCGTGGTGGCTCACGCCTGTAATCCCAGCACTTAGGGAGGCTGAGGAAGATAGACAATTCGAAGTCAGGAGTTTGAGACCAGCCTGGCCAACATGAAGAAACACCATCTCTACTAAAAATACACAAAAAATTAGCCAGGCTTGTGGTGCACACCTGTCATCCCAGCTGCTCAGGAGTCTGAGGCAGGAGAATCACTTGAACCTAGGAAGTAGAGGTTGCAGTGGGCCGAGATCACGCCACTGCACTACTCCAGCCTGGGCGACAGAGCAAGAGTCTGTCTCAAAAAAAAACCAAAAAAACAAAAAAACTGAAACAAGGCCAGGTACAGTGGCTCATGCCTGTAATCTTAGCACCTTTGGAGACTTAGGTGAGAGGATCACTTGAGGCCAGGAGTTCAAGACAAGCCTAGGCAACATAGCAAGACTCCATCTCTGTCAAAATAGATTTTTAAAAAATTAGTTAGGCATGGTGATATGCACTGGTAGTCCTAGCTACTTGAGAGGCTGAGGCAGGAGGATTGCTTGAGCTCAGAAGTTCAAGGCTGCAGTTTGCTATGATCACATCACTGTGCTCCAGCCTGGGCAACAAAGCAAGATCCTGTCTCTTAAAAACAAAACAACAACAAAAAAAACCTGGCCGGGCGCGGTGGCTCATACCTGAAATCCCAGCACTTTAAGAGACCGAAGCAGGTGGATCACCTGAGGTCAGGAGTTCAAGACTAGCCTGGTCAACATGGTGAAACCCCTGTCTCTATTAAAAATACAGAAATTACCCAGGCGTGGTGGTGCACGCCTGTGTTCCCAGCTACTCAGGAGGCTGAGGCAGGAGGATCGCTTGAACCTGGGAGGCAGAGGTTGCAGTGAGCTCAGATCGTGCCATTGCACTCTAGCCTGGGCGACAAGAGCAAAACTCCATCTCAAAACAAAAACCAAACCAAACCAGCTACTCGGGGGGCTGAGCAAGGAGAATCCCTTGAACCAAGGAGGCGGAGGCTGCAGTGAGCCGAGATCATGCCACCACACTCCAGCCTGGGCAGCAGAGTGAGACTCTGTCTCAGAAAAAAAAAAAAAAAAGAAACATCAAAGAAAGCTCATCTGGCTGAAGGAGATGATATCGGATAAAAACTCAAAAATATAGAAAGGAATAAAAAATACTTGAATACTTGAGATGATAAACAGGTGAGTAAATATTTTTAAGTTGTATTTACATTTTTTCTTTATTTCTTTAAGAGATGTGGCTGTTTATTTTTTCATTTTTTTCTCTATTTTATTACTGAAATATGTTGTCCTGCCCATGCCACCCCACTATAAAAATCTCACCCAGCTTCCCCATTTCTTTCCCTCATCCCCTCTTCCACCACACCTTCCCAGAACGAGGGCTCCCGGATGCCCTGCCCACTGGCCATTTTGGAGTGTGTCCATTGGGTAGCAATGTGGAAACCACTGGGGCCTTTGTGGAGAAAACGGAGGGCGTTGAGGAAGTCCCAGGAGGGGCTTACTTGAGGGCCTTGGCCCCTTAATCATAGGCGAGCTTGATCTCCTCGCCACCTGGGCAGGTGGAGGCAGATTCTTCCCATGCATAAGCATTGCTCAAGTGCCTATGCACTCCGGGGAAGGCCTCGGGGATGGTAAATCCCCGGTACTTCTTACACACCACCTGTACTATGTGCAGCTTTGGCAACAGGTTGAGGTCAGCCAGGGTGAGTTTGTTGCCATTCAGAAACTTCCTCTGAGAGATGCCCTCATCTTCAGCACTGGTTTCATCCACTTCTTCTGGGAGGGGGGATGTTAAGTAATTGTCTAAAACCTGCAGGGCTTCTAGGAGTCCCTTCTCCAGATTATCATTGAGTGCTGGGCTTGAATTCTTGATGTAGGCAGAAAATTTGGCAAATATGTCCAGCCTGGCTGTGTTGGACTCAGGGTTCAGAGCTGCCAGCTTGGGGTATCTGGGAGGGCACAGCACTGCCTCCGGAAATTCCTCCATCTTGTTGGTGTCTGTGTGCACTTCAGTGCCATACAGCAGGAATGGGAGCTGCCCTCCTGGGCACAGCTTCTGCACTCTCTCGGTCCATCTCTTGGTGTCAATGGTGGTAACATTGAAGGTGACTCCCTTGACCCACAGCACCATGAACAGTCTCTGGGAGATCACTTGAGGTCAGGAGTTCAAGACCAGCCTGGCTCACATGGTGAAACCCTATCTCTACTAAAAATACAAAAATTACCCGGTTGTGGTGGTACGCGCCTATAATCCCAGCTACTCGGGAGCCTGAGGCACAAGAATCACTTGAACCCGGGAGGCAGAGGTTGCAGTCAGCCAAGATGGAACCACTGCCCTCCAGCCTGGGTGACAGGGTGAGACTCCTTCTCAAAAATAATAATAATAATAATAATAATTTTAAGTAGATTGTGATAAGTTAAAGTGCATGAGATTCACACTCACTATAGTGAGCCACCACGCCCGGCCAGGGCCTAAATTCTTGACATTCATTTAGCTCTTACAGCATTGCCAAGTGATTTTACGGAAAGCCAACTGTGTCCTTGAACACACACAGTCATTCTGAGTCTCGAAGGGGCACAGAATGAGACTTTAGGTCCCATGGAAAAGGCCAGAGCCGTTGGAAGTGGCTTTGGGTGATGCAGAAGCTTTTTCTTTGGAGAGCTAAGAACAATACAGACCATGTCACTTTTGAAATAAAAATGCCACGCTGAGCCTCTGGGCGATTCACTTGGGCTTTGGTTCCCAGTGAGTCACAGAAGTCAAAGCCAAGTGGAAAGTTGGTGTTGGATGAATGAAACGGGAGCTGCTGGAGTAGGAAAGTCGAGGCCTTCCCAGAAGCAAAGGGCCCATTCTTTTCAGTGGGAAAAAATCTGGTGGAAGAAAGGAGGGAGAAGGGGTTTGGTGAAGGTATGGTGAATGAGGAGGTTTTCTTCTCTCTGTCTGAACCAGAGACCTCCGAAGTGTTTCTTGAGGAAGTATGGCTACAGACCCTATAAGAACCCACACAGCACTTGCCAGGGCCGGGATGGTGTTCAGGCCATGGAAACACCGTGTACGTGGTCCCAGGAAGATGAAGTGTGGGCCCAGAGACTAATGGCTTGAGCATCTCAGGCTAAGGTTGCCTTAGTAGACAGCACCTCCAGATCCTAGCCAACATCTCTACAGGTTTGAAGTCACCGCAGAGGGCAAGGTTGGAATAAATCGAAGCCTGTGGCTTGGCTGTGAGCTGCCCAGACTATGGCATCTGGGGAGAGACTTTTTAATTTTTTTTAATTTGCATTTTATTTTGAGACAGAGGCTTGCTCTGTCATATGGGTTGGAGTGCAGTGGCGTAATCTCAGCTCACTGAAACCTCCACCTCCCGGGTTCAAGCCATTCTACTGCCTCAGCCTCCCAAGTAGCTGGGATTATAGGCACCCATCACCATGCCCAGCTACTTTTTGTATTTTTAGTAGAGACGGGGTTTCACCATGTTGGCCAGGCTGGTCTCAAACTCCTGAGCTCAGGCAATCTGCCCGCCTCGGTCTCCCAAAGTGCTAGGATTATAGGCGTGAGCCACTGCGCCAGACTGGGAGTGACTTTTAGTCTCCCTGCCAGCAGCACTCAGCTCCAAGCTGAAGCAGCCCCAGGTGTATCTGTGGCACCTCTGGGCCTCAGCTAGGCGGGTGTGCTTGGCAAGAGACTCAGGCATTAGGCTCCCCCCAGGAGGGGTGCTTTGTCTCTCTGCACCCCACTGCAGGTGAGAGCGCTACAACGTGTGCAGTGTTTGTTAAAAGAAGCCATGGAGGCCGGGCGCGGTGGCTCAAGCCTGTAATCCCAGCACTTTGGGAGGCCGAGACGGGCGGATCACAAGGTCAGGAGATCGAGACCATCCTGGCTAACACGGCGAAACCCCGTCTCTACTAAAAACACAAAAAATTAGCCGGGCGAGGTGGCGGCGCCTGTGGTCCCAGCTACTCGGGAGGCTGAGGCAGAAGAATGGAGGGAACCCGGGAGGCGGAGCTTGCAGTGAGCTGAGATCCGGCCACTGCACTCCAGCCTGGGCGACAGAGCAAGACTCTGTCTCAAAAAAAAAAAAAAAAAAAAAAAGAAGCCATGGAGGCTTGGTGCGGTGGCTCACGCCTGTAATCCCAGCACTTTGGGAGGCCTAGGCGGCCAGATCATCTGAGGTCGGGAGTTCAAGACCAGCCTGGCCAACATGGAGAAACCCGTCCCTACTAAAAATACAAAAATTAGCCGAGTGGTAGTGGCACATGCCTGTAATCCCAGCTGCTCGGGAGGCTGAGGCAGGAGAATCACTTGAACCTGGGAGGCGGAGGTTGCAGTGGGCCGAGATCATGCCATTGCACTGCAGCCTGGGCAACTGAGCGAGACTCCGTCTCCAAAAACCAAAAAGAAAGAAAGAGGCTATGGAGGTGCCTCTAATTATCAACACAGTAATTATAGGATAGCTTCTTCTACCAAGTGTGTTCAAAAGAGACTTGGGGAGTCTCCCCCAGGATGGGTCCTCTGCCTTAGGCACAGACTCCAGGGAGTTGGCATTACCAGGTCTGTCTGGGCTGCCTAAGCATTGTTTCTGAGAACATCAAGGCTCAGGTCTGACCTGGCTCTACCTGTCCCTCCAGCCCATTTCTCCCCTCTGTCATCCACACCTCGCCCCCACACACATGCATGTGCACTTTATTTATATTCCGTAATGACCTGCTTGCAGCTTCCCCATGGGCTGTTATCTTTTTTGCTTCCGAACCTCTGATCAAGTCCAGGAGGTTTCCCATTGGCTCTTTTTTGTTTGTTTGTTTTGTTTTAAGACAAAGTCTCACTCTGTCGCCGAGGCTGGTGTGCAGTGGCGCCATCTAAGCTCACTGCAACTTTCGCCTCCTGGGTTCAAGTGATTCTCCTGCTTCAGCTTCCCAAGTAGCTGGGATTACAGTTGCCCACCACCACCATGCCCGGATAATTGTTTTTTGTATTTTTAGTGGAGACGGGTTTGGCCATGTTGCCCAGGCTGGTCTCAAACTGCAGACCTCAAGTGATCTACCCGCCTTTGCCTCCCAAAGTGCTGGAATTACAGGTGTGAGCCACGGTGCCTGGCCTCCCATTGCCTCTGAACTGCTGCTCATAGTTTTGGGGGCTTGACTGCAATGTCACATCCTCCAGGAAATCTTACTTGACCAGAACCTGGGCTGGGTTAGATACTTCTCTGCATTCTCATCGTCCTCTGAATTTACCCACATGACACTTGGCATAGTGAACTGTCAACGACCGTTTACTTGTCAGTTTCTCCCTTTCCTCGCGAATGCTTCTTGGGAAGGGATTGTAACTTGTTGCCAGTTATAGCCTGTGTGCCCAGCAGAGAGGTTAGCCCAAAATAGAAGCTCGATGTCTGTAGAATGAATGTTTGAGCGAAGGGGAAAGCAAGCCAGGATCTAGAACAACTTGTTTTGCCTGATGTCACACTCAACATCCACTTCTGTCCTCCGCCACTCCCTCCTTGACTAAGAGTGAGAGTTCTTAAGGGGAGAGAGATACGGGAAGGCAGATCAGAAGTGAGGTATATGGTGAGCATATTAGACACAGGGTCACTTGCGTTCTTTGAACATGGGTTTTCAGAAAACGTTTTTTAGAGAAGTTTCAGGTTTACAGAAAAATTGATGGGAAAGTACAGAGACTTCCCATATAGGCCTCTCCCTCCAGTAAATCTCCCCTATTAATCACATGGTATATTAGTGTAGTACATTTGTTACAGTGGATGAGCCAATAATGAGATTAGGTTTTACTCTTCATGTTGTACAGTCTATGGGCTTTGACAAATATACTGTGGTATGTAACCACCATTATAATGTCATACAGAATAGTTTCACGGCCCCAAAAATCTCCCACCCTCTGCCCATTCATCCCTCCCTCCCCATCAAATTCTGGCAACCACGAATCTTTTTATTGTCTTCATAGTTTTGCCTATTTCAGAATGTCCTATCATTGGAGTCATACAGCATGTAGCCTTTTCAGGCAGGCTTTTCACTTAGCAGTGTACTTTTGATATTTTTCCATGTCTTTTCGTGTTTTGATAGCTCATTTCTCTTTATTGCTGAATAATATTCCATTGTATGAATGTACCAGAGTTTGTTTATCCCTTCACCTATTGAAGGACACTTTGGTTGCTTCCAACTTTTGGCAAGTATGAATAAAGCAGCTCTCAATATTTGTGCGTAGGTTTTGTGTGGACGTGCTTTCAATTTATTTGGGTATACCATGGATACTATGGATTTTTTGAAAGAATCTTGTTTAATTTCCAAATACTTGGGGCTTTCCTGGATATCTTCTTTGTTATTGATGTCTAATTTAATTCTGTTGTGGTCAGAGAATATATTCTGTAAGATTTCAGTCTTCTGAAGCTTATTGAAACTTGTTTATAGCCAACATATGGTTTATTTTAGTGACTATTACAGATGCACTTTAGAAGAATTCTATTATTTTGGGGTGTGATGTTCTATAATAGTCAACTAATTCAAGGTGGCTGATAATGTTGTTCAGGTATTCTATGTCCTTACTGATTTTTTTGTCTAGTAGCTCAATCAATTATTAAGAGATAATTAAATTTCTAATTATGAATTTGTTTACTTCTTCATTTAATTATATCCATTTTTCTTTTATGTATTTGGAACTATGATTAGGTTGAGACTTTAAAATTGTTATATATTCTTAATGAAGTGCCCCTTTTATCATTATGAAACACCTCTCTTATGTTCTTAGTTTTGAAGTCTACTTTATCTGATATTAAGATAGCTTTCTTATGACGTGTGTTTTTATTTTAGGTCATTTTTACAACCTTTTACTCTCAACCTCAGTGTGGGTTTGTATTTAAAGTATGTGCCAGCCAGGCGCGGTGGCTCATGCCTGTAATCCCAGCACTTTGGGAGGCCGAAGCGTGTAGATCATGAGGTCAGGAGATAGAGACCATCCTGGCTAACATGGTGAAACCCCGTCTCTACTAAAAAAAAAAAAAAAAAAAAATTAGCCAGGCGTGGCGGGTGCCTGTAGTCACCGGTACTCGGGAGGCTGAGGCAGGAGACTGGCGTGAACCCGGGAGGCGGAGCTTGCAGTGAGCCAAGATCGCGCCACTGCACTTCAGCCTGGGAGACAGAGCGAGACTCCATCTCAAAAAATAAATAAATAAATAAACAAATAAATAAATAAATAAAAAGTGTGTGCCGGCTGGGCGCAGTGGCTCACGTCTGTAAACCTAGCAGTTTGAGAGGCTGAGGCAGTTAGATTGTCTGAGCTCAGGAGTTCAAGACCAGCCTGGGCAACACTGTGAAACCCCACCTCTACTAAAACACACAAAAAAATTAGCCAGGCATGGTGGCGCATGCCTGTAGTTCCAGCTACTCAGGAAGCTGAAGCAGGAGAATTGCTTGAACCTGGGAGGCAGAGGTTGCAGTGCGCCCAGATCACGCCACTGCACTCCAGCCTGGGTGATAGAGTGAGACTCTTTCTATCTAAAAAAAAAAAAAAAAACAAGTATGTGCCTTGGGCTGGGCGCAATGGCTTACACCTGTAATCCCAGCACTTTGGGAGGCCAAGGAGGCAGATCACTTGAGGTCAGGAGTTTGAGACCAGCCTGGCCAATGTAGTGAAACTCTGTCTCTACAAAAATATAAAAATTAGCTGGGCGTAGTGGCACGCACCTGTAATCCCAGCTACTCGGAAGGCGGAGGCAGGAGAATCACTTAAATGTGGGAGGTGGAGGTTGCAGTGAACCAAAATGGTGCCATTGCACTCCAGCCTGGGCAACAGAGCGAGACTCTATCTCAAAATAAATAAATAAATAATGGCTGAGGTGGGCGGATCATTTGAGGCCAGGGGTTCGAGATTAGTTTAGCCAACAGGGTGAAACCCCATCTCTACTAAAAATAAAAAATTAGTTAGATGTGGTAGTGCACACTTATAATCCCTGCTACTCAGGAGGCTGAGGCAGGAGAATCGCTCGAACCTGGGAGGCAGAGTTTGCAGTGAGCGGAGATCACACCATTGCACTCCTGCCTGAGTGACAGAGCAAGTCTCTGTCTCAAAAACAAACAAACAAAAAAACTAATTAAATTTAAAAAAAATTTTAAAAAGAATTTAGCTCCTTTGCCTTCTCATCTCCCCTTAATATCCCTACATCTGGTGGGTTTATGGCTGGACAGGTCTTTGCAGGCCAGTGTCTTCCTGTGAATAGCGAGAATAACGGTCCCTGATGATCTGATATTTTCTTGTTGCCCTGCCTCAAACCCTCCCCTGGACCTTGATCTTTTTTTTTTTTATTGAGATACAGTCTCACTCTGTCGCCAGGTTGGAGTGCAGTGTCGCGATCTCGGCTCACTGCAACCTCCACTCCCCGGTTCAAGCGATTTTACTGCCTCAGGTCTGCCAAGTAGCTGGGACTATAGGCATGGGCCACCACGCCCAGCTAATGTTTGTATTTTTAGTAGAGACAGGGTTTCACCATGTTGGCCAGGATAGTCACGATCTCTTGACCTCATGATCCACCCTCCTTGGCCTCCCAAAGAGCTGGGATTACAGGTGTGAGCCATCGCGCCCGGCCTGGACCTGATCTTACCAGTGAGCCTTTTCCCAGGGCTCTCTGACAGAGCTCTGGAGGAAACACTTGGAACCTAACTGGTCCTGGCACCTGGCAGTGGGGGAATAAGGAAGGAGCGCTTGCTTCTGAAGGCAAGTGTACTTGGCTTTCTCTTTAAAGGGTTTCCCTTGGGGAACAAGCAAGCAGCAGATGTATGGGCAATGGCCAGCTGATCCATTTGGAGATAGATTTAGGGTGTGGTGTTCCCTGTATGCCTGGGCAGGCCCTGGGAAACTGGAGCAGAGCTCAATTCTGGCCTAAAGTTGGGCAAGCTGCAGAGAAGCTTGAGTACGTTGGTTTCAGGTGTGTGAGTTTCGCCTTCTGCAGAGAAACTGGGGGGTGAAGGGTGGGGGTGGAGGGGTGTCCAGGAGGGTTAGTGTATCTGTTGCCCAGGCATGTTTCTCGATTCTGAAGCTGCACTGGTTAATCATTTTTATTCACGAACACAGTAACTGGCAGGGAGGCTTAGCTGGACCCTCAAAGTCTGGCCTCAGTGCATCTTTTCAGTATCTTCTCTCAACACTCCAGCACAAATCACCCATCCGACTCTTGGATTCAAGCTCACCTGGAATTGGGCCTTACTTCATGCAATTCTATCTTCCTAGAATGCCTTTTCTTTCTTTCTTTTTTTTCTTTTGAGACGGAGTCCCGCTCTGTTGCCCAGGCTGTAGTGCAGTGGCGTGATCTCACTGCAAGCTCCGCCTCCCGGGTTCAAGCCATTCTCCTGCCTCAGCCTCCCGAGTAGCTGGGATTACAGGTGCCCGCCACCACGCCCAGCTAATTTTTTGTATTTTTAGTAGAGACTGGGTTCACTGTGTTAACCAGGGTGGTCTCGATCTCCTGACCTCATGATCCACCCGCCTCGGCCTCCCAAAGTGCTGGGATTACAGGTGTGAGACCGTGCGCCCGGCCAAAAAAATGCCTTTTCTTTGATAAGCCTCTCACCCTTTCAGAGGGCTTCACCGCTCCTGGGGAAACATTCCCCAGTACCTGGGGCCTCAATTAATCTCTCCCTCCAAGTCCCAGATTCACGCTGTTGGTCTCTGGTCTAGCTCTATGGGGTTTACTTCTGTGCCTGCTTCCAGTCCTCCAAATGGACGGTTTCCTGAGCTTTCTGCCCTTGCTGTTCCCTCTGCCAGGAACTCTTTTCCTGTGGATCTTTGCAAGGCCAGCTCTCTGTCATCATTTAATATCAGCTCAAATGTCACGTCCTAAGCGAGGCCTTCCTTGACCACCCTATCTAAAGTAACCCACACTTCTACTCACTCTCTGTCCCCTCACCTTGTGTTATAAAACGTGTTTTCAGCCGGGCGTGGTGGCTCACGCCTGTAATCCCAGCACTTTGGGAGGCCGAGGCGGGCGGATTACGAAGTCAGGAGATCGAGACCATCCTGGCTAACACGGTGAAACCCCGTCTTTACTAAAAATACAAAAAATTAGCCGGGTGTGGTGGCGGGCGCCTGTAGTCCCAGCTACTCGGGAGGCTGAGGAAGGAGAATGGCGTGAACCCGGGAGGCAGAGCTTGCAGTGAGCCGAGATCGCGCCACTGCACTCCAGCCTGGGCAACAGAGCGAGATTTCATCTCAAAAAACAAAAAACAAAACAAAACAAAAAAAACAACAACATGTTTTTCGTAAAACTTAGCAGCATCTGAAATTATCTTATTTTATTTGTGGGCTTGGACTATGTCTCTTCCTCTAGAATGTAAGCTCTAGGAAGGCAGAGTGGGTTGACACATGGTTGGCACCCAACAAGTATCTGTTGATTGATTCAGTTAAGGCAAGCGTGGGGTATCCGACTTGGTGCCGGGCCTGGGTGCAATAAAGGTTGGCTGCCTGGAATATTTGCTACCTGAATGAATGAACCAAGGAACATACGAACGAAGGAATGCAGTCCTCTGCCTGCTGACTGACAGGTTGACTGACAGTTGGGGCGCCTGTGGCCAGCAGACTGTTGACTGACGGTTGACAGCTGAGTGGCAGCCAACAGACGCGCCTCGGGGTTCCCGATTGGCTGGTGCAGCAGCCCCTCGGAAAGGGGCGGAAGAGGGTACCCGAGGCGACATCTCCGCGTGGGGAGGGGGGCGGCACCAGGCAGCGGGAGGCGGCCCAACAGCTCGGGCTGCGAGAGCAG
The DNA here is from genome assembly GCF_037993035.2 of Macaca fascicularis. NCBI lineage: Eukaryota > Metazoa > Chordata > Mammalia > Primates > Cercopithecidae > Macaca > Macaca fascicularis. The sequence goes on along the minus strand of NC_088385.1, from coordinate 127,956,933 downwards.
CAGCCGCCTAGAACCCACTAGCCGAAGTCTCCGCGCATGGGCCCGGCTCGAGGGGCGGGGCGCGCGTCACGTGAGCGTGTTTTGGGCACGTGACCCGCGCGGGGCCAAGGCTCGCCCCCGCCTCCGCCCCTCCTCCCCTCGGCGGGTGTGATCGAGTGGCCTCGCCTCATCGCCTAGCGCCCCCCTCAGCTGCCGCCGCCTCCGCCCGCCGGCCATGTCCCCCGGCCGCCGCCGCCGCCGCCCGAGCGCGGCGCTCCCGCGGCCCGGCGCGCAGTGAGCACGGGCCCGTCTTGCCGTTCGCCCGCCCCGGGGCCCCCTTGTTCTCCGCGCCGCCGCCGCCGCCGCCATGTTGGGTTTGGAGCTGCAGCGGAGCCGCCGCCGCCGCCGCGGGTGAGGGAGGCCGAGAGCGGAGCCCGCCCCGCCCCGGGGCCCAGGGAGCGGGGCCGCCTTGGAGCCCGGCCTCTCCCCGCCAGCCGCCTTCCCGGCCCGCCGTGCAACCAGCGAGCCAGCGAGCGAGCAAGCACCGGACCCCGGCCGCGCCTTCAGCTACGGCCCGAGCGAACCCGCCGCCGCCGGCCCGGCCACAGCCTGCAGCGGAGCCCACGAGAGGCAGCGCCATGGCGGAGCAGACCTACTCGTGGTGAGTGCGGGTCTCCAGGAGGCCGGGGCGCGGCGAGGGTGGGGGTCGGGGCGCCGGCGCGGCCCGCCGAGGGGAGGAGGAGGAGGAACAGGTGCGTGTCGTGGGGGGGGCGCGGGTTGGGGTGCACGCCCCCCTCTTCCCCACCGGAGGGGGCGGCTGGCGCGCGCGGAAGGCGGTGAGTGGCCGGGGACCCGGCGTCCAAGAAGGGGGATGGAGGAGGAGGCAGCGGCAGCAGCGGCGGATGTCATCTGGCTATGGGCGGAGCAGGTGATGGAGAAGGGGAGCATGACCCCGGGGGTGGGAATCCCACGGATGGGAAGTTGAATCCGACCGGCACCCCGGAACTGACTCGTGGGGTGTTTCCTGGGCAGGAGGACTCGAAAGGGCGGAGAGAGGCAGGCCAGGGCAAAGGTGGGCCGCTGGGATGAGAGGAAGCTCTACTGAGAACAGGTGATAGAGGCAGAACTTCCTAAGTTGGGAGAGTGGAACAGCCGCCACAGCCGCAGGGCCGCTGCTTAGCTCTGGGACAGGGAGCGCAGGGAGAGTTGGTGAGGTGGGCAGAGGCCCGGGAGTGAGGGGAGGAAAACTGCGCGGGGAGAGTCCGCGAACCTTGGAGGGGAGCCACTGGTGAAGAGGTTGGAAGAGGAGCCTGTTGGAAGAACCTGTTTAGGAATTCGTTGGTGACAGTGGGGCATGGGCAGAGTCTTTGTAAGGGTTGGTACTATTATTTTAAGAGGAATGGCGCCCAGGGCCAAGTGTGGAGGTGGAAGACCTGCAAGTTAAGTTCATTTCTGTGGGGCTTTTAAAGTTAGTAAGTAGCTCGTTAAGGGCCGAGAAGCGAGAAGCTACTCTGTAGTTTATTAAGGGCCGAGAAGCAAGAAGCTACTGTGTAGTTTATGGGCTGACAACCTACATTTCCGGAGAAGGGAGTGCCAGGGTTTGGGGGAAGGATCGTAAGAGGTCTTTAGCATGCAGAGGTGGGATATTTGGATGACGGGTTGAAGGAATGATGGCAGATTCCATGAAGAGTGGAAATCGGGTAGTGAGAAGGAAGTCATAGCTGGAGAGAGGAAGCAAGAAATGGCGTGATTGTAGGAGTGGGGGACCTGGCTGCAATCTAGAGAAATGGTTTGAAATTACTCTTGAAGCAAGTGTGGTTTGGGACAGAACTGTAGACATTCCCTTCTTAGAAAAGAGCATAATAGAATGGGAAGAGCATGGCATGTGAAGTTGGAAGACCTATTTCGGAGGTCCGGTTTGCCATCAACTTGCTTTGTTGATACGACATGATTATGAGTTCTTCGGTCCTTTTTCCTTACCTATAAAATAGAGGGAATTACCTTTTCCACAGCCTGTAAGGATTGAGTACATTTAGAAAGCACTTGGCAAACTGTGAAGTGCCGCAGATCTTACTACATTAATTATAATTATCCTAGAGAAACATCCAAGAAATGGGTAATACCTGAAAATAAGGAATGGTTTTAGGTAGAAGAGTTTGAGTGGATTATTTATAGTGTTAGAGGTTATAAGTCAGTAACTCATTGTGTCTTCACATAGAGAAAGGGAGTTGGGGATTGCAGATGATAATTCTTAAGGGAACTTCAGTGATGTATGTGCAATCTCAAGAAGAAGGTAACTGAGAGACAAAGTAACCCTAAAGGAAAAATTAAAATCTTGGTGAACACGTGCTCTGAAAAGAGGTTTAAGCTAATTTCATAGTTTTGAGTGACAGAGAGCTGCCTTTCAGTAGCAGGTCATAGGGAACACAAGATTATAGTTTCAGCTTCCTTCTGGACAGAGTAAGAAATGAAGGTAAAGGTGTTTTTGTCATGCCTTGTGGTTACTCATCTTGAGCTTCTCATACTCTGGTCCTAATGGCTGTGGCCCTGAGAGTCCTGATGGCTGCTTTGCTGTTTTTACTGTGCTGTACAAAGGCCATGGATGGTTGAAAGAATAGAAAACTCAGTGCTCAAGAAATGGGGAAAATGAAAATGTTTTTCTAGGTAGGTTGGACGCACACTACCTCTCTCTGACATTAGTTGGCTCTATTAAGGAGGGATTACTTTGTGAAGTTTGACAGTTTACACATTTATTCTACTAAAATACTTCCCTCAGGGTCCGCTCTGTTTGCTTTACAGGCAAAGAAACTCCTTGAAATCAGGGAGCTTAGCCCCTCACCTTTAGCAGGTTTTTGAGAGGCATATAAGGGGAGACTGGGGAAACCGAGCAGTTTCCTTTCTTTTTTTTTTTTTTTGGAGACCGAGTCTCACTCTGTCGCCCAGGCTGGAGTGCAGTGGCGCCATCTTGGCTCACTGCAGCCTCAGCTTCCCAGGTGCAAGCAATTCATGTGCCTCAGCGCCTCGAGTAACTGGGACTACAGGCACGTGCCACCACACCCAGCTTTTTTTGTATTTTTAGTAGAGATTAGGGTTCACCATGTTGGCCAGGCTGGTCTCGAACTCCTCACCCTGTGATCTCTCCGCCTCGGCTTCTCAAAGTGCTGGGATTGCAGGCGTGAACTACCGTGCCCGGCCGCAGCTTCCTATTTAATAGTTGTTCCTGAGTCAGCTGACTAATAATTTAATAAAATAAGGAGCTATACACATGGCATTACATATACACATTTAATTCTCACAAGTTTCTGAGGTAGGTGATACTTCCCTATTTTATAGAGGAAGAAACAGGCTTGGGAGGCCAAGTGATATGTTTTAAGTACTTGTGATGCTCTATTTTGTTTGACATGAATTCTCCCATCATTTTACTCATTCTTATTGAAATATAAGTATGGAAAAGGTATTCCAGTAGTCTGTGTAAACTGATTTTTGGATTATCCGTCATTTTGCAGTTATCTTTGTCTCTCTTCCGTTGGCTTGTGCAAACAATCAAGAGTTGATTACTTTTTGTGTGTGTGTGAGAGACTGGGTCTCAGTCTTTTGCCCAGGCTGGAATGCAGTGGCCCGATCTAAGCTCATTGCTCACTGCAGCCTCTGCCTCCCAGGTTCAGATGATCCTCCTGCCTCAGCCCCCCACAGGTGGCTGGGACCACAGGTGTGCGCAACCACATCTGCTAGTTGTTGTTGTTGTTGTATTTTTACTAGAGGGAGGGTTTTGCCATGTTCCCTAGGCTGGTCTTGAACTCCTGACCTCAAGCAGTCTGCCTGCCTTGGCCTCCCAAAATGCTGGGATTACAGGCGTGAGCCTCCATGCCCGGCAATTGATCTCTTTTGTTTTTTTTCCCCTTGAGACAGGGTCTCACTTTGTCATGCAGGCTGGAGTGCAGTGGCAAGGTCACAGCAGCGCCTCCAGGGCTTAAGCGATCCTCCTACCTCGGTTTCCTGAGTAGCTGGAACTACAGGCGTGCCCCACCACGCCCGGCTGATTATTGCATTTTTTTGTTTCACCATGTTGCCCTTGCTGGTCTTGAACTCAGCCCAAGTGATCTGCCTGCTTTGGCCTCCCAAAGTGCTGGGATTATAGGCGTGAGCAACTTTGCCCGGCCCCGCTTTATTTTTTTAAACAGACTTGTGCTTTTTATTTGTATGTGACCTTTGGAAAAACCAAACTGTGGAGACTGTTGTGCCACTATCGATTTGTCTGAGGATGGAATCAGTGAAGAATATAAAGGCATATGCAGATGGGCTCCTTTAGGATTCTCATATAATAAGACATGTAAATTATTAGTAATGAATTGATCATCACTGGAGCTGGGTGATGAGTACATGGAGGTTTATTATTCTGTTGACTTTTACATGTTTAAATTTTTCAGAATAAAAAGTTTTTTCAAAAAAGCCCTTATATGTAAGTTCATGTGTGCTTGCTATCTTCCTAGCAAATTCCATCAACATTCTGTACTCAAGGGTTCAACTCAAATTCTGCTTAGCTGTGAAGCATTTTCTGACCACCCCATATGAAAATGATATATATATTTTTTGAGACAGGGTCTTGCTTTGTTGCCCAGGCTGGAGTGCAGTGGTGCCGTCTCAGCTCACTGCAACCTCCGCCTCCCAGGTTCAAGTGACTCTCCTGCCTCAGCCTCCCCAGTAGCTGGGATTACAGGCACCTGCCACCACGCCTGGCTAATTTTTTGTAGTTTAGTAGAGAAGAGGTTTCACCGGGTTAGCCAGGATGGTCTTGATCTCCTGACCTCAGGTCATCCGCCGGCCTCAGCCTCCCAAAGTGCTGGGATTATAGGCGTGACCCACCGCTCCCAGCGATCTTTTTATTTTTAATACTTACAGTTTTGTCTGCATCATTCCTTCTTTATCTCATGTAAATACCTAATCTCCTAACTACATTGTAAACTCCTTGAGTGTAAGGACCATGTAACACTAACCTTGGTTCTCCCATAGTGCCTAGCACATTGTAGTACACGTAGCCCCTGCTTAGTAAATACCGAGTGGTAAATATGACACTGAATTTCAGGATACTTCGTCCTTTGTTGAAAGAATATTAAACATAAGGAGAATGCTACTGAATGAAAGGTAAGTGTTTATAACCCATGTACTTATCAAAGAGGGCTTTTGGTAACTTGGTTTCCTGACGTACCATTGCCGCAAGAATGAGGAATGCCATCCTTTATTAAAGTCCTAAATAAAAGCTATTGACAATTGAAATAATTGGTAGTAATACCAGAATCTTTATCACAATTTAACTACAAGATTCTGCGTGTAGCCTTTTTTCTCACATGCATTGAGGAAGTAAAAGAATGCGTGTGAAAACACAGATTGAATGTGCTAACTAGACTTTTATTAATTTGAGAAAAACACCTTGCTTCCTGTATACTTATGAGCAGTTGTAGTGTAAGTTCTGTGAGAAACAGGAACTCGTCTCTTGATGAAGCAAAATGTGGTACTTATATATAACTGCTATTGAGCCCTGCTAAACATTACTAATGTTGGTGTGAGGGAAAAGGAAGTCAATTTATTTGAACTCCTTCAAGTGAGTTTTGTTACCAAAGTACTATCATAATAACTTGTGTATTTTCTATGTGATAGAGTTTTACAAGCATTGCTAAGTAAGGAAATTGAGACTCAAAGTGTATAAGTAACTTACCCAAGGGTGTAAATGGTAAAGGGTTCAAAGTGAAGATTATCTGACACCAAAATTCTGACATTGAATCTGTCCACTTAATGTTTCCACCGTCTTTACTGTAAGCCAGCCCTCTTTTGCTTGAGTTCCTGTATTTGCCTCTTTGCTGGGTTTGTTGCATTATCTACCTGTTGGTACCTTCTTGGCCTTCTAACAACCTAAGTCAAATCTTGGCAGTTCTCTGCTTAAAAGTATGGGTTTTGGCCACACTTAGAATAAAATCTAGATTCTTTAGTGTGGTTCTTCATGGTCTGATCTCGTATGTGTCTCTGAGGGATAATAGACAATAAAAAAAATAAGCTACGTAAGGATAAAACCCTTTCTGTCTTGGTACTCTCTCCAGTGCTTGGCGTTTAATAGATACAAGTAGGTGGCTGCTCTATGCTGCCCATCTTTTTTTCTTTTTTTTTTTTTTTTTTTAAAGACAGAGTCTTGCTCTGTCCAAGCTGGAGTGTGGTGGTGCGATCCCGGCTCACTGCAACCTCCAATTCCCAGATTTGAGCAATTCTCGTGCCTCAGCCTCCCGAGTAGATGGGACTACAGGCACGCTCCACCATGCCCAGCTAATTTTTTGTAGACATGAGCTTTTGCCATATTGGCCAGGTTGGTCTCAAACTCCTGACCTCAAGCAATCCACCCACCTTGGCCTCCCAAAGTGCTGGGATTACAGGCATGAGCCACTGTGCCTGGCCCATGCTACTAATTTTAAGTTCTAATCTCAGGGCTGTATTATATTGAGGTGATGTATTGTTGTGATAATGGACATTACATGTCAGGTATTTACAAATATTACTAAACCTGAGAATGACAAATAACACAGGTCTCCATATCTAGTAGAAGTCAGTTCTACTTTTGGATTACTGTTGTGTATTATTGTATCTGGTATGATCATATCTGACTGTAGCTGATGGAAGTTTTTCAGAGAGAAAGTAGTTGAAAATGTGTATCTAGCATTATAGACTTTAGAAGATTTGCTCATTATTATTATTATTTTTTGAGACAGAGTCTCACTGTGTAGCCCAGGCTGGAGCGCAGTGGCGTAATCTTGGCTCACTGCAACCTCCGCCTCTCGGGTTCAAGCGATTCTGCTGCCTGAGCCTTGCAAGTAGCTGGGACTATAGGCACCTGCCACCATGTCTGGCTAATTTTTGTAATTTTAGTAGAGGCGGGGTTTCACTGTGTTAGCCAGGATGGTCTCCATCTCCTGACCTCATGATCTACCCGCCTCGGCCTCCCAAAGTGCTGGAATTACAGATGTGAGCCTCCGTGCCCGGCCCTTGCTCATTATTTTAAAAACGTATTTTGCCTATAGTTAAAGTGCTATGATAATGTTGTTTGGGTGATGTGTGATTTAAACTAAAATTAGCCAAAGTTAACACCATGAATTTATATTTAAATCATTTTCCTCAAGGTTTGTTATAAAGCCTTCAGGGGGTAAAGAAAGCTGGAGAGTGTAACCATATCAACCTGTAAGTATCAGGTAGTACTATGAATTTAAATGCTTAATGATCATGCATTTCTCAAAAAGATTTCTACGTGATCATTTATTTTAGAGATGACAAATGCCATTGGATTGTGACGTGTAGATCTGTATAATTGTATTTTATTTCAACATTAATAAGTTATTTCGTTCTCATCGTTCATATCTGTTTTATCAAACCATCTCTTGAAAATTTAGAGATGTCTTAAGAGAGAGTGTTAATAACCAAGTGCCGTTTTATTTAGTTGGCTGCTTTTGGCATCTGAAACTTTTTGTGACTGCTGTCGTGGCAGTAAAGCCATAAGTATAATTTGATTTTTAAAATTCAATAATCTATTTTTGATGTTTCTAGAGTTTAATGGTTCCTACTTAGGAATTTAAATAAAATGCTGATTGTATGTGATGTATGTATAAATTAAGTGCCTGCAACTTTCACTTTCTTCTTTTTTTTCTTTTTTTTTTGAGACGGAGTCTCACCCTGTCACCCAGGCTGGAGTGCAGTCGTGTGATCTCGGCTCACTGCAACCTCCACCTCCCAGGTTCAAGCAGTTCTCCTGCTTCGGCCTCCCAAGTAGCTGGGATTACAGGTGCGTACCACCTCGCCCGGCTAATTTTTTTTTTTTAATGTATCTTTAGTAGAGACGGGGTTTCACCATGTTGGTCAGGCTGGTCTCGAACTCCTGACCTCATGTTGCCTGCCTCAACCTCCCAAAGTGTTGGGATTACAGGCATGAGGCACCACGCCCAGCTAACTTTCACTTTCTGTAATGTATTTTCTTATCCTGACTTAAAGAGTTAGAGGCAGAATATTTGTCTTCTGGAATTTTAACCTCTGAGGAGCTCAGAGGGGCTCCAAATGATCAAGTTCAGTTTTACAGGGAAAAATCTACAGTTAGTCCCTACGATCCTCTCAATGAATTGTTACCTCTCAGATTTTATTAATAAGTCAAACTAGGGCCACAGCTTAAAATGAAACAGTCCCACTTCATTGTTGTGGTACGATTAGGTTGAGCCCCTAAGAAAAAGTTTTTGTAGGTATCTTTAAGGTATTAGACCAAGGAATATGCCTTAGCCTAATGGAGACCTTATGGAAAATCCCATTTCTTGGTTTGTAGGGTTTTCCTTAACCTGGTAGGAAAACTTAATTATCTCTGTTTTGGAGTTCCAGCATGTATAGTGAGGAACCACCAAAGGATTTGTTTTTTAAGTGCCCTGAAGTGGAGGTGTGTCCTAGTTGTTTTTACATATTTTGAATTGTATCGAGTGTAAGTGATTATTCAAAAAGTATTAAGTTGTGTTATGCCACTCATTAAATTTTCATTTGAAATCTTGAGATATGAGCACCTCATTCTGTTATGGTTTCTTTGAATCGGGAAATGTTTAATGTGAGGGTGGTTTTCATCTCTAGTTCACTGTGAGCTAGCCATGTCTTAGTCCTGGTGGTGTATTTGGTACAATAGTTACACCTGTTGTACTCCACAAGGTCGTCGTGAGGATTTAGTGAGATGATGTACATACAAATGCTTCGTACATTGCAAAGTGCTCCCTGAAAGCATGCTGTTTGTTCTGTACATTATTTGTTAGAGCCAGATAGGTTCCAGATAGAGTTCCTCACTATAGAAATGACTTTTCTTGTTTCACAGTTTAGCCAGCACTTAAACTTTGAGAAGTCCTTTGTATTGAGAATGTCACATAATGTTATATAAAAAGAAGTAATAGGCCGGGCGCGGTGGCTCAAGCCTGTAATCCCAGCACTTTGGGAGGCCGAGACGGGCGGATCACAAGGTCAGGAGATCGAGACCATCCTGGCTAACACGGCGAAACCCCGTCTCTACTAAAAACACAAAAAATTAGCCGGGCGAGGTGGCGGCGCCTGTGGTCCCAGCTACTCGGGAGGCTGAGGCAGGAGAATGGCGGGAACCCGGGAGGCGGAGCTTGCAGTGAGCTGAGATCCGGCCACTGCACTCCAGCCTGGGCGACAGAGCGAGACTCCGTCTCAAAAAAAAAAAAAAAAAAAAAAGAAGTAATAGTCTCCAAATTGTCACTGATTTATAAGTTTCATAGTCCATGGCTACGTTCCACAAGAAGAAAGATAAGGAATAAAGCTATGTTTCTTTTTTTTTTTTGAGATGGAGTTTTGCTCTTGTCACCCAGGCTGGAGTACAGTGGCACGATCTTGGCTTATTGCAACCTCCACCTCCTGGGTTCAAGCGATTCTCCTGCCTCAGCTCCTGAGTAGCTGGGATTATAGCTGCGCGCCAACACACTCGGCAATTTCTGCATTTTTCGTAGAGACAGTTTCACCATGTTGGCCAGGCTGATCTCAAACTCCTGATCTCAGGTGATCCACCCACCTCTGCCTCCCAAAGTGCTGGGATTACATGTGTGAGCCACCACGCCCGACCTGTTTTTTCATGTTAGTTTTATCTTGATTTTGAAGACATTTTCCTTCATAATCTGCTTAAGTGAAGAAAGAACAGTAGAGTGGATAATTCTCATCTTTCCCTGCTTTTCTTTTGAATGCATGGTACGGTTTTCTACCTTTTTTTTTTTTTTTTTTTTTGGGTTTTCTACCCTTCTAAAATGCCTGAGGAGGAGCTGTTAGCAGGTTTTTTGTTTTTGTTTTTTTTTTTGAGACGGAGTCTTGCTCTGTCCCCCAAGCTGGAGTGCAGTGGCGCGATCTCGGCTCACTGCAAGCTCCGCCTCCCGGGTTCCTCAGCCTCCCGAGTAGCTGGGACTACAGGCGCTCGCCACCGCGCCTGCCTAATTTTTTGTATTTTTAGTAGAGACGGGGTTTCACCGTGGTCTCGATCTCCTGACCTTGTGATCCGTCCACCTCGGTCTCCCAAAGTGCTGGGATTACAGGCGTGAGCCACCGCGCTCGGCCTTTTTTTTTTTTTTTTTTTTTTTTTTAAGAGGGGTTCTCGCTCTGCTGCCTGGGCTGGAGTACTGTGGCACCATCTCAGCTCACTGCAACCTCCGCCTCCCAGGTTCAAGGGATCCTCATGCCTCAGCCCCACTAGTAGCTGAGATTACAGGCATGTGCCACCACACCTGGCTAAGTTTTTATATTTTTGGTAGAGACAGGTTTTCTCCATATTAGTCAGGCTGGTTCTTAGTCAGGCCGGTCTTGAACTTGCGACCTCAGGTGATCCACCCACCTCGGCCTCCCAAAGTGCTGGGATTACAGGCGTGAGCCACTGCGCCTGGCCAGCAGTTTATCTGTTTTCCTTATCCCACACCATGCCTGACAAGCACACCCACTTCCCTTCATCTGAGGCCTCAGGCTTGGGCTTCACTCTTGACCTAGATAGGGCAGGTGTAGCAAATAAAGTTTTGCTCATTGTTTCTTCAAGCTACTTGTACAGTCATTGTGACCTACGTACAGTGCCTGACTTTGTTTTGTTGTTTAAGTTTTGTCTAGACCTTGTTTAGCTTGACCTTCCAAATTTGACTAAATCTTCAAGCTTTGCCTGATAGCCTTTGACTATATACTCTGACTTTATAAACTTTTGAAATTTACACTCATTTCTTTTTTTTGTTTTGTGTTTTTTTGTTGTTGTTGAGACAGAGTTTTGCTCTTGTTGCCCAGGCTGGTGTGCAGTGGCACCATCTTGGCTCACTGCAACCTCCGCCTTCCGGGTTCAAGCGATTCTTCTGCCTTAGCTTCCTGAGTAGCTGGGATTACAGGCATGGACCACCACGCCCAGCTAATTTTGTATTTTTAGTAGAGACGGGGTTTCTCCATGTTGGTCAGGCTGGTCGTGAACTCCCGACCTCCGGGTGATCTGCGTGCCTCGCCCTCCCAAAGTGCTGGGTTTACAGACAGGCATGACTCAGCCCCCTACTTGCAAAAATACTACTTTTAGAAGTAAAGATTAGTTGTGAAAAACAAATACCTTTGCCATTCATTAGTGCAAATGTTTCTAGAAATGCCACCTGGGACTGTGGCTAGGCTGGCTAGAACTAGTTGAAGATTTGAGGTAAGAACAATTAACCAAAGGTAAGAGTATGTAGAGGAAAGAATGGAAGAACAGAAATTGAGACTTGGGAAACTCACAATTAAGAAATGGCAGGAAGAAGAGGAGTCAGAAGAGGCTCCATCAGAGGTGGGATAATTAGGAAAGTGCAGTGGCAATGAAAAGGCACAAGATGATTTTTAGGGGCAGGAGTGTAAAATGCAGAGAGAATGCAGGATTCTCTCTGCATTTTAAAATGCAGGATTCAGAGAGAATGAAGAAAAGCAGGCTATTGAATTTGTAAAGGAAGTCATTATTGAGAGTGCACTAATAAAGATCAGAATAGTGGGGTAGAAGCCCAATCAGGGGTAGGTCATAAAGAAATAAAGGCATCTTCTGGGTACTGGCCATTTGAGAAGATGTGAAAGATTTGAGGAAAGAGAATGGTATAAACAGCAGGGTCATAAAGGTCTTTTGTTTTTGTTTTTTATAAATAAGGGAGATAATTGTATATTTGCAGGCAGGGAGAGAAAATTGATCTCTGAAAAAATATATACATATTTTTTCACGCCATTCTCCTGCCTCAGCTTCCCAAGTAGCTGGGACTACACGTGCCCGCCACCACGCCCAGCTAATTTTTTGTATTTTTAGTAGAGACAGGGTGAAACCAGTTAGTCAGGATGATCTCGATCTCCTGACCTTGTGATCTGCCCGCCTCGGCCTCCCAAAGTGCTGGGATTACAGGCATGAGCCACCGTGCCTGGCCCAATATATATATATTTTTTACTGTAGTTTCAGTGTAGAGATTTCTACCTTTTAAAAAATTGTTATGGATTTCAGTTAGGAGTTGTAAAGAGAATTTCAGAGGAGTCCTTAGTGTGTACATTTAGTTTTTGTCTTTCTTGGTATGTTGTCCACTAAATTTTGGGTTGTATTGTATTTTAATAGCATTTGGGTTTTTTATTGCTGGAATATAAAATCCAGCCTCTTCAGTCTGACTTTCAAAACAATCTGTTCTTATAACCCTGCTTCCCTATATTTCCTTTAAATATTACTTGTTACTTCAGCCAAACTGGGTTACTTCTGTTTCCTCTTTTATGTAAGGTGACTCTTCTGCCGCGTTTGCCCTTCTTCCAAGTCTCTAAACATTTTGACTCCTACCCATTTTTCAAGATCCAGCTGCAATGCTTTCCCTTTGCTATGGAGCCTTCCGATTGGCCCAGGAGAAATGTTCTTCTGATGCCTACAGCTCTTTTCTATCATATGGGCAGCACTCAGGATTTTCTGACCTTGTATTGAATGTATTTAATATGACCATCTTCCCATTTTGACGATTAACTCTGTAAGGGTAGGTTCAAAACCGTTAATTTCATGGTGCAAAAACCTACAGATAGTTTTTGTAGTCAGATTCTCTTTGTAAAGGAGTGAATATTTTAGGGGTGAAATTTGTTAGATGCTGGATTTTAGAATAGAATGTCTCCCTAAAAATATGGTGACAAGGCACATGGAAGAGAGGAGAGAACATCTTACTGCTCTTTGAAAGGAATACAGAAATAAAACGGTTACTGTCAAGTTCGTTCAAGTGTTATGGCCAGATTTGTCTAACTTCCTAATATCCTGACAACATCTAGAGAAAGAAAGGGGCACAGCTATGAGAGACATTTACAAAGGGCCACAAGCCCTTTAGAGTGTCATCTTCATTTAGCTCAGTCTTCTTGAACTTGACCACTGACTCACTTATGAAAGTGTAAGTAAAATATAAGTTTATTTATACTTTGTATTTCCCAGACAGCCACTTGTTAAGTATGTGGCATATATTAACTTGTTTTCTAAAGTGGAGATGCTCTCCTTTTTTTTTTTTTTTTTTTTTTTTTTAGAATTTGCCAAACAGTCTTAGGGAAAAAAATTTCAATAACATGCTCATGTGAAGGTATTTTGCAGGAAACATCTCTTGAGATACGAGTAACTATAAGCTGTATGTAAACTAGCTTTTGAACAATGTAATATTTCTCTCTTTTGCTACTATTTCTGGAATTCATAGTCTTCATATTACGCTGTTGTGTAAAAAGCTAAAAAAAGTTTTTAATAGAATCTTTACCATTTTTTTCTCCTTTTTCTAAAAGTCTTTTCTTTTTCAGCTCATTTCTTGTCCTTTGTTTTATACTCGGAAAGGGCAATTGAAAAAAATCTCTTGGCCTGATGTGTGCATATTTTAAAGTTAATAGATATAGCAGTGCCTCAATCTTAGGTCAGAATGAAATAACACCGTCATCTGGAATAGGCATAAACCAGACATTTGGGAGATTAGGAGTTAGTTTTGTTTTTGAACCTTTGTATGCTTTGCAGTGGTGAAAACTCACAGGCCTAAGGCTGATGTATTAGGCTGGATTCCTGGATAGCAAAGGTCATAAAACCATGGGCACATGTTATCAACCAGCTTAGGAAAAAGGGAATAACAAGTAGAAGTAGGGAAGAAGTGTTCAGGGCAAATGTGATTGAGCAATAGAAGCAGAGGTGAAGGTTAGAGAAGAAGTGGAAAAAGGAGGCAGCTACCAAAAAGTAGACAGCTAAACCAGAGTCATTGTGTAGCAAAGGTACAAATGGCCCAAGACATCTCTGGAAATCACCTTTGTGTTCAGGTTAGATTTACCAAGTTGATAATGAGTCAACCTTTAGTGATAGGGTAGATAGTCTTAGCTTGTCCTGTTAGCTGTTGAGAGCATCAGGTTTAGGCTTCACAGCTAGAGACCTCGGAGACATTCTTGATTCTCATCAAGTAAGTCAGTAAGGCCTATTGACTTTTTGCTCTGTTTGTGTGTATATGTAGAATATTATTTAATATATTTTAAATTTGCTTCCTCTCCCTTCCCCTAAATTTTTGTTCCAAGATGACCCTTCCCTTTGTTCCCTTAAAGTTTTGAGGACATGAATAATGTTCATGTGTTTATTGTCAGTGGTCTGGCACATAGTTTATTAAAGTGAAGATTATTCTGGATTTAATTTTTTTTTTTTTTTTTTGAGACGGAGTCTGGCTCTGTTGCCCAGGCTGGAGTGCAATGGTGCGATCTCACCTCACTGCAACCTTCGCCTCCCGGGTTCAAGCGATTCTCCTGCCTCAGCCTCCCGAGTAGCTGGAACTACAGGCGCCCGCCACCATGCTCAGCTAATTTTTTGTATTTTTAGTAGAGATGGGATTTCACCATTTTGGTCAGGAGGATTTTGATCTCCTGACCTCATGATCCGCCCGCCTTGACCTCCCAAAGTGCTGGGATTACAGGCATGAGCCACCACGCCCAGCCCTGGATTTGATTTTTTAAAAATACCCTGAAAAAGTAAAATTGTTTATTTTATTTTTTTTAGAAGGAATTTCGCTTTTGTTGTCTAGGCTGGAGTGCAGTGGCGCGATCTTGGCTCACCACAACCTCTGCCTCCCAGGTTCAAGCAACTCTCCTGCCTCAGCCTTCCCCAGTAGTTGGCACCACCACACCCGGCTAATTTTTTTGTATTTTTGGTAGAGACAGGGTTTCTCCATGTTGCTTAGGCTGGTCTCGAAGTCTCAACCTCAGGTAATCCACCCACATTGGCCTCCCAAAGTGCTGGGATTACAGGCGTGAGCCACCACGCCTGGCAATTTTTTTTTTTTTTTTTAAAGTAAAGTGGAAGAGTATTTGATAAATTGCTATCAGTCCTCAGTTAAGAGCTTAAAGGGCAGGCATCAAACATAATTTATTATGCTTGTCTTATGTTAAGTGAAAAACTATTATTCAAGGTGTTAGGCTGGACCTACCTTGGTAATCACTGTTTAATTTATAGGACCTCTTCATAACACAGTGGGAGAATTGGTGACTATATCAGTTAGTTATTGCCACAATAACAGTGCATGACAAATTATACCAAAACTCAGTGGATTAAAATAACAATACGATATTCTTATGCATCTACAGATTGGCTGGTGCAACTCTGCTTCTTCCGATCTGTAAGTTGGTTGAGATGACTCTGCTTCAAGTGCGTTCAGTTTAGACCCAGAGTGAATGGGCAGCAGCCACATAGGGGAAGCTCTTCTCTAGGCAGTGCCAGGGGCACAAGAGGGCAAGTGGAAACCTGCAAGACCTCTTAAGGTTTAGGCTTATAACTGGCGCACTGCCATTTCTGCTCCATTCTTTTCGCCAAAGCAACTCATATGGTTGAAACCAAAGTCAAGGAGCCAGAAAAATAAATCTTACCCATGTGAGTGGGAAGAACTGCAAAATCATATGGCTAAGGAGTAGATCCTGGGAAGGATGAGGAATTAGGGGCCGTAATGCAATCTACCACAGGTTAAGTTTCCTCTTCTGTTTCAATAGGGCTAGTTATCGCTTTTTCATTCTCTTCTAAAATGAAGCATTTCATATAGGCTCATTTCATAGAAGTTCTTTCTATGGCATTCTGTTTTTCATTCTAATGTTTATTTTATAAATAGCTTTTGAAAGATATAATTCACGGACCGGGTGCGGTGGCTCATACCTGTAATCTCAGCACTTTGGGAGGCCGAGGTGGACAGTTCACCCGAGGTCAGGGGTTCAAGACCAGCCTGGCCAACATGGCGAAACCCCATCTCTACTAAAAATGCAAAAATTAGCCAGGTGAGGTGGTGTGAACCTGTAATCCCAGCTATTTACTCGGAAGGCTGAGGCAGGAGAATCACCTGAGCCCAGGAGGTTGAGGTTGCAGTGAGCTGAGATTGTACCCACTCTACTCGGCCCTGGTTGACAAAGCAAGACCCAGTCTCAAAAAATAAAATATAAGATATAATTCACATACTGTACAATTCAGTCATTTAAAGTGTACAATTCAGTGGTTTTTATTATATCTGCAGAGTTGGGCAGTCATCACCACCATCATTTTTACAACATTTTCTTCATCCCAAAACAAACTGTACATATTAGCAGTTACTGCTCATTACCCTTCTCCCCAGCCCTTGGCAGCCACTAGTCTGCTTTTGGCCTCTATGGATTTGCTATTTTTCTGTTAATTGAATAATACATAGCTTTTGTTTTGTTTCTGGCTTCTTGCACTTAGCACAATGTTTTTAAGGCTCATCCATATTGTAGCATGTGTCAGTGCTTCATTCTCTTTATTGCCAAATCATTTTCCTTTGTTTAAACCACATTCAGCTTATGCATTCATTAGTTGACAGGCATTTGGGTAGTTTCCACATTTTGGCTACTATGGATAATGTGGGGCCGGGTGTGGTGGCTCATGCCTGTAATCCCAGCGCTTTGAGAGGCTGAGGCAGGTGGATCACCTGAGATCAGGAGTTTGAGACCATCTTGCCCAACATGGTGAAACCCCATCTCTACTAAAAATACAAAAATTAACTGGGCACGGTGGCGGGTGCCTGTAACCCCAGCTACTCGGGAGGCTGAGGTAGGAGAATCGCTTGAACGCAAGAGGCGGAGGTTGCAGTGAGCAGAGGTGGTGCCACTGCACTCCAGCCTGGGCAACAGAGCAAGACTCTGTCTAAAAAAAACCAAAAAATAATAATAGTAATGTGATGAACGTGCGTATACAAGTTTTTGTGCAGATGTATGTTTTTATTTCTCTTGGGTGAATACTTTGGAGGAAAGTTGCCAGCTCATAGTTTCTCTGTTTTTAACATTTTGATAAACTGCCAAACAGCTTTCCAAAACAACTGCATGATTTTACATTACCACCAGCGATGTGTGAGATACTAATTTCTCCACATCTTCACCAATACTTGTTACTGTCTTTTAAATTATAGCTATCCTAGTGAGTGTAAAGTCATATCTCATTGTGGTTTTATTTGTGTAGTGTTTATATTTAATTAAGGGTTTGCAGAGGAAAAAAGCAGTAGTTTAAAATGTTAGGTCTCATTGTTTTTAGACATGTAGTACCAAAGTTGAACGTCTGTTTTAGTTAACTAAAAATCTTGTATCAAGAACAAAAATTTAATAGACCTTTGGTTCACAGATTTTTCTTCAAGCTACTTCTTATTTCTTTTGCATGCTAGAATCATTTAGGAAGAAATTAGCTTCAGATAATTGTTAAATTAGTTTCTTCCTTTTGGTTAAGTGATTACTCTGGCAACCTGCTGCATCATCAGTAAGCCTGGGACTAGGACTGGTTTAATGACTGAAGGTTTGGTGGGTGGAAGTGGGGGTGTGTTAGTTCTTTGCCAGGAAGGTAATCACCGAAGGAGTTAGTTGTAAAATACTACCTTTTCTAGAGCAGCACTGCCCAATAGAAGTATAATATATGGTACATATGTAATGTAAAGTTTTCTAGTAGCCACATTAAAAAGTTTTTTTAAAATGGTGATACTAATTTACATAAAATTATTTATTTCACACCTGTAATCCCAGCACTTTAAGAGGCCGAGACGGGTGGATCACGAGGTCAGGAGTTCAAGACCAGCCTGGCCAATATGGTAAAACCCCATCTCTACTAAAAATATAAAAATTAGCTGGGCGTGGTGGCACACGCCTGTAGTCCCAGCTATTCGGGAGGGGGTGAGGGAGGAGAATCGCTTGAACCTGGGAGGCAGAGGTTGCAGTGAGCCGAGATCGTGCCATTGCACTCCAGCCTGGGTGACAGAGTAAGACTCAGTCTCAAAAAAAAAAAATTATTATATCACTGATGGTATGTAATCAGTATACAAATTAATGAGACATTCTTCTCAATTCAGACTAGCCACATTTCAGGTGCTCAGTAGCTACGTGTGGCTAGCAGCTCCTGTATTTAACAGTGCGATTCTAAAGGTGGTAAATACTTATGATCTAGATTCTTGCTCACATGTGTGATCACCTGTGTATCTTTAGGAAAAATAGATGAGTGTGATCAGTCTGTATTTCTAGTTCTTTAATTTTATATTGTTACTGCCAGGTTTCTTTCAGTGTGGAAGAGGTTGTTTAGAGGGTTGCAGAGAGGAAGCTCCTCATAGCTCAGATTTTTGGTTGCGAGCAGATAAATTCGCAGGAGGAAGAAAATTGCCTCCCTCCTCATTAGAGATGTACCAGATTCTATAGTTCTCAGCTGGTAAATCTGTTGAAACTTTTATTGTTTGGTCCTTGTTCTAATTGTTCTAGATGTTCAAGGTCTGCTTTGGCCTGTTGTGTATCAGTTATATACTACTTGTACTGCCTAACCACACAGCTCACTTGGTTAGACAGAATAAGGTTATGAATTTAATCTCTGTATATAATGAATGACTTTATGCCTTTTGGGGCTCTGCTATAGTAACTAAAATAGAATAAAGCAGATCTTCTTTCATCAGAAGTTTATATAGTGTTGTTAGAGACTGGGTGTCAAATGCCAGCAGGTGTAATTAAGACAATTTAGAGACAAGGAGATTTCAGAGTGGGCCATTGTATAGATTGTGTCTCCCAGTCAGTTGATTACTAGAAGGACTGAATTTGGGGAAAAAAATTTTTTTTTTTTTTTGGCCGGGCATAGTGGCTCACGCCTGTAATCCCAGCACATGGAGAGGCTGAGGTGGGTGGATCACCTGAGGTCAGGAGTTCAGGACCCGCCTGACCAACATGGACAAACTCCGTCTCTACTAAAAATACAAAATTAGCTGGGCGTAGTGGCACATGCCTGTAATCCCAGCTACTCAGGAGGCTGAGGCAGGAGAATCGCTTGAACCTGGGAGGTAGAGGTTGCAGTGAGCTGAGATGGCGCCATTGCACTCCAGCCTGGGCAACAAGAGCAAAACTCTGTCTCAAAAAAAAAAAAAAAGTTTTAATATTTGAATGGCTTTACTCACAGCTTACATTTTCTAATTTGCCTCAGTCCCCATCACTTTCTGTTGTTGTACACTGAATGTCTACCTCACTAATTTATGCTGTTTACCCAGCTTCTGGAGGCAATTGAGTTGTGATCACTTAGCATAGTTGTAGGTGTTTGCCTGAAGGATGGTTGGAGAGAGGGATACCTGATCAGTGCTCCAGTGACAGAGGATTAAAAAAACAACTTTGTTACGGGCATTTGCATGTTTATATACAGATACTTTCACAGGATTTGACCATTGCATTAAGTATTACTGACTATTGGATGCCTTAAGGACATGTAGTTATTCTAAGTGGTATTCACATGCTTTTGAGTTGGAGTCTGTGAATGGTATTCTGACCAAGAGAACAAGGATCATGACTTAATTTACATGCTATATTCTGGCATTTGTGATAGTATGGACCCAGGGCCCATTTGTGAGTTCACTGATTTGTTTGAATCTGAAGGCCGTGTAAAATACTTACGTGTTGTAGGTCCAGTGCACAATTATGGAATTAAAAAACACTGTAACTGGTATTATCTTTTTAATTGCCAGTTTATTTGATGGTTATGTTGAGTTTTTGTATACATTTTATTTTGATAATTTCCAAATATTTTATACTTTGACACTTATTCATTAACTTCATTTTTGAAATGTGTTTGAAAGCCTTACCCTTACTAAGAAAGAAATACCTTTTAGTTGAGTTTGAAATGCTTTGATTTGTTGGTATTACAAAATATTAATGTAAGGGTTTTTTATTTGTTCCTAACTGAGTGCAGTCTGCAGTGATTAAGCTCCAACTTAGTTGGGCCATTAGGGGCAGAATTGGAAGCCTTACTTACACTAAATAATTCCATTCCTTTAGGGGATAAAATCTGGTTTAGACCTCTTTGGTAACAAAAGGAGACCTTAACTGAAGTTATTTATAGTGTCTATTTATTGAATACGTGTGACTTGTCGCCCACTTTACACACCATTGTTACCTTTCTGAAAGCCAAAAAAGAGAGAAAATCAGAATTTTGAAACATCTCCAGCCATAAGGGTGTCAGATAAGGAATTACAGAATTGTAATACCATGTTTTGTTGGTGAAAATATTGAAAAGTGCAGAAAAACACAAAAAGAATAGAAAGACTACCCACAATTCTACCAACACAGAGAGATCTTTCATTACATTTGTTGCACATCTTTCAGTTTAAAAAAAAATGCATATATTGTGACAGTTTTTTTTTAATTACACAAAACAAGTTATTGAAACCCAGAAATCCCAAATAGAAGTAAAAAAAGAAAAATTATAATTACCTAATATTTTACTTAGAAAATTTATGGTAACACATTTCATATTACCCTTTTGGGAATTACATATAAAAACTATAGATCATTTTTTACACAAAAGCAGGAACAGGTTTATACTGTGTTTTCATTTTTATGTGATATTTAATATCTACAGAAGAATGTATGTTTTGTATGTGTAGCATAATGAATGCTCATGAACTTCACCAGTTAAACTGTAGGATTACCAGTGTTCTGGAAGCCCCCCTTTGTCCTTCCTCCTGCCTCTGTCCCCTGCCCCGTTTAGGTGTAACCACTGTCGTGATTTTTGTTTACCATCCCTTTGCTTTTTAGAAAAACTAGATTTACGTCTGCTTTTTTTTTTTTTTTTTTTCTGAGACATAGTTCTGGTCTTGTCTCTCAGGCTGGAGTGCAACAGCGCGATCTCAGCTCATCGCAACCTCCGCCTCCCGGGTTCAAGCGATTCTCCTGCCTCAGCCTCCTGAGTAGCTGGGATTACAGGCATGTGCCACCACGCCTAGCTAATTTTGTATATTTAGTAGAGACGGGGTTTGTCCATGTTGGTCAGGCTGGTCTTGAACTCCTGACCTCAGGTAATCCGCCCACCTTGGCCTCCCAAAGTGTTGGGATTACAGGCGTGAGCCACCGCTCCTGGCGTACATCTACATTTTAATGTTTTACTATACAACATGTTTAGTTTTGCTTTTTTAAATAAGTTTATAAAGATGATATATGTTGTCTTTTATAATGTTTTTTTCAGTCAGTATTTTTTCTAAGATTTGTCCCAGTTGTTGCACTCCTTTCCAGTGCTATATAATGTTCCATCCTATGAATATATAATCACATTATTTATCTCTTCTCTTGCTGATGAATATTTAGGTTTCCAGTTTGAGGCTATTTCAGAGGAGTCTTGTGAACGTTCTTATATATTTTCCTGGTATTCATGTTTCAGAGTTTTCCTCGGGTTTGTATGCCTGGAAGTAGAATCTACCATTCTCTTTTATGGTGAGTGCTTTTTGTGTCCTAAGAAATTCTTCTAGCCTGAAGTCTTGAAGATAGTCTCCTATTTATTCCTCTAAATAGGAATAGGTTAGTGTTAGGGTTCAAGCTTTGCTTTTCACATAGAGGTTTTTAATCCATCTATAATTTTTATATAATCTATATATGGATTAGTTAGGAATCCAGTTGTCCCAGAACTATATGTTGATAAAATAATCCCTTCTATCCTCAACAATCTGTAGCATTACCTCTGTGATTGGTTTTTTTTTTTTTTTTTTTTTTTTTTTTGAGACGGAGTCTCGCTCTGTCGCCCTGGCTGGAGTGCAGTGGCCAGATCTCGGCTCACTGCAAGCTCCGCCTCCCGGGTTCGGGCCATTCTCCTGTCTCAGCCTCCTGAGTAGCTGGGACTACAGGCGCCCGCCACCTCGCCCGGCTAGTTTTTTGTATTTTTTAGTAGAGACGGGGTTTCACCGTGTTAGCCAGGATGGTCTCGATCTCCTGACCTAGTGATCCGCCCGTCTCGGCCTCCCAAAGTGCTGGGATTACAGGCTTGAGCCACCGTGCCCGGCCTGTGATTGGTTTTAAAGAGCCAGGGTCTAGCTCTGTTGCCCAGGCTGGAGTGCAGTGGTGCCATTTGTAGTTCACTGTAACCTTGAACTCCTAGCCTCAAACAGTCCTTTGCCTTGGCCTCCCACAGCACTGGGTTTACAGATGTGAGCTCCTGTGCCCAGGTGGAGATTGTTTTTGTATGTGTGTGTCTGAAAGTAATGTTAAAATGATAAATAGTGTTTTGTTATATGCTTTTAAAAATTTAATGTATCTTGAATGTCTTTTGATACCATTTAATATGTAATCAGTTTTTGTGAATACGTAGGAGACCACTGTATTCAATCCCTCTGGTTTTTATTACATCACTTTCATTCCTGATCTTCCAGTCTCCCTCTCCAAGAAAGCTTGTAACCGGTTTTCTTTCTATCTTTCTAGAAATGTGTGCATGAAAACACATGTGTATACAAAGTCCTATGCAGTCACCCTGTTACATTGCAGTAGAATATACATAGCATAAAACTGAACATTTTTAAGTGTCATTGAACTCAATGGCATTAAGTACATGCACGTTGTTGTGCAACCATCACCACCATCCATTTCCAGAACTTTTTAATCTTCCCAGATTGACACTGTATACAGTAGTCCCCTCTTACCCACATCCCAAGACTCCCAGTGGATACCTTGAAACCGCAGATAGTACTGAACCCTGTATATACTGTTTATTCAATCTGATAACCAAGGTGGTACCAAATGTCTTAACTGGTGGGTAGGGGTAGTGTATAAATCATGAAGATGCTGGACAAAGGGATGAGTCACGTTCCAGGCAGGAGGGAGCAGGACGACATGAGACTTCATCATACTGCTCAGAATGGTCCACAGTTTAAAACTTATGAATTACTATTTCCTGGAAATTTCCATTTAATATTTTCAGACCATGGTTGACTGCGTGGAAGGCGAAACCATAGATAAGTTTAATGGGAGCTACTGTACCCATTACATGGTTAACTCCTTATTCTCCTCTCCCCACACCTTGGCAACCTTTGTTCTCCTGTCTGTCTCTGTGAATTTGATTATGCTAGGTACCTCATCTAAATGGAATCTATATATATATATTTTGTTGTTGTTGTTGTTGTTATTGGCTTTTTCAATTAGAGTAATGCCCCGCAAGGTTAATCTATATTTAGGGTGTGTCAGAATTTTCTTCCTTTTAAAGGCTGGATGATACTTCACTGTATGGGTAAGACCACATTTTGTGTATCTGTTCATTTGTTGATGGGCAGTAGTTGCTTCCACCTTGTAGTTACTACAAGTAATGCAGTGAATATTGGTGTACAAATATCTGTTCGAGATCCTGCTTTCAGTTCTTTTGGATATAAACCTAGAAGTGGGATTGCTCAGTCGTATGGCAATTCAACGTTTAATTTTTTTCCTTCATTCCTCTCCCCTCCCTTCCCCTCTCCTCTCCCTTTTTTTTTTTTTTTTTTTTTTTTGAGACAGAGTCTCACTCTTTTGCCCAGGCTGTTCTGTGGCGCCATCTTGGTTCACTGCAACCTCTGCCTCCTGGTTCAAGCGATTCTCGTGCCTCAGCCTCCCAAGTAGCTAGGATTACAGGCACATACTAACACACCCGGCTAATTTTTGTATTTTTAGTAGAAACAGGGTTTCACCATGTTGGTTAGGCTAGTCTTGAATTCCTGACCTCGGGTAATCCTCCCGCCTCAGCCTCCCAAAGTGCTGGGATTACAGGTGGGAGTCGCCATGTCTGGCCAACGTTTTAATTTTTTGAGGATCCACTGTTACCATTTTCCATAGTGACTGCAACGTTTTACATTCCCACCAGCAGTGCATAAGGGTTTCAGTTTTTCCACATCCTTGCCAACACTAGTTGAATTTTGTGTGTGTGTGTTTTCTTTCAATAGCTATCCTAGTGGATGTGAAGTGGTATCTCATTGTGGTTTTTATTTATATTTCCCTAATGATTAGTGATGCTGAGCCTCTGTTCACATGTTTATTGACCATTCATGTATCTTTGGAGTAGTGTTTATTCAAGTCCTTTGTCCATTTTTTTGGCTAGGTTGATTGTCGTTGAGCTGTAGTTCTGGGTATATTCTGGATATCAATCCCTTATCAGTTATATAATTTGCAAATACTTTTTTTTTCCCCCGAGACAGAGTCTCTCTCTGTCACCCAGGCTAGAGTGCAGTGGCACAATCTTGCTTCACTGCAACCTCTGCCTCCCAGGTTCAAGTGATTCTCCTGCCTCAGCCTCCGTAGTAGCTGGGACTACAGGCATGTACCACCACACTTGGCTAATTTTTGTATTTTTAGTAGAGTCGGGGTTTCACTGTGTTAGCCAGGATGGTCTTGACCTCGTGATCCGCCAGCCTCAGCCTCCCAAAGTGCTGGGATTATAGGCATGAGCCACCACACTCGGCCGATTTGCAAATGATTTCTCCCATAATATGGGTTGTCTTTTGATTTTGTTAGTATTTTGATTTTGTTCATAGTAGCCTTTGGTGCACAGGTTTTTACTTTTGATGAGGTTCAATTTTTCTGTCTTTTCTTGTGTGTGCTCTGGTGTCACATTCGTGAAATCTGCTAAATCCAATGTCATGAAGCCCTTCTCCTTTTTCTTCTAAGGGTTTTTAGTTTTAGCTCTTATTTGTATGTCTTTGATCCATTTTTGAGACAATTTTTGTGTAATAATAAGGGTCCAACTTCATTCTTTTGTGTAATTCATTTTTAATAGGGTAGTAGTGTACCATATACGCTGAGATTCGTTATCTGGCTTTTTTCACTCAATAACATGTCTCAACCCCCGTGTTTTCTTTTCATCCTGTCCTCCAGTATCCTGTTGAGTGGTGTGAGTCAATATGTAGGAAAGCTTTTGAACATGGCTCCCTTCACTAACAGTTGAAATTAAAAGAAAATCAAGTAGGATTGTTAAACCTAGGAATGAAAAGTGAAGAAAAAAAAGACAAAAGCAGGGAAGAGAGGTGGAGAGTATGGGAATTCCAAGTATCACCAACTTCTTTTAGGGCAAATTGCAACTTTATTGAAAATTTGTGAGGCACATTATTAAGCTTGGTATATATATATATATATATATATGCCTTTTTAAAAATCACATTTGATTACATATGTGTATATATATAACTTTCATCTTTAAATCAGTCCCCTGAAATGTAGGTATTTTTTTTCCCATTTTACAGATGAAAAACTGATTACTTACCCAAGATTTTATAGTTATTGAGTGGCACATGTAGCATTTGAACACAGGTGTTTTTGACTCTGCAGTTGATGGTTCTCTGTGATAGTGAGAACCTTTAATCAAGTAAGCTTGAAAAAGGTTGCATATTAAATCCCTCTCTTGGGAATTTGGTCTGACTTAGCATATTATGAGCTCTGAAACATTGGGCAGGAAAAAACCCTGTTTAATTTGCTTTAAATGTTAAGACGCTCACTTGCTCAAGGGAAGAGTTTGCTCAGCATCTTAACAATACCTGGAACAGTTCTCCCTTAACATTATTTTGGGAAGTACCACTCACACTCACCATTCTATTTTCTTGTATCAAATCAAAGGACAGTAAGTTAAATCCTAACTATGTGAAGAAGAGAATCAGTCCGTAGAATTCTCTAACATGGACCAGGTGTGCAGCTTTTGGAGTGGGGAGATCAGTTTATGCTTCAAAGTCTACTGCGACGTAACTCAAAAGTAATGTGCTTTTGCAGAGGTAAATTGCATGTGACTACAGCTTCCCTTGTCCACATCACAGGTATTAAGCTGTAGCTTTATTTATTTTAGTTTTATCATCTTATTCTTAACCCTACAAGGAATGCAATGTTATAGCTTTATTTCAGTGTGTATGATATGGTAAAATAACACCACAGAAGGATTTAAGACTTAGATACTTAAGAAAAAATAATTTTTGACCAGCAATACTTCTTACATATGGGCTTCGAGTTAAGGATTTTATCTTGGTCATGAATTGTTCATTTTAGCTCTGCCACTGATAAACATAAGCTGTGATTTAGGAAATGAAAGATTGTCTCTATTATGGGTGTGTTATTTAAATATTGAACAGAAACTTGTGTCGGAGATGGTCAGCAAATGAACGAATCAGCAGCCCATTAGCATTTAGCTTGTAAGAGAAAGTCATTTATCAGCTGAATTGAGACCCAGTCCCTTGATTAGGCATTGCTTTTAGTGTTCAGTAGGGCTAATCCTATCTTTATGTTTTTACAGAATATTCTTTGATATTTTTGCCCACCTATATTTCCAAGTTTTCCCAAGTTCTGTAAAGTATCTTGTTAATGATTTCATTGGAAGTACGTTACAGCTGTTATTTAACTGGGACAAAATCTTCATGATATTCTGGTGTATTCCTTCTCTGCAACTGACCAAGTTTTTGGTTTTTTTAGTACTACATTAATTACCAAATATTGTATACTTTTTGTTGTTTTAGTGAAGATATTTCTTCATTTTTTTCCTAGCTGGTCATTACTGGTATGTAGAAATACATTTTATTTTGGCCTTTACGATTCCTTTCTGATTTCTCACTCTGAGATTTTTATTTTCCTGTTTTTTCGTTTGTTTTTTTGAGACGGAGTCTTGCTCTGTCGCCCAGGCTGGAGTGCAGTGGCGTGATCTCAGCTCACTGCAAGCTCCGTCTCCCGGGTTCACACCATTCTCCTGCCTCAGCCTCCTCAGTAGCTGAGACTACAGGCGCCCACCACTGCACAGCTAATTTTTTATTATTTTTTAATTTTTAGTGCAGACGGCATTTCACCATGTTCGCCAGGATGGTGTGGATCTCCTGACCTCGTGATCTGCTTGCCTTGGCCTCCCAAAGTGCTGGGATTACAGGCGTGAGCCACCGTGCTCGCCCTATTTTTCTGTTTAATTAAATTTTTTTTTTTTTTTTTTCTTTTTAAGACAGAGTTTTCCCTCTGTCGCCCAGGCTGCAGTGCAGTGGTGCAATCTTGGCTCACTGCAGCCACCATGCCTGGCCTACACTGATTGCTTTTCAAATGTTAAACCAGCCCAGAATTCCTGAAATCATAACGTGTTATGCCTTTTTTTTTTTTTTTTTTTTTTTTAAGATGGAGTTGTGCTCTTGTTGCCCAGGCTGGAGTGCAATGGCACGATCTCAGCTCACTGCAGCCTCCGCCTCCCGGGTTCAAGTGATTCTCCTGCCTCAGCCTCCCGACTAGCTGGGATTACAGGCGCCTGCCACCATGCCCAGCTAATTTTTGCATTTTTAGTAGAGACAGGGTCTCGCCATGTTGTCCAGGCTGGTCTTGAACTCCTGACCTTGGGTGAGCCACCCGTCTCGGCCTCCCAAAGTGCTGGGATTACAGGCATGAGCCACTGCACCCAGCCGTGTGTTACGCTTTTTCTATATGGCAGGGTTTGGTTTGCTAACATTTTGTTACAGATTTTCATGTCTCTATTCATGAGATACATTGGTCTATGATTTTTTTATGTCTTTGGTTTTGGTATCAGGGTAATGCTGGCCTTATAGAATGAGTTGGGAAGTGTTTTCTGTCCTCTTCTGGAAGATTGTATAGAATTGATATTTCTTTCTTTAAATGGTTGGTAGATCACCAGCGAAGTCATCTGGGCTTGAAGTTTTCTTTTTTTTTTTTTTTTTTTTTTTTTTTTTTTGAGACGGAGTCTCGCTGTGTCGCCCAGGCTGGAGTGCAGTGGCCGGATCTCAGCTCACTGCAAGCTCTGCCTCCCGGGTTTTTACGCCATTCTCCTGCCTCAGCCTCCCGAGTAGCCGGGACTACAGGCGCCCGCCACCTCGCCCGGCTAGTTTTTTGTATTTTTTAGTAGAGACAGGGTTTCACCGTGTTAGCCAGGATGGTCTCGAACTCCTGACCTCGTGATCCGCCCGTCTCGGCCTCCCAAAGTGCTGGGATTACAGGCTTGAGCCACCGCGCCCGGCCGAAGTTTTCTTTATGGGAGGATTTTAAGTTACAATTTCAATTTTGTTAACAGATATTAGCCTGTTTAGGCTATATATTAATTTAGGGTGTATAGAATGTACCTTTATCAAAATTTATGTTGAAATTGGTAGTTCGTCTCTTTCCATTTCATCTATATAGTCTAATTTGTTTGTATAAGTTTGTTGTTTGTATAAGTTTTCTTTTTTTTTTTACCTTTTCAATGTTTGGAACATCTGTTGTGATGTTCTTTCTTTCATTCCTGATATTAGTAATTTGTACTTCTCCCTTTCTCCTGATCACTTTAGCTAGATGATTTTATCTTTTCAAAGAATTGCTTTTAGTTTCATTGCTTTTTCTCTAGTGTTTTTCTATTTTATTTATGTCTGCACTCATATTTATTATGTCCTCCTTTCTTTGCATTTAATTTGTTTTTTTGTGTGCGTGTATGTATTTCTCAAGGTAGAAGCTTAGATCATTAATATGAAAACTGTCTTCTTTTCCAGTATAAATATTGAAAATTATACGTTTCCCTCTAAGCACTTTTAGCTGCATACCATAAATTTTGGTTTGCTTGATTTTCATTCAAGTCAAAATATTTTCTTTCCTTTTTTTTTTTTTTTTGAGATGGAGTCTTGCTCTGTTGCCCAGGCTGGAGTGCAGTGGCGCGATCTCGGCTCACTGCAGGCTCTGCCTCCCGGGTTCATGCCATTCTCCTGCCTCAGCCTCCTGAGTAGCTGGGACTACAGGTGCCCGCCACCATGCCCGGCTAATTTTTTGTATTAGCCAGGATGGTCTCAATCTCCTGACTTTGTGATCTGCCCGCCTGGGCCTCCCAAAGTGCTGGAATTACAGGTGTGAGCCACTGCCCCCGGCCCATTCAAGTCAAAATATTTTCTAATTTCCCTTATTATTTCCTTTGACCCATGAGTTATTTAGAAGTGTTTTTTCTTCTACTAATTTCTGTTTTAATTCTCCTGTAGTTAGAGAATATGCTTTGTATTATTTCAGTCTTTTTAAATTGAAGGATAGGTGTTGTGTGTTTTTTTTTTTTGGTGGTCTAGAATATGATCCGTGTCGGTGAATGTTTAAAGTACACTTGAAAATAATGTATATTCTGCAGTTACTGGGTGAAATATTGTATAAGTATCTATGAAGACAAGTTGGTCAGTAGTCCTTGGTGATTTTGGTGGGGGGTCTGTTTGTTTTGCCAGTCACTAATCATTTTGTAATATCCCTCCTAATATTCCTTGTTCCAAAGTCTACTTTGTTGATATATACACCACTCCAGCTTCGTGGCTGTATGGTGTAGGTAATTTCTTTATCCTTTTTTTTTTTTTTTTTTTTTTGAGATGGAGTCTTACTCTGTCGCCCAGGCTGGAGTGCAGTGGCGGGATCTCAGCTCACTGCAAGCTCCGCCTCCCAGGTTTACACCATTCTCCTGCCTCAGCCTCCTGTGTAGCTGGGACTACAGGCGCCCACCACTTCGCCCAGCTAGTTTTTTGTATTTTTTAGTAGAGACGGGGTTTCACCGTGTTCGCCGGGATGGTCTTGATCTCCTGACCTCGTTATCCGCCCGTCTCGGCCTCCCAAAGTGCTGGGATTACAGGCTTGAGCCACTGCACCCGGCCTTTCTTTAATCCTTTTAATCTGTGTATTTATATTTAAACTACATTTCTTATACATAGCACGTGGCTGGATCTTGCTTTTTTGTTCAATTTGACAATCTTTGCCTTTTAGATTAGGTATATCATTTACATTTGATGTAATTATTGATATGCTTATGTTAAAAGTTTTTTCCTTCTTGGAATTTATTTTTCTTTCTTTTTTTTTTTTTTTTTTTTGAGACGGAGTCTCGCTCTGTTGCCCAGGCTGGAGTGCAGTGGCCGGATCTCAGCTCACTGCAAGCTCCGCCTCCCGGGTTTACGCCATTCTCCTGCCTCAGCCTCCCGAGTAGCTGGGACTACAGGCGCCCGCCTCTTCGCCCGGCTAGTTTTTTGTATTTTTTAGTAGAGAGAGGGTTTCACCGTGTTAGCCAGGATGGTCTCGATCTCCTGACCTCGTGATCCGCCCGTCTCGGCCTCCCAAAGTGCTGGGATTACAGGCTTGAGCCACCGCGCCCGGCCGGAATTTATTTTTCATATATTTTCTCCTTTTCCATGTTTTCTTGCCTTTTTAAAACATAGAGTATTTTTGTGATTCCATTTTATCTCTTTTTTTTTTTTTTTTGAGATGGAGTCTCACTCTGTCGCCCAGGCTAGAGGACAGTGGCACAGTCTCGACTCACTGCAACCTTTGCCTCCCGGGTTCAAACAATTCTTCTGCCTCAACCTCCAAAGTAGTTGGGATTACAGGTGCCCGCCACCATGCTTGGCTAATTTTTTGCATTTTTAGTAGAGATGGGGTTTCACCATGTTGGCCAGGCTGGTCTATTCTTGATATACTAGCTTCACATCTTTGTTTTATATTTTTAGTGGTTGATACAGGGTGTACAATATGCATCTTTATCACCATCTATGTTGAAATAATGTTATACTATTTCACCTGTAACTTAAACATAATTTTTAAAATTTAAAATTTTTTCTATTTTTATCTTTTTCTGTTTTAGTTATTTTAATGGCATAAAAGGCCACCGGTAATTAGTGCCTTCAAACAACACTATAGCCAACTTAGTCTGTGGGTTAGGCATTTGGATGGAGCACAGCAGAAAAGTTCCGTCTCTGCTTCATGATGTCTGTGTCCTCTGCAGAGGCAGCTCAAAACTGGGGGCTGGGATTATCTGAAGGTTTACCCACTTGCATGTCAAGCAGTTGATGCTGGCTCAGACCTTAACTTAGTCTGTTGACCGGAACCCATACACATGTCCTTTTTATGTGGCCTAAATTTTCTTATAATCTGGTAGTTGGGTTCCAAAGGCAAATGTCCTAAGAGAAGAGAACCAAAAAGAAACTATATTGACTGTTGTGACCCAGCCTTGACTGGTGTCACTTCTGCTATATTTTTTAGGTAGAGGCAGTTACAGAGGTTTGCCTGAATTCAAGGAGAAGGTGCATAACCACCTCCTACCCCACCAACACACACACACACACACACACCCCTCCTATCCCAAACTCTCCCTCACATCACAAACACCCTCTCGTATCCCAACTCACATGCTCTGCTTCCGATGTGACATTGACAGGAATATTGATGTCCTATTGGAAGCAGGGCATGTGGGCTGGAATAGGGGGCAGTCTTTGGAAAATACAGTCTACCACACTGCTGCCTTTGTGCTGCTATTTTCAGGCATTTTAATTCTTTGTATGTTATGTTATACAATACATTATTATTTTTGCTTTAAACATGTATTTTACATTTACTCACTTATTTACCATTTCTTTTCTTTTTTTTTTTTTTGGCGACAGGTTCTCGCTCTGTCATCCAGGCTGGAGTGCAGTGGCGCAATCTTGGCTCTCTGTAACCTCCGCCTCCCAGGTTCAAGTGATCTCCTGCCTCAGCCTCCTGAGTAGCTGGGATTACAGGCGCCCACCTCCACACCCAGCTAATTTTTATATTTTTAGTAGAGACGGGGTTTCACCATGTTGGCCAGGTTGGTCTTGAATGCCTGGCCTCAGGTGATTCACCTTCCTCGGTCTTCGTAAGTGCTAGGATTACAGGCATGAGCCACCACACCTGGCCATATGTACCATTTCTTTCACTCTTCATTTCTTTTTATAGATCCACATTTCCATCTGGTAGTTTTCTTCTGTGTGGAGAAATTCCTTTAACATTAGTTGTAGTGGGGTTCCGCTGATAATGAATTATCTCAGCTTTTGTTGGTCTAAAGTATTTTGTCTCCATATTTGAAAACTATGTATCAGTGGGTGTAGAAATTTATATTGACTTTTTTTCTTCAGTACTTTAAAGCTCTCCCATTTTCTTCTTGTTGCATGATTTCTAGTTTCATATTTTAATTAATTATTTTTTTTGAGGTGGAGTCTAGCTCTGTCGCCCAGGCTGGAGTGCAGTGGCATGATCTTGGCTCACTGCAGCCTCCGCCTCCTGGGTTCAAGTGATTCTTCTGCCTCAGCCTCCTCAGTAACTGGGATTATAGGCACGTGCCACCACGCCTGGCTAATTTTTGTATTTTTAGTAGAGAGAGGGTTTCACATGTTGGTCAGGCTGGTCTCGAACTCCTGACCTTGTGATCCACCCACCTCAGGCTCCCAAAGTGCTGGGATTACAGGCGTGAGCCACTGTGCCCGGCCTCATTTTTATTTTTGTTTTTCTGTGAATAATACAGCCTTTTCCTTCTGATGCTTGAAGTTTTTCGTTTTACCACTGATTTTTAGCACTTTGGTTATAATGTGCCTTGATGTGGTTTTATGTATGTGTGTTTTGTTTGGGGCTTTTTGGGTTTCTTAGATCTGTGAGTTTATGGTTTTCATCATATGTATGAAATTTGCAGCCGTTATTTCTTCAAATTTTTTTTCTGCTTTCCCTTTTGCCCTTCCTGTATTCTAGTTCAGCTGTGTTAGACCACTTGATTGTGTTCCATAGGTTACCGAGGCTTTGTTAATATTTTTTCAGTCTTTTCACTGTAGGTACTTTTTATTGCTGTGCCTTCAAGTTAAACCATCTTTCCTTCTGCAGGGTCTCATCTGCTGTTATTCTCAGCCAATGTGTTTTTCATTTGAGATACTGTACTTTTAAAATCTTTACAATTTCCATTTGGGTCAGAAAAACTATTTCTCTCCTTTCCACATCAAATTCATATGAACTATATATTGTTTGTTTTAATGTCCTTGTGTTCTGATTCCATTATTTCTATCATTTGTAGATTTATTTCAATTAATTTTTCATCTGGGATATGGGTCATCTTTTTCATTTCTTTGTAT
Source organism: Macaca fascicularis (assembly GCF_037993035.2). Classification (NCBI taxonomy): domain Eukaryota; kingdom Metazoa; phylum Chordata; class Mammalia; order Primates; family Cercopithecidae; genus Macaca; species Macaca fascicularis. The sequence goes on along the minus strand of NC_088385.1, from coordinate 127,924,333 downwards.
GCTTGGCCATTGTGAATTTTATATTGCTGGACACTGGATTTGTTATATTCCTCTAAAGACTGTCAGATTGTATTTGGTCACACAGATAAGTAATGTTTGGCTCAGTTTGATCCTTGTGAAGCTTACTTTTAAGGTTTTTGTGGCCAGTCATAGCAGCCTTTATCCTTGGACTAACTTAGCCCCCCTCTACTAAGGTGTTGATCCTTCTAGGGACCCCATGTTTTTTTCATGGTCAGAGTGACCAGCCCTGTGGGAGCTCTGGGAAGTGTTGGGCCTGTTACTTTCCGGTAGATTGTTCCCTAAACTTGGGGAGACTTCCTCTCAGGCACTTGGAAATCCAAGACCAAAAGTAACCCTTCTGCCAGACCTCCAGAGCCCTCTGCATGCAGCCCCCGCTTCTCCAGTACTGGGTCCTGCAAATTGTAGCTGCCTCAGCTTCCCCCAGCTCTGTTGACTCCTCAGTGCACTGAGACCCTTGGATTTGATTTCAGTGTTCTGTCCCTGAAGTGAAGCCTAGGAGTTGACTCCAGGCTGTAAGTTTGGTTAATCATAAAATTTACTTTCTTGTTTCCTTTCCCTGGAGGAGGATCACAGTCTTGTGCTACTTTTTGCCCTGTGTCTAAAACCTGTTACTTCATGTGTGTTGTCTGGTTTTCTAGCTGTTTATAGTGGGAGGACAGTTCTTGTACCAGTTACAACGAAATGTTCCGAATTGGGAGTCCTCCTGTTTAAGTTTTGTTAATACAGTCAGCCCTCTGTATCTGTGGGTTCCTCATTGTTGGATTCAGCCAACCTTGGATCAGAATATTTGGAAAAGAAAATAATAACAATACAATGATAAAACAACACACATTCTTTAAAAATACGGCATAACAACAACAGGTTGAGTATCCCTAATCCAGAAATCTGAAGTGCTCTAAATTCCAAAACTTTTTCAGTACCATGATGCTCAAAGGACATACTCATTTGAGCATTTCAGATTTTCAGATTAGGGATGTTGAACCAGTAAATATGTAATGCAAATATTCCAAAATCTGGAAAATCTGAAATCCAAACACTTCTGGTCTCAAGCATTTCAGATAAGGAATATTCAACTATATTAATACGGCATTTACATTGTATTAGCTATTATAAATAATGTAGAGATGATTTAAAGTATATGGAAGGATGTATGTAGGTTATATGCAAATACTGTGCCCTTTTCTTCCCCCCTGAGACGGAGTTTCACTCTTGTCACCCAGGCTGGAGTGCAGTGGCACAATCTTGGCTCACTGCAACCTCCGCCTCGCAGGTTCAAGCGATTCTCCTGCCTTAGCCTGCCGAGTAGCTGGGATTACAGGCATGCACCACCATGCCCAGCTAATTTTTGTATTTTTAGTAGAGACAGGGTTTCACCATGTTGGCCAGGCTTGTCTCGAACTCCTACCTCAAATGATCCACCCATCTCAGCCTCCCAAAGTGCTGGGATTACAGCTGTGAGCCACTGCACCTGGCCATTTTATATAAAGGACTTCAGCATATGTGGATTCTGTTATCTGAGGGGGATCCTGGAATCAGTCCCCCATGGATACCAGGATACCAAGGGATGATTATACTTTCAGTGATTTATCAGTTTCATTTGCCAACAGATTTTATGTCAGTTCTACTTTCTGCTTTGCCAGCTTTTTTTCTTTTTACTCTTTTTTAAAAACTGTGGTAAAATGTATATGTAACATAAAATTTGCCATTTTAATCATTTTTAAACGTACCATCTTGTAGTATTATGTACATTCACATTGTTGTGTAGTCATCATCACTGTTTACCTCCAGAACTTTTTCATTCTCTCTCTTTTTTTTTTTTTTTTTGGAGACGAGTCTTGCTTTGTTGCCCAGGCTGGAGTGCAGTGGCATGATCTCAGCTCACCTCCTGGGTTCAAGCAATTCTCCTGTCTCAGCCTCCTGAGTTACTGGGACTATAGGCCCCTGGTGCTATGCCCGGCTATTTTTTTTTTTTTTTTTTGTATTTTGGTAGAGATAGGGTTTCACCATATTGCCCAGGCTGGTCTTGAACTCCTGAGCTCAGGCAGTCTGCCCGCCTCTGCCTCCCAAAGTTCATCTTCTTAAATTGAAACTCTGTACTTATTAAACAGCAGCCCCCATTTTCCTCTCCCTGAGCCCCTGGCAGCCACCATTCAACTGTCTATGAATTTGACTGCTCTAAGTATGTCACATAAATGGAATCCTATATTTGTCCTTTTGTGACTGGCATACTTCGCTTAGCATGTCTTCAAGGTTCATCCCTGTTGTAGCATGTATCAGAATTTATGAATTAACCTTTTTTTAAAAAAAAGCTGAATAATACTTGAATGTGTAGATAGGCCACATTTTTGTTGCCCATTCTTTCATCGCTGGGCATGGGTTACTTCCACCCTTTGGCTGTTGTGAATAATGCTGCTGTGAACATTGCTGTACAGACATGTCTTCAAGACTCTGCTTTCTTTTCTTCCCAGCTTGATTTTTACATTTGTCTTTGTATCTTTTTTTCTTTTTTCTTTCTTTTTTTTGTTTTTTGAGACCGAGTTTCACTCTTGTTGCCCAGGCTGGAGTGCAATGGTGCAATCTCGGCTCACTGCAACCTCCGCCTCCCGGGTTCAAGCTATTCTCCTTCCTCAGCCTCCCGAGTAGCTGGTATTACAGGCATGCGCCACCACGCCCAGCTAATTTTGTATTTTTGGTAGAGTTTCTCCATGTTGGTCAGGCTGGTCTCGAACTCCCAACCTCAGGTGATCCACCTGCCTCAGCCTCCCATAGTGCTGGGATTACAGACATCAGCCACTGCACCCGGCCCTTTCTTTATTACTTTGCTTTTATTCTGAATCTGAAGATATGTCCTTTTTTCCATATCGACAATACAATAATTTAAAATGTAAACGTTTCTTTTACAGTCTACATCCTTTACAGCAAGGTAAACATTTTTGGTTACAGTTGTTGAAAACAGTATGAAAGATTCAGTGACTTTATGTCACTGACAAATTTTCATTTTGGACAACATGCTAGTGTGAGTAGTTTCTGGTCCAGTGAAATCCAGTTTTCGGGTTTTCCTATTTTTGGATTCTCAGCTGCATATTTGAAATCATCACATTCGAAATTCGTTTGCTCCAGAACATACATGTTCTCATTCTTGTTTGTACTTGAGTCATGTTTAATCACATATTTGTAGTATGCTTAGATGTAGTAGTTTCTATTTTCATAACTACTTTTCTGTCGATCCATTATGGTGAATTGCAGCTACAAAGTCATGCTGGGTAGTAGCGAAAATGCTAACATAAGAAGTAAATAGTAGTAAGCAAAGGATTTTAAAAATGTCCAACCTAGTCATATATACCCATTTAGCTCAGTAGTTTTCAGCTGTGGTAATACCATTCTCTGGGGTGCGTTTTTGAAATTCGTGAGAACATTTTTGTTTGGCACCATAATAGAGGTCATTACAGGCATTTAATGGACAGTGTTTAGGTCTGCTAGATGTCTTGGAGTGTGCAGGAAAGTGCTATACAACGAATAACTATTCTGTCTCATATGGTGTTTGAAGTTCCTTTACTCACATCTAAAATATTTTACATACAAACACAAATCATTTTTTACATGGTACACTACATTTTCTATGAAAGGCACTGCTGTGTAAATCAAGGAGTGAGTAATGTTTTTTCATTTAAGGCTTTACCAAGAGTTTGCCATTTTGGTAAAATGTATCACCTACAGCAGTACTCATGGTATCGTAGTCACCATTCGACACACCTGATTCAGTTTGCATTTGTTGCTGTCACATTCATGGTGATGTTTCATGTTGATACAAGCATCTTATTATATCATGTTATTTCCTAGTATATTGATGCTTGAGTTTTAATATATTAAATAGTGTTTTATTATGAATTAACTTCCTTTTCTTTATTCTCCATATTATAGTTAGGACATTGTAATGATTTTTTAAGTTATGTAGGCTATTAATATAATCTCAATATATGAAGAGACTTAAAATTTTTCATTATGAACAGGAGATGTTAGGTGTGATAAACTTGGGAGCCCCTGAATTGACTGAATTACAGCAGTCCCTATGGCACATCCACAGCCTTTAAGATTACTTCAGTATTTCTGTGAAAAGTTACTAGTATTACACTTCAGATGTATATGAAAATATTATTTTATTGATTTTCCTTAGAAATTACCACACCATCGGCCAGCCATGGTGGCTCACCCCTGTAATCCCAGCACTTTGGGAGTCTGAGTGGGCAGATGACGAGGTCAAGAGATCGAAACCATCCTAGCCAACTTGGTGAAACCCCATTTCTACTAAAAATAAGAAAATTAGCTGGGCATGGTGGTGGGCGCCTCTAGTCCCAGCTACTTGGGAGGCTGAGGCAGGAGAATCACTTGAACCCGGGAGGTGGAGGTTGCAGTGAGTCAAGATCGCGCCACTGTACTCTAGCCTGGCGACAGAGTGAGAATCTGTCTCAAAAAAAAAAGAAAAGAAAAAAAGGAAATTACCACCCCATGTGTCTGTTGACCACTTGATGAGTGATTGGGTGATACTGGTGGTGCGTGGACTACACTTTGAAAAGCAGTACCATATATCCCGTCTTTCTTTTGTATTAACCTTGTTGTCCTCAATTACTGAATTTGCTCCATACTCCACTTTATCAGATACCATTTTTTCCCTAACATTTTTTTTTTCTTTTACAGTGACAGGGTCTCGCTCTGTCACTCAGGCTGGAGTGCAGTGGCATGACCATGGCTCACTGCACCCATGACCTCCCAGGCTTAAGGGATCCTCCTGCCTCATCCTCCTGAGTGGCTGGGATTATAGGTACACACTACCATGCCTAATTTATTTTTTGTGAAGATGAGGTCTTACTGTGTTGCCTGGGCTGAATTATAATTTTTATACATAGGCTGGGTGCGGTGGCCCGTTCCTGTAATCCCAGTGATTTGGGAGGCCAAGGCGTGCGGATCACTTGAGATTAGGAGTTCGAGACCAACCTGGTCAACATGGTGAGACCCCGTCTCTACTAAAAATACAAATTTAGCTGGGTGCGGTGGCGGGTGCCTGTAATCCCAGCTACTCAGGAGGCTGAGGCAGGAGTTTCACTTGAACCCAGGAGGCGGAGGTTGCGGTGAGCTGAGATCATGCCTCTCTGCACTTTAGCCTGGGCAACAGAGCGAGAGTCCATCTGAAAAAAAGTTTTTTTTAATACATGAATTGTCTAATACCATAGTTGTTGACAGAGTCTTGCTCTACAGCCAGGCTGGAGTGCAGTAGCACGATCTCGGCTCACTACAGCTTCCGCCTCCTGGGTTCAAGCAATTCCCCTGCCTCAGCCTCCCAAGTAGCTGGGACTACAGGCATACACCACCACACTCAGCTAGTTTTTTGTATTTTAATAGAGATGGGGTGTCCCCATGTTAGCCAGGATGGTCTCGATCTCCTGACCTTGTAATCTACCCACCTCAGCCTTCCAGAGTGCTGGGATTACAGGCATGAGCCACTGCACCTGGCTACACCGTTAAATATTTTTGATGGTCCTTTGTAATTCTTAATGTGAAAAGAAATTCACCAAGTGCTGTTGCAGATGTCATTGCCTGCATATATATAAACTTTGCCATGCATGGAGGTGTCTTTTCAACCATTTATTATCAGATTAAAGTTATTTGCACCAACAACATTACACATGACTGAATTTTAAGTTAAATTTAGATATGTAATTACTTTCTATATCTTTCTTAAAAAGAGTATGGTACGAGGATTATTTATATATATAGGAAATAGCCTGTGCCAAGATAAAGAATATAGTTAAAAGCAATGGAAATTGCTAAATCTTAGGAGTACATTGTAGAGTTTGAGAGTTAATGGCGGTTACCTGTGACTGATTCGTGACTTGGGATGGATTATCACTGAAGCACTAATTTTTTTTAAAAAGTTCCTTATTTTTAAGAGAAACTGCTTAATTTCTAGGGACGTTTATTGAAGAAAGATGAAACTGAGTTTAAATACAAAATTCAGGGGATTCTCAGATGTTCTTTTATTTGCCTCAGAATTATGCTGTCAGTCCCAAAGATTTATTAAAAGAGCAGAATTCTGACTTTTGAGAAGTGACATGTTTGATACTGTTGCATAACTGGCGATGGCCAAAAGTTCAGAAAAATCATTAGACTTTGAATGTAAAGAAAGTTTCAGTTCAAACTTTGATCAGTTTCTGAAGAGGAAAGTGGTATGTAATTGTTTTTGAGAAATGTATGCTATTATTTTGCAATCCATTGTGTCTTAGAAGAAATGCATTATTTCTCTGTTTTAAATTCTTTCATTTTTTTGAACATGCCTTTTTCAGGATAAACTTTGCCAGATGTCTTTTCAAGGTAAATTATGCCTTACTATTTCAGTTAATTCAGAAAATGACTTTTGATGATTATCTTTTAATAGTTGTAAATTCCTCAAATATAATGTTGTCTCTAGAGGTGTATGTCCCAACCTTGCATAATAATAGGAATTTCCTAACATGTTGTTTCATGGATTTGCAGGCTCTTTCCCTTAAGTTTATGATGTATAGTCTAGGGTGGAACCCAGTAATCGAGATTTGGTGGAGGTACTTTAGGTCACAGGCCTCCAATGTTTTTGGCACCAGGGAGTGGTTTTGTGGAAGACAGTTTTTCTATGAATGGGGAGGAGGGGGAGGATGTTTTGGGGATGATTCAAGCACATTACTTTATGTTGCATTTTGTTTCTGTTATTATATTGTAATATATAATGAAATATAATTATAGAGCTCACCATAATGTAGAATCAGTGGGAGCCCCGAACTTGTTTTCCTGCAACTAGACAGTCCCATCTGAGGGTGATGGGAATCAGTGACAGATCATCAGGCATTAGATTCTCATAAGGAGCATGCAACCTAGATCCCTCGCATGCAGTTCACAATAGGGTTCTCACTCCTATGAGAATCTAATGCCACTGCTGATCTAACAGGAGGTGGAGCTCAGGCGTTAATGCGAGCCATGGGGAGCGGCTGTAAATACAGATGATTTTGCTCGCTTGCTGATTTTGCTCACTTGCCTGCCTGTCTCCTCCTGCAGTGCGGCCCAGTTTCTAACAGGCCACTAACTGCTGGCAGTCTGTGGCCTGGGGGTTGGAGACCCCTGCCTTAGGTGATTTTTCCAGGCTAGCTTGGGAAATACTGCTGTAGAGCGTAGGCTCCTTCCTAGGGATCCTGCCTAGTCTTGACTACTGTATGAAATTGCTTTGCTACAATGTAGAATACATCTATCCCAGGATTATAGTAATATAATATAAACTAATAAATACAGTAATGTTTAGAATATTGGTAACAGGTTGTGAGCACTTACTGTGTGTAAGGACCCATGCCAAACACTGAATAGGTTGCTGAATCCTCACAACTTTCATGGATAGATACTATTATCCTCATTTTGCAAATAAGGTTAAATAATCTGTAAAGGCCTTTAGCTAGTCAGTGGTAGACCCAGGATTGGAACCCAAGCAAACTGACTTTAGAGCCTGTGCTCTTAAACCACACTGTACTGGCTGTTGCAGATCAGATGCTGAGCTGTGCTGATTGTGCAGTGCATTGTAGAGCAGTGTACAGTTCACTAAGAGTCTGAGGTAACAGATATAGTAAGACATGAAACAGCGGCAGTTTCGTGTGGGAGGGCGTCAGAGCAGTCAGCACTTCTATTAAAACAGTAACCAGGCCGGGCGCGGTGGCTCAAGCCTGTAATCCCAGCACTTTGGGAGGCCGAGACGGGCGGATCACGAGGTCAGGAGATCGAGACCATCCTGGTTAACACGGTGAAACCCCGTCTCTACTAAAAAATACAAAAAAAAACTAGCCGGCCGAGGTGGCGGACGCCTGTAGTCCCAGCTACTCGGGAGGTGGAGGCAGGAGAATGGCGTGAACCCGGGAGGCGGAGCTTGCAGTGAGCTGAGATCCGGCCACTGCACTCCAGCCTGGGTGACAGCGCGAGACTCCGTCTCAAAAAAAAAAAAAAAAAAAAAAAAAAAAACAGTAACCAATCTTGAAGGGCCACAAAGCGATCAACTGGATAACTGTTGATGCTTCTCTAGATGAGCACTTCTCAAAGCGTGGCCCCTATTTCCCTGGAAATCCCTGAAAATCACTCATGGGATCCTCAAGGTCAAACCTTTATGTAGTATTTCTGAGAAGTTATCTTTTTCTTTGTGTTAACATTTGTATTGATGGTACTGCTGGTACCTAAGCATGAATTAAGGCAGTGGCACCAAAGTGTGCTCATAGACATTGTATTTCCACACACTCTACAGTTTCGTTTTGTTTTGTTTTTTTAATCCAGTTTCACTTAAGAATGCCCTTAATGAAGCAGTAAAAAAATACTCCTTTGATTAACTCTTAACACTAGATTGCACATCTTTTTAATGCTTTGTGTGATGTAATGGGAAGGTCACACAAGGCACTTCTGCTGCATGTTGAAGTACCGTGGTGGTTTTAAGGAAAAGCACCTGTAGGGTTGACTGCATCTTTTTTCTGGACAACATTTTTACTTTTAAGAATAACTGATAAACTATAGTTATTCAGATTTGAGTATTTGGCAGATTTTGTCAAAAATGAAAGGACTGATAATATTTGTTGCCAGTGATAAGATTTTTGGGCTTGACGACCTCCCAGTATTTGTTTTTGTTTTTTGAGACGGGTTTTCATTCTTGTTGTCTGGACTGGAGTGCAATAGCATGATCTCGGCTCACTGCAACCTCCACCTCCCAGGTTCAAGCAATTCTCCTGCCTCAGCCTGCCAAGTAGCTGGGATTACAGGCGTATGCCACCACGCCAGGCTAATTTTCTTATTTTTAGTAGAGACAGGGCTTCACCATGTTGACCAGGCTGGTCTTGAACTCCTGACCTCAGGTGATCCACCTGCCTCAGCCTCCCAAAGTGCTGAGCCACACAGGCATGAGCCACCAGGCTTGGCCTACAACTTCCCAGTATTTAAAGACTTCTGTGCTGAGATCAGTGGTAATAGTAACAAATGGAATTTTTAGTATTGGATAATGAAATACATAAGCATTTTGAAGAGCTCACAACTCAGGAAACAAATATCTATTAACTTACCAATGCATGATGTACAGAATTATGCATGGGTAAAGATCCATTCAAAGTGAAGGCAGACATGGATTTTAATGTAACAGAGTACGGAAAGTTCATTGATAGGGTGTTAGATTTTACATTGGAGGTAACCTTTAGGAAACTACCATCTAGGCCGGGTGTGGTGGCTCATGCCCAGGATCCCAGCACTTGGGGAGGCCAAGGTGGGAGGATTGTTGGAGGCCAGGAGTTCAAAACCAGCCTGGGCAACAAGCAAGGCTCCATCTCTGCAAGAAAAAATAAAAATAAAAAAATAAAAATAAATTTAAAAAGCTAAGTGTGGTGGCTTGACCCTGTAGGCCTACCTACTTGGGAGGTTGAAGCAGGAGGATAGCTTCAGCCCAGGAGTTCGAGGCTATAGTCAGCTGTGATCACTCCAGCCTGAGCAATAAAGCGAGAATACATTTCAAAAAGAAAAAAAAAAAATCTACTGTCCGTAGAATTTCATTTCAGTATTGAAGAATAAGGTCTACGATTATCTGAAAGGCTCTTAAAATACTCCTCACATTTTAAACTATAGATATACATGCAGTTGAATTTTCTTCATATACTTGAATCAAACTGTGTATCACAATACAGATTAAATGCAGAAACAGATACGAGAATACTGCTGACTTCGATTAAGCCAGACATTAAAGATATTTGCAGAAATGTAAAACGGTGCCATTCCTCTCACTAATTTTTATTTTCAAAAGAGTTATTTTTCATTAAAACATGTTTAGTTTTTTTGTTTTTGTTTTTGTTTTTGTTTTTTTGAGGTGGAGTCTCACTGTCACCCAGGCTGGAGTGCAGTGGTGTGATCTCAGCTCACTGCAACCTCTGCCTCCCGGGTTCAAGTGATTCTCCTGGCTCAGCCTCCTGAGTAGCTGGGATTACAAGCATGCACCACCACACTCAGCTAATTTTTGTATTTTTAGTAGAGACGGGGTTTCACCATGTTGGCCAGGCTGGTCTCCTGACCTCAGGTGATCCACCCACCTCGGCCTCCCAAAGTGCTGGGATTACAGGTATGTGCCACTGCGCCTGACCTAGATATTGTGATATAATAAGAAATATGTATTAGGTCTTCATCCCAGGTTCCTGGCATAATAGCTTTTATAATAAAGCCCTTAGAATTTCCTGATAGAGGAGAGAGGAGCATCTTTTGTTATAAATGAGAAGTCCCTTTCAACCCTACCTGAGTTTATGCTAATGAACTGAGTGTTGATGGGCCCCTCAATAGCTTCTGGATCATGACTGGTTGCCACAAGAACCAATAGAGGGTTGGAAATACAACCCCTTCCCTCAACCTCTGCAGAGGGGAAAGGGGCTGGAGATTGAGCTCAGCCACGAATGACCAGTGACTTAATCAATCATGCCTGTGTAATGGAACCTCCAAAAAATCCTTCAAATTTTGAGTTCCGAGAGCTTCCAGACTTGTGAACTGGTGCTGGGAGGACAGTGCACCCACAGAGGGCGTGGAAACTTTGCACACTCCTCTCCGCCCTCCATACCTTGCCCTGTACATGTCTTTTATTTTTCTGCTCCTAAGTTGTATCTTTTATAATAAACCAGCAATAATAAGTAAATAGTTTTCCTGAATTCAGTGAGCCATCCCAGCAAATGATCAAACCTGAGAAAGGGATTGTGGAAACCCCCAGCTTCGTAGCTGATCAGTCAGAAGTACGGGTGACCTGGACTTGAGATTCGCACCTGAAGTAGAGGCATGAGACCTACCCCTTAACGTGCAGGGCCTGTGCCACCTCTGAGTAATAGTGTAAGAATTGAATTGATGAACATCCAATTATTGTTGGAAAATTGATTATTGACATAGAAAAAACCCACACATTTGGTGTCAGAAGTGTTAAGAGTAGAAACAGATCATAGAAATATGTGTAATTTATGTTAATGTATAGTGAGTTTTTTTTAATGAGTAAATATTTTTCGTATTCACAGTTTCAATGTCTAATATGGTAAATATCAGAAAGTATAATCTATATAAACAAATGACTTTGGGGTCCTCAACAAGAGTCCTGAACCAAAAAGTTTGAAAACTACTTCCCTAGACACTGTGGACATTATTTTCTGTAGTACTCCCTACATTGTAATTCATGTTGACTTAGTTACTATTGTTTCGGAATCGTAATTGCTTCAAGTATGTGGCTCAAAATTCTAGAGTTGAAGACATGAAGATGTTGAGCACTGCAGCCCAAAGTGATATTCCCAGTCCTTTGAGTTCCCAGTCCCTCACTTACCCCTAACTCCTTCACAGCCCTTCTGTTCTCTCCTTTTGGTATCTCAGAAATCTTGGGTATCAGAAATCATTTCATAATACAAGTAACAAGGAATATGATAATCTGTTAGAAGATTGGATTGGTTTTTATATGTTACGATTTCAAGCATATGATTTTTAAATCTGCCAGACAGGTGATTGTATACTGAGTGTAATATCAGTCAGTGTACTCCCCTCCCAGAAAAACCAGGACTCAGTCCACTGCTAGAATGCATTTCAGTGAAGGCATCTGACCTGTGTAGTATCTCTTCAGGGCATTGTAGTTGACAGTAATAATGCAGGGATCTACCACAACCTGGTTAAAATATGACTAGAAATGTGGCTGCTGGAATAGCTAGATGAAATATAGACCACACTGATAAAAAGCAAGACTCTGTCTTAAAAAAAAAAAAAAAAAAATCTTATTCTTTTCCCATTCCTGTTATTTATTGCCAACACCCTTTTCAAGGGTCTGTCCCTTTGGAGAATTTTTGTACTTTGTCTCCTTTTTCTGTTTTTCTAGCATGTTATATAAGAATAAGCAAACTGTGGCCTGCAAGCCAAATCTGACTTGCAACCTGTTTTTGTAAATAAAGCTTTATCGTAACACAGCCATGCCCATTTGTTTACATATCATCTATGGCTGCTTTCATGCTAGAATGGCAGAGTTGATTTGAGTACAGTTGGCTCTATTTCTGTGGGTTCCACATTCATGATTTAATCAACCTCAGATAAAAAATACTTGAGAGAGAAAAAAACAAAAGTAATACAAATGAAAACAATATGGTAAAACAAGTATTTATATAGTGTTTTCATTGTACTATGTATCATGAGTAATGTAGCGATGATTTAAAGTATATGGGAGTCCTGTGGAGCCCTGAAATGGGAGGGGGAAAAAAGTATACAGGTGGATGTGTGTAGGTTGTATGTAAATACTACACTGTTTTATAAGGGACTAGAGCATCCAAGGGTTTTAGTGTATGCAAGGGGAGTAGGGAGTTGTCCTGGAACCAGTCCCCCAAAGATACTGAGGGAGGACTGTAATTGCAATAGAGACCATATTACTTACAGTGCCTGAAATATTTACTCTTTTACAGAAAAAGTTTGCCACCTTCTACTTCTCATCCTATTTCTAGCAAGGTACAAGACTAGTTTCTCCTTCCTCCCTCCCTCCAGTTTGTCATGAACAAACTTTTGTGTGTGTAAAATACAGTATACACAAATTACCAGAAAAAAGAACAAAAACTTACAAAATGCATGCCCAGATTTTTCATTATTAGAGTCAACAGACAGAAAATTACCAAATTCCTATAATGAGGTTTAAACATCCTCAATTTTTGCACTTACCTTGATATGGATCCGTTACTAACAGTTCATGAAGCAATACCAGTGCTAAACCCACAATTTAAACAGTCTTGTTCTTGTAGTCTGTTACTGGACAACTTTTATATTCATACAACTTATTTACTTCTTTCCTGTAAGTATTTTTATTGACTGAGTATATTATACATAAATTTCTGGTTGAGTATGCTGTATAGGCAATGATACACACTGAAAGTGATGTAGATGGACCTCCATTGGTGAGCCAAGCCCTTTCTGGATAATGTGATATAATCTTTATTGCCTTAAAGACCCTGTTCAGTGACTGAGTAGACTTTATTTTTGAGGCAGGGTCTTGCTGTGTCACCCAGGCTGGAAGTGCACTGGCATGATCATGGCTCACTGCAGCCTTGATTTCCTGGGCTCAAGTGTTCCTCCCACCCAGCTGATTTTTTATTTTTTATTATTTTTAGAGATGGGGTCTCATTATGTTGCCTAAGCTCTTCTTGAACTGTTAGCCTCAAGCAGTCCCTTCGCCTGGGCCTCCCAAAGTGCTGGGGTTACAGGATGAGCCTCTGCACCCAGCTAGACTTTTTGTTTGTTTGAGATGGTGTCTTGCTCTGTCGCTTGGGCTGGAGTGCAGTGGTGTGATCTTGGCTCACTGCAACCTCTGCCTCCCGGGTTCAAGCAGTTCTCCTGCCTCAGCCTCCTGAGGAGCTGAGAGTGCAGGTGTGCACCACCATCCCCAGCTAATTTTTGTATTTTTAATAGACACGGGGTTTCACCATGTTGGCCAGGTTGGCTTTGAACTCCTGACCTCAGGTGATCCACCCGCCTCTACCTCCCAAAGTGCTGGGAGCCACCGCGCCCGCCCCAGCTAGACTTTTTGAGTCTGTATGTTTTCTGTTGTGTTTAGGTGTAGTGTTGCTTCCTTTTTAATAGGGATGATAATGGCTGTAGAGATACGTTTCGAAAAGAATTCTTTGATATCAGTGGTTTCCATAGGATTTGTGTTTCAAGTACTGTTTGAAAAAACGAAACTTTTTTTGTCAAAGTAATAATGCACACTGCTACCTACTGTCTCAATTCTTACCTCAGTTATTGCTTGAAAAGACTATTTACATAGATTTGGTCATCTTTATCTTATTAAGGAAGGCATGTAAGCATTTTTAATTGTTTCTCTTACAGCACACTACGGGTTGAGCATACCATATCCCAAAATCCAAAATTATCCAAAATGCAGAACTTTTTGAGCTCCAACATGATGGAAGGAAATGATCATTGTAGCATTTTTGATTTTTGATTTTTGGATTTGCAGTGCTCAACCAGTAAGTATAATGCAGATATTCTGAACCCCCCCCCCCAAAAAAAAGAGGGAGATCTGAAACACTTCTGGTCTCAAGCATTTTGGATGAAGAATAATCTGTATGTTTTCTTTATAGAAAAAAAATTAAAATTTACCCATAGAAGGATTTTCTTACTATGCCTTCAAGAAACACAATGAGGCAGAATAAAAATAGAAAACATAACCATCTCTTATACGGAACCTAGAGTGACTAAATAAGTAAATACTAATAGATTATAAAATGAAACTGATTTGTAAAAAGTTAAACAAATTTACCATATGACCATGCAGTTTCACTTCATAGTTTGGCTGCTTATAAATTCTCATTTCATTTTCTCTTATTATGTTTTTCCATAGAGCGTTGCTGTCAGAGACTAATGATATTTTCTTAAGTTACTGTTTTTAGTTTTTGTTAGGCTTCCTTGCTTTGATTTTCTTCGTTGGGGACTCCTGTTATATACATTTTGGATCTTCTTTGCCTGTTTTTCTATAGATTGCTGCTCCCTAATCTTTTTATCCCTCTCTTAAGTTTTCCCTCCTATTTACTAGTTTCCTTAAGGCATTATCTGTTACCTGTTGGTGGTTCATTCTTGTGTTTCTTTTAGTTTAGTGTTCATTTCTGAAATTTCTGAGCTTTATCACCCATGTTGAGTTGTTCAAATTCAGATTTATGTTCCTTCTTCATATGATGTCATTTTCTTTTTTGTTGTTGTTGTTGAGACGGAGTCTTGTTCTTGTTACCCAGGCTGGAGTGCAATGGTGTGATCTCGGCTCACTGCAACCTCGGCTTACCGAGTTCAAGCGATTCTCCTGCCTCAGACTCCTGAGTAGCTGGGATTTCAGTTGCCCGCCATCACACCTGGCTAATGTTTGTATTTTTAGTAGAGATTGGGTTTCACCATGTTGGCCGGGCTGATATTGAACTTGTGACCACCTCAGCTTCCCAAAGTGCTGGGATTCATGCGTGAGCCACCGTGCCTAGCCATGATGTCATTTTCTTTTTTCTTTTTTTTTTTTTTTTTTTGAGACGGAGTCTCGCTCTGTCACCCAGGCTGGAGTACAGTGGCCGGATCTCAGCTCACTGCAAGCTCCGTCTCCCGGGTTCACGCCATTCTCCTGCCTCAGCCTCCCGAGTAGCTGGGACTACAGGCGCCCGCCACCACGCCCGGCTAATTTTTTTGTATTTTTAGTAGACATGGGGTTTCACCGTGTTAGCCTCGATCTCCTGACCTCGTGATCCACCCGTCTCGGCCTCCCAAAGTGCTGGGATTACAGGCTTGAGCCACCGCACCCGGCCCATGATGTCATTTTCTTAAAATTTTTAAAATTTCAAAATAATACTGTGTTACAGTTTTTACCTGTTTTAAAGGCACATTTTTTTCTGGTATGTTTTCATTATTTTTACAGATGCTATCTGCCCCTTTTCTCTCTTTAAAATAATGACTTTGAGATAAAACCACAGTGCTTTCCTGTTGCTCATTTTTAATGAAAAGTAATTTTCTTTCTTTTAAAATATATATTAAGTTCCAGGATACATGTGCAGGACATGCAGGTTTGCTACATAGGTAAACATGTGCCATGGTGGTTTGCTACACCTATCGACCCATCACCTAGGTATTAAGCCCCACATGCATTAGCTATTTATCCTGATGCTCTCCTTCCACTGACCCCCGTGACAGGCCCTGGTGTGTGTTGTTCCCCTCCCTGTGTCCACGTGTTCTCATTGTTCTCCTCCCGCTTATGAGTGAGAACATGTGGTATTTGGTTTTTTGTTCCTGTATTAGTTTGCTGAGGATGATGGCTTCCAGCTCCGTCCATGCCCCCGCAAAGGACATGATCTAATTTCTTTTTATGGCTGCATAGTAGTGTATATGTGCCACATTTTCTTTATCCAGTCTAGCATTGATGGGCGTTTGGGTTGGTTCCATGTCTTTGCTATTATGAATAGTGCTGCAATAAACATACACATGCAGGTTTCTTTACAATAGAATGATTTATATTCGTTTGGCTACGTACCCAGTAATGGGATTGCTGGGTCAAATGGTATTTCTGCTTCTAGATCCTTGAGGAATCACCACACTGTCTTCCACAATGGTTGAACTAATTTACATTCCCACCAGTAGTGTAAAAGCATTTTTATTTCTCCACAGCCTCGCCAGCATCTGTTGTTTCTTGACTTTTTAATAATCGCCATTCTGACTGGCGTGAGAAGGTATCACATTGTGGTTTTGATTTGCAGGAGATTAATTTTCATGAACTGAGAGAGAAGTGGGCAGGGATAACTTTAGCTTTCTGGCTCTAGAGCTCCCTCTTTTGACTTTTCTGATGGAGGGGAGGAGGGAAGCCTAGCACTTTCAGACATCTGGTCATTACTCTTCCTGGTTCTTTATTTGGGCCATCTTCTCTTCTACTGGATTCTGTTCCCAGTCGTTTCTCCTCAGTACAAGACTTTGCCCTGACAGAGAGCTTCAGATGGTTAGCTTTTAGTTTAGAGGGTCCCTATCACTCTATCCCCTTGAGACAGCCACAGGCCATAAGTTGGAATGTACAGAGCTCCTTTTAAGGTTCAACTGCTATTCCTAGTTCAGCTCACTGTGCTTGCCAGTACCTGTTGTCTCATTTGGGGTTTTCCTAATTTCGGATTCATCAGATACCCTGTTGCTTCCCTTTGCTGCTTCTCACACAAATGGCAATTGCACACCAGTCTTTAGCAGTCAGTAGTTTGTCCACATCTGCTTGTCTTTTGGGTTTTGTGAGGCTACCTTTTAGCTTTGTTGTAGGTGCAGATTTTCAGTTTTGCACCCAGATTGCTCAATCTGTTTTTATGGGAAAATTCAGAAGGATTCAAACCAACTATGCCCTGGATGCTGCCATCGTTCCAGAATCTTGTCCCATAGTTAAAATTTTGTTGTTGTTGTTTGAGACGGAGTCTCACTCTGTCACCCAGGCTGGAGTATAGTGCCACGATCTCGGCTCACTGCATGCTCTGCCTCCCGGGTTCACGACATTCCCCTGCCTCAGCCTCCCAAGTAGCTGGGACTACAGGCGCCCGCCACCACGCTCAGCTAATTTTTTTTGTATTTTTAATGGAGGTGGGGTTTTACCATGTTAGCTGGAATGGTCTCAATCTCCTGAGCTTGTGATTCACTGGCCTCGGCCTCCCAAAGTGCTGGGATTACAGGTGTGAGCCACCACATCTGGCCAATAATTTTTTTAAAGATGTATTTTGTTTAGTTTAAAGCAGTAGAGAGAGAGATAAATGGAGGAGATACAGGAAAAAAATGTATGTTTGTACCTGTACCTTAATAACGATATCTTTAAATGAATCCTTGGGTAGTGTACAGGTAGTTATTTTACTATAAACCATATTTATTTTTCTTAGTAGTCTGGCCTTAATATGTGCTAATAAAATGATATTTAGCTAAGTACTTATGACCCATTATTAGAATATATTTGTTCTGTAAGTACATCCTTTGGAATTGATATCAAATCTGATCTTTAAATGCCTACATTCATTTCAGTTGTGTTCTAAGAAAAACCGCTTGCTTAATTTGCTTTTACTTTTTATCTTACAAATTAGCATCTTTTTTAGCTGCAAGTAACAAAATCCTGATTTGACTGACTTAATAAGAACTTGTTTAATTCATGCGGACACAGAGTTTCATCTATTGTGCTTGTTGCTGTATCCTCAGTCGGTGCTTAGGACATATTTGAATAAGCAAAAATATCTGAAATATCAAGAATTACAGGCTCACACCTGTAATCCCAGCACTTTGAGAGGCCGAGGTGGGCGGATCACGAGATCAGGAGATTGAGACCATCCTGGCTAACACGGTGAAACCCCGTCTCTACTAAAAATACAAAAATTAGCCAGGAATGGTGGTGGGTGCCTATAGTCCCAGCTACTCAGGAAGCTGAGGCAGGAGAATGGCGTGAACCTGGGAGGCAGAGCTTGCGGTGAGCCAAGATCGCGCCACTGCACTCCAGCCTGGGTGACAGAGCAAGACTCTGTCTCTTAAAAAAAAAAAAAAAAGATGATAGATGAAAATTGTTCATTTCCACCCCAGTGGCCGGGTGGCTCAGTGAGTAGCAAGGGTCCATGTTCTGTGCATTCTTCTGCTCTGCTCTCCAGTATGTTAACCTCACCTGTAGGCTTACTGCGCTGCCTGCAACATTTCCAAGACATCACATCCTCAAGACCACAAAAAAAGAACCTTCTCTTCCTTGTGTTTCTTTTGTTTTTTTTTCTTTTTTCGGATCAAGGGAAATCTCCTTTTGTCTCATTGGCGAGAATTGCCATCGTAAGCCTAAGTAAGCCACAAAGGGAATGGAATCTGCATTTAGGTTTGTGCTGTCCAGTAAGATAGCCACTAGCCACATGGGGCTATTTGAATTTAAGTTCATTAAAATTAAGTACAACTACAGATTAAGTTCCTTGGTTGTACTCACCACATTTCGAGTGCTCAGTAGTCCCATGTGGCTAGCGGCTACCTGATTGGACAGTGCAGTAATATTACTAGAATGTTTTCATGATCACAGAGTTCTGTTGAACAGTGCTGGCTTACATTAATCACGATTCACTCACTGGGCCTTTTCAGAATTGCATTCAGTCTTGGGATTTTCTCAGGTGCCTGCCAGAAAGCATATACATGGTGAACAGCCACAGAATCTGACAATGAGACCACCCCTCTGGCTCTGGGGCTTCAGGTACACCCCCATTCGTTTGCATGAGTGTAATAATTTCTCTCTGTAGGAGAAACAATAAGGTTGTTTTACTGCCAGAAAAAGTACTGAACACATTTCTGAAATAAGTACTGTTTTTCTTTTCTTTTTTCTGTTTTTTGAGATGGCGTCTCGTTCAGCTGCCCAGGCTGGAGTACGGTGGTACAGTGGTACGATCTCAGCTCACTGCAACCACTGTCTCCCGGGTTCAAGTGATTCTCCTGTCTCAGCCTCTCAAGTAGCTGGGATTACAGGCACCTGCCGTCATGCCTGGCTAATTTTTGTATTTTAGTAGATACAGGGTTTCACCATGTTGGCCAGGCTGGTCTTGAACTCGTGACCTCATGTGACCCGCCCGCCTCGGCCTCCCAAAGTGTTCAGATTATAGGCGGGAGCCATAGCGCCTGGCATGTTTTTCTTGAAACCAGGATTTTTATTTGAAGATTAAGCTTTGAGGTCGTAGTACTAAATAGCCGGGGCCTATATGTTTTTTATACATTTGTCAGTTTCTAATTGGTTAGTTGGAAAATGCCAGAA